>NC_080030.1:62832979-63457979 GCF_030020395.1 Manis pentadactyla | reverse complement strand
CATTAACTCTGGGAGTCTTAAAATGGTCACTCTTGGTAACTTACACTTTCTAATTCTACAATAAAATCTGTTAATTAAAGCCAAGTTAAAGCTGAACAAAGTATTTAGCACATCTGTTCTCCTTTGCTTTCCATATTTTTCTTCAAGTATGTAAGATAAGCCATAATGTTTGCCCTTCCCCTTGATGCCCTTTGTTGCCTTGTTATGTATAGACCCCAACCTTTCTTTTAGCATTGCATATATTATATAAATGAGGTGTATTCCTTTTAATATTCTGTCTTTCTTGCCTTCTCCCAGAGGATATACAACCTTTTATATGACTTGGAGCTCTTTGATACATTTCTCCTGTCCATGGGAGTTGATATTTCTGGGCCCATATAAAAGTCTGTCTTTATTTCAAGGTGACTTAAATGAATTTTTCATCAACGTAGGAAAGTCTCCAAACACTTGTATATTAAAACACTTCAAAATAATGGGTCTGCTGTTGGGAGATCCAATCCTGGGAGATCTTCCTCCATGCCAGGTGAGACCTCCACTGGGAGAGGGGTTCTTGACTCTGATCAAGAAAGAATTCATGAGCAGGTTGAGCAGGTACAAGCAAAGAGTAGTTTAATAAAGCAAAAGCACACACTCAAGGAGGGAGTGCGGGCATGCTCTGGAGGTGAGCAGCACAGTGCGGTTTGGTTTGGATGGTCTTACAGCTGGAGTTTAAGCAGGGGGTGCTTATTCATTGGGATAGGGGAAGGGATTTCTCAGAATAGGGAGGGATTTCTGAGAAATAAGGTGATGCCCTCTTTTTGTTCTTAGACGGTCTGCCTTTGAACTGTCATGGTGCAGGGAGGTGTGATTTCTACTATTTTAATGAGTATATAACATATTTAGAGGTGAAGTCAGAGTCAATTTCTCCTCCAGTTGCAACCAGTCAGATTTGGCAAGTCGTATCTATACCTCCCTTCCCACTTCCCATGAGAAGAGTTTAAATGGAATGTTTAGAATATAAATGAGCACCTAGCCAAAAGCAGACACTGGTCAAAGTCCCCAAACCCTTCCCTGCTCATATCTACCTACTATAACAGGTCACAGAGAAGATCTAATGTATAGTAAAAGTATTCTAAGTGGAATAAAAATGAAGATGCAACATGTGAAAAAATTGAAATGCAGCTAAGTATTTATTAGAGGGAAATTTATAGCATTAAATACTTTCATTAGAAATGAAGTAATGTGTCAAATCAATAGCTTCCAAGTGAGAAAAGTAAAATAAGAGCAAAATAAGCCCAAAACAAGCAGAAGCAAGAAAAAAGATAAAGATAAGAAAAGATCATTTCTCAGAAGTGGTAGAAACAAAATTCATGAACTCTTCCAGTCTACCAACCCCATGATTTCACACTTAATTACTAAGAGTTTACCCTAAGCATTGAAATAGTAATAAAGCATACATTATGCAACTTATTTAATTTTACATATCCACATCCTTTTTTGGTTTAGACAGGAGGTAATGAATGATGTAGTTCCGTTAGGGTAGGCAGTTATAGACACACACGAGCAGGAGGGGAGAGAGGAGGACAGCAGACCACCCAGTCTCCACTCAGAGACTGCCCTGTCTCCCTTAGACCAACCCCTTTTAACCCCTTTTGTAGTTTAGCACAGACTGATACACAAAAGTTATGGGTTGCAGAGACATTTTCAATTTTGGAGCATGTGCACTTAAGGAAAACTGTCCACTAGTAACCCTGAGTCCATTGTAACATCATTATAGTATCATTTACATTGGTTTAGACCCCCACCCTCCATGGCTTTTGTTAAGACGCTCATGGGAAGATGGTGGATGCAAGCATGCACAAATAGTTTGAAGGGGAGGAACCAAGGCAGATCCAAAGTGTGGTGTGATGACAAATTGGGAGGACACCAAATAAAACCTCATAAAAAACACAATGTAAAACATGGCAGGCTGCTACCCACAGGTCAGGTTCAGCCTGCTCCTCTGTCTCTGGAGTGTACTGTACTTTCACTTTGCTAAATAAAAAACCCTTTGCAGCTTAAACTACTAAGTTCCTTGACTGAATTCTTTCCTTCATGAAGACAAGAACTGAGGAATTCCACAACTGAAAGGAAGGGAGTGACACACAGTAGCAATTCACCGGAGAATTCCGCTTTATTAGGGAAAGGTGCTGGGTTATATAGGAAGGAGCATGGGGTGATTGTGGTGTCACTTCTATGGGGCTGGTGGCTATTGGCTAGGTGCTGGGATTAGGGGGGCGAGGGGTGATTGGGGTTCAGATGGCGCTGGCAGGAACCGAGGACCCGGAAGAGAAGCAGGAGGTTCGCCATCTTATGGGTGGGTGCCCATCATTCCCCCCTTTCTCCTCTATGGGGTTGTGGATGTTGCTTTCTCTCTGACTGCTTCCTGCTGAACGGGGGCAGAGAAGGGAGTGAGGGCTTGAGGACTGGGAAGAAAGGGTTGATAGGACTCCCCACAGTAAGGACGAGTAGATGTGGACTTCTTCAGGTTGGAAATCAGTGAAGGTTCCCTGTAACCATAGGTCGAGGACTTGTTGATTCCAATGGTACCAAGAGGATATGGGTGCCAGAAGCCAGGCATCTGCAGCCATTGTTTCCAGGAACAGTTTCCAGCGGAGAGAGGGGTCCATCTCAGCGTGTGGTGAGGAGGTTACATGAGGGTGAGGGATCTTCTGTGGCTAAAAGCTGGTAGTTCCTGAGTAAAAGCTGGTTGAAAGTTTGATTAGAGATTTTACCGACTTGGGATTTGATAAACTTTACTATACAAGGTAAGAAGAGACAGGCGAGGAGAATGATTATTATAGGGCCTGCAATGGGCCACAGTCAGGTGAGGAAGGGGTTTGTTAGTATTGAAGAGAATGGGTTGGAATTGGAAGCAGAGTGGAGGCTGGAGGCAAGGTCGGTGAGTTTGGTAATGTCAGTTTCTACAACGCCGGATTCGTTGATGTAATAGCAGCACTCTTCCCGAAGGAAGACACAGGTGCCGCCCTTTTCGGCTGTAAGCAGATCTAAGGCCCGCCGGTTTTGAAGGGTGACCTTAGCTAGTGAAGTGACCTGTCTTTGGAGAGAGGCCAGGGAATCGGCAGTGGATGTCAGGGCTCCCTCAAGTTTGGCGTTGAGATCTTTAATTGCCCATAGAGAGTGACCCAAGGCTCTTCTCGAAAACCCTGCCCCAATGGCTGAGGTGGCTAGGGAAATACCGACCATAATGGGAAGGAAAGCCGCCCTTCTTGTGTGCAAGGGCAAGGGAGGTTGGAGCTCAATTCTGCCATGCTGTAAAGTGTAAGCTGTGGGATTAGGGTGACGAGAATGCAGGGTGTGCTGGAGTTGGGAGGCAGTGAGTTGAAAAGATTGCCATTACACCAAAAGAAGTGTCCCGGTTGCGTAAAAGTCTTAGAGCCGGAGGTAGGGGTGTAGATAGAGAGGCAGTGAAGTGCACTGGAGGGGGAAGGGGTTGGGCCTACACAGTGGTGGATGGTGAGATTGTTTGTGTATTCTGGTTCCCATAGGGGTATGTCTGCCAGGGGACGGAAGGGTTGTCCTTCTGCGTGAAAGGAGTAATTGGAAATATTAAGGGGCATGGCGGCTAGCAGTGGGCACTGTAGTGATGTGCACAAGAAACAATTGGCGGTGTTAGGGGTGTGGTTGAGAAAGATGGTGGTGCCCTGAATAAGCTGTAACCAAGAGTAGGAGGAATTAGAAGAGGGGCGGGGATAAGAAGATGTAGAGGCGCTGTCAAGAGTTTGGATAATGACTTTTTTGGAATGTCTGATATCTGATGCAACTTGAGAGATCTGAGAATGAGAGGGAACATACTCTCGAGAGATATGAAGGGTACCATGGGGGGTCGAGGACCCCCCATAGTAAACTGAGGCTGTGACTCCGGTGGCCCATCGAGAGTCCCAGGGATCTGGGATTGATAAGGAGAATGAGCTGTTGGGATATTTTATGAAACGGTTGGAGGAGTAATACTGTGGGTACTGGGAGTTACCCATGTAGTGAATGGCGCAAGACCTGTAGGGAAATCCCCTGTAGGTGTCTGGCCATCGCCTGCAACAGGCTTGTTTTTGGTCATAAAGGAAGCAGAGGCAGGGAGAATAAAGGTAACTGCTAGTGAACACTTGGGTGGAGGGAGGAAAGTGGAGGTATAAAGGCTCAGAGCAGCCTTTCAGAGGGCAGTCTGATGTGGCAATGAGGGTAGTAACTTTTGTTTGATGCTGTGTGTAAGTCTGTCTGACTTTGAATCACCATACAAAGGAGGCTGGGGTGGCGGGGAAGACAATAGGAATGAGGAAAAAAAGCGAGAGCGAGGGAGCAGTAAAGGAGGAAAAAGTCATGATTCAGGTATGGATGGCAAAGGGGGTGAACGGGAGATGCGGAGTTTCAAGGGATCAGAGGGATGAGGCGTGGTAGAGTAGACAGCGTCTTGGGCTGTATCTGAAGGACTCTGGATTGTGACCGATGGGTCTTGAGTGTCCAGAGAAGGTGGGTCCTGGGTGTTTGGTTTCAACCTGGAGATGTGAATCCAAGGGGTGACAAAGTTATCAGGCAGTAAGAGCTTGGCAGCCGAGGGGGAGCAGAGAATAACTGGGTGTGGACCTTCCCATTTTGGGGTGAGAGAGGGCCGATCCTCTGGCAGCTTATAAAACACTAGTTGGCTGGGCTGTAAGACAGGAGGATTTTGGGAGGCGGATGGATCAGGAAGGAGCCAATCCTGATATTTCCACAATTCGGTGCGGAGGAGAGAGAGTAGCGGAAGGGCCATATTGGGAGGAATCAGTCCTTTGTGGGAAGGGATCCCTGGGGGTAGAATTGGGCGGCCGTACATGATCTCAAAGGGTGACAAGAAGGAAGGTTTCTTTGGGAGGGCCCGAATGCGGAGTAGAGCTAAGGGAAGTAGGCGAACCTAGTCAAGGTGTAGTTCTAGAGATAGTTTGGTCAGGATGTCTTTTAGAGTCCTATTGGCTCTTTCTACTTTTCCTGAAGCCTGTGGTCGATAAGGACAGCGTAGATGCCAGGGGAGTGAGAGCGACTTGGAGAGGTTCTGAATAATTTGGGCAGTGAACTCAGGGCCGTTATCTGATTGGAGGGAAGTGGGCATCCCAAACCTAGGAAAGATCTGGCTGAGGAGGATAGAGGCAACTGCGGACGCTCATTTGTTAGTGGTGGGGAAAGCCTCGACCCATCCTGAAAATGTATCTACTAACATGAGTAGGTATCAGGTACGCCGTATGGGGGGCATGTTAGTGAAGTCTATTTGCCAATCTGCGGTGGGGACATTACCCCATGCTTGATGAGCCAGGAAGGGTCGGGTCTTGAGGGGGGTATTAGGATTAGTGCGTTGGCAAATGGTGCACCTGCGGGTGATTTGGTCAAGTAGGGTTTTGTCTTCAGGAGAGAGAGAAAAAAAGGATTGTAAAAAATGGATTAAGGATTGGGGGCTAGGATGGAACAGACCATGTAAGAGGTGGAAGAGGGACTCTCTGTCCTGGGAACAGAGGGTGTCTTGTGATAAGGCTAAAACCGCAGGGGCAGACGGATGGCTGTCTGGTGCTTCTTCTGATAGGGCAATCAACTGGGCTACTCTGTCAGCTTTATTGTTACCTCTTGTAATGGGGGAGTCATCCTTTTGATGTGATTTGTAGTGGACTATGCCCAGTCAATGTGGGAGTTGTGAAGCCTCTAGAAGTTTAGTAATTAAGGCTGAATTAGTGATGGAATTCCCTTTTGTGGTGAGGAGGCCTTGTTCTTTCCATACTGCCGCGTGAGACAAGAGAATGTGGAATATGTATTTGGAGTCAGCGTACAGTGTGAGAGACGTGTCCCGGGCCAGAGTGCAAGCTCTGGTGGCTGCAATGAGTTCGGCCTGTTGATTGGTTGTACCGGGGGGTAGGGCTCGTACCTCGATGACGTCTTCGAGGGAGACTATTGCGTATCCTGCATAATGGGTGCCCTCATGTTTAAAGGAGGACCCATCAGTAAACCAGATGAGGTCGGAGTGTGAGAGGGCTCCTTCGGAGATCGTGGCGTGGCACGGAATGAAGTTGTGAAGGGCTTCCAGGCAATCATGCGAGGGAGTATGAGGAGAGTAGGGTAGAGGAAGAAGAGTGGCCAGATTCAGGGGCGGGCAGGGGAGGAAAGAAATGTCTGGATTTTGGAAGAAAGAGGACAGTAAGGTCAGGAGTCTGGAGGGAGGGAGAGTCTGTAAACTTTTGTAGGTTAAGAGGTCTTTTAGGTGATGTGGGGACAGAATGGTAAGGGGCGCCCCGAATGTCAGTTTATGAGCTTCCTTCTGCAAGAGCTGTCCAGCGGCTAATGCCCATAGGCAGGGGGCCCATCCCCGAACTGTGGGGTCTAATTGCTTGGAAAGATAAGCTACTGGGTCAAAGGATGGGCCATAATATTGGCCTAGGACTCCTAGAGCTTGACTGGACCTCTCATGAATGTATAATGAGAAGGGCTTCGAAAAATCAGGAAGATGGAGAGCTGGGGCTTCCACAAGGGCTCAATGGAGCTTAATGAAGGAGTGTCGGGGTGAGGAGGATAATGGTTCTTCAGGGGGGCCCTTGCTGAGGTCATATAGGGGTCTTGCCAACAGGGAGAAGTTAGGGATCCATGCTCTAAAACACCCAGCCAGGCCTAGAAAGGAAAGGATTTCTGTCTTGGTTTTGGGAATGGGCAGGTCAGAGAGGAGCCATTTTCTGTCTAAGGTAATAGACTTCCTTTGCTGAGATAGAAGAAATCCGAGGTAAGTGACAGAAGGGGAAGAGATTTGAGCTTTGACAGGGGATACCCAGTAACCTCTGGAAGCTAGAAGGTTAAGTAGGGAGGCAGTGTCAAGTTGAGACTGTTCCCATGAGGGACTGCAGAGTAGAAGATCGTCCACGTATTGTAATAAGGTGGACTCGGAGTGATCATGATGAAACTGTTTGAGGTCTTGAGCTAGGACCTGTCCAAAAATATGGGGACTATCTCGGAAGCCTTGTGGCAAAACTGTCCAAGTGAGTTGTTCAGAATGTCTTGTGTATGGGTCTGTCCAGGTAGAGGTGAAAAAATCTTGGGAGGGGGGGTCCAGAGGGATAGAAAAAAAAAAATGCATCCTTGAGATCTAGGACTGAGAAGTGGGAGGCCGAGGCAGGGATCCACGATAAAAGAGTGTATGGATTTGGGACTAAGGGATGGATAGGGATGATGGCCATGTTGATGAGGCGAAGGTCTTGGATGAGGCGGAAAGATCCGTTGGTTTTTTTAACAGCTAATATGGGGGTATTAAACAGGGAGTGAGTGAGTCTGAGGTAATTTTTGTTTAAAAGATCTTGAATGATGGGTTGGAGGCCTATGAGGGCTGAAGTGGTTAGGGGGTATTGGGCCTGACAGATATACTGAGAGGGGTCACGTAATTTGATAGAGGCAGGAGGACATAGAGCCATGGAGGGGCTTGTAATGTCCCAAACTTTGGGATTTACAGGGTGTATGAGGGCGGAACTGGAGCTTTCATTGGGTAGAGGGGGGTCGTTGGCTATGAGGGCCATCAGAAAGGGAGTACTGGGGGCTGTGGGAGTGGATATAGTTATAGACACATGGAGGAGAGAAAGGATGTCCCGTCCTAGTAAGGGGATGGGACACTGGGGCATAACCAGGAAGGAGTGGGAGAAAGGTATGGGATTGTCCTGGATTGTGCATAAAAGAGCGGGGGTTTAATGGGAAAATCTGCTTACCTCCTACCCCGACTATAGGAGTAATGGCAGGCATGGTAGGGCCCCGGTATTCTTGCAAGACTGAGAAGATGGCTCCTGTATCTAGGAGGAAGGAGATGGGGCATCCGTCTACTATTAAAGTAACCCTGGGCTCCTGTTTGGTGATGGAAATGGTTGGGCGAGAAGCCCCTGGGCCCCGTCAGTCTTCTTCTGCCAGCCCCACTACGGCGGGCTTAGGATGGGGGTTGTTCGTCCAGCCTCCCCTTCGGGTGGCTGGGCAATCAGACCCCCAGTGGCCCTTTTTGTGGCATCTGGGGCATGGGGTGGTAGGAGATCTGGGGGAGGGGCACGCCCTTTACCAATGTCCTTCTTGTCCGCACTTGAAACAAGCTCCTGGGGGGGGCTTGTTTGTAGAAGGGCGCCCAGGTTGTGGTTTTATCAGCTGGGCCAACATTTGGAAATTGGCCTGATCAGCCTTTTGTTTACGGCGTTCTTTCTCCTCCTCCCGGTTATGGGAGACTTTAAAGGCCACTGTTAGGATCTCAGTCTGTGGGGTAGCAGGGCCCTGTTCTAACTTTTTGAGTTTAGCTTTAATGTCGGGGTAGCTTTGAGCCAGGAAGTATGTCATAAGGACATGTCTTCAGTCAGGCGTTTCTGGGTCCAGGCTGGTAACTGTCATAGGGCTTGGGTGAGTCTGTCTATGAACTCGGAGGGAGCTTTTGAAAATTGACTCTTTACGAGCTGCCTTTTTCAGACCTGCTATTAAGCAGCAGGCGAAGATATCTCGAGAGCATAAACCCACTGCGGTGGGGGACTGAAGGGTTCTGGCTCAGTCTGTGGGGGAGAAACAGGTGATGGGGGCAAAGACGGAGGAGGCTCCTGGGACTTAGTTAGAGGGGGGCTGAAAGGCTCAGGCTTGATCTGCAGGGGGCTGAGGTGGGGGAGGAGATGGTGGTGGAGGAATGGGGAGGGGCTGTTGTAGGAGAGGAGGGGGAAGGGAGTGAACGGGAGGCTTCTGCGGGGGAGACGGCTTGCAGGCTAGGAGAACTTGGGGGGAGGCGGGGGGAGGAGGCGGAAAGCTTCGGTATAGGGAATCTCCTTCCATTTTTTCAGGCGCTGGCAGTAGTTAAAGAGATCGCGAGTGATGTTAGGATCAAGAGCTCCCCCTGCCGGCCATTGGTTGTTATTGTCTAGGGGGCATGTCAGCCAATCTTGGGAGCAGTATTTACAGAGAAGTTTTGGTTTTATATCAGGCGTCAGGGAGAGGGTGGCTAGATGCCTGAGCAGGCATTCAAGAGGTGAACTTCCAGGGAGGGATGAGGAGGCCTCCATGGCTAAAGGACAGAGAAGGACACAAACAGGGGAAGACGAACGGAGATCCTCGGACTGGGAGCAGACCGCAAGGAGACAAAGGGCGTCCCCGGTGATCCTTGGGGGTCTGCGGAAACTCGTATACGAGTCGGTTTCTTAGGAAGTGTGGGTCGTCACCCAGACTTCTCTAAGAAGGCAGAGTGCCGGAGTCCGAGGTACCCAGTACTAGGAATCTTCGGTGGAAGGAACGGAAGGAGGAGGGGGGGAAGGGAGCGTTCTCATCCGCAAAGGAGTCACCTCGCTTATGGCTGTCGGAGGAGGGGCCTGAGGGTCCGCCGCAGCCGTGAAGGCCTAAGGCGGGGAGAGTTCCCTCCTCGTCCCCGAGCGTCAGGGCCTTGCCGGATGATCACGGTCAATGGTGCTGCGATAGCTCGGGGAAGAGTGGCCCGCTCCAGGGGAAAACTTACCCAAAGGCCAGAGAGGAGTGGTGAGTGTGAGGAGCCAGCGCCGGAAAAAGAGGACGAGGGCAAGCTGCTGCTGGTGTCGGGGTGAAGATGGGGCCCAGTTGGGGTGTCCCGTCTCCCGGGTTTCGGCACCAATGAAAGGAAAGGCGCGACACACAGCAGCAATTCACCGGAGAATTCCGCTTTATTGGGGAAAGGTGCTGGGTTATATAGGAAGGGGCATGGGGTGATTGTTGTGTCACTTCTATGGGGCTGGTGGCTATTGGCTAGGTGCTGGGATTAGGGGGGCGAGGGGTGATTGGGGTTCAGGTGGCGCCGGCGGGAACCGAGGACCTGGAAGAGAAGCAGGAGGTTTGCCATCTTATGGGTGAGGGCCCTTCAACAACTCACTGCCTGGTAACAGTTTTCTTATTGATGAAGACCTATCTAAGATTCCTTCATTAACCAGTGAAGCCACCTTTACTAGAATGTTTTCTCTCATCATTCTAAGTATAGTGATCTCGTCTGTGTCTAAATTTCTATAACATTTTTTATCTGGACCATGATTTTTGCTATTTTTCCTGAACTATCTTTTATTACTTTTTAATTATTTCATATCTTACCCCCAAATACTGATATTTGTTCTTATTTCCACTGATCCACACCAATGTATTTCTTAGCTGTTCTATGACATGCTGTTCTGCAGTTAGATTTCTAATCCATAGATGAACTAATTTTGCTATAGAATTTACATTTTAGGTGCTCAATAGCATTGTAAAATGAAATGATAAAGAATCAATAAACTCCAAAATGATAAGTAAAGCTTAAAATATTGGTAATAATTTGTGAATGTAGCTATGATTTACTTTAAAAGCTGATTTACAAAATAAGTATTAGAAAATACCAATAACTTATTTAATATATTTAAGTAAATGTATTTAATGTATTTTAAGTTGGGCTAAGCAATTACTTTACAAAAGGATTTTTAAACATTGCATTCACATAGCAATTTGTGAATTGAATTATGAAGAAGAAAACTAAGCAAAAATGAAAATAATTTCCTGGGTCAAATTGTATTTCTATTTTTAGTTTTTTGAGGAACCTCCATACTGCTTTCCACAATGGCTGAGTGATGTGGAGCATGGGGTATGTGGTGAGGATTTGAAAATTGGGGGGAGTCTAGTAACCATAATTTTGCTCATGTAATTGATATTACTGATACCAAAATTAAAAAAAAAATGAAAATAATTTCAAGGAACACACCAACAGGGTAAATAAGGTATGGCATCTTAAAAACATTTTATATATTTCCAACTAGCATGCAACATTCCATGTTAAAGTTATCAAATTTATCTTGCGGATTTGAAGAACAAGTCAATGAATTAGCTGCATTACAAGCAAAGTCAAATCATATAACAACCATAGCATTAGATTAGATTACTCAACAAATCATTGAACAATATCTGTTTTTCCCTAACTTTATGCTCCTAATATCCTTAAAATATTGGAACTTTAGGATGGTTATGTCTTCAGACTGAAAAACTAATTCTAAGCATTAACAATGATTAGATGCCTCAAAACAATGTCCTGTCAATGTCAACATGTCTTTCTGTCAGCCAATTTATTTTCTTTTTGAAAGCTTTATTCTTTGGTGGCTGAATTTTAACTATTTGTCTTTTAACCAATAAATCTTTTTCTTGTGGGTAATTGCTGTTTTTTAATGAACAAAGATGAAGGATTGCTGTTCACATTCAAACTAGAGAAAAAAATACTCAAGTGGTCATAATACTGAGTTTAGAACTTGTTGACTTAGGTCATTATTTATATTTATCATGAAAGTCTCTAAACTCATAACCACATGTGTTGATGTGGAAACAATTTTGGATCTGGGGGTGGGGATTTGTTTTAAATTTGCTTAAGGAGAGAATTCTGAATTACACTTGTGACCTTTAAGACTTTAAAGTGTTTTCTGTTGAGTACTAATGTAACCAAGATTGTTTTTTAAGGGTTTTTAATATCCAAATTGATGTTTCAGAGAATTTGACCTGAAAATCATTGGAATTTGACTTTATTATCTATGGATGTACAAAATGCTTTCTATGTAATGGAAGCGCTGTAAAGAAGGGGAACATTTTCTCTCTTTCCAGCCTTGAGTGTCAATAGTCTGCCTTAACATCTTACCCCTTCATGTATTATAGGCCTCTTAAAAGTGCCATTCTTTCCTCTCAGCACTTAAGTTATTATATTGTTATGGCTTGATGTTTATCTCCTTAGTAATGTTAACAAAAACCAGAGCTGGAGGGTAGTTAAGTCAGTAAAATCAGATTTTATTCTGTAACTATTATAATAGAAGAAAAAAGACCGAAGTATAGAACTGGTCTCAATTCCTAATTGAACATGGACAGATGGGAATTTATAGTCAAAAGGCAGGATGGGGGTTGGTGTATGGAAAATTACGAAGAGGAAACATCAGGGGTGGGAGTGGTTCTGACCAAACCAATTTGACAGGATTCATGCCGAAGGCAGACCAGGGTGATCAGATACCAAGTGTGGCAGATGAATTTGATCAGATATGGAGGGTGACGAGATATCAGTGGCAAGGGATTCTCTCTGAACTGACTTAGCAAGATTTGTGCTACAGCTAGGTGATTCAGGCCCTACAAGGACCACTGGGACAAACACCAAGGTCAAGGCCTAGAGGACTTACAGAAGACTGAAGTTTTGTCAGAGAGTCTTTGTCATGAGATGGGGCATTCCTGAAAGGCTCAGAATATATCTACTATCCATATTCCCAGTTCATCAGATAATGGATAGCACAGAGTAGGTGCTCAGGAATGTTTTTGAAGGAATAATGAGGGATGAGAGTTAGCATTTACTGATGCTAAGTATATTACAAATACTAAGCTCTTTCAGAGAAATAGTGCTGCTTTGGAGTTAAACAAACTTGGATTTGAATCCTGAATTTAACACTAGTTGTGTGACCATGTACAATTTAGGTAGTTTCTGAGTAGCTTATCTTTAAATGGGATAATACTACTTAGCTAAAAATTTTTAAGTGAAAATTAAATGTAAATACTATCTTCAAGTGGCTGTTTTGTAGACACTTTGCTACATTATCTCTTTCAGCACACTTTCCACTATATCAGGCTTCTTCCCACACAGAGAATAATAGCTGTCATACAATCTTAACCTGCATTTCAAATAATAATAGAGAATTGTAATGCAATGAAAAATTCACTATGTGACCTTAAGCTAATCTCTTTATATACATCAGTAGAAAGAGAGATGTCACTATGATTGTACAGATGTTCATAGGATAATCATAGTGAACAACTTTATATCAATAAACTTGACAACTTAGGTAAAGTGGGCAACTTCTGTGAAAGACACAAATTATCAAAGATCACTCTAGATGAAATAGATCACCTGAGTAGCCCTATATCTAGTATATAAACTGTAATTATAGTTAAAAACTGTTCTACAAAGAAATCCAGGTCCAGGTGGCTTCATTGGTGAATTCTGGTGAAGATTTAAGGAAGAATAACTACCAATTCTTCACAAATATTTCCAAAAATTTAAGAGGAGGGAATACTGTTAAACTCTTTCCATGAGGCTAGAACTACCATAATACCAAAACCAAAGATATTACAAAAAGAGAAAACCACAGATCAAGAAATCTGTGCACATAGATTCAAAAATTCTAAACAAAATTTGATTAATTTAAACAGCAGTAAGCTAAAGGATAATATGTCATGATCATGTAGAGTTTACCCAAGGAATACAGAGTTGGTTTAACATTTGAAAAACAATCAATGCAACTTACCATATTAAAAACTATAAAAGAGGAAATCATATAAACATACCAAGAGCTACCAAAAAAACATATGCCAAATTCAACCCGCATTCCTGGCAAAAACTCTCAGTAAACCAAGAATAGAAAGAACTTCCTCAGTATGATAAAAGGCATCTGTGGAATCCATAGGGTTAATGTTATATGTAATGGTAAGACTGAATGCTTTCTCCCTAAGATCATTAATAAGATGTCCAAAGTCACCAATTTTATTCAGTATTGCGCTGGAAGTTCTAGGAAGTGTAATTAGGTAAGGAAAAGAAATAAAGGCATAGACAACTTCTATTGGACAGTTTTCTAGATCTGAAAGAAAAGAAGTAAAACTATTTCATTCAATAGTTTTTTATTCAATAGACAATATCATGTATGTAGAAAATGCAATAGAATCCACTAAAAAACTGTACAAACTAGTAAGTAAATTTACCAATTCATTAGATTGGTCAATATACATAAATCAACTGTTTTTTGCACACTATCAAAATTGTTTAAAATTTTAATTAAAAATTTAAGTTTAGTTAAAATAAAATTAAAATCATACAATTTATAATAATATCAAAAGATAGAAAATGCCTAGATATGAATCACTTTTATCTTTCAAAAAAGATAGGAATCACTTATACCTCTTTTTTTAATGTTTATTCCTTTTTTTAAGTGATACCTTTTATTGAGGTATCACTGATACACACTCTTCTGAAGGTTTCACATGAAAAACATTGTGGTTACTACATTCACCCATATTATCAAGTCCCCACAGACCCCAATGAAGTCACTGTCTATCAGCGCAGTAAGATGCCAGAGAGTCACTACTTCTCTTCTCTGTGCTACACTGTCTTCCCCATGATCCCCCCCACACACATATCATGTGGACTAATCACAGTACCTCTCAATCCCCTTCTCCCACCCTCCACACTCCCCCTACCCCTACCCTTCCCCTTTGGTAACTACTAGTCCCTTCTTGGAGTCTGTGAGTCAGCTGCTGTTTGGTTCCTTCAGTTTTGCTTCATTGTTATACTCCACAAATGAAGGAAATCATTTGGTGTTTGTCTTTCTCCACCTGCCTTATTTCACTGAGCGTAATACCCTCTAGCTCCATCCATGTTGTTGCAAGTGGTAGAATTTATTTTCTTCTTTTGGCTGAATAGTACTCCATTGTGTACATATACCACATCTTCTTTATCCATTCATCTACTGATGGACACTTAGATTGCTTCCATATCTTGGCCATTATCAATAATGTTGTGATAAACATAGAGGTCCATATGTTGTTTTGAATCTGAGATTTTGTTTCCTTTGGGTAAATTCCTGGGAGTGGAATTCCTGGATCAAATGGTATTTCTTCTTTTAGTTTTTGAGGAACCGCCATATTGCTTTACACAATGGTTGAACTAGCTTACATTCCCACCAGTAGTGTAGGAGGGTACCCCTTTCTCCACATCCTAGCCAGCATTTGTTGTTCCTTGTCTTTTGGATGTTGGCCAGCCTAACGTGTGAGGTGATATCTCATTGTGGTTTTAATTTGCATTTCTCTGATGATTAGCTATGTGGAGCATCTTTTCATGTGCCTGTTGGCCATCTGAATTTCTTCTTTAGAGAAGTGTCTGTTCAGACCCTCTGCCCATTTTATTTATTTTTTTATTTTGGTATCATTAATCTACAATTACATGAAGAACATTATGTTTACTAGGCTCCCCCCTTCACCAAGTCCCCCCCACATACCCCTTCACAGTCACTGTCCATCTGTGTAGTAAGATGCTGTAAAATCACTACTTGTCTTCTCTGTGCTGCACAGCCCTCCCCGTGCCCCACACACACATGCTAATCGTAATGCCCTCTTTCTTTTTCCCCACTCTTATCCCTCTCTTCCCACCCATCCTCCCCAGTCCCTTTCCCTTTGGTAACTGTTAGTCCATTCTTGGGTTCTTTGATTCTGCTGCTGTTTTGTTCCTTCAGTTTTCCTTTGTTCTTATACTCCACATATGAGTGAAATTATTTGGTACTTGTCTTTCTCCTCCTGGCTTATTTCACTGAGCATAATACCCTCTAGCTCCATCCATGTTGTTGCAAATGGTAGGATCTGTTTTTTTCTTATGGCTGAGTAATATTCCATTGTGTATATGTACCACATCTTCTTTATCCATTCATCTACTGATGGACATTTAGGTTGCTTCCATATCTTGGCTATTGTAAATAGTGCAGCGATAAACATAGGGGTGCATCTGTCTTTTTCACTGGAGTGCTGCATTCTTAGGGTAAATTCCTAGAAGTGGAATTCCTGGGTCAAATGGTATTTCTATTTTGAGCATTCTGAGGAACCTCCATACTGCTTTCCACAATGGTTGAACTAATTTACATTCCCACCAGCAGTGTAGGAGCGTTCCCCTTTCTCCACAACCTCGCCAACATTTGTTGTTGTTTGTCTTTTTGATAATGCCTCTGCCCATTTTTTAATCAGGTTATTTGATTTTTGGTTGTTGAGGCATATGAGTTCTTTATATATTTTGGATGTTAACTCTTTGTCAGATATGTTGTTTACAAATATATTCTCCCATACTATAGGCTGCCTTTTTGTTCTACTGATGGTGTCCTTTGCTGTACAGAAGCTTTTTAGTTTGATGTAGTCTCCTTTGTTCATTTTTGCTTTTGCTTCCATTGCCCCAGCAGATGTGTTCAGAAAAAAGTTGCTCATGTTTATATTCAAGAGATTTTTGCCTATGTTTTATTCTAAGAGTTTTATAGTTTCATGACTTACACTCAGGTCTTTGATCCATTTTGAGTTTACTTTCGTGTATGGGGTTAGACAATAATCCAGTTTCACTCTCTTGCATGTAGCTGTCCAGTTTTGCCAACACAAGTTGTTGAAGAGGCTGTCATTTCCCCATTGTGTATCCATGGCTCCTTTATCATATATTAATTAACCATATATGCTTGGGTCTATATCTGGGCTCTCTATCCTGTTCTTCTGATATATGGGTCGGTTCTTGTGCCAGTACCAAATTGTCTTGATTACTGTGGCTTTATAGTAGAGTTTCAAGTAGGAGAGCATAATTCCCCCAGTTTTATTCTTCCTTCTCAGGATTGCTTTGGCTATTTGAGGTATTTTGTCATTTCATATGAATTTTAGAACTATTTTTTCTAGTTTGTTTAAGAACATCATTGGCATTTTGATAGGGATTGCATCGAATCTGTATATTGCTTTAGGCAGGTTGGCCATTTTGACAATATTAATTCTTCCTATCTATGAACATGGGATGTATTTCATTTATTGGTGTCTTCTTTAATTTCTCTCATGAGTGTCTTGTAGTTTTCAGGGTATAGGTCTTTCACCATCTTTGTTAGGTTTATTCCTAGGTATTTTATTCTTTCTGATGCATTTGTGAATGGAATTGTTTTCCTGATTTATCTTTCTGCTAGTTCACTGTTAGTATATAGGAATGCAACAGATTTCTGTGTATTCATTTTGTATCCTGCAACTTTGCTGAATTCAGATATTAGTTCTAGTAGTTTTGGAGTGGATTTTTTAGGGTTTTTTATGTACAATATCATGTCATCTGCAAACGACTGTTTAACTTTTTCCTTACCAATCTGTTTGCCTTTTATTTCTTTGTGCTGTCTTATTGCTGTGGCTAGGACCTCCAGAACTATATTATATAAAAGTGGGGAGAGTGAGCATCCTTGTCTTGTTCCTGATTTTAGGGGAAAAGCCTTAAGCTTCTCACTGTTAAGTATGATGCTTGCTGTGAGTTTGCCATATATGGCCATTATTATGTTGAGGTATACTTGTCTTCTATACCCATTTTGTTGAGAGTTTTTATCATGAATGGATGTTGAGTTTCGTCAAATTCTTTTCAGCATCTATGGAGATGATCATGTGGTTTTTGTCTTGCTTTTGTTTATGTGGTGGATGATGTTGATGGATTTTTAAATACTGTACCATCCTTGCATCCTAGAATTAATCCTACTTGGTCATGATGCTCTTTTAGTTGTAATTTTTAATTCAGTTTGTTAATATTTTGTTGAGTATTTTTGCATCTATGTCCATCAGGGATATTGGTCTGTAATTTTGTTTTTTTGTACCCAGACAGTTTTGTCCACCTGTCCTTTCTCATCAGCAACAAGCTTTGTGCAATCCTTGGTCCTTTAACAGCCCTCTCACTATTAGAAATTCTCTCAGAGTGCCCACCTTTCTTTTGTCCCCGAGTGTCCGGTTGTGGGTACCTGTTCTCCATAAGTGGCTGGAATCGCAGTATCTCCAAGTATTCTGCTGGCTTAGCTTTCCAACCCCACTAATCTCCAGAGCATCATGTAGTGTAGGTTCGTGCTCCCAGAGCATATCTCCAAGGCTGGGTGTTCAGCATTCCTGGGCCTCCACCCACTTCCTGCTCCATTTGTCCTCCTTCCACCAGTGAGTTGGGGTTGGGGATGGGCTTATATCCCACCAGATCATGGCTTTGTTACTTTACCCTTTTCCATAAGGTCTGCTCTGTTCCTCAGTGTAGGCAGTCTGTTGCAGCCTTTTTTCCTGTTGTTCATTCAGGATTAGTTTCATTTGCTATATTTTCTTATTATATGTGATTTGGGGACAAGGTTTCTGTCTCACCTTTCATGCTGCCATCTTTAAGCCAATCTCCTGATGATTTTTAATGTTGGTGTTACATATACTTATATGTGTGTGTATATATTATATGTATGTATACATACAATAATTTTGTTGAACTCTTATTAGTTCCCAACATTTGTGTGAGATTTCTGAAAATTTTCCTGCATTTTCTAGGTAGATAACCTTATCGACATCACTAAGTAGTAGTTTTTTCTTCCTGTATTCCATAAAGTCTCCCTACTATTTGCCTTGGTTTTTTTTCTTATTTTTTAGCTAAAACCTACAGTGAATATTTAAGAGAAGCAACAATAGCAGGTATCCTACTCTTGTTTTTGTCTAGAGCTCTTGTTCTTGGAAATGCTTCTAATGCCTCAAATGAAATATGATAGTTTCTCTATGATTTTTGAGAAATCTTGATTAAGGAAGTTTCCATTACAGAATTATAGAAATACTCTGAATGGGCATGCTTTTCTCTTAATCTAAGTAATTAGATATAAGATTTTTCTTTTCTGCATTCATTGATACAGTTACAGGTATTTTTTTCCTCCCTTCATTGGTTATGAAGGGTTTCAGAATAAATGCATTTTTGGAGCTGAATTATTATAACTATTTCTTTTTTGTCCTGAATATATTATGGGATACTTAAAATAAATAATATGTATATAATTACATATCTAATTCATATTTTTATCTTACCTATGAACACAGTGACTTGAATATGGAAAACATTCAAACATTTTACAGTTAAATAATTAATAGTTAATATGAGTTCAAAAAATAGCTCTTACTATAATATCAAGATGTTAATTTCCATAATGAAATTAATTGTGGGGTAAATTCTGACAAATGTTATGAAATTATATTAGAAACCATATGAAGAAAGAAAGAAACTTTGTCCTTTTGATCAAGAAATATATGATGGCAAAAGGTAACAGAAAATAATTTGAAACTAGTTCATTTTGTGCTTTCTGACAAGGATACTTTTAAGACTGGAAAGCAGAACAAAGATTTGTAGGAGTAAACTAAAACTCTAGGTAGTTAGGCAGATTTAGAACACCTAATCAAATTAACTCAAGTTTTTACCCAGGACACTGTATCTTAAATTATTGATAGAATTTGTAGATGTAGTTGTAGCATACATAAATTTTGGTAATGACTAATATAGAACAATAGGACAAGGGTCCAACACAGGGAAAATTATTCCTGCTTTTCTGAAAAGAAAAAGAATGTAACAGAAACTAGTGACTCATTAAATTTAGGTTAATTTCAGGAAAAGGCATTGCATTGATTATTAAACAAAGAGAAGTTATAGCTTTAGATCACCATAGGTTCACTGTAAATACACCCTACTAAACCAAGGCTATTTCTTTCCTTTTATTAAAGGAAGTACTAAAGATGACAAAGGGAATAATAGGGAAACCATATAAATGAATTTCTGCCAGGTATTTAATTTGATAGTATCTAACAAGATAGAGAAATAAAGACATAGTGACAGTATAGATAGGTGTAATTGTATTGGGCCAAGTAGTTTTTACAAAAAGCTCATGAATAATGAATTAATGTCACCATGAAAGATCTCTTGGGATCCCCAAGTTTTCTTTTTGGTGCCTGTTCAGTACTTTTATCAATAACCTGAAGAGAGAAGGAACATACATATTAGTAATGAACATTATCTAAAGGTGAGAAGAGAATTAATACATTGAATCACATGCACCCAACTTATTGTAAGAATTAAATATAAGATTGTGGGGGATTTTTTGGGTCCATCAAGCTTTACGTCTCAATAAAATAACGAATCCAAAAATATTTCAAAGAGTTAGAAAAATTGAATTAAATCTTCATGAAATTTAACAATCATAATTAGTGCTATACTTTGAATAAAACAAAACAAAAGCTACACATAAGGAACCCCACATGTCAACAGCTTTTCAGGTGAAAAAGTCACACTCTATCTCATAAAAGCTACCAAATGACCACAAACAGCATTTTCTTTAAAAAACATTTAATGCAATCCTTGGCTGTATATACTTTGTGTATCACTCTGTTCTATTCTAGCCATACCCACTTGTAATGTCAGTGTTCCATTTTTATTTTTTTCATTTTTACTAGAGGTATAGATAATTGGAGCACAGAGGGAAAAAGAAAAAGTCAAATTCTTTTTTTCTTGAGGGAAGAATAGAGCAACTATTCCTATTTAACCTAGAGGAGACTCAGATGGCATGTGAAAACTGTCTTTAAATATTTAAAAGACAATTTGAAGAGCAATTAAATAAGTTTTGTGTGTCTCAAGAGGACTTAAATGATGGGCCATTATCATGAAGGAGAATTTGACTCGATAGCAGACCTAGATCAATTTTAACTATATGAAAAGTGAATCAGCTGATTTAAGTTGAAGTGATTTTCATCTCACGGGGAAGATTGCCAATTATGTTGTAAAGTGGATCAAACTAGGGGTTGGAACAGAGTTTTCCATGGTTAATTCCAACTCTAGTATATTTTTTTCATTTTATAGCAATTTTACTTATTCATTGATGTCCTTTTTTTTCCTCTTACAGTTTTTTCAATTGGTTAATATTCACTAGCAAATTTTTAGGGGCAGATAATTTATAGTTTTATGACCTGGTTATCTTTTCATTGTCAAAGTTGGTAGGAGAAAAAAATCTTCAGCTCTTAGAATATCTTTAAGAGCTGAACTTTTTTTGTTCAGGTTTAGTTTGAAAATACCTGTAATGGTGAAATTCTAAATATTCTGAGTCATCAGTTAGAAATTACTAATTTAACTATAGATTTTGCTGTTACCATAAGTGTGAGAGCTCCTGAATACCTTTTTTAATCAAGGAAAGAAAAATGGCTTAGGAAGCTAATCAGTGTAACAAAGTACAATATAAGTAATCAGCCTGTGTGTAAGCAAAATATATAAGAAAAGTTTTAACTGAAAATCATATAAAACAGAATTCAAATTGGTCAGTGCACAAAAGCTGCTGATAACTGATCTCACTTAAATGTGTTTTTAACTATAGTATTATGTGCTTTAAACTACTATCTATACAAGGAAAAAATTTAGAGTAAAATGCAAAAAAAGTAGAATTTATAATAACTCATAATTTTGTATCACAATTAAACTATTATTGATTTGGTACCTAAACTATGAAAGACACTCTTTACTCACAGATCATAGATTTTAGTTAAGAAATGTAATCAGTAATCAATTAAATATAACAAAGTACACAAATTTTCTTGGGATTTATTGTAATTGTATTTTTAGTTAAATGTAGTGTTGAACATTCTAAAAGTGGACAATTTTATTTTGAACACCACAGTATAAATCTTCCTGATTATTAGTTCTTCTCTGTGTGAATAGCAGAAATATTTTATTGCATGAACTTCATAACTTTATGTTAATTCCTCAAAATATATATTTTCTTTTTTGCTGGGTTCTCATCTGTATATAACCAGAGCCCCAATTTAATGGTGTCTTATATAGCTTCAAACTTCATAACTTATTAGAATAAACAGAATAGTAAAAAATACATAAAAGAAAAGGGCTGCTCAAATTTGACACACTGCCCAAAGCAAGAAATGGTAGTCGACCAATCTTCGCAGAGGAGAAAATGAAAAAAGGCACAAAACTATTTTATAAAGTAGAAGATTAGAGCTATTTAGTGTGAGCACAGTCATCCCTTCACATGTCAATCATCCTTTAAGAAAATATGGCTTTGTCTAATGATTAAAGTTCTTAATAAAGACAGAGTGATCTATCAATCAATTCTTAAATTATGAGTCATACATTATTTAAGAAGGCAGAGGAAAAGATAACTTAGAAACATTCCAAACAAAATAGTTATAATGATAAAATTCTTGAAGTTTCAAATATCTGATACCAGAAAAATAAGCTTTTATTTTAAAATTAATTGTTAATTCATGATTTAAAACAACTTGTTGACCAATTTAGTTCAAACCACCAAATAATTCAAATTTGGATTCTTTCCACCATTTTTTTAAAAATAAAAATCACTTTGTTTTGTAGAAACAGTGTTTCCAAATTTAAAGGAATTTAAGCAGTGCAAAAAGTACTAAAAAGCAGGTTGAAAAAAACTCACATAGAAATAACTGGCTGGTACAAATATAGAAATAGGGATGGAAGATGGATGAGTGAATGAATAAAATTACCTATATACAAATGGAATAGTAGATGTGTTTTTTTTTTAGTAGATGTGTTTTTTAATGAAAATAATTACATTTAGTTTTATTTTATGGAAGTAGGAGAAATATGAAATAAAGCTGAAGAAGTTACTAAGCATGATATAAATATTTATCATGAGATACACTTCTTAGATCAGCTCAATTCTGAGACAGGCATAATTGAAGCATTTACTATAATTGTATTTTATCCAGTTTCCTTACATTGTAGTTTCATTTCATTCATTTATTTATTGTAGGGTTGCATACAATTTTGTGACTTTTTAAAATAGTGCATTTTATCATAATAAAATGTCTTTGCATACTGGTTAGTACATTTAGTTTAAAATAACTTTTATTGACTCATAAAATACATACTGAAAAGCCTGATGACTCTTCCAAATTCACCACGTGTGTAACTACCCAAAAGATCAAGAAATAGGAAACTATCAGCAATCCATAAAACCTACTCATTGCTCTTCCACTCACTGCCATCCTCAGATGTAACCAATTTCCTAATTTCAATCACTGTAGAACAGTTTGTCTGATTTGGTATTAATATAGATAGTGTCTGGCTTCCTTTACTTGCTATGTTTGTGAGATTCACTCATTGCACTGTACATAAAAATATTTTGTTCCTTTTTCCTTGCTGTAAAGTATTTCTTTAAATGAATATAATACACATTTACCTACTTACTGTTGATTGATATTTGATTGTTTCAGATTTTGTTATTATTAATAGTACTGCTTATTCTTGTATCTTTTTGTAGTGGGTATAAACACTCATTTATGTTGGGTATATGCCTAAGAGAATAATTATGGGTCAAAGGAATTATGGATCAAAGTAGATGGCCCCAGTTTTCCAGCATGGCTCTGGACTGAGTGATTTAAACTGCCTTTTGTATACCATGTGCAAACAATGGGATGTTTACATAGCTGCCATCCAATTCTCTTTTGCTGAACTTTGCACAGAAATGTCTATGCTATTTCTCTGATACAGTGGATAAACTTCCCTTTATCTGAGAATGGTTTGTTTTCTCTGATGAGCTAAAACTTAAGGGGTGGTTATTTCATGTTTCATCCGTTTTAGTTACCTGAAACATAGCAGAAAAGGGAAGAGCTCAGGGGCAGCTGTGCAGGAAGAGTTCACAGTTGCTGGGCTTCTCTCTCACTCCTGAGGTTCTATTAAATGCCTTATACCAGACATTGTTTCTATTTGGGATTGCATTAGATCCCAAAAGGGGAATGCCCTTCACTAAATATAGTACATAGCTATAGAACCTTCACTTCCATCCAAGAGTCAGCCTGTTGATCATTTCAACATAAAAGTACTGGTTACAAAAGTGTGCTCTATTAACAAATTGGCTGAGTCCAAACTTCTACCATATACTAGCTCTATAGCTTTTGGTAATTTACTCAAACTCTTTGCCTCAGTTTTCTCAGCTGTAAAAAGGGAATATAATGATAACACAGTAAGTATATGAAAGAAATACGTTTTATATATATATATATATATATATATATATATATATAATTTATTTAAACTACTTTGAAATATGTCTGGCACACAGTATACATTCAGACCTGGGTTATTTTTTGCATCTTTTATTTTTGTACTTTATTTGTTTGCTATGATACATTACTCCTTAGTAAAATAAATAAATAAATAAGGCACAAAATGAGAATACACAAGATGAGAAGACATGTGTCTTCTAGTAAAAAATGAAGATGCCAAGATCAACAAAGAAATAGGTCAAATAAAAAATACTGTCAATGTAACTAAGGTAAAATTAGAAGTGGAATAAAATAGAATAGATGCCATTAACAATCAAGTAATACACATAAAGAAATTGAAGAAAGCAAGCAAAATTAAAATTAATGAGAAAGAGTTTAAAGGATTAGAAGGATAATGGGAATATGGTGTGGGAGACAGGAAGATCTAACATAACAATTGGTCCAGTGAAGAGACTCAAAGAAAAAGGAACAGAAAAATCTTAACTATAATTCATAAATATCTTACAGAAAAAAAAGTCACGCATCTATAAATGAAATAACATAAAAAACTGGCATAGCAAAGGAAATACAGTCTACCAAAATACTGGTCTTCAAAAATAATGATATAATCTTTTTCGCCATTGGAGTTGAAACAAAAAAAACAATCAAGGCACAAGCTATGACAGGTTGTCACAGATTTAACCTGTGACAAGTTGAATTAAAGTAGGCCGGCCTCACATTTCTCTACAAGAAGCAGCAAATCAAGAAGGTAGAAGACAGTGGAACAATCAATCACTATAAAATACTGAAGAAAAAAATGTATGGCAAGAATTTTATATGCAAACTACTGTTAAAAGACAAAAGCAAACTATTTTGCACATCAGAGAACACAGAGAATATAGTTTCTGTAAGTTTCTAATCAAGAATCTACTAAAAAATAGAATTGAGCCAACCAAGAAACAAATTAAGCAAAATTAATAAAACAAACAGTAAGGAGAAAATTTAGTTGTGCAACACAGTGGGAATGTTTTAAGAGAAGGTAGGGAAAGTTGTTAAGGGAAGTACAAGATAATTGAAAATAGACTGATTACTTTTTTTTTTTAATAGCTAGGATTCAAACAATCACATTTAAAGCAGACAATTTGAGCAATAATAGTACAAGTACAGTTGTTCTGCCACAATGCATGCTCTGTAGTGCAAGTTAGTCTGTGGATTACCATAATGGCAAACCCACTGGCTCAGAGTTCCAACTCCAACTGGAGTACATCACTATCCATCAGGCCAACTCTAATTAAACTGCTAATAGCAGTTCCATTTTATTATTTTGTGCATTTTAAATACCTACTGTGGTAGTCTCTAGTCACACTGTGCTGCTTATAGGTTCTAAATTACCTTGTCAGGAACTAATCACTGTTTTTGTTACTCCTTTTGTTTACATTGGTTTGAGTGACCTTCTTCTAACCCTATTCTTCCTAGAAGTCTTATGCTTTCCAGAAATGTTTTGTAGAACATAAATTACCAAAATTGAAGATAATGTCTTATAGCAGAAATGACTTTGTATTTGAAAATGTAAAGTTAACACCAAGGGCAATAAGTTACTCAACTAAAATAAATGGTGTTATAGAGGAAGAAAGAAGAGAAATTAAATTAATTCTATCCTTGATCATTGCAGGCCAGAGTTGATTTCAAAGAGAGAAAGAATTGAGTATGTTATATATATTTTAGTTATAAAGGTAAGCAGTAGAATTTAAATATAAAATGTCCAAATTATCAGAAGAAAGGCATACAATTAAAACAAAAAAGGAAAAGAAAACACAGACCACATAATGAAAGATTTGTTTAACAAGGCAGAAAACTAAGAAAACACAGTATTACATAAGTCAACAGAAATTAATCTACACCTATCATATCAATAAGAACAAATGGGATAAACTTACTATTAAAAGAACTCTAGACCTTCCTCTCCTTGCCATCATACATCTTTCAACAAACCAAATATCCTACCAAAAATAACTAGGAAAAAATGGAGAAAGTATACAAAACACCCATTTGAAGATAATTAAAGCAGGCAGCATTTGAAAGCCAAAGATTTCAGAGAGAAGCAAAGCTCATAGAGATGAACTCAACATTTTTAGTCACTTTCACTGGAAAGCAAAAATGCCCATAATAATTTGAGCAAACCAAGGGTCTCATGAGCCAACGGGAAAGCTGAGCAGCAGCTGAGAGAAGCTTTGCAGTGTCACTGGGCCAGGAGAGACAAAACGTGGAGTTCAGCACTTCTAAAGTAAATTTTAAGGGTCCAAAATTGCTGCAGAAAGGAAATGCATAGAAGGAAGATTGACTTTCACCACTGTTTTTTGTTTTTGTTTTATTCTTATTTCATGGATGATTTCTAAGTAGAGCAAGTTGAATAAAAGTGTTTGGCTTTTACTGAAAGCTAAGTGGGTCCTTCGACATTCACCACCTGAGGAAGATAATGAGGTATTGTTTGTACCAAAGAAGTTCTGGTAAATATCCCAGATTTTCAGTCAGAAGTAATATACCTTAGAATAAAGGTAAACAAGAAATAGAGTAGAGCAAGTCTCATATAATTAAAACCTTAACTTGAAATAATCTGAACCTAAACGGACTGCTGAAAGTTGACAAATTGTCTTTAGGTAAGAATAATATCACTCATTATCTAGATAATCTTATATAACAACGTATGGCCCTCAAACAAAGTAAACCAGCATTCAGGAACCAAGACTGAGGTCCATGGGTGGGAGGAGGGGAAAAGGGTAGAAATAGGCTAACAGTGATTCTAATATTCGTGTTGTCAGGTATGGTCTTTAAAATAGTTGTGATTGATATGTCTGACAAAATATATAATTAGATGGTGAAGCATCTCTCCAGAAAACTAGAATCTAAAAGGATTATCAGGAAATAGTAGAATTAAAAAACATTCACTGAAGTTAAAGATAAATGGACAAGATTAACCAGGTTTGACATAGCTGAAGAAAAGATGGCAACTCAATTTGAAATATATGAACTGAATCACAGAAATAAAAAGGATGGCCAATATATAAAAGAACAAGAGAGACATATGTGACACAGGAAAAGATCAAATATGTCCTTATCTAGGACATAGAACATAGGTCACTGTGAGTTTCATTTTTTTTTTTTATTAAGGTATTATTGATATACACTCTTATGAAGGTTTCACATGAAAAAAACAATGTGATTACTACATTTACCCATATTATCAAGTCCCCATCTATACCCCAATGAAGTCACTGTCTATCGTTGTGGTAAGACGCCACAGATTCACTGTTTCCCTTCTCTATGCTACACTGTTTTTCCTGTGACGCCCCACACTATGTGAGCTAAACATAATACCCCTCAATCCCTTTCTCCCTCTCTCCCCACCTGCCGTCCCACACCCCTCCCCTTTGGTAAACCCTCCCCTTTGGTAACCACTAGTTCCTTCTTGGAGTCTCTGAGTCTGCTGCTATTTTGTTCCTTCAGTTTTGCTTCATTGTTACACTCCACAAATGAGGGAAATTATTTGGCACTTGCCTTTCTCCCCCTGGCTTATTTCACTGAACATAATATCCTTCAGCTCCATCCATGTTGTTGCAAATGGTAGGATTTGTTTCTTGTGGGTGAATAGTATTCCGTTGTGTATATGTACCACCTCTTCTTTATCCATTCATCTACTGATGGACACTTAGGTTGCTTTCATATCTTGGCTATTGTAAAAAGGGCTGTGATAAACATAGGGGTGCACATGTCTTTTTGAATCTGAGAATTTATATTCTTTGGTTAATTCCAAGGAGTGGGATTCCAGGGTCAAATGGTATTTCTATTTTTAGTTTTTTGAGGAACCTCCATATTGCTTTCCATAATGGTTGAACTAGCTTACATTTGCACCAGCAATGTAGGAGGGTTCCCCTTTCTCCCTATCCTCACCAGCATTTGTTGTTCTTAGTCTTTTCGATGCTGGCCATCATTACTGGTGGGAGATGATATCTCATTGTGGTTTTAATTTGCATTTCCCTGATGATTAGTGATGTGGAGCATCTTTTCATATGTCTGTTGGCCATCTGAATTTCTTCTTTGGAGGACTGTCTCTTCATATCCTCTGCCCATTCTTTAATTGGGTTATTTGTGTTTTTGGGTGTTGAGGCATGTAAGTTCTTTATGTATTTTGGATGTTAACCCCTTGTCAGATATGTCATTTACAAATATATTCTCCCATACTGTAGGATGCCTTTTTGTTCTTTGATGGTGTCCTTTGCTGTACAGAAACTTTTTACCTTGATGTAGTCCTATGAGTTCATTTTTGCTTTTGTTTCCCTTGCTCAAGGAGATGTGTTCAGGAAGAAGTTGCTCATGCTTATATTCAGGAGATTTTTGCCTATGTTGTCTTCTAAGAGTTTTATAGTGTTGTGACTTACATTCAGGTCTTTGATCCATTTTGAGTTTACTTTTGTGTATGGGGTTAAACAATAATCCAGTTTCATTCTCTTACATGTAGCTGTCCAGTTTTGCCAACACCAGCTGTTGAAGAGGCTGTCATTTCCACATTGTATGTCCATGGCTCCTTTATCATATATTAGTTGACCATATATGGTTGGGTTTATATCAGGGCTCTCTAGTCTGTTCTATTGGTCTATGGGTCTGTTCTTGTGCCAGTACAAATTGTCTTGATTCCTATGGCTTTGTAGTAGAACTTGAAGTTTGGAAGCATAATCCTCCCAGCTTTATTCTTCCTTCTCAGGATTGCTTTGGCTATTTGGGGTCTTCTGTGGTTCCACATGAATTTTAGAATGATTTTCTCTAGTTCATTGAAGAATGCTGTTGTTATTTTGATAGAGATTGCATTGAATCTGTATATTGCTTTAGTCAGAGTGGCCATTTTGACAATATTAATTCTTTCTATCCATGAGCATGGGATGTGTTTCCATTTATTGGGGTCTTCTTTAATTTCTCTCATGAGTGTCTTGTAGTTTTCCAGAGTATAGGCCTTTCACTTCCTTTGTTAGGTTTATTCCTAGGTATTTTAGTCACTGTGAGTTTTAGTTGCTAACATGTCACAACCACTTCCTTCTGAGAATTTCCCTTGGCTGATAAGAGCTCCTTATCCAGAAATTGTAAAAGGTTACACTCTCTGCTAAGGGGTAGCCAGAAACCATGACTGGCTGATACATGTATATGAAAGGTTGGGTCCATTACTACGAAATGATACATCTCTGGCCTGTCAGTAGATGTACCATACTCCCCTCTGAGGTCAGGAAGAAGGTAGATTTCAGCAGAATCCAAATCTTTGCCCAGCTTTCTTTCACCTGTCAGTTCTGTTTTTCTCACCCTCCTACAACTTATACTTGGAAGCACTTCCGCAATAAATCATGTGCATTACTCTTCCCTATAGAGATAGGGAAACCAACCTAAAATATTAAAGTGCTTTAAACATTTAAGGAAGGATGTACAAAATACATAAAAATAAAGAATTATAACAAAGTTGTTATCGATAAAAAATCAAATGAAAATTATAAAACTGAAAAATACCTGAAATTAAAAACTTATTGATATGTTACAAAAACAGACTGACTGAACAGAAAAAATAAAACAGGTTAATGAACTGGATACAGATCAACAGGAAATTTCCCAACCAAAGCACAGAGAAAAATATATCAAATTCTAATAAAATATTATAAGAAATATGTAAGACATGTTGGAAGAAGAAGGGAGGGAGTAAGAGAATGTGCAGAAGCAATACTTAAATTAAAAAATGCTTGAGCATTTTCTAAAACTGATGAAAGACATCAGCCCAAGATGCTCAGGGAACCCACAGCAACATAAAAATAGCAAATGTAAGACACAGTAACTCATAGCTAAACTACCATAAAACAAACAAAAATAAAAACTTAAAATTAGTGGGAAAAGAGACACTTTAACTACAAAAGAACAATAAGATCTATCATTGATTTTTTTAAAATCAATGAAAAGTGAGGAAAAGTGGAATGAAATATTTAATGTCCTAAAAGAAATTAAAGCTACCCAAAGAAGTTCATGCCTAGTGAAAGCATTCTTCAAAAATGAAGGAAAATGCAATTCAAAAGTACAAAAATTCTGAAAGAAAACACAGGGAAGTGAGTGTGACTTGGGATTGGGGATGACTTTTTAGATGAAACAAGCAGAGCATGATTCATGAAAAAAATTGAAAAAATTAGACTATTTAAAATGTTAAATTTCTGTGAAAGACACTGTTGAGAGAATAAAAAGACAATTTGCAGATCAGGAGAAAATATTTACAAATCACATATAAGATAAGTAACATATCCAGAATAATCAAAGAACTCAGTATTATGAAAACAACCTAATTAAAAATAGGCAAAAAATGTGAACACCTTACCAAAGAAGATAATCAGAGACAAATAATCATATGAAAAAAATATAATGTACAGTATTTGTCACTAGAGAATTACAAATTCAAATAACAGTGACCTACAACTCACTACTAATACCATTACACACCTATTAGAATAGCTAAAATCCCAAACACTGACAATACCAATTGCTGGCCAAGATGTTCAGCAATGGGAACTTTCATTCATTGCTACTGGGAATGCAAAATGGTACAGCCATTTTGAAAGGCAGTTTTTTAGCTTCTTACAAAGTTAATCATAATATTACCATGCGATCCAGCAATAGAGTGCCTAGGTATTTAACCCTATTGATACAAAAACTTATGTCCATGCATAAGCTTGTATATGTATGCTTATAGCAATTTTGTTCAGAATTGTTAAAAATGAGAAATAGAGAAGAAACTTTTCAATAAGTGAAAGGATAAGCAAATGGTAGTACATCTTTACAATATACTATCCAGCAATAAGAAGGAATGAACTATGATTAGATGTAACAACATGAATGAATATTAAATGCACATTCCTAAGTAAAAGATACCAAAATGAACAGGCTACTTACTATATTATTTCATTTACATGACATTCTGGAAAAGGCAAAACTAAACAAATCAGTGAAAAACAGATCAATGATTGCCAGGGGTTTCAGAAGTATAGGGCTTATGTAGGTGAAACACAGAAGATAAATTAGGGTAGTAAAATTATTTTGTATAATGTTAAAGTCATGGTGACATGACTTTATGCATTTGTCAAAACTCATGGAACCTTACAGTGAGGAAGGGAAACTTAATACTTGCAAATAGAAAAAATCAATTAAGGAATTGGGAGTCCCTAGGAGAGAATGCAGACAACTGTGACAAAAGCATCTAGCCATATTACAAACACATGATATAACCTTACTGAAAGGGGTGATAAAAAAAGGTGCTGACTGTAAAACTTTGCTAGTGAGTGGAGACTTTAAGACTAAAAGCAAAATAAACTACAAATACTCTACTTGGTAAAGTTTCCCCAAAGATATAAGGTTTAACAATTCTGAAAACACTATACACATATATGGGGATTGAACAAATAAGTACATGGAAGACAGAGGATGAGAGCCAGGTTTCTCACTGTTGCAGTGTGAGTTCACAAATAAGCAAGAGGGAAAGTATAAAATGAACCACATGGTATTTGATTAGAGTTGGAGACATCAATATACACTCATGTTTAGCTCCATAAGATACAGATATAGATGATGATAGATGGTGATGATAACTAGATAGATAGATGGATATGTATAGAAATAATTATACATATATGTATATACATGGGTTAGTTTACACACAGAATTTCCTAGTCCTGCCTGCTAAGAAGTCTTAAAACCAACAACATACTAGTATCAATGATCACCTTAATATCCTTATCTTAGTTTCCAATATCATTATCCAGTAAAAGGAAAGAGGGTTACTTGGAGAAATGACTGATTCTAGGACTGGAGCAAGAATTATGAGATGAGCCTGGATCATCTTATAGTGCCAGAAAGTAAGTGTACACACACACACAAACACAGTGGATCTATGTCAAAGAAAAATCCTACCCAAAATATTATCAAATTTTATCTAGTAGTATACAAGAAAACATAGAAGTTCTGAGTGGAAAAGATGGAGTAGGAAGGCAAGCCTCCTCCCAGGTACATCCAAGGAAGCAACTACAGCAAATACAGCTAATCCTGAAAATGACCCAAAGCCTGAAGAACAGGTCATCTATACTTGGTGAAGAAGAGAAGACCACATTGAGAAGGGTAAAGTGGCAGAGCCATGAATGATCCAGACCCAAGTCCTTCCCCCATCCCAGCCCACAGTGGGAGGGAGAGGAGTATAGCAGGGACAGAATAAGCATGGAGGAATCCTACACACCTGGCCCTGGAGATGTGCTCTGGGAACATTTTCTACATTGCTTTGGGATTTGGTAATTAATGGGGCTGGACACCAGGGAGCTGGATCACTCTGGTGGACTGAGACTCCTGTTGTTTATGGAAGACAGGCATACTCATTGGTCCTGCTGAAACCCAACACAGAGGCAGCAGTTTGAGAGATTTACCAGTAGTGGGAAGTGTTCTAGTGGGATGGGTGTTGGAGCTCTTGCTGGAGGAGGAAGGGCAGGTGGAGGATGCTTACCCAGCCCTTCCTAAGTGTACTGGTCAGGCACTAGTGGAAGCCAGCTCCAAATGCTCCATCTAACTAACTGGTGGCTCAGCCCCATGGCACCTACCCAAGCACCAGCCCACCTGGCCCACTCAGCCCAGCAGTGATCAGACTTTTCTGCCTGGCAGGAGGGAGGCTTACCCAGCCCTCCTCATCCCAACTGATTGGGCACTTGAGGGAACCAGCTCAAAATGCTCCATCTCCTTGCTGGAGGCTTAGCTCCAAGGCAATTCCCTGTGAATACACCTCACCCTCCCCATCCAGCCCAGCAGTTGCTGCTAAGGCTGCTTGTCAGGCAGAGGGAGGCTCTCCCCACAACAAATCCCAGCAGAAGCACTTCCCAGAGCACAAAGGGCACACAGAGGGGAGCTATTACCATCTGCTGACAGAGATCAGACACTGCCATAGGCAGGCAGAGAGGCAGACCTGCCCACAACCTACCAACAGCAACTTCAGATCTGCCAGAAAGAACCAGCCTCTGTGAGAAAAGAGTCTTGAGCTTCTGGGCACCACAGGACTCCTTCATAAAGCCATTATTTTCTGGACCAGGAGGCATATTGGATCTATCTAATACAAAGGAAGAAACACAGGAACCCAGACAAAATGAAGGGGCAGAGGAATATGTTCCAAAAAAAAGAATAAGATAAGACAGCAAGAAGAGGGCTATATGAAACAGAGTTCACCGATCTTCTTGATAAAGATTTCAAAGTACCTGTCTTAGAGATGCTCACTGATGTTGGGCAAAAAGAATTGAATATCTCAGTGAAAACTTCAATAAAGAGACAGAAAATTTGAAAAAGAGCAACAGACTGTGAAAGAATACAAACTGAAATGAGAAATAGAATGGTGGGAATGAATAGTAGACTGTTGGAAATTGAGGAAATAATCAATGTGATGGAAGTTACAGAACAGAAAAACAAGCCAAAAAACATAGAAAAAAGAATTTCTGGAAATGAGAATTGTGTGAAAATTTCAAATAAAACAATATTCATATAATAAGGGTCCCAGGAGGAAAGAGGGAAAGGAGCAGAAGGTCTCCTTGAAGAAATAATTTCAAAAAACTTCCCCAATCTGAAGAAGGAAATAGATAACCAGGTCCTGGAAGTTCAGAGAGCCCCTAACAAAAGGAACCCCAAGAAGACAACACCAAGACAAGTAGTAATTAAAATGACAAAGATTAAAGATAAAGAGAGAATATTAAAAGCAACAAGAGAGGGGCAGACAGGGACAATTAGAGATAGCTCCATAAGGTTATTAGTAGATTTCTCAGCAGAAACTTTACAGACCAGAAGGGAGTAGAATGAAATAATTAATGTATTGAAAGGGAAGAACCCATAACCAAGAATCATCTACCCAGAAATGTTATTCAGAATTAAATAAGAGATTAAAAGTTCTCAGATAAGTGAAAGTTAAACAAATTCAACTCCTCTAAACTGGCCTTACAGGGTATGTTAAATGGACTTCTGTAGATGGAAATGTTCCTAAGCCTAAATATTTTTTCACTGGTGAAAATAAACCTACAGTAAAGGTAATAAACTGATTACCTACTTAGCAAACATGAAGTTAAAATTTTTAGAAAGTAGTAAAATCAACTATACACAAAATTAGTCAAGGGATACACAAAAGGCATAAATTATATCTTATACATAAAGTATGGAAGAAGAAGAAGAAGAAAAAAGGTATTGCTTTTAGATTGTTCAAAATACAGTGACTATCAACTTAATATAGGTTTTTAAATATTTAGGAAATAATCTATGAAACTTGTAACCACAACCTAAAGCCTATAATAGATATGCAAAAATTTAAAAAGAGAAATCCAAGTATAACACTAAAGAAAACCATCAAATAACAAGAGAAGAGTATAAGGGAGGAAGAAAGGAGCAAAGAGGAACTACAAAAAAAACTAGAAAACAACTAACAAAATGGCAGTAAGTACATATGTATCAATAATTACCTTAAAAGTAAATGGACTGAATGCACCAATCAAAAGACATAGGGTGGCAGAATGGATAAAGAAACAAGACTCGTCTATATGCTGCCTACAAGAGACTCATTTCAGACCTAAAGACATACATAGACAGAAAATGAAGGGGTGGAAAAAGATATTTCATGCAAATAAAAGGGAGAAAAAAGCAGGAGTAGCAGTATTTATATCAGACAAAATATAAGAAAGTGACAAGAGATGAATAAGGACATTATATAATGACAAAGAGATCAGTCCAACAAGAGGATGTAACAATTGTACATATCTATGCACCCAGTATAGGATTTCCTAAATATAGTAAACAAATACTAACAGATGTAGAGGAAGAGACAGCAACACAATCATACTAGGGCATTTTAACACACCACTTACATCAATGAACAAATCACCAGACAGTAAATAAGGAAACAGACATTGAGTGACACATTAGAACAGATGGTCTTAACTGAAGATATATAAAGAACATTCCACCTGACACATTAGACCAGATGGACTTACCTAAAGATGTATAAAGAACATTCCACCCAAAAGCAGCAATATACACATTTTTTTCTCAAGTGTACATATAACGTTCTCCAGAGTAGATCACATGTTAGGACATAAAAAGAGCCTCAATAAATTCAAAATGATTGATATTGTATCAAGCATCTTTTCAGATCACAATAGTATGAAACCAGAAATCAATTACATGAAGAAAATAAACAAAAAACCTACAAACAGATGGAAGGTAAACAGAATGTTTCTAAATAATCAATGGATCAATGAACAAGTCAAAGTGGAAATCAAGCAATATATGGAGAGAAATGAAACCAAAAATACAACAGTTCAAAATATGTGGGATGCAGCAAAAACAGTTCTAAAAGGGAAGTACATAGCAATATAGGCCTACCTCAGGAAAGAAGAACAATCCCAAATAAAGAGTCTAAACTCACAATTAAAGAAAATAGAAAGAATAAATAAAACCATAAGTTAGTAGAAGGAGGGACATAATAAAGATCAGAGCAGAAATAAATAAATAAAACAGAGAATAATAAAATAATAGAAAAAAATCAATGAGATTGATAACTGGTTCTCTGAGAAGACAAACAAAATAGACAAACTACTAGTCAGACTTATCAAGGAGAAAAGAGAGGAGAGGACACAAATAAAATCAGAAACAAGAAAAGAAGTTACAACTGACATCATAGAAAAACAAAGAATTATTAAAGAATTCTATGAAAAAGCATATGCCAGTAAGTTGGACAACCTAGAAGAAATGGGCAAATTCCTAGAAAAATACAACCAGCCAAGATATACCCAGTAAGAAACAAAATATTTGAACAGAACAATTACCAGTAACAAAATTGAATTGGTAATCAAAAAACACCCAACCAAAGTATAGGAACAGATGAGTTCATAGCTGAATTCCACCAAACATTTAAAGAAGAGATAATACCCACCTTTCTTAAAGTATTCCAAAAATAGAAGAGGAGGGGATACTTCCAAACTCATTCTATGAGGTCATCATCACTCTAATACCAAAACCAAAGATACTACAAAAAAAGAAAGTTACCCTGATGAACATAGATGCAAAAATCTTCAACAAAATATTAGCAAAAAAATTTAAAAATATATCAAAAGCATCATCCCTGGATGTCCATTTATTCCAGGGATGCAAGGATGGTACAGTATTCATAAATCAACTAGTGTGATATACCACATTAACAAAAAAGAGGATAAATACCATATGATAAATACCAATAGATGCTGAAAAAGCATTTGACAAAATTCAACATCCATTCATGATAAAAACTCTTTAAAAAATGGATATAGAGGGTACATGCATAAACATAATAAAGGCCATATACTACAAACCCAGCTTTTCTTCTAAGATCAGGAACAAGACAAAAATGCCCCATCTCACCATTTTTATTCAACATAGTACTGGTTATCCTAGCTATACCAATTAGATAAGATAAAGAAATAGAAGTCATCCAAATTGGTAGGGTAGAAGTAAAACTGTCACTATTTGCAGATGACATGAAATTATATATAGAAAACACTAAAGACTCCATCAAAAGCCTTTAGAATAACTGGATTCAGCCAGTTGCAGGATATAAAATAAATACACAAAAATATGAAGACTTTCAATATACTAACAATGAACTAGTAGAAATAGAAATAAGGAAAACAATTCCATTTACAATTGCATCAAAAACAATAAAATATTTAGGAATAAACTGAACCTAGTAGGTGAAAGGCCTGACTGTGAAAACTGTAAGACACTGATGAAAGAAACTGAAGGAGACACAAATGAATGGAAATCTCTCCCATGTTCATAGATAGGAAGAATTCATATAATAATATCTTGAGAAAGAAAAAGAACAAAGCTGAAGGCATGCTCCCTGGCTCAAGTTATACTGTAAAGCTACAGTAATAAAAACAGTATGGTACTGGCACAAGAACAGACTCATGGATCATGGAACAGAACAGAGAGCCCAGAAACATACATATATATATATATATATATATTCAAGCATATATGATAAATATATATATATGAAATATATATATATTCAAGCAACATATGATAAAGGAGTCATGAAAAGTGGGAAAAGACACTCCCTTCAATAAATGGTGTTGGGAAAACTGGACAGGTACATGCAAGAGAATGAAAATGAATTACTGTGTAACTCAAAAGTAAACTCAAAATTGATTAAAGACCTAAATGTAGACATGAAACCATAAAACTCTTAGCAGAAAATAGGCAAAAAGTTCTTGAACATTAGCATGAGTGAGTTTTTTCTGGACATGTCTCCACAGGCAAAGGAAAAAAAGCATAAATGAACAAGTGGGACTACATCAAACTAAAACTCTTCTGCAGAGTAAAGGACACCATCAACAATATAAAAAGGCAACCTACAGTATGGGAGAATATATTCATAAATTATTTATCTCAAAAGGGGTTAACATACAAAATACATAAAGAACTCACAAAACTCAACACCAAGAAAACAAATAACCTGAATCAAAAGTAGGCAGAGAACCTGAACAGACATTTTTCCAAAGAAGAAATACAGATGGTTAACAGACACAGGAAAACATGCTACACACTGCTTATCCTAAGGGAAATGCAAATCAAAACCACTGAGATATAACCTCACACCATTTGGAATGGCCATTATGCAAAAGACAGGAAATAACAAGGGTTGGTGAGCATGTGGAGAAAAGGGAGCCCTCCAACACTGTTGGTGGAAATTAAATTAGTGCAGTCACTATGGAAAGCAGTATGGAGGTTCCTCAAAAAACTAAAAATAGAAATACTATATGACCCAGGAATTTCACATATAGGAATTTGCATGAAGAAAACACAATCTCTGATTCAAAAATATATATGTACTCCTGTTTATTGCCACATATTTGCTATAGCCAAGATATGGAAGCAACTGTAGTGTCCATCAATAGATGAATGGATAAAGAAGTTCTACATATATACAATGGAATATTATTCAGCCATAAAAAGAAAAAATCCTGCCATTTATGATAACATGGGTAGACCAAGAGGGTATTATGCTAAATGAAATAAACCAAGTGGAGAAAGACAAGTACTACATGATTTCACTTGCATGTGGAATCTAAACACAAAGCAAAATAAAAGGAACAAAATAGCAGTAGACTTTTAGACACTGAGTAATGACTGGTGGTTACCATGGGCAAGGGGCTGGGGAAAGCTGGTGTGGGCGAGAAGAATAAAGAGGTATAAGATCTCAACCATAATATAAGTTGGTCACAGGTATTATACTACAGCATGGAGAATATAGTCAATGGTTCTGTAACATCTTTCTGTGTTGACAGATAGTAACTGCACTATTTGGGGGTGACAATTTAATATGTGTATAACTGTTGAATCACTGTGTTTTATACTTGAAACCATTAAAATATTGTATGTCAATTATACTTTAATTAAAAACATCTATGTAGTAGTAAAATAATATTTCTCAAAACCATAGGTAGGGTAATATGCAACAAAAATATTAAATATAATCTTTGCATTTTTATGGGTTCAAGTTAATGATCAGAGCTCATTATTTTAAAGATTAAGATTAAAGTTATGGATTTTTCAGGGGTTTGAAAATTAGAAGAATTGAAAACATTTCTGAACTGAATGTGCATACAAGTTGCTATTTGTAATGTCTCAAAGTTCATTGTAAGTGAATCAATGAAATTCATCGAATGAGTAAGAATCAGTCAGTTCCGCCACATTATGCCAAAATTGGTTCAGTTATGATTTTAAAAATCCATTCAATTAAACTTAAAAATGAAAAGGAAAAAAGAAAACATAGAATAAATAGAATGACCAATTGGGATTTGTACTGTGATTGATTGCAAGGTTGTCTTAATGCTTAAAAAATCAACCGTATTTATGGTTATCAAAGCTTGTAAGCAACCAAAATGTACTTCAGCTGGTGAGTAGATAAAAAAACTGATAATTTCAGACAATGGAATATTATTCAGTGTTAAAAAGGGATGAGCTGTCAAGCCATGAAAAGACATGAAAGAACCTCAAATGCATATTACTAAGTAAAAGGAGCCAATCTGAAAAAGCTACATACTGTCTGATTCCAACAATATGACATTTTGGACAATATAAAAGTATGGATTCACCTCTATCATTGCCAGAGATGAGGGGGAAAGTAAGGTCAGGGAGATAAATAGGCAGAGTACACAAGATTTTTAGGGAGTGAAAATACTCTGTATGTTATAATAATGAAGGATATTTCTCATCATACATTTGTCCAAACCCATAGAATATACAACACCAAGAGTGAACCCAAAGGTAAACTATGGACTTTAGGTGGTTATGATGTGTCACTGTTGGTTTATCTTTGGTAAAATATGTACTGATTTGGTGAGTCATCTTGATAATGGGGATGACTATACATGAATGGGGGCAGGGGATATAAGGAAATCTCTGTACCTCCTTCTCACTTTCACTGTAAACCTAACACTGCTCTGAGAAAATGAGGTCTTAAGAAAAAAACATCAGTGTTATTCATCAAATTAAAAAGTAAAATAGAAATGACTTATAATAATCTTACAGATGTGGAAAAAGCATTTAATAAAATTCTATACCTATTTATGATTTTTAAAACTCAGTAGTTAGGAATAGAAAGTAGTTTACCAACTGTTAAAGGAATTTATCAAAAAATGTAGATCATAACATACAAACAATGGAGGAGGAGAAAAAAAAAAGAACCGTTAGGTTGTGTTTGTAATAGCACACGAAGTGAGTTAAATTGGACTATTAGATAGTAAGGGAATTACCCTTGAACCTTTGGTAACCACCAATCTAAAGCCTGCAATGGCAATAAGTACATACCTATCGATAATCACACTAAATGTAAATGATCTGAATGCACCAATCAAAAGACATAGAGTCACTGAATGGATTAAAAAACAAGACCCATCTATATGCTCCCTACAAGAGACTCACTTTAAACCCAAAGACATACACAGTCTAAAAATAAAGGGATAGAAAATGATATTTCATGCAACTAACAGGGAGAAAAAAACAGGAGTTGCAGTACTTCTATCAGACAAAATAGACTTCAAAACAAAGAAAGTAACAAGAGACAAAGAAGGACATTACATAATGATAAAGGGGTCAGTTCAACAAGAGGATATAACAATTATAAATATCTATGCACCCAACACAGAATCACCTACATATGTGAAACAAATACTAACAGAATTAAAGGGGGAAATAGAATGCAATGCATTCATTTTAGGAGACTCCAACACACCACTCACTCCAAAGGACGGATCAGCCAGACCAAAAATAAGTAAAGAGACAGAGGCACTGAACAACATATTAGAACAGATGGACCTAACAGACATCTACAGAACGCTCCATCCAAAAGCAACAGGATACACATTCTTCTCAAGTGTACATGGAACATTTTCAAGAATAGATCATATACTAGGCCACAAAAAGAACCTTGGTAAATTCAAAAAGATTCAAATTGTGCCAACCAGCTTCTCAGATCACAAAGGTATGAAACTAGAAATAAATTATGCAAAGAAAACAAAAAAGCCCACAAACACATGGAGGCTTAATAACATGATCCTAAATAGTCAATGGATCAATGATCAAATAAAAACAGAGATCAAGCAATATATGGAGACAAATGACAATAATAATACAACACAAAATCTGAGGGATGCAGTGAAGGCCGTACTAAGAGGGAAATATATTGCAATACAGGCCTACCTCAGGAAAGAAAAACAATTCCAAATGAACAGTCTAAACTCACAATTAAGGAAAGTAGAAAAGGAAGAACAAATGAGGCCCAAAGTCAGGAGAAGGAGGGACATAATAAGATTAAAGCAGAAATAAATAAAATTGAGATGAAATTAAGAGAAATTAAGGACACTAACAAATGGAAACTCATCCCATGCTCTTGGCTAGGAAAAATTAATATTGTCAAAATGGCCATCCTGCCTAAGGCAATATACAGATTCAATGCAATTCCTATCAAAATACCCACAACATTCTTCAATGAACTACAGCAAATAGTTCTAAAATTAATATGGAATGACAAAAGAACCCAAATAGCCAAAGCAATACTGAGAAGGAAGAAGAAAGCAGGGGTAATTATGTTCCCTGACTTCAAGCTCTACTACAAAGCCACAGTAATCAAGACAATTTGGTACTGGCACAAGAACAGACCCATAGACCAGTGGAACAGAATAGAGAGTCCAGATATAAACCCAAGCATATATGGTCAATTAATATACAATAAAGGAGCCATGGATATACAATGGGGGAAATGACAGCCTCTTCAACAGCTGGTGTTGGCAAAACTGGATGGCTACATGTAAGACAATGGAACGGGATTATTATCTAACCCCATACACAAAAGTAAACTCAAAATGGATCAAAGACCTGAATGTAAGTCATGAAACCATTAAACTCTTAAAAAAATATATAGGCAAAATTCTCTTGGACATAAACATGAGCAACTTCTTCATGAACCTATCTCCCTGGGCAAGGGAAACAAAAGCATAAATTAACAAGTGGGACTATATGAAACTAAAAATCTTCTGTACAGCAAAGGATACATCAGTAGAACAAAAAGACATCCTACAGTATGGGAGAATATATTCGTAAATGACATATCTGATAAGGGGTTGACATCCAAATTATATAAAGAGCTCATGCACCTCAACAAACGAAAAGCAAATAAGCCAATTAAAAAATGGACAGAGGAGCTGAACAGACACTTCTCCAAAGAAGAAATTCAGATGGCCAACAGGCACATATAAGATGCTCCACATCACTAATCATTGGAGAAATGCAAATCAAAACCACAATGAGATATCAGCTCACACCAGTTACGATTGCCACCATCCAAAAGATAAACAACAACAAATGTTGGCGAGGCTGTGGAGAAAGGGGAACCCTCCTACACTGCTGGTGGGAATGTAAATTAGTTCAACCATTGTGGAAAGCAATATGGAGGTTCCTCAAAAATCTAAAAGTAGAAATACCATTTGACCCAGTAATTCCACTCCTAGGAATTTACCCTAAGAATGCAGGAACCCAGTTTGAAAAAGACTTATGCACCCCTATGTTTATCACAGCACTATTTACAATAGCCAAGAAATCGAAGCAACCTAAGTGTCCATCAGTAGATGAATGGATAAAGAAGATGTGGCACATATACACAATGGCATATTATTCAGCCATAAGAAGAAAACAAATCCTACCATTTGCAACAACATGGATGGAGCTAGAGGGTATTATGCTCAGTGAAATAAGCCAGGTGGAAAAAGACAAGTACCAAATGATTTCACTCATCTGTGGAGTATAAGAACAAAGCAAAAACTGAAGGCACCGAACAGCAGCAGACTCATAGAACCCAAGAATGGACTAACAGTTACCAATGGGAAAGGGCCAGGGGAGGATGGGTGGGAAGGGAGGGATAAGGAGGAAAATGGGGTATTACGATTAGCACACATAATGTAGCCGGGGCCATGGGAAAGGCAATATATACGGAGAAGACAAGTATTGACTATACTACCTTCCTATGCTGATGGTCAGTGACTATAATGGGGTATGTGCTGGGAATTGATAATAAGGGGAATCTAGTAACCATAATGTTGTTCAAGTAATTGTACATTAACTATCAAAATAAAATAAATGCATATAAGTTTTTAAGGCAAATGTATGGGAATAAGGAATCAATATCAGTTATCAGCACTTCTGTTTAACATTTAACTAGCTATCCTAAACACTTCAACAAGTCAGGAAAAAACCTATATAAATACAAAGATAGGTATGGAAGTCATTAGTCAGAGATGACTTGACTGTGTCTGTGGAAAATCAAAAAGAATCTACAAATTATTAAAATAAGTGAACTTAGCAAAGACACTAAAAACAAGGCCAAAATATTACAACAGACTATATATTTTTAATTCTAGAAATAATTCGAAAATGAAATTTAATAGAAGAAAACACCACTTGCAATAACATCCAAAACATCCACTGCTTAGGAGTACGTTTATAAAAACAATATAACACCTCCTCCTTGAGAACTACAAAGCATGGGTGAGAAAAAATAAAGAAGAGAAAAATAACTGGAGGGATATACCATTTTCATTGACTGAAAGACAATACTGAATGTCATTTCTCCTCCAAATCAAGGTAGTCCCTATTAAAATCCCAGGGGGTTATTTTGTGCAAATTCACAACTTTATTCAAAAATGAAAATGGAAAAGCAAGACTTAATATAGCCAAGGGAATATTGAAGAAGGAAAACTAAACTGGAAGAATTATACTACCAAATATAAAAAGTTATTACAAAGATAAAAATAATTAAGACAGTAAGGAATTGGCACACTGTTAGATAGGTAAAACCAATGGAACAAATTAGGGAGTCCAGAAATAGACCCATTAAAAAATATTAATCTGGATGTGATAACAACACTATCAAAGCTCAAAGTAGAAAAGATGATCTCCTGAGTAAAATGTTCTGGATTCATATGAAAATAAATTAACCTTAATCCCTATGTAATACCATATATAAAAGTCTGTTCAAGAACCATCAAAATTTAATGGGAAAGTTAAAAACAGTAAAGCTTCTTGGAGAAAACAGTGAAAACTGTTTTCATGACTTTAGGGTAGACATTTCTTAAACAGGATATGAACACTCACCATAAAAGGAAAGATTGAGATATTAAACTCATATCAATAAAATATTCTACTTATTAAAAGCCACCTATGACATAGTAAAATCTCAAGCCACAGACTCATGTTGGGATATATATGTGTGTGTGTGTGTGTGTATGTGTATGTATGTATATGTATATATAATACTTATAAATCAGTAAATAAAATACAAACACAATAGGAAATTGGACAAAAGGCTTCAATAGGAACTTCACAAAGTAGTATATTCAAACAACCAATAAGGAACGAAAATACATTCAATATCATTAGTCATCTAGGAAATGCAAGTTAATACCAAAATATAACATCACTATATATTCATTATAGTACTAAAATTAAAATAATTGACTACACCGATTATAGTGAGGATGTGGAACAAATGGAATTCTCAAATGTTGCTGGTAGAAATTTAAAATTGGTTCATGCACTTGGAAAAATGTTTGGCAGTTTTACAGCAAACATATGCTTAACATAAGACCCAGCAATTCCATTTCTGTATACCCACCCAATAAAAACGAGTGCTTACTGAACTATTTACAAGAGCCAAGATATGGAAGCAACCTAAGTATCCATCAGTAGATGAATGGATAAAGAAGATGTGGTACACATACACAATGGAATATTATTCAGCCATGAGAAGAAAAAAATCCTACCATTTGCAACAACATGGATGGAGCTAGAGGGTATTATGCCCAGTGAAATAAGCCAGGCAGAGAAAGAAAAGTACCAAGTGATTTCCTTCATTTGTGAAGTATAACAATGAAGCAAAACTGCAAGAACAAAGTAGCAGCAGACTCACAGACTCCAAGAAGGGACTAGCAGTTACCAAAAGGGAGGGGTGGGGCATGGTAGGTGGGGAGGGAGGTATAAGGGGATTGAGGGGTATTATGATTGGTACACATGGTATGGTGGGGGTGTCACAGGGAAGATAGTCTAGCACAGAGAAGACAAGCAGAGACTCTGTGGCATCTTACTACATTGATGGATGGTGACTTCAATGGGGTGTGGGTGGGACTTGATAATATGGGTGAATGTAGTAACCACAATATTTTTCATGTGAAATCTTCATAAGAGTGTATATCAGTGATATCTGAATAAAAAGTAAATAAATAACTGCTTACTCTTATCAACTATACAATTCAAAACATGAAAAAGTCCATAATTTTATGTTTGAGGTCAGATAATCTGAAACTAGAAACTTCAGTGAAATATTTTTCACCTAATGTGAGAAAAATATAGGGAGAAGTAGAGAGAAAACAAATACAGTACCTAAGAGATGAAATAAATTAGTCATAGTCACAAAAGAAGAAAGCAGTTAGACATACCCATTGTACGTGTATGCCATGGTAGTACAAACTCAAACTAGCTCCATTTGACACAATGATCTTATAACCAAGCTATGTGCGGTGGTTGAGATTTTTGGCATTCTCTTGTTTCCTGGAGTAGAAGACTTTAATGTATAAATGTTTCACCTCTGGTGAAATATAACACATTGAATGTTAATGTACTTGCTGGAAGCCACTCATCTGGCTTTAGAAGGTATATTTATTTTATTGAGCAGATCACATTTTGCTCTCAGAAATGTTGGACTGAGAAAATCAATCTTGATAAAATAGTCCAAGAAATCTATGGCATCCAATAAAACGCAAGTGAAATGTCTTATTTTCTGAAATAAAATTTTTCTACCACAAAAGAAGCCATTTAACACTAGGGAGTTTCTTCCAGAATTTTGGGATGTTTTTAATGAGTACTTGCCTAGTGCTCTTCTTCCCATTTATTTTGTGGTGTTTGAGGTGACCTATCAATAACAAATTAAATATATTACAATTCTAAAGTAATCAGCATGTCTTCTATTCCCAACTAAACCTTAGGTACTATTTATTTTGTTGAATTGCCACTCGAATTAACGATCTCCATGTCAACTAGAAGACATGAGGTAAGTGAAATGGTGGTATCAGACAATTTGTCCATGGCCACCCACAGAGTTAGTTTTCAGAGGCAGTTATTAGTTAAGAAGGCTTCCCAACTCCTTGCCCCATGTTCACAGACCACAAGACCATGCCTCATAACTCAAAATAATGAAATTAAGTATCATAAACTAAAAGAATATTTTTATTTCATCTAACCTTTTCCTTGCCACACTGGAATGTCTTATATTGTTCCTGTTTTGTTTCTCTGTGTGTCTGTGTAGATGAAAGACTTTTTAAAAATAATAAAGTTGAAAAATAAACTGGGTCTTCCTTGCCCCTTTTATCCTAAAATATGTTGGTATTAGAGGAGGAACTGGAAGAATAAGAAGAGAACTATAACCACCACTAACCCTTGTATGCTTGGTATGGGCCTCTGGTTCACACCCATGTCCTTTGTGCATGATGGGAGGTCAGTTTGGTCAGAAGATTTACCAGGCTATGGATGCCAATTGGTCATGTTCCCAGAAATAAGCTCAATGTCATTTTTATATACCCAGTGTCCCTTCCCCCTTACATTTATTATTTTTAAGACATTGAAAGCCATATATTAAGTGGTTGTGTAAGCAGTTAGGAAAAGCACTGGGAAAATTTTCCCAGGATGTTAAGGAAAAGAGGTAAAAATAAAATAAAATGATGGAATCTGGAAGATTCTTCCTAAAATTATAGTGTTCTCAAGTAGCAAGTGGAAGATTATGTATTATGGCCAAATCTTGAGAGGAACTGAAGATCCAAATATAAACCATTGCTTGCAAAAAAAGAAAATCAATCCAGAAAATGGGATTTGAAATGTAAGAGAAAGAGGTCTGTGTTCTTTTTCTCTCACACCACCCACCTTTCTTAATATGCTGAAGAATATGTAGGAGATAGGACACTTACAGTCTATGAATCTGGAGGCAAAAAGAAAATCCAGGATGTGCCCCTAGTATTTTGGTGAGTGGACAACCACATGAATGGTGATGATACTGGTGGGAGGGAGGATTTGAGGGAAAGAATATAAATATGATGAGATCACTTCTAAAGGGACAGAATCTAGATACTCATGGAATAGCCAAGAGGTGAGTGTATGCAGCAAGTAGGTAAACGTGAGAGTCTAGAGCTCAGGACAGAGATCTGGGTTGTAGGTAAAAATTTGAACGTGACTTGTTTATAGATCATATCTGATGACATAGAGCAGAATGGGGCTGCCTGGATAGGAAAATGAGTAGGAACAAAAATGAATTAAAGATATGGAGCTGTGGGACAACAACTTTATACAGAAAGCAGAGGAAAATCAGCCTACAGTGAAGATTGGAAAGGAGAACCAGAAGAGCAAAGAGATAAAACCAAGTAAGTGTGACACATAAACCAAGGAATAATTGTTCCAAGAGGAGGAAAGAGCAAACTCCGTGGAGCAGGCCAAGGTCTCAGATGTGTGCAGGCCTTTCTGAGGAGCTAGTAGGGAGGTTCATGAGAAGCTCATCCAAAGGTTTTTAGCTAGAGAGGCCTTTCTTCTCATATGCACTCTATACAAAGAGAGGGACAGATGCAGAAGCCAAACCATTTTCTTCATTAGGAACTCTGAAACATGGAGCATCAGCTGTGCTGCTTTTCATGTCTAGATAACAAAGGAGAAAGAGCCAAGAAGGTTCCCCTAGTTCTTCACAAATCACAGCATGACTCTGAGACATCATGTTTAGCAGCCTTAGTGCTCTGGGACATTTGGGGATATCGTTATTGGGCAAACATCAAGGGTCTAAGCAGTAGCAGTAAGCAGTAGGAAAGCAATTGAAGTCTCTTTAAAAATGCAAGTGGCAGAAACTCAACTGTAGCACACTTAAACACACATGGATTCTGTGGCTCATAAACCTGAGATGGACAGGAGAAGATCAGGAATTCAAATACTACCTTCAGAGCACCTCGTTTTCTTCAACTCTAGTTTCAGTTCCTCCATTTGTTAGCTTCACTCTTCTTACCCTCACATGGCTACCTCCATACACAAGTGTTAGCATGTGGTTGCATGTGTGTGTATTTTATTTGGGAGGGGATGAGGGCAGATGGCATCTGGCCAACTGAGGCTTTTATTCCAGTTTACTGACCTGGAAGAAAAATGAGGTACTTCTCTACCTGCTTCATTACTTAATAATCCCAAGGAAATCATCAGCTCACTCTGATTGGCCATGTCTTACACTCAACTCTGTGATTACCTGACTGGGTAAACTCTCCTCCCCAAATCAATGGAGTCAGGGAGAAGCTGTACCTCCAAAGGGAATATTTTGCTGTTATCAGAGTAAGGGGGAAGGGACACTGGGTATATAAAAATGACATTGAGCTTATTCCTGGGAACGTGACCAACTGGCATCCATAGCCTGGTAAAGCTGGAGGAATTGCTGCTTGCATCAAATAAGGCAAGAATTGAAGAGTCTGTAGAATTAAGTAGTTAACAGAATCGGATTAAAGATGGCAGCATGAGAGGAGGGACAGAGGCAGAGGCTTCCTCCTAAAACTGTATACAATTATAAAATACAGTTGGCGCAACTAATCCTGAGAGAGCAATAGGAAAGAGGATGGCGCCAGACTGCACACACCTGGAGAAAAGAGCAGACCTCACCCAATGGGGTAACGTACCAGAGCTGTGGTCCTGTGGGACCCAAGCCCTTTCCCCACCCCAGCTCACTGGCAGGAGGAAGAGAAACAGAGCAGGGAGGGAGTGGAAGGCCTGGGACTGCTGAATACCTAGCTCTGGAGATCTGTGCTGGGAGCACAAACCTACATTTCACGGTGCTTTCATCACACTCTTCTGATTACGGGGTTGGAAAGCTGGGATATGCAGAGTTCCTGGGGAGACTAGGATTCCGGCCACTTGTGGAAAGCAGGGATCAATATCCGTCTGCTCTAGGGCAAAAGCTTATACCTGTGTGCTCGTTCCACTAGTTCAGGCAGTGGAGACAAGCACAGCAGCTGGGAAGCAGGGAACAGCTCTTTCCTCCCCCCAGGCACCAATACTGCTCCCCTGCGACACCCGACATTGCTTCAGGGGCTGAGCAGCTCCAGAATAGAGCTTCAGGACACTAGAGGGCGCCATATACAAACATGAAACAGGAACCTTGTCCAGAGTAAAATTGTTAATACAACTCCAGAGAAAGATTTAAACGATATGGACCTTGTGACTCTTCCTGAAAGGGAGTTCAAAATAAAAGTCATCAACATGCTAATGGAGGTACAGAAAGATATCCAAGAACTCAGGAATGAATTCAGGTTGGAGATCCAATTGTTGAAAAGCACGATGGAGGGTATTAAAAGCAGGTTGGATATGGTGGAGGAGACAATAAATGAAATAGAAACTAGAGAAGAGGAATACAAAGAAGCTGAGGCACAGAGAGAAAAAAGGATCTCTAAAAATGAAAGAATATTGAGAGAACTGTGTGACCAATCCAAGTGAAACAATATTCTCATTATAGGGATACAAGAAGAAGAAGAGAGAGAAAAAGGGATAGAAAGTGTCTTTGAGGAGGTAGTTGCTGAAAACTTCCCCAATCTGGGGAAGGAGATAGTCTCTCAGGCCATGGAGATCCACAGATCCCCCTACACAAGGGACCCAAGAAAGACAACACCAAGACACATAGTAATTAAAATGGGAAAGATCAAGGATAATGAAAGACTGTTAAAAGCAGCCAGAGGCAGAAATAAGATCACATACAAAGGAAAGCCCATCAGACTAACAATGGACTTCTCAGCAGAAACCTTACAGGCCAGAAGGGAGTGGCATGATGTATTTAATGCCATGAAGCAGAAGGGCCTGGAACCAAGATTACTTTATTCGGTGAGATTATCATTTAAATTTGAAGGGGGGATTAAACAATTTCCAGATAAGCAAAAGCTGAGTTTATCTCCCACAAGCCATCTCTGCAGTCTATTTTGGAGGGACTGCTATAGATGGAAGTGTTCCTAGGGTTGGATAGCTGTCACCAGAGGTAGTAAAATCATGGTAGGGAGGGTGGAGCAGCTGATTGTGAGGCAAATGCAAAATTAAATTGACTATCCCCAAAGCCAATCAAGGGATAGAGAAAAAGTATAGAATCTTATACCCTATATATAAAGAATGAAGGAGGAAGAATAAGGAGGAGAAATAGAAAAGAACCTTTAGATTGTGTTTGTAACAGCATACTAAGTGAGTTAAGTTAGACTCTTAGATAGTAAGGAAAGTAACCTAGAACCTTTGGTAACCACGAATCTAAAGCCTGAAATGGCAATAACTACATACCTATCAATAATCACCCTAAATATAAATGGACTGAATGCACCAAACAAAAGACATAGAATCATTGAATGGATAAAAAAACAAGACCCATCTATATGCTGCTTACAAGAGACTCACCTCAAACCCAAAGACATGCACAGACTAGAAGTCAAGGGATGGAAAAAGATATTTCATGCAAACAATAGGGAGAAAAAAGGTGTTGCAGTGCTAGTATCAGACAAAATAGACTTCAAAACAAAGAAAGTAACAAGAGATAAAGAAGGACATTACATAATGATAAAGGGATCAGTCCAACAAGAGGATATAACCATTATAAATATATATGCACCCAATACAGGAGCACCAACATATGTGAAACAAATACTAGCAGAATTAAAGGAGGAAATAAAATGCAATGCATTCATTTTGGGAGACTTCAACACACCATTCACTCCAAAGGACAGATCCACCAGACAGAAAATAAGTAAGGACACAGAGGCACTGAATAACACACTAGAACAGATGGACCTAATAGACATCTATAGAACTCTACACCCAAAAGCAACAGGATACACATTCTTCTCAAGTGCACATGGAACATTCTCCAGAATAGACCACATACTAGGCCACAAAAAGAGCCTCAGTAAATTCCAAAAGATTGAAATCCTACCAACCAACTTTTCAGACCACAAAGGTATAAAACTAGAAATAAATTGTACCAAGAAAGTTAAAAGGCTCACAAACACATGGAGGCTTAACAACACGCTTCTAAATAGTCAATGGATCAACGACCAAATTAAAATGGAGATCCAGCAATATATGGAAATAAATGACAACAACAACACAAAGCCCCAACTTCTGTGGGATGCAGCGAAAGCAGTCTTAAGAGGAAAGTATGTAGCAATCCAGGCATATGTAAAGAAGGAAGAACAAACCCAAATGAATTGTCTAATGTCCCAATTATCGAAATCGGAAAAAGAAGAATAAATGAGGCCTATAGACAGCAGAAGGAGGGAAATAATAAAGATCAGAGAAGAAATAAATACAATTCAGAAGAATAAAAAATAGAAAGAAATCAACGAAACCAAGAGCTGGTTCTTCAAGAAAATAAACAAAATAGATAAGCCTCTAGCCAGACTTATTAAGAGAAAAAGAGAATCAACACACATCAACAGAATCAGAAACGAGAGAGGAAACATCATGATGGACCCCACAGAAATACAAATAATTATTAGAGAATACTATGAAAACCTATATGCTAACAAGCTGGAAAACCTAGAAGAAATGGACAACTTCCTAGAAAAATACAACCTTCCAAGACTGACTCAGAAAGAAACAGAAAATGCAAACAAACCAATTACCAGCAAAGAAATTGAAGCAGTAAGCAAAAAACTATCCCAGAACAAAACCCCCGGGCCAGATAGATTTACCCCCGAATTTTATCAGACATACAGAGAAGACATAATATCCATTATTCTTAACGTTTTCCAAAAAATAGAAGAGGAGGGAATACTCCTAAACTCATTCTATGAAGGCAACATCACCCTAATACCAAAACCAGGCAAAGACCCCACTAAAAAAGAAAATTACAGAGCAATATCCCTGATGAACATAGACGCAAAAATACTCAACAAAATATTAGCAAACCAAATTCAAAAATACATCAAAAGGATCATACACCATGACCAAGTGGGATTCATCCCAGGGATGCAAGGATGGTACAACATTCGAAAATCCATCAACATCATCCACCACATCAACAAAAAGAAAGACAAAAACCAAATGATCATCTCCATAGACGCTGAGAAAGCATTCAACAAAATTCAGCATCCATTCATTATAAAAAAATCTCAACAAAATGGGTTATAGAGGGCAAGTACCTCAACCTAGTAAAGGCCATATATGATAAACGCACAGGCAACGTCATACTAAACAGTGAGAAGCTGGAAGCTTTTCCTCTGAGATCAGAACAAGACAGGGATGCCCACTCTCCCCACTGTTATTCAACATAGTACTGGAGGTCCTAGCCATGGCAATTAGACAAAAGAAAGAAATACAACCAATCCAAATTGGTAAAGAAGAAGTTAAACTGTCACTATTTGCAGAGGATATGATATTGTACATAAAAAACCCCAAAGACTCCACTCCAAAACTACTAGAACTAATATCGGAATTCAGCAAAGTTGCAGTATACAAAATTAACACACAGAAATCTGTGGCTTTCCTATACACTAACAATGAACCAACAGAAAGAGAAATCAGGAAAACAATTTCCATTCACAATTGCATCAAAAAAATAAAATACCTAGGAATAAACCTAACCAATGAAGTGTAAGTCCTATACCCTGAAAACTATAGGACACTCTTTAAGAGAAATTAAAGAGGACACTAACAGATGGAAACTCATACCATGCTCTTGGCTAGGAAGAATTAATATTGTCAAAGTGGCCATCCTGCCCAAAGCAATATACACATTTGAAGCCATCCCTATCAAATTACCAGCAGCATTCTTCAATGAACTAGAACAAATAGTTCAAAAATTCATATGGAAACACCAAAGACCCTGAAAAGCCAAAGCAATCCTGAGAAGGAAGAATAAAGTATGGGGGGATATCTTGCTACCCAACTTCAAGCTCTACTACAAAACCACAGTAATCAAGACAGTTTGGTACTGGCACAAGAACAGAGCCACAGATCAGTGGAACAGAATAGAGACTCCGGACATTAACCCAAACATATATGGTCAATTAATATATGACAAAGGAGCCATGGACATACAATGGGGAAATGACAGTCTCTTCAACAGATGGTGCTGGCAAAACTGGACAGCTACATGTAAGAGAATGAAACTGGATCACTGTCTAACCCCATATGCAAAAGTAAATTCAAAATGGATCAAAGACCTGAATTTAAGTCATGAAACCATAAAACTCTAAGAAAAAAACATAGGCAAAAAATCTCTTGGACATAACCATGAGTGACTTCTTCATGAACATATCTCCCCGGGCAAGGGAAACAAAAGCAAAAATGAACAAGTGGGACTATATCACGCTGAAAAGCTTCCTTACAGCAAAGGACACCATCAACAGAACAAAAAGGTACCCTACAGTGTGGGAGAATATATTCATAAATGACAGATCCGATAAAGGCTTAACATCTATAATACACAAAGAGCTCATGCACCTCAACAAACAAAAAGCAAACAATCCAATCAAAAAATGGGCAGACAAGCTGAACAGACAGTTCTCCAAAGAAGAAATTCAGATGGCCAAAAGACACATGAAAAGATGCTCTACATTGCTAGTCATCAGAGAAATGCAAATTAAAACCACAATGAGATATCACCTCATACCAGTAAGGATGGCCACCATCCAAAAGACAAACGACAAATGTTGGTGAGGTTGCAGAGAAAGGGGAACCCTCCTACACTGCTGGTGGGAATGTAAATTAGTTCAACCATTGTGGAAAGCAATATGGATGTTCCTCAAAATGCTCAAAATAGACTTACCATTTGACCCAGGAATTCCACTCCTAGGAATTTACCCTAAGAATGCAGCAGCCCAGTCTGAAAAAGACAGATGCACCGCTATGTTTATTGCAGCACTATTTACAATAGCCAAGAAATCGAAGCAACCTAAATGTCCATCAGTAGATGAATGGATAAAGAAGATGTGGTACATATACACAATGGAATATTATTCAGCCATAAGAAGAAAACAAATCCTACCATTTGCAACAGCATGGATGGAGCTAGAGGGTATTATGCTCAGTGAAATAAGCCAGGCGGAGAAAGACAAGTACCAAATGATTTCACTCATATGTGGAGTATAGGAACAAAGAAAAACTGAAGGAACAAAACAGCAGCAGAATCACAGAACCCAAGAATGGACTAACATTTACCAAAGGGAAAGGGACTAAGGAGGATGGGTGGGAAGGGGGATAAGGGCAGGCAAAAAGAAATGGGGCGTTATGATTAGCATGTATAATGTAGGGGGGCATGGGGAGGGCTGTGCAACACAGTGAAGACAAGTAGTGTATCTACAGCATCTTATTCCGCTAATGGACAGTGAGTGTAATGGTGTTTGTGGGGGAGACTTGGTGAAGGGGGGAGTCTAGTAAACATAATGTACTTCATGTAATTGTAGATTAATGATAACAAAATGAATAAAAAAGAGGAAAATAATCATAAGCAAAAAAAAAAAAGAGAATTAAGTAGTTAACAATCACTGTTCATCTGTTGACAAAGCAACTTCAAGCCAGGTGAAAGCAAATGCCAGATGGCAATGAGCTGAGGAGTAAATAGGAGGTGAAGTAAACACCACCAGGATTTCTTTCTAGAATCTAGAAGCTTAGAGCTATGAAAGAAAAGAAAGCAAAAGGACATGCCGGATCAAAAGACAACTGGGGTGGGGGGATCAATTCTGAAATATCTTTGAAATGTTATCACTTAAAAGTTTCTTAGAATACTTCCCATACTACTAGGATCACAATTGCTTTCTTCACTCATACAAATTCAGACCTTTACACTTCAGGCTATAGAGGTCATTAGACTTGCCTCAAGTTGTAAATGCACAAAATTAAACAAGTCATTTATCCTCTTTGAGTCTATTTCTTTATTTGGAAAATGGAATAGTATTTATCACAGAGTAGTGTGTGAGAATTAAATGAGATCAATATATTATTTGCTGGCAGAGAGTTCTTAAAAATGGTGCAATAATTTCACAAATTTGCACATGTAGATGAATTTATCATCAGCGCAGGGGCTAAAAGTTGAACATTAAAAAACAAACAAAAAAAACCCTGTTAATGAATCTTCATTTTATCAAGTTCTTTTTTTAGACTTAGTCACATGGAAAACTATTTTGGTTGTAATGACTTACAATTTTGCCATTTATTTATGTTCTTAATAGTTTTTGATAATTAAAAAATAGCAAGCTAGTTTTTCATTATAACAGTGATTTTATTAGGGGAGTAAGAAAATTTTATATTGATATTGTGCCTCTTAAGGGACAACTAGTGTTTTTTCAATAATACATTGGAGACAGGATGTTAATAAAATCAAGTATAGTGAGGGAAATGTGATCCAGACCATTGAAGGTAGATTTCAATTTTCTTTAAGTCTCAGTTATTTTCTAAGTCCCAGATATCCTCATGTTTTGAGTCTGGTAATACTAATTTCTTTAGCTTTTATTTCTCTAATAAACTTTTCTTTAATTCACTATAGTTCTTTTTCCCACTTACTGTCTATAGAGAATTAAATTAGAGGAGTCACTCATTGAAACTGGTAAGGCTTAGTTCACACTCTTTCAAGCATCTGATTTTAGACACTGTCTGTAATGATCACACAAAGAGATAATAAGGACAGCTACAATCAGTCTTTCAAAGCAGCTGACTTTGTGAATGAGAAAAGATTGCCTAACTTATGAAATGTCTCCTTCCAAACAGGTTCATATGCACAGGTCATTTCTCAAACTGAGATACTGTAAATGCTACAATGAGTTAGAAAACACAGATGGGAAATCTTACACAATCTCAAATCAGAATTGCAAGGTCTTTGGGAATCAGAAATGCGGTTCTAATGAAAGCCATTTTTAAATCAAAAGTAACATACTGTGACTCTTCTAGTAAAAAGACATTCAAACTGTATTTTCAATGCAGAATTAACTTTATGAAATCAAACAAACAGTGATAAAATTATTGTCTCCAGCTTAGCCATGCTAAGGTGTTTTGGACAAAAGCACTTATGTTCTAATGATTTTGAGTCAAAATGGAGTTTTTAAAAATTGATCAACACTAATGTTAATAGAAAAACCTTTAAAATCTTTCAATAGAAAGCTAAATGTCATGTTTATCAGTTTAAATTAACCCAAAGCAACCTTTTAAGAGAAAGAAACACCAGGGAGAATTATCACAAAAATTCAACTGTTCAGCTGCAACTAATCATATTGCACAAGACTAATAACAATTAAGCAAATGCAAAGCTATCCTCCAGTTAGTAGCCAACTATACTAAGCATGAACAGTACAGGTCCTGATGGGAAAAAGTTAATTATGTGATATATTTCTTTTATATGTAAACTAGGAAAATATACTGGCAGCAAGATAGAAAAGATGCAGGAATTAGAGCCACGAATTTTTTCTAATACTAGCTATGCTGTAATTGACTCTGTAACCTTGGGTAGCTGATGGTAATAGTTTTCTCATCTGTAAAATTAGGGAGTAAGGAGCAACTAGATTATCTTTAAGGTCTTTTTTAGCTCTGACATTCTATATGTCTTGGCAATGGGTTTCAGCCCTGGGCAAGTTCACTATGGATTCAGTGAGATCAAGGAATGACAATGGAACGTTCTTTGGGTAAATGAATTTATTACCTGGCTTGTTCTCCCAGTAATAGGCCAAGCACTAGAATTACATCTGCAACCAGCAGTCTGCAGTCCTTTATCTTTGCCTCTTCCCAGAGTGCTAGGCAGAGCTCTTTATATAGTGACTCAGTCAATAATACCTTATTGCCTATGAGTGTGGAAGCAGTAGCTAAGATAACAGTAGGCCAATTACATCATCAAGTAGTTTAGGTTCAGGTGAGGATCCTGGCCTTAGGAAGTTCAATTTTCCCCATACCATTTATAAAGATGTTAAAATTATCAAGTGGTATAAAACAAATAATTCATAAGTAGCCACAGATATTGTGGACAAACATAAATAATAGCATTCTTTTAATGCTTTGCAAGACACAATGCCAAAGGCTTTATATATACTATTATATTTTTTTGAATGACCTTGCAGGGTAACTATCATAAGCCATATTTATAAATGAGGGAACTTAAGCAAGGCAAAATGTAAATGATTTACCAGAAGTTGCTGAGAAGTAGCAAAATTTGGCTTGAAACTCCAAACTGGTAGATATAGAGCCATTATTCTTCCCAATATACTAAGTATTTTGTCCAGGTTATTGAGATTGTTGACAAGGAGTGACTAAAAATGACTCTTTGTATTCCAGCCCTTATACACTGAGAAAATGAAATTGGACTGCAACTTATGAATTCAAAGAACCTTTCACTTATTGATATAAAATCTTCCAGTAATTTGTCTAATATAGAGTCACACATCATTTGATCTATTGGAGAGACACTCACAAGTTTTGAATTTTCAAAACAAATATTAATTTAAAACTGAGGTTAAAAATAAAAATAAATAATTTTAGATATCTTTAATTTCAGAACTTTTAGTTATTGTGGGGTTTTTAAATTATTTTTCTCCAGAAGCAGATGTTCAAAAGGACCAGTTGCACTGCAAAGTATTCACCTTCCACATGCCTCATATAATGTAGTTATGAACCTTGTAAGATATACATGCTGGTGTAATACAACCTTGCCTTTAATAGCATGCAACTAAAATTTGCTTTTGTATGAAGGAAAATAAAATTTATGGAACCAGATAATGTAGCAGTTTTAAAACCTGCTTTATTTTTACTAGCTAAGACTAATAAAATCTTCAATGGATTCCACGTTTACTTTTAGAAGTCTTTACGTGCCACCCTAGTTAGAGATCACAGGTGAACAGAGTGAAACAAGTGAGTTCAAGGAAATAGATGCCTAATGTGCTGAAGGGTAATGATGCCTTTTGCATATGATTTGAATTAGAGTATTTGCTTCAGAGGGTGATAAAAACTCTAGTCAATTTGAAAATGATAGTAATATACAATCTTGGAGAGTAGAATCTTAGAGAAATAGTTATTATAGGATATAAAAGATGAGAACTCTTCATATTGGCCCTAGTAACTCTTTTGGAAACCACCTGTCATGAAAATATTCTGTTTTTTTCTTTTTGCTCTGAAAGCTGGATCAATGTAGGACCTCAATAAATCGTTCAAGCCCTCTCCAGAATTTGTAAGCTTTTAAACCCACAAGATTTTCATGTGGAAAATTATATTTTCTGGATCCTTAGCAATGAGTATAAAATCATTTAAAAGCCTAATTGCTCTTGCTAGGAATCCCATGTTGATTAGAAGTGGCCAGAGTGTGTACCCTTGTCTTGTTCCCATTCTTAGAGGAAAAGCTTTTTAGTTTTTCAGTATTAAGATATTAACTGTGGGCTTTTCAAATATAGCTTTTACTATGTTGAACTAATTTTTTGCTATTTCTAGTTTACTGAGAGTTTTTATCATGAAAGGGTGTTGAATTTTGTCAAATAATTTTCTACCTCTATTGAGATGATAAGGTAGACTTTATCCTGCATTTTGTCAATGTGGTGTATCACATTAATTGATTCATTTATGTAGAATCATCCTTGTATCCCAGGGATAATGTATGGGCCTTTTAATGTGTTGTTGAATTAAGTTTGCTAGTAATTTGTTGAGGAGTTTTGAATCTATGGTCATCAAGGATAGGCATATATCCTTGGATGTACCAAAGGATATAGTTTTCTTGTAGTGTATTTGTCTAGCTTTGGTATCAGACAGAGTAATGTGGACCTCATGAAATGTGTTTGGAAGTATTTCCAAATCTTCATTGTTTTGGAAGAGTTTGAGAAGGATTGATATTAATTATTCTTTAAATATTTAGTAGAATTCATCAGTGATGTAATACATCACTGTATTTGCTAGATGCCTAAGGAAAATGTGGAACACACAATGGAATATTATTCAGACTTAAAAAGAAGGAAATCCTGTAACATGACAACATGGATAAAGCTGGAAGACAATCTACTAAGTGAAATAAGTCAAGCACAGAAGGAAAAATACTGTATGATTCCACTTATATGAGATATATAAGAGTTACAATTTGTTAAAAGGGTAGATCTCATGTTAAATGTCCTTACTATAATAATACATGAACAAATGAATAATACAAAAAGGCAGTCAAGGTTCACAGTAACACATGTCGAGAAAATATGTTTGATTAAAGGAATAAATATTTTACACATATATGTGATTTCAAACCAAAAGCCAACATCATGTTTATCAGTGTTCATCCTAGATGCATTTCTATTAGAATCAGTAACAAGTCAAATATATTCATGATCACTATAATTAAAATTGTTTTGGAAATACTAATGAATTTAGTTACATATGAGACTATCAATTTATTCTATGAATATTAACAGGTAAAAATGCATTAAGTTTGGTAGCTAAGGGCTAAGTTCTCCTTCCTTAAGAATGTTTATAGTGAATTGACTGAAAGGGCACAAGCACCATGTAATAAAGCATCTATCAATTTCTTCCATTTCTAGCAGCACACAGTGGCTTGCCCAAGAGCCAGTCTCTAGTAAGACTACCTGTAGCAGATGAAATATTATACAATGCACTGCTGCATGTCTGCTTTGCTGAGGTACTATTACTTGATTTTTCATTTGTTTCTGAGTAAATGTTCTTCTGAATGGTGTCAAATGTTAAAGGGGAATTGGCAAGATCTGATATTCACTTTCATAATACATAAAAAAAGAAACCTATGCAAATCAGGTGCCATAACTAGTCCAACAGGATACTTTGAATTGGTGCTTAAGCTAGGGGAAGTGAATAGAAACCTTAAGGCACTTGCATGTAACAATATACCAATTAGGATACTGAGTCTTGGACCTAAGACCTTCTGGGTGGGGCCAGAACCTTGAATATACATAGTACATTCTCAAGAGCATCTACTAAAGAACTGAAAAATAGATTGCATAAATTCTACACAAATAAAGAGTAAAAATGAAAAATAGAATTTCATACTTTCAAAATAAAAGGAAAGAAAATATTAAGCAGCAATAATAAATACATATACTCCATTCCAGTGTTGATAAAACTTTGTTTTCTACTTTGGGTCAGTTGAAATAGGATTGCTATATGCATTATGATATGCCTTTTAACTGATGTATGTATGTATTTGGGATATTCAGCAGTGGAATTAGAAATAGGATATAAGAATCCAGTTTGTTGTAGAATAACTGCTTGTCCATTTCTGAAATAGTATGCCAAAAGGTCTGGATGAACTTATATTTCAGTCAACAATGTATGAGTGTTCTAGTTGCTCCACATCTTCACCAACAGTGTATACATTCTGTCTTTACATTATACTTATTCTTATGGGTGTTTAATGTACCTCTTTATATATTTTTAAGCAAGTGTTATTTTATAAGACAGTTTAGAATTTACAGAAAAAGTGGAAATAGTATAGAGAATTCCCACATACCCATTTCCCTTAATATTAAGATATTGATAATAAATACCTTGCATTAGTAAGGAACATTTCTTAAAATTTAAAAACCAATATTGATACATTATTACTCACCATCCTTCCCTAAGACCTACAACCTCTTATATTTTTATTGTCACTATAGTCATGCACTTTGGGTTTATGATTGATTCGGGGATTATTTTATATGTGGTGTGAAATGAGAGCTTATGTCCATATAATACAGATGATCATACTGTCTGTGAACAAAAGTTTTACTTCTTTGTTTCTAATCTGGAAACAATTTACCAATTAACAAACATTTTATCCACCATAATTTGTTGAAAGAGCTACTCTTTCTCCACTGCACTAACTTTATACAATCAAAATCAATTTTCTGGTAACATGTGGCTGTATTTCTGGACTCTTTATTCTTTTCTATCAGTTAATTGATCTTTATGCCAATAACATGTTATTTTGATTTCTGTAGCTTTATAATAATTCTTGAAATCAGGTAATGCTAGCCCTCCAATTTCCAGAGTTGTTTCAGCTAGTCTAAATATTTTAAATGTCCATATGAATTTTAGAATTAGCTTCCTAATTTTCACATACAGGTCTAAAATGGCCACAAGATAAAATTGACAAGTTGGAAAGAAACAAATGACTTGTTTTGTATTACATATACATTTGAGACAGATTTGCAAATTTTGTGAGGTGTATCTATGGAGTGCTAGTCATGGTTGTGGCCTCTCTTCTACAGCCTATTATATTCATTCCATGAAGCAGGGCATGGGCCCTGTCTATTCCTACCCTATTTTTGTGAGTCAAAATCACATCACCCTAAAATTTGTATATTGAAGTTCATATCCCAAGTACCGCAAAATGTAGCCTTATTTGAAAATAAGGTAGTTGAAGATTTAACCAGTTAAGGTGAAGCCATATTGGAAAAAATAGACCCTTAATACAATATAACAGCATCCTTATAGAAAGGGGAAATTTGGATTCAGACATGCACACAGGAGAACACCATATGAAGATGCTGGCAGAGATCAGGGTGATGCTTCCATAAGCTAAGGAGCACCAAAGACTGCAAGCAAGTCACCAGAAGACATTTGGAGGCATGGAACAGATTCTTTCTTATAGTCCTCAGAAAGAAGCAATCCTATTGACACGTTGGTTTTGGTCTGGAATCCAGAACTGTAAAACAAAAAATTTCTGTTCTTTAAAAAATAAATTTCTACACACTCAAAAAATATCTGTTTTTATTTTGATTGGTGTTATAGATCAATCAATATATTATTGCCATTTTAACACTGTTTTCTGACCCATGTGAAAGTTATATTTACCATTTATAAACATAATCTTTAATTTCTCTCAGAAATGTTTTATAGTTTTAAAGATATAAATGATTAAGGGGGATTAAAGATGGCAGCATGAGAGGTGAGACAGAAACCTCCTCCCCAAACTACATACACTTTGAAATATAACAAACACAACTAATCCTGAAAAAACAACAGGAAAGAAGGATGAGCCAGACCGCCTACACCTGAGGAAGAGATCACAGCTCACGAAAAGGGTAAAGTACCAAGCCATGATCATGCAGGATCCAAGCCATTCCCAGACCCCAGCTCACCAGCAGGAAGAAGAGAAAAGGAGCAGGGGTTGGGGGGAGGCCTAAGACTCCTGAACACCCAGCCCTGGAGATCTGCTCTGGGAGCACAAAACTACATTACATGGTGCTCTGGAGATAAGTGGGGTTGGAAAGCTAAGACAGGCAGAATACTTTGGAGAGACTGAGATACCAGCCACATGTGTAGAACAGGTATACACAGCCAGCCAGTCTGGGAAAAAATAAAGGCGGTCACTCTAAGAGACTTCCTAACAGTGAGAGGGCTGCTAAAGAGGCAAGGAATGCACAGAGCTTGTTGCTCAGGAGAAAGGACAGGTGGACAAAAATTGTCCTGGTGCACTCAGCCTAGCAGGTTGGGAACTTTCAGGAGCATCAGGTGGTCCATTCCCATGGCTTCCTACACAGCTGTGAGGCCCCTCACCACAATATGCAGCCAGCTGCACTTCCCACCCAGCCAGCACCTGCTAACAAATCAGCTTCCCCAGCCATTGCACCAGGCCAGTCCAAGGGAAGCCCCATCTATGGCAGATACAAGTGCATAGCATAGAGGATCCTCTCTGGACACTCAGCCCACTGGAACTAGCAGTGGAGGCAGGCACAGGAGCTGGGAAGCAGGAAAGAGCTCTTTCCTCCCAGGAGGCAACAGCACCAATAGCCTGCAATTGTTGCCATTGCTCCAGGGGCTGAGCAGTCCAGATAATATAGCTTCTGGGCACTAAAGGGTGCCACATACAAATATGAAGCATCAGTGCATCCTGGTTCAAACCCAATTCCCACAAACACCAGCAAGAGGGCAAAGTAAACTGAACTCACCAATCTTCCTGAAAGAGATTTCAAAATAAAAATCATAAACATGATCACAGAGCTACAAAAAAATATTCAAAACCTCAGGGAGGAATTCAAGAATGAGACACAGACATTGAAAAACACTGTACCGAAATGAAACATACAATGGAGGGATTTAAAAGCAGATTAGATGAGGTAAAGGAGATGGTAAATGAAATAGAAATTAGAGTACAGAAATACAAAGCTGAGGCATAGAGGGAAAAAAGCGCCTCTAGGAATGAAAGAATATTGAGAAAACTGTATGACCAATCAAAACAGAACAATATTTGCATTATAGGGGTACCAGAAGAAGAGGAGAGACAAAAAGGAATAGAAAATGTCCTTGAGGAGGTAATTGTTGAAAACTTTCCCAGTCTGGGAGACAAAGGAAGACAACACCAAGAAATGTAATAAATAAAATGGCAAAGATCAAAGATAAAAGCAGACTAATAAAAGCAGCCAGAGAGAGAACAAAGATCACATACCAAGGAAAACCCATCAGGCTATCATCAGACTTCTCAACAGAAATCTTACAGGCCAGATGGGAGTAACATGATATATTTATTGCAATGAAAAAGAAGGGCTAAAACCAAGAATACTTTATCCAGCAATATTATCATTTAAATTTGAAGTAGGGATTAAACAATTTCCAGATAAGCAAAAGTTGAGAGAATTTACCTTCCACAAAACATCTCTACAGTGTATTTTGGAGAGAGTGCTATAGAGTAAGTGTTCCTAAGGCTAAATTGCTGTCACCTGAGGAAATAAAACAACAGTAAAGAAAGCAGACCAATTAATTATTAAGCAAATGCAAAATTAAAACAAGTACTCCCAAAGTCAGTCAAGGAATAGACAGAGTACAGAATATGAAATCTAATAATATAAAAAATGGAGGAATAAGAAAAAGAAGGGAGGAAAAAAAAGAACTTTTAGATTGTGTTTGAAATAGTCTACTAAATCAGTTAAGTTAGACCATCAGATACTAAAGAAACTACTCTCAAACCTTTGGTAACCACGAATCTAAAGCCTGCAAAGACAATAAGTACATATCTATTGATAGTCACTCTAAATGTAAATGGACTGAATGCACCAATCAAAAGACATGAATTTACAGAACGGATAAAAAAGCAAGACCCGGGAGGAGCCAAGATGGCAGTGTGAGTAGGGCAGTGGAAATCTCCTCCCAAAATCATATATATTGTTTGAAAATACAACAAATACAACTATTCCTAAAAGAGAGACCAGAGGATTCAGTAAAACAGCCAGGCTACATCTACATCTGCGAGAACTCAGCATCTCACGAAGGGGGTAAGATACAAGCCGTGGCGGCGGGACCTGAATGCTCCCCCCACCCCAGCTCATTGGTGGGAAGAAAGGAGTTGGAGTGGGGAGGGAGTGGAAGAGCAAGACTGCTAAATAACCAGCCCTAGTAATCTACACCGGGAGCGCAGACACACACTGCATGGTGTGCTGGATATTAGGGAAATGGAAAAGTAAAATCTGTGAGTGGGTCCCCACAGCTGGCTCTCCTGGAACAAAAGAAAAGCGAGTGGTTTTTGAAAGTCTTAAGGTGACAGGGGCTGCACAGCTGGACAGAATCATTCCAGCACACTCAGACAACAGGCTGGGACTCTTGAGGAACTTCAGGCACCCCAGACCCCTGGATGGCAACACAACTCTGAAGCCCCTCACAGTGATAAGCAGCCTGCCATTCATTCCCACCAGCCAGTGTGGCCCCACCCACAGTGGTGGAGTAGCCAGAGAGTGACCACGCCCACAGTGGCAGAGCAGCTGGAGAGCGGATGTGCACACAGAGACGGAGAAGCCGGAGAGTGGCTGTGCCCACAGCAACCACCTAGAGTGTTCTCCCAGCACATGGCTGCCCGGGCTAGACCCAGGGGTCGCCACTGGCATACAGTTGCATGCTGCAGGCAGAGGAAGCCAGGGCAAGGAGCGAAGCAGTGGCAATCTCACAGGAGGACACACCTGGCATGCCTTCCACTCCCCGCAGGGCTCTGGGCCGCCCTGATGGTGGCCCTGCCCATGGCAGCTCAGGGGATTGACCTGGATGCTACTCCAGGTGTGCGGGTAACTGACACAGGCAGCAGAGAAGGGCAAGGTGACCAGCAAGCAGGAAGGGACTTTGTTCCCCCAGCTGAGACATGGGCTACCTACCTACAACTACCTCTATCGCCATGAAAAAACAGAAGAATTTGATCCAGTCCAGAATAACCTAGAGAACCCCTGAGAGAGGGCCTGATGAGATAGATTTAACCAATCTTCCTGAAAAAGAGTTCAAAACAAAGGCCGTAACCATGCTGATGGACATCCAGAGAAGTATGCAAGAGCTAAGGGATCAAGTCAGGAGGGAGAATACAGAAATAAAACAATCTCTGAAAGGACTTAAGAGCAGACTGGATAAAGTGCAAGAGATAGTTAATGGAATAGAAATCAGAGAACAGGAATACAGAGAAGCTGAGGCAGAGAGAGAGAAAAGGACCTCCAGGAATGAAAGAATATTAAGAGAACTGTGTGACCAATACAAAAGGAACAATATTCACATTATAGGAGTACCAGAAGAAAAAGAGAGAGAAAAAAGAATAGAAAGTGTCTTTGAAGAAATAATTGCTAAAAACTTCCCCAAACTGGGGGAAGAAATAGTCTCTCACACCATGAAAGCCCAGAGATCTCCCAACACAAGGGACCCAAGGAAGACAACACCAAGACATATAATAATTAAAATGGCAAAGATCAAAGACAAGGACAGAGTATTAAAGGGAGCCAGAGAGAGAAAAAAGATCACCTAAAGGAAAACCCATCAGGCTATCATCAGACTTCTCAACAGAAACCTTACAGGCCAGAAGAGAATGGCATGATATATTTAATGCAATGAAGCAGGAGGGCCTTGAACCAAGAATACTGTATCTACCATGATAATCATTTAAATATGAAGGAGGGATTAAACAATTCCCAGACAAGGAAATGTTGAGGAAATTTGCCTCCCACAAACTATCTCTACAGGATATTTTAAAGGGACTGCGCTAGATGGAAGCACTTCTAAGTCTAAATAAATGTCACAGAGTAAATAAAATTAAAACAAAGAAAGCAGACCAACCAAATACTAACTAAAGGCAAAAGATAAAACCAACTACTCACAAAAGCAGTCAAAGGAAACAACACAAAAGAGTACAGAATAAAACACCTAACATATAAAGAATGGAGGAGGAGGAATAAGAATGGAGAGAAATAAAGAATCATCAGACTGTGTTTATAATAGCTTAATAAGAGAGTTATGTTAGATGGTTAGATAGTAAAGAAGCAACCCTTAAACCTTTGGTAAACATGAATCTAAAGCCTACAATGGCAATAAGTACATAGCTTTCAATAATTACCCTAATGTAAATGGAATGAATGCCCCAATCAAAAGACACAGAGTACCAGAACAGATAAAAAAAGCAAGACCCATCTACATGCTGCTTACAAGAGACACACCTCAAACCCAAATACATACACAGACTTAAAGTCAAGGGATGGAAAAAGATATTTCATGCAAAGAATAGGGAGAAAAAAGCAGATTTTGCTGTACTTGTATCAGACAAAATAGAATTCAAAACAAAGAAAGCAACAAGAGATAAAGAAGGACATTACATAAGGATTAAGGGGTCTGTCCAAAAAGAGGATATAACCATTATAAATATATATGCACCCAATACAGGAGCACCAACATATGTGAAACAAATACTAACAGAATTAAAAGGCAAAATAGAATGCAATGCATTCATTTTAGGAGACTTCAACACACCACTCACTCCAAAAGACAGATCAACCAGACATAAAATAAGTAAAGAGAAAGAGGCACTGAACAATGTATTAGAAAAGATGGACCCAAAAGATATCTACAGAACACTCTATCCAAAAGCAACAGGATATACATTCTTCTCAAGTGCACATGGAACATTTTCAAAAACAGCTAACCTTGAACTTTTGGTAACCACAAACTTCAAGCCTGCAATGGCAATAAGTACATATCTTTCAATAATCACCTTAAATGTAAATGGACTGAATGCACCAATCAAAAGACAAAGAGTAATACAATGGATAACAAAGCAAGATCCATCTATAGGCTGCTTACAAGAGACTCAACTCAAACCCAAAGACATGCACAGATTAAAAGTCAAGGGATGGAAAAAGATATTTCATGCAAACAACAGGGAGAAAAAAGCAGGTGTTGCAGTACTAGTATCAGACAAAATAGACTTCAAAACAAAGAAAGTAACAAGAATAAAGAAGGACATTACATAATGATAAAGGGCTCAGTCCAACAAGAGGATATAACCATTATAAATATATATGCACCCAATACAGGAGCACCAACATATGTGAAACAAATACTAGCAGAATTAAAGGAGGAAATAGAATGCAACGCATTCATTTTGGGAGACTTTAACACACCACTCACTCCAAAGGACAGATCCACCAGAAAGAAATTAAGGAAGGACACGGAAGCACTGAACAACACACTAGAACAGGTGGACCTAATAGACATCTATAGAACTCTACATCCAAAAGCAACAGGATACACATTCTTCTCAAGTGCACATGGAACATTCTCCAGAATAGACCACATACTAGGCTACAAAAAGAACCTCAGTAAATTCCAAAAGATTGAAATCCTACCAGCCAACTTTTCAGACCATAAAGGTATAAAACAGAAATAAATTGTACAAAGAAAGCAAAAAGGCTCACAAACACATGGAGGCTTAACAACATGCTCCTAAATAATCAATGGATCAAAGACCAAATTAAAATAGACATCAAGCAATATACGGAGACAAATGACAACAGCACAAGGCCCAACTTCTGTGGGTCACAGTAAATGGAAAGTATATAGCAATCCAGGCCTATTTAAAGAAGGAATAACAATCCCAAATAAATAGTCTAAAGTCACAATTATTGCAATTGTAAAATGAAAAACAAATGAGGCCCAAAGTCAGCAGAAGAAGGGACATAATAAAGATCAGGGAAGAAAGAAATAAAATTGAGAAGAATGAAACAATAGAAAAAAATCAATGATTCCAAGAGCTGGTTCTTTGAGAAAGTAAACAAGATAGATAAGCCTCTAGCCAGACTTATTAAGAGAAAAAGAGATTCTACACACATCGACAGAATCAGAAACAGGAAAGGAAAAATCATGACAGACCCTACAGAACTACAAAGAATTATTAGAGCATACTATGATAATCTATATGCTAAGAAACTGGAAAACCTAGAATAAATGGAGAACTTCCTAGAAAAATACAACCTTCCAAGACTGACCAAGGAAAAAACAGAAAATCTAAACAGACCAATTACCAGCAATGAAATTGAATTGGTAATCAAAAATCTACCCAAGAACAAAACCCCCAGGCCAGATAGATTTACCGCTGAATTTTATCAGACATATAGAGAAGACATAATACCCATTCTCTTAAAGTTTTCCAAAAAATAGAAGAGGAGGGAATACTTCCAGACTCATTCTATGAAGTCAGCATCACTCTAATACCAAAACCAGGCAAAGACCCCACAAAAAAAGAAAATTGTAAACCAATATCCCTGATGAACATAGATGCAAAAATACTCAACAAAATATTGGCAAACCGAATTCAAAAATACATCAAGATGATCATACATCATGATCAAGTGGGATTCATCCCAGTGATGCAATGATGGTATAACATTAAAAAATCCATCAATATCATCCACCACATCAACAAAAAGGACAAAAACTACATGATCATCTCCATAGATGCTGAAAAAGCATTCAACAAAATTCAACATCCATTCATGTTAAAAACTCTCAACAAAATGGGTATAGAGGGCAAGTACCTCAACATAATAAAGGCCATATATGACAAACCCACAGCCAACATCATACTGAAAAGCAAGAAGCTGAAAGCTTTTCCCCTAAGACTGGGAAAAAGACAGGCATGCCCACTCTCCCCACTGTTATTCAACATAGTACTGGAGGTCCTAGCCATGGCAATTAGACAAAAACAAAGAAATACAAGGCATCCAGACTGGTAAAGAAAAAATCAAACTGTCACTATTTGCAGATGATATCATATTGTACATAAAAAAATTCTTAAGACTCCACTCCAAAACTACTAGAACTAATATCTGAATTCAGCAAAGTTACAGGATACCAAATTAATACACAGAAATCTGTTGCATTACTGTATACTAACAGTGAACTAGCAGAAAGAGAAAACAGGAAAACAATTGCATTCACAATTGCATCAAGAAGAATAAAATACCTAGGAATAAACCTCACCAAGAAGATGAAAGACCTATACCGTGAAAACTACAAGACACTCATGAGAGAAATTAAAGAAGACTCCAATAAATGGACTACATCCCGTGCTCATGGATAGGAAGAATTAATATTGTCAAAATGGCCATCCTGCCTAAAGCAATATACAGATTCAATGCAATCTCTATCAAAATGCCAATGGCATTCTTCAACAAACTAGAAAAAATAGTTCTAAAATTCATATGGAATGGCAAAAGACCCCGAAGAGCCAAAGAAATCCTGAGAAGGAAAAATAAAGCTGGGGGGAATGTGCTCTTCTACTTGAAGCTCTGCTATGAAGCCACAGTAATCAAGAAAATTTGGTACTGGCAGCAGAACAGACCCATAGATCAGTAGAACAGGATAGAGAGCCCAGATATAAACCCAGGCATATATGGTTAATTAATATATGATAAAGGAGCCATGGATATACAATGGGGAAATGACAGCCCTTCAACAACTGGTGTTGGCAAAACTGGACAGCTACATGTAAGAGAATGAAACTGGATTACTGTCTATCTCTATACACAAAAGTAAACTCAAAATGGATCAAAGACCTGAATGTAAGTCATGAAACCATAAACTCTTAGAAGGAAACATAGCAAAAATCTCTTGAATATAAACATGAGCAACTTTTTTCTGAACACATCTGCTGGGGCAATGGAAGCAAAAGCAAAAATGAACAAAGGGGACTGCATCAAACTAAAAAGCTTCTGTACAACAAAGGACACCATCAGTAAAACAAAAAGGCATCCATACTATGGTTGAATATATTTGTAAACAACATATCTGACAAAGAGTTAACATCCAAAATATATAAAGAACTCACATGCCTCAACAACCAAAAAGCATATAACCCGATTAAAAAATGGGCAGAGGGTCTCAACAGACACTTCTCCAAAGAATAAATTTCAATGGCCAATAAGCACATGAAAAGATGCTCCACATTACTAAACATCAGAGAAATGCAAATTAAAACCACAATGAGAAATCACCTCACACCAGTTAGGTTGGCCAACATCCAAAAGACAAGGAACAACAAATGCTGGCTAGGATGTTGAAAAAGGGGAACCCTCCTACACTACTGGTGGGAATATAAGCTAGTTCAACCATTGTGTAAAGCAATATGGAGGTTCCTCAAAAACTAAAAGAAGAAATACCATTTGATCCAGGAATTCCACTCCCAGGAATTTACCCAAAGGAAACAAAATCTCAGATTCAAAACAACATATGGACCCCTATATTTATCACAACACTATTGATAATGGCCAAGATATGGAAGCAATCTAAATGTTCATCAGTAGATGAATGGATAAAGGTGTGGTACATATAGACAATGGAGTATTATTCAGCCAAAAGAAGAAAACAAATCGTACCACTTGAAACAACATGGATGGAGCTAGAGGGTATTATGCTCAGTGAAATAAGGCAGGTGGAGAAAGACAAATACCAAACGATTTCCATCATTTGTGGGGTATAACAATGAAGTAAAAATGAAGGAACCAAACAGCAGATGACTCACAGAATCCAAGAAGGGACTAGCAGTTACCAAAGGGGAAGGGTAGGGGTAGGGGGAGTGTGGAGGGAGGGAGAAGGGGATTGAGGGGTTTTGTGATTAGTACACATGGTATGTGTGGGGGGTGTCATGGGGAAGACAGTGTAGCACAGAGAAGACAAGTAGTGACTCTGGCATCTTACTGCACTGAGCAACAGTGACTTCATTGGGGTATGTGGGGACTTGATAATATGGATGAATGTAGTAACCACAATGTTTTTTATGTGAAACCTTCAGAAGAGTGTATATTAGTCATACCTTAATAAAAAATAGTCATCAGAATTTCTAAATCCTAGTAGTGACTAATTAGAAAATGTTATAGATACAGTATTCACATAGCAACCAAACCTCAAAGACAATTGAAAAATATTTTTGAGGACATTACAGAAGTTCTGAGCCAGTGAAGAGCTATACTCATACAATGGACACAGTACTTCAGGAGGGTTTAGATTGAAGAGATATGTCCATCATACTCATTGCAAGATCCTGATTTAGTAAGCACTAAATACACAGAATTAAATGTTTTCTTGAAGTTTACATTCACACATTAATTGATTTTAACCTTTGGTGTTTTGAGTTGAAGCTGAGGTCCATAATTACATAACCATTTACTTGCAATTGGATGCTATATATCAGTTTAAAAATATACAAATCATGCCAAGGGTCAAGGGTCAGGTTGATGGGCAAGGAAATGCAAGTAGTTTTGTGTGATTGCTATGTCTACTCATTTTTTTTCAAAATCACTTCCAGTTCTTCCATTTAAAACATAAAAACATTTTTCTCCGTGAAGATTTTTGGTGGATTAATTTGTAGGTGGTTTATTGTTTTGTTGCATTTGAGAGTGGCATCTTATTTTCTGTTTTATTTTCTTGGTGGATACTGAGAATGGAGAAGAGAATTTCTATTTATGAGTTCATTTATACTTGTTAGTTTTCTTTTACCAAGAAAACTTGTTAAATGATCTGCTCTGAGTCTCTGTTGATTCAGTTGTATTTCATAAAATTAATTTTTGTTTCATATATTTATTATTATTTTCACAGCTATGTTTACAGATATTTCCTAGTTTTAAAAAAATTATTTATTTGTTAATTTGAATTCTGTCTTTTATTCTCTATTCTGGAAGCACGTGTTTCAGGATATATATATAATTACTCTTTATTAAAAATGTCATAATTTTGTCTTCAATATATAATTAAATGTTTGTAGAATTCAAGGTTGACCACTATTTTCTATCAGTTCTATAAAGCTGTTTTTCCAATGTCTTCTGTTCTCTGCTATAACTCTAAGAAATTGATTCTAGTTTAAATGTCTTTATATATAGTTTTGTTTTATCTTGGGTTTGTTAAGACTTTTTCGTTTTGGTGCTCTACAGTTTCACTAAGTATGTCTAGAAAGGAATTTTGTTTTATTTGTCCTATTTATGACTTGTAGTCCTTTTGAAACTGGGTTATTTTCTCACTGCACATTCTCCCTCCTATCATCTCTTTTCTCCTTCTGTGAATCCTATCAGAAGTGAGTTGATCCTTTCAGGTTACCCTGCATATCTCTTAAACTCCTGTTTGTGTTGACTATTTCTTAATCTTTCTGTGCTTCATTCTGTGTAATTTCCTCAGACCTGTTTTGCCAGTTCACTAATCCTCTTTTCAACACTGCTTACTCTATTAATTTTTAAATTTCAATGACCAAGTCTTTCTTCTGTAGGGTTTTCTTTGTTTTTTTCCACCTCCCTTTGTTCTTATTTCTGAGCAGTCTGTGTGTGTTTGTACATGTGTTGTGAGTTCTTTCTTGCAATTGCTTTATTTATCTTTGTATAAAACATATTTTACAATATCAAATTGATTAGGTCCCCTACTTAAGTTCTTAGATTTGTCATGATCTTGTTTTTTTCAGTTGGCTCTAGCTTACAATTATTTCCTTATGAATTTTGTAATTTTTTGTTGTGAATTCATCTTTGCTGTGACTTTCTCAGTGGAAATTGTGTGTGATCTGAGTTAATGATTTATCCCTGTGAAGTGGTAATCTCATTCTGCCAGGTTCCTCAGTAGTATCATCAGCCCATGATTAATTCTTAAATTCATTTCTTGACTTTGGATTTTCAAAATCATAAAGAGAATATAATTTCAAACTTCAGATTGACAGGGTATGGATATAAGAATCCTCAGGTAGCTGTTTTGTTTTGTTCTGTTTGTTTTTAGTCACCCAGAGTCCTGGAAGATCACCTACTTCAATATAGCCCTGTGGTGCTGGGCAGAATTTCTCTAGTCTGTCCTTATATCAACACAGTATCCCTTTGAAGATTCTGCTTTTATTTATGTTTCCCAGCTTCTCTCTCATGAGAATTTAATATCTCTTCTCCTGCTCTTATGTAGATTTTAAAACCAAAGTCTTTGGGTTAGAAATATTGATTACCACACCCAAACTAACCCTCTCACTGTACATTTAACCCATTGTGTTCACAGAAGACATGATTTAGCTAATAGCTATTATATTTCCAGTACCCTCTTTTCTCCTCAAATCTATATTTTCCCTTATTTTTTGAAAATTCATCAAAATGTTTATAATAGTTTTTCTCTTACTATTTTTAATATTTCTAGTAGAAGAATTTCAGGTATAACCTCTCTTGTCATAACTAGAAGCTATAAATTTTCTGTTATTGATAATCAGTTGCTTTTATTTTGTTGTTCCTTTTGCTGAACCTTTTCATTTTTAGATCCTTAATTGCTTTTATCTTTGTCATAGTGTCACATTTTCCATTCTGAAACTTGTTGACTGATTATTCCCTTTCTGCTACCTCTGAATCTTCTTCTCTTTGACTTCTATCTTGATTTATTAGTTTCTTTCTGCTTAAGAATGCTTTGTTCTCTCAACTAAGACAAAAATTAGATGTTTTCCAAATCCTTTCCATCTTCAAAAATACACTTTAAAGAAACTTAATACATGGTTGTTCAGAAACTTGTGTAGGAATTAAAACAATATACATCTACAGTGCATAGAACTAGTACTTTTATTTCAATTCTTTCATGACTCTGTAAGGGATTATAGACCTTTGTGAAACAAACTCCTGGCAATCTATGGTGGCTTGTTTGGCCTCCTCAGCTGGACACTTGGTTTATCAAACATTCCTAGCAATACTACCTTTAAGTTAACTGGTCTGTTCCCTTCTTGATCCTTGATATTCTCTGTGAGAATTTCTAGGTATTTAAGTATTTAAGGCATTTACCTTAGTTTCCTACTTAGGAATCATATCTAAAATTATACCATCAAAATCACAAAACTTGTGATTGTTTTAAAGGTGTGAACAGGAAAGTCAAAACCATACAAATCCCAAAGAACTCCTCTTATTTGCCCTTAATGCCTCTCATAGGATGGCCAGGGCTGCTGGTCTGGTTGGACTATACATAATAATTCAGTACTTTAAAATAATACACTATAACCAAACTTTAAGAATCCTTTAAAATAGCTGTACAAAAGTGCTTAGCTAAAAGGCAAAGATATTTGATTTTTTTGACTTATTAAATTCAGTATCACATGTGTTTGAGTTGCTTATAAAAGGCAATTCAACAATAGATAATCAAATAATATAAAACTGAGTGCAAATGTGATTTTTAAAATGTACTCACTTTCATAAAGGCATACAGCAAAGCTGTTCGTAGTGATGGAATGACAGTACAAGAATAAAGAAGATTTATTCAAGGGTGGAAAAATGATATTTTGTTTTTAGTGTCTGTGTACAACATAGAGAAATGTGCAATGAGAATTTTAAAAGGCAACACAATATGTTCTCCAGAACTTGTTTTAAAAAGTGCTATAACTAGTCCCATGCTGCTGGTAATATAATATCCTTCTCAATGATTGCTATAAAGTCTCCCTAAAGCTTCTCTTCTGAAATGAAGGTGTTGCTTCATCTCACATTTTCTTTTTACAAACAAAACAATAAGAACTTACTACCCTGAATGCTTATTGTTAGTTATACAGTAGCAAATTATTATCAGGTTCTGTAATACACTAATTCCATTATTACACAGTTTTGTGTGTGTGTGTGTGAGTCAGCATGGTTGGCCTGTTTAAATTATAATAGGAATTCATCAGAGATGGTGAAATATAATTCTTATGGTTCTGCTTCAACCAATATTAGTCTCCTTTAGTAATATAAAATAGGCTTATTATTGTTACATTGCAAAAATTAAATTGAATTTATACAGTTTGATTTTAGAAACACGTTACAAGAGACATGACTGACTATATATCAGCATTATCTTATTCTCAAGTTAATTTTAAGAGATCCAACTTTTCATATAGAGACTTTAGAAAAATGTTGATCAAACCTGGTTTTAAAAACATGTTTGACATTAACATGAGTAAGCTTCAATTATGTAGAAAAACTACCTTGATGTTGAACACTTGTTTCCCCAGGAATGCTTAGATGAGCAGAGAAATACTTTAATTGTGGAAGAATAAAAACAAACAAACCTGTTTTTTAAAATAAGTTTCTATTTGCAAGGATGAACGAAAAATGGGTCGTAGAAAATGCAGCATTCAAAGGTTCCATTCTTTAAACATTATGCAGCTTTTGAGGCTGTCCAGTGAGAAAATATGTCAAACAAACATTTTTCTTCACATGAACAACCAGAATAATTAAACCTCCATGATGAGCCAAGAATACTGATCAAGTTTTCATAGCACCTTTTCAAGCAAGAGGCTTTCCCACACAATTTTTATTGAATGGAATAGTCAAGGTGAGGAAAATTTCCTTGCCAGCTGCCTTAAGCATATTGAAGCGGCAGTAATAGACATGATTGTCCCAGCCTTTCCGCTGTGTAAATCCAAGCAAGAGTGCAGAAAACATCAAAGGGGTTAAAGAGATAGTTGAGGTTTTGTGTCCCAACTTGTCTCTGTTTGCTCTGTGGTAGCTTACTCCATCTGTCTCCAAGAATTGAGTATAGCTTTTTCTATTGTATTGTTCACAAGTCACCTAAGTAAAGATTAAACCCATGGCTCTTTTCCCACATGTTCAGTCTGATGTGAAAATGTAAAAATGACCTGTACATGTACAAGTAGAGTCATAGACAATGTTACTCTGTGATCCAGAATCACAAATACATTACTTAAAGATATCAATATTTGAAACATTTTATTATATTTTCTCTTTTTAAAAAGATTTTAGAGATTTAGGTATCAGAATTGAGTGAATAATACTCTATGAGGTGGTTGAGGCTACAGATGTCATTAACCTACAGAAAATACTTAGTAGAGTGACTGATAAGGAATAAGTAATAGTTGTGAATCATCATCATCTTCTTTACATAAGGAGATTCATTCGCTGAAGAAGGGTGCTCTCAATGGAAGAGGCTGTATTTTTATATCTTCTAAAAACTTTACATGTTTTCTAATTCCTTTTTAAGCATAAGGATGACAGATCCCATACACTGAACAAGTACCACATATCGAGCAAGCTTTGTTGTGACCACTTTACATTCATGATGCTGTCGGCAGGTGTCTTATGATAAAATTTTCCATACCTGAGGAGCTACTTACTTAACAATAGTAGTATTTAGAATTGAGAAATAATTGGTTCTGAATTCTTAGGCTAAGTTTAGGGGAAATGAAGAGTTGCTTGACATGGTCATTTAAAATATTTTTCAAATTTAAACAAAACAGATAAATTGCTTTTATGCTCTGTGAACCCTTCAGCTTTGTTCATTATAGAAAATGGGGAAGTACAAGCCATTTGATTGCTCTTTAACCTTTCATTATATTGACAATCTGTTATTGCCTAGCTTCAATTCTGTACTTCTCAGAAGGTGGCTTGGCATTTTTGTGGTATTTTCAATCTAGGGAGATAAATCTGCATTCATCTCCATCTGGATTGACCAGATGAGGCTCCCTTCAGAGCCAATTAACACTTTACCAATGGGGTCACCTCAGCATGGTATGAGGTGCTTTGCACCTCCAGGGCTACCATAAACTGTCTCCACAATGCCTCCAGATGCTCCAGGACTGGAAACCAATCAATCTCTTACGTAAGTGGTTAGCATGCCTACCCCAGGGTCCTGGGAAGAAACACAGCAACAACATGGAAAGATGTATATGGTCAAGCCGGAGCCTTTTGAATATCCTTTTGTTATCCTCTTCCTGTACTTGCACAGACTAAGAAGGATGTTCACAACCCACAAGAAGTTCAAACTAAGCTTGCGCCTTGCCCCTATTCAATTTTGTAGTCACATACACATATAATTACAACTTCCTGACTAGTGTGATTGGAAATGTCTCAACAACCTCAATTGTGAGAATTGAAAAGCCATAAATCAATGCCCCATCCATTCCAGTGCTCAGTCCAGGGTGAGTGTTACAGGTCACACTTGTTAAGATGCTTAAGGCATGGCCATGCCAGCTCTGACACCACTGGTGGCTTAGGACACCTTTTGTGGTATCCAGGCTGCACCTGGGATATCTGCGGCTATTTCTATAGGAATTCAGGCTTGATTCAGATTGCTGAGGCTTTTCTGCACAGGCGTCTCATTTAATGAAGCAGTTCCCTTTAATTCTGCTTTAGCTGGGAAAGAATGCAAATTAAATATTCTTTAGTAAGAAGGGTGGGAAGGGTGACAAGTGAAGGGGAAAAAATTTTTTAAAAGGCATGGGGGAGTGTGGTGGAGGCATGGAGTTCCCTCAGGTGGCTGGCTAACTAGCTTGGCCTTTGTATAGACACCGTCTGCATGTGGGATGGAGCTAAGAGACAGAAGAATGACAGTCTGGAGGAAGAAAGAAAGACAGTAATTATGGGATGCGTGCGATTAGTGTGGTAGCCAGAGAAATTAAGCCACAAGTCCTAGGAATCTTCCCTTCTGTATGGTACCTGCGGAGGGGGAGAAAAGATCTCACTACAGAGTTCGGCTGGAATCCACTCCCTGCCAGCTCAGCTTGATTGCTTTCTGGGTTACCTACTGTGGAGGTTCAGCAGCTCGACCTTCCTTTCAGCAGAGCTATATTGTCCTGCCCTGAAAAAAAAGCAGATTAAGAATTTACAGGGATCCCTCCATCACTGGTCTCTGACAGGAACACTTAAGGAGCTGATTTTTCATGGTTCAATTTGCCTGGGGCCAAGATTCTTAATGTAAAGTGCTATTGCAGATTTAAGAAATATCTAAATTCCTGTTAAACTTTCTCATTTCTTCCCCATTGTCCTCTTGTTTTAGTAGGTGGCATTCTTTCTCAACTGCTTTACTATTATTGTTATTCTTTGAGATATATATAAATTTGAGTTCAGGTTTATAGTTGAGCAGTAAATCATGTCAATTAAGAGGTTTATGATTATTTTGTAGGGAGGTAAATTGTATTCTAACTGTCTTGGGTCTGAGATATTCCTAGCTATAATTCAGATCACACTTTAGTTAATTTGATTTAAATGCTTTAATTAAAAGCAATTGAAAACCATTTTTTGTTAACATGAAAGCTATTTAACTTCAAGAGGCTAGGAAGAAACAAAGGCTACTCATTGTCTTCTTAGTTTAAGATATTTTTGAGGGCTGTTTCAAATGGCAGAGGGGAGTCACTCAGATTTTGTCCCAGGGATCATGTCAGGCTTCTGTATGTACACTATCTCAGAGAGTTCTGATCAGGTTGGAGTATTGCCATTTTTCTTGTTTGCCTCTTTTGATTATAAATAACTTGGCAGCAACCATTTTAGCATCCTTAATTTCATCAATATTTGTGCTGAAAATTTGAGGTTATGCTGGTAAATGACATAATTGTACTATGCTTGTGCTTAGTTCTGCCCAAACAGAAGAGACTCTTTAATACTGTATGTTTTGCCAACAGGGCAAGTAAGAAACTGGAAATAGTGTTTCTTAGAGACAAAAAAGCTTAGCAGATGGGCTGTAATGACTTTTCAAGAGAAGGAAATGAAACATCTTTGTCTCCTATTCATATTGGAACCACCTGGCATGGTTAGATCCAGAACAGAGGTCCTCATTAGCTGGCTCAAGAACAATGCCACTGACTATGATTTTTGATGTAATAATTTTGGATGCATTGTATTTTGTTATATGCTTTACATCTTCAAAACATGTACTTTGAGTTTATCCATTGAAGTCCATTCTTTCAAAACATTCAATATAAAACACATACATGCTCTTGTTCTACATAGGCTTACCTCATTCCGGAGGGATTTGCATCATTGTCCTGTTACAAGATCTTTAAACATAGATCTCAATCCCTAGTATAAGGAGTCTCTGTTGATGCAGAGTCTAGAAAATGGGTTTTGGAAATACAGAATGATGGTTCCATTGACCTGCTATCTCTCATAGCATCCTGTTTGTTTCATTCTCACTTTCTTTCTTACAATCTGTAGGAGTATAAGGGAGGAAGACTTACTGTTCAGTATCTCTGAATGACTTTATTTTTAGACCTATTTGTTAACAGTTTAGGGTGGCTTCAATTGAAAGATATAAATTATTCATTTTAGTTATTTTGCAGTATTCATTGACAATATATCTAAAAACCCAATGGGAACTCTCAATAAGTAACCCTTGTTTCTTGCAAGAAAGATCTGTCAGTACATCAGTCTCTGCGCATTACACTCTAGCAGGCTAAACTCTGATATTACTCTTTGTGGCATAAAAATTTTCAGATTTCCTTTCTAGATATTATTAGAAGGAATTTATTTTAAAACACCAAAATAACCAGCTGTAGCATTATTCTAAGTAATGAAAGCTTAAATGGGGTAGGTAGGGTGGGGAGCCTAAAAAGTTAAAAGGGCAGAAGTTAAATTTGAAACCGAAAGTTGGTTGGTAATAAATCGCATTAAGAAGACAAAATACAGTGGATAAAAAGACTGAAGTGACTTGTTCATTTATATAGCTGATGCTAACAAATCATGTTGGGAAAATTGTACAAAGAAATCATGTTGGAAAAAGTTCTAAAATGTGATCATATGGCCAGAGCAACAACAAAAAAGGTTACAGAAATGCTGCCATGGCTGAAGGAAGGATGAATATCAACTCCAAGTTAGCTGGGACAGACAGCTATGATGAGACGCAGAGCAATGTCAGAGTGAGTACTGGGCATGTTGTGATGTTACCAGTGTACAGCAGAGTGTGCTAGCATTATTAAAACAAAACTACCCAGTGAGCTCAAGTCTGTGTTAATGTAATAGTTGAGAAAAGAAAAAGAGCCAAGGGTGAAGAGGACAAATAAGGGAACTGGCTGTTGATAGCTCGCACACTATCAACTTGTAAGCCGTAAAGGACTTTTTGAAGTTCTAACAGAAACAGCCCCTGTGGAACAATGATAACGGGAGAGACAGACATTGATGTGTAAATGACATCATCACCCGAAGTCACTTCCACTCACCCAGAGTCCTGGATCATTTAGGATTCAAAGGGACTCTAATCTTACCCCATTCTTTTTTTTTTTCTGCTCAAGTTTTTGCCAGAAATGAAGGAAACACAGAGAGGCTTGTTCATGTCAGCTTTTCTGACTTGACCTGGAAACTGAGAGTCATATAACTCGACAAGAACTCTGCCCAGAGTTCACAGATTTTAGGATGAAGTTTGTGAAGACTTTGGCTTAGTTTAGATAAGGACAGTAGTTGAAATTAGCATTACATAAGCTTGAGCATCTATCTCAAGAGATGTCTAATGCTTTGAAAGAAACATGAAATTGCCTCAACAGTTTATAAATAAATGTGAATTTATCATAATGTTGCTAGAACTCTCCATGAAAGGAAAGAATCGACTTTTCCTCTTCCAGAAGAAATCTTTTCTCTTTATGAACAATTGATATTTTATAGGTCATACCAATCATCACTTCACTTTTGACTGGAAGATAAGCCTATTTAGCCACATGAAGAAAGTAGGCCCACTTTGAGTCATTGGCTGGAGCTCCTAGGGATCACCATCTTTTGAAGAAGGGGATATTAATGATACTTTTATGTATCTTTACATATGTAGTATTTAATATGGTGGCTCGCTGGGGATGATGGTGCATAGCAGTATGAGGCCCAGAACGGGACAATTTACATTGAAAGGACAAATCAAACAATGGCATTTGCCAAAGGTTATCCCTTTTAATAAGGACCATTGATTTGAAATGTCCCTAAATTAAAATGACAGAACCCTTTCTCGGTATAAAGTGTTTATACAGCACAAGCTAATTAGTATTAGAAATATCTGCTTTATTTCCTTTTCTCTGCAGCTTAGACATCTATCTGGGAGGGAGCTGAGTACATCAAGTGTTCCTTTCAGTGTAAGCAGTAAGTAGTTCACTTCCTGTACTCTCCATGAACTTTGTAATGGTTAAATGGAGCTATATTCAACATGAACTTGTGAATACCTTCCTTTTAATTTTTTTTGGCCAGGATTGAAATCTCAATATAAAATAGAAACGACTTAACTTTCTGTTTCAACACCATAACAGGTTCTTTAGTGGAATGATAATATTAATCAGATGTGGCAATTCATTATCATTGTAATTTAAATGAGAATGCTGTCACTGTAGAATGTTACATTAAGTTTGCATTATTACATATTTCTTAGCTGTTAAAATATTATATGATAGTTGTGGAGGTCTTTGGTAAAACTTTTTACAGTAATTATTCAACTATCAGTTCTGGCTTCAGTATATACAGTGAGAGTCTCTGGGGGTGCTCTTTGGTTTTATTTCGAAGAAGAGGTTGCGCTGTAAGGGAATGTGTTGCTATATGCTAATTTGAAATGGATATATGTTTGGCCAGGATTCTAGCTGGCAATCAGACAATAAGTCAAAGGCAAGGCTTAAGGTTCATATGTAACACCTGGTGAAAAGAGAAGAAAATTGGAAGTTAGAAGTTAGTGTGTAGTTATTGGAGGAAACCAGCTCTGATAAGTCGCAAAGCAGTGATGCCTGTAAACATGGTCTCTGCCTTCTACCACTGAAGCCTTCACCTTTTACCCTGTGTGCTTTTAGCTATTGTATAATCTTTCGCATTCTTACTCTTAATAAACCTGTACATGTTAACTCTACTTTCTGGGTATTTCTCTATTGTCTCCTCCAGTGGCTCTCCTCTGTTCACTATTCTTCACCCAAGTTCTGCCAGATTTAACCCCTGAAAGCATTCTTTGACTCTTTATGCTCATCTCCATCTCTTCTTTCATTGCTTCAATTCAGCCTCAGTCACATGTTTCTCTGTTCTAGACAAAGTAAATTGAGCCTGATTTCTCTGCCTTTAGTTCATATACTATGCAACGGACAACATGTTCTGCCTCATCTATCCTTATTACTTTCCTTCCTAAAGTGACTCTCCTTGGCCTGGAAGATAATCCACCCTCTTTATGATGTTGCTAGACCCCCATAATCTGGCTCTTGTCAATCATTCCAGCCTTGTCTCTGTCCATTTCCTGCCTTAAAATTTCAGGCTAGAAAACATGTTTTCAGAGTCTACACAGTTAACTTAACTAAGCGAAGTAGACTGGGCAGAAATAGGGAGTTCTGGGAGCTGTGGCAATCTGAAGTACACAAGTACTCCACCCCCAGTCAAAGCATTCAGATATATTTGTATATTTGTATCAGAGTGGTAAATCATCAGGGAAAAGTTTGCCTGGATTTACCAATTCCTGACCTCTGCTAGTAACACTAAACTATAATTGTCTGCCTTTATCATGTTATGTTTTTCATTCCCTAGTGCATTTGTTCATGTTTTCTCCTTTGTTCATAATGCTCATACAAAGTATATTTAAGATTTAGATTAACTAGTCATCTCCTTAAAAATATCCATGCATGATTCCTATTTATTTCTTATAGTTTTCAAAATAATTTTCTACTGAACTCACTCTATTTATTTTAAGTAAGTGCCTGCCTCTCCTACTGTACTATGAATTCCTTGAGGGAAAAGACATACTGTATTAATTTTAGTATTCTCAGGGTATAGTAGAGGGTCTGGTACTTAGTAAGTACTAGACAAAGACATGAAGATTATATTGAGTCAAATAGAGCTATGGGTCAATGTCTTGGCTTAGCCTTGGAGTCTGTGGCTATGGAAGTCCCTGGAAATATCAGAGTAATTTGATACCAGTCAGGGAAAGAAAATGGCAAATCCTGTTTTATTAATCTTTCTATCCATGGAATCTAGAATTACAACCATCACACTATAGAAGGAAGAAAGGGAGGATAAAAGGCAGAAATAAATGAAATAACAAAGGAAAAGATTTATTTTCCTAATCTGGAAGTGCTGTGAAGAAGGGGGAAAAAAAGGAGGCAGGGAAATAATTTGAGCTGAAGTGAGAAGGAAAGACAAAGCCTGTTTTAGAAGAATGAGGACTTTTAAGACAGCCATATGAGAAGAAGGCTGGACTAAGAACAGGTTGAACCCAGAAGTACTGAGCTGCTTTGAGTTACATTTAATGCACTATCAGAACATGGATGGATTCTGTTTCAGTTTTATAAAACAATCTCTCTTAGAATTGAATGTGTACTCAGATATATTTTCTTCATGTAGTCATCATTTTTACTTTTCCCAATCCTTACTTTGAAGGATGGTGTATGAGAGAAAAGAGGGGGTATTCTCAAACCACATCAACTTTAAGAAGGCATCTGTAGCATTTGGCAACAGGACTGATGATGAAGAGACATCACCTAAATGTGATGTTTCACCACAGGGGCACCCCTTGTTTGCCTGGTCATCCCTGCCATGAACCAGGTTCACACTTAAAATGTTCCTGAGAGATATGCCCTACAGCCATCCTTGATAAATTCAAAGTTCTTAGCACACACCGTTGTTTAAGAATGTAACTTAAAACATTGAAGTTTCTACATCTGTTTAACTCAGTGTATGTAGTAGGGAGAACAGGAGTGTATGTAGTAGGGAGAACAGGGAGTATAGGGAGAATAAGGTGATACAATATTTCTGGTTTTCTAGAGTGATTGAACAGGTCTGTCTGCAAACACACACAGCAAACATGGTGCTTGTTCCCTATCATGGCAAGTGCTATGAGAATGAACAAGACAGAAAGCACCTATAAGTCCTTGGAAGAAAGATAAATATAAAGGATAAGTATCTTCCAGTTCCCTCATAACCCATTTTCACAGGGCTGCCAAATGCCTCTACTGTTTGCCTCACCCCGGGGGTGTGTCAGTGATGTATTTTAACAAGTGTTTAAATACTAAGATAAAAGGTGTAGTGTGAGTGTCAAAGGTGGACTAAAATACAAAGCTCTGCTACTTGTTTTCACCGAAGATAAATAGTTTTGCTTTGTAATAACAAAGGATATCCACATCTCCAAGTCAGCTACTTTACAAATCAGGAAGTTGTTCTTAACGAGACCTCAGATTAGAGCTGACATGGCCTGATGGTGGTTGAGGGGTGATATTCTGGTTCAAAGACAACATATTGTATAATTCTGACATTTTAAATCAGCCCTAGCAGAATGACTACTTTTGGCAATCTGGTTTTGGAATACACTCCTAACTGAATGCTCTTTAGTATATAATCACCATTTTCCTTTCAGTCCCCAACTACCCCAGTCCTTAGGTCTGAATAGTAAATAGAAACATGTGCTGGCCAAATTCACTTAGATAACTACACTAGAGATCTGGAAGTCCTATTTTTATTTTAGCAAACAATAAGCCAGTTAAGGCAAATATATATATATACAAACACAGAGACATATATATATTCAAAGACTAAATTAATAAATAAAAAATGTTACTGTTATGAGTTAAAAACTCACAGTAAAAGGTGTACAATATTTAAATGCCCAGAATCTCTGTAGAGTTATGTGCTATAGATGCATAAGATTTGTAACTTGAGGTCAATAAGGGGAGACAAAATATAAAGAAAACTCTTGGAATTCAGAAGCATACAAGAACAACTAATCCATTGACTGAATGTTATCTAAAGGGGTTAAAAGAAATCAGACTTCCCTGTGGGTTGTGTACAGGGTATGCATTATGTGCTGTCATTAAAGTATTTTTTTTCTCTGTTAAGCAAGTATCCCCTGCTGGGACATCTCTTTGGTTTGGTGGGAGTCTGGAATTATACACAAAGTGTGTGTTATCAGCTAGAAATTACTCCACATAAAAATTTAATGGTATTGTCCTAGCTATTTTTCAATTAGTGCATGTGTTTTATTCACATGACTTGGATTACTGAAAACATGAATTACAACTGTGGTAAAATGTGATCAGAGGTTCCCCCCACCCGCTATAATCTTATGGCTGATGAGAAACTGAATAACAACAAAAATGAATATAATTAAAATAAATTGAGCCTTACTGTTGGCAATAATTCTGGCATGGTTTAGTATTTCATGTTGATTTGTGTAAGCCTTTCCTTTGGATTACCTTGAAAACTGTGCAACACCTTTACTTTTGATCCTAGGCCCTTGTGTTTAAATATATCAGAATCATGGAGCAGTGGGGTTTTAAAAAGCATTTGGAAGTGCATCAAGCCTGAATATTTTGAGAGCACCAAGCAATATACATACACATGACTAAATATATTTTCATGGAGATTGAAACAGATTATTTTTTTCTAAGAACATTATTAAAGAAAACCCTGGATATTTACAGAGGACTGTGGAAGCAGTCAATGTGTTGAGCTGTTTTGCTTAATTAAATCCATATCTTATTTCAAGGCTTCTGAAATACAGTAATCATTATTGAAACGTAATCTTTTGTGGCATGAGATATTAATTTTCTTCTTTGTAAGACAAATTCGGAGATGTATCTTTAAAGAGAAGTAAGCATGTGTATTTCAAAAATGTAATTGGGTGTAATTTGTTGGAGGTTATACTAGAATCAGATGCAAAACTTAGTTACATTTGTGCCACTCTTTCTGGTCTATTTTAATTCATACTTTTGTTCAGCATTTTTATATCACATATCATCTCTAGATGTAATATAAATGTTATAACAGTTCATTTATTTGTTTTACATTTCTCTGAATACTTTAAGACTATTGAATGTTCTCCAACAACTTGAATTTAATCTAAAAATACCTCCAGGCAAATTTGTTTTTCTTAGTTTTCCACAAGTCAGATGAATAATGGCTGGATATGTGGATCTTTTTCTTTCTTTCAGAATTCTCTGTCTGAAGAAACAGATTAATTAAAGTGCAATCCTCCAGAGGTGTATTATTCCAATATCTCAGCATCCCATATATTGATCTACTTATCTTTCTTGTGTATGACTCAGAACAACAATTTTGACTCTCTATGATAATACAGCATCAATCAATGACACAATTAGGACCTTTTCAAACAAATTCATAGGCAGATGCGGATCTGATATGGTTTATGATGAAGTATTTTATTATTGATCAAGCCTACTATCTCTCTGAATCTGAGTAACATAACTTTCTTCTACTTGGATTGTTTCCAGTCACCAAAGAGAGAGAGAGAGAGAGAGAGAGAGAGAGAGAGAGAGAGTGTGTGTGTGTGTGTGTGTGTGTTGTGTTAAACATATGCAGATATTGGGAGGGCAATCTATTTCTCTTCCCTTTTTTTTCCTTTGAGAAATTAAATAATTACAGAAAAGTGCAAAAAATATTATGACATATGCTGCTCTTACTGCTCTTTTGTGTTGCCTTTTGGTTTAAGTAAAAATTTCAATTTCCTAAAGTATGAATTTTATAAACATTAATAATAAATGGATTCTTACCTTTTCATCCTTCATTTCCTTAATCTGGGATATTGAAATTTACTGAGAGATCTAGATGAGTCCACAATGGAAATCACTTGTTTTCCACAAAGAAAATTGAGCAAAGTTGATACTGTTGGTAGATTTGGAAGCACTCATTGGGAGGTACCACACAGGACCTTTCATTTGGAAACTTCAGCACATTGTTGCAAAAGGAGATGTAAATCAGTTTGCATATTGCCATTTTTCCTCACAATTTTATTTCTCTTTCATACATTTTTTTATCCTTTTTGGAAGTAAAATTTCTCTATATTGCTTTATTTTACTTTTTCTAAGGGGCCCCATGTCTGATCTCTTAAAATATTGTCAGAAGTGCTTAAATAACGATGCTACATTTTAATTCTTAATAAGATAAATAATTCTGCGACTGAGGGGGAGGGAAACTAGTTTGAATTGTCAAAAAATAAGAGTTTATATGACTACTGGTCCAAGTCAAATTTCATTGTTCTCTCTTTGGAAGAGGAGCAAAGTTATTTTGCCAACTTTCAAATACGGTTCACTCAAAAGTTGTCAGCTGTACGTATGGAGCACATCTCAGAATTAGTCTGGCTCAACTCAGCCATGTGGCTTTCAGTTTGCTATTACTTTCAGTTCTCTCAGTCCTAAGGAAAGAATGAATTTCTCAAAGGAATCTTGTTTGTTCATTGTAAACACCTTTTCTACCAGAAAAATGTAATTGTGTGGTTTATGTTTTCCTGGAAAGGAGTGGCCCAAATGAAAGGTAACTGAAATTAGAAAAAAGTTTTAAGAATACATTTTCTCTGTAATGTAAAATCTTTCCTAAAGAAATGTCTGTTTCCTTTTTCAATGTAGCAGTGGCTTTATCTTATGAATGATGGTAGATATGTCTTAAATTCTGTTCACTCTCCAGTAATTTAAGGACATAGATGCATGTTGTTATCACTTATATTCACATATGGCTGTAGTTGACATTATTTTACATTTATGTGAGAGAAATGGGTAGGGAAATGCTCTTTCCAGTTTGCATGCAGAGGAATGAATGTGCCCTTTGGTTCCCACACTTATTTTCTCGTCTGTCACAGGGCTTTTTTTGCATGATTAGATCTCCCCCTCCTTTTTTTCAAGGCAGGTGGTTTCTTATTTTTCAGCAAAAACTGAAGGAAGGTCTAATCTTGTCAGTTGGTAGATCACGAAAAATAACTTTTGATGATAGATCACCATGTGAATTTTGGCATGAAACACTGACAGTTTGAAACAATTTTGAGACATTTTTATCAAAATAACTTTTCTATTCCCATCTTCTTATTTTATGATCTTTTTCTATGATACATTATATAAGTAAAAAATAGGATAGAATGGATATGTCCTGTTTCATCCTAGTAGAAATGATATTTACTCGTTAATAATGAACCAGTTGTAGAAACCTCCTTCATTTATCACATTGAAATAGATGTTATTACTTTCTATTTATGTATTGTTTTGTTAGAGATGTTATAGTAATAAAAGGCTTCCAAGCATACAAATACATGAGAGAAAATTATGTTGTGGAAGTGGACATACATTCAAGATAAAAAAAAACTAACAATATATAAAATTTAAAGGAGAGATTATCTATGTTTATTAATATGGATGAGAGTTGTAAACATCAAGGTACCACTAGGGTTCTATTTGGATACATGCACAAGAATGATGTAACAACATTGTTTTAAAAACCAACATACTATTATCTTGAAATTGTATCCTTTGCAATTATTTAAATTTCTAATGACTAATTTAGATGTTAACTTAAAAATATGTGAAGAAGTAGTTGGTTCTCAAAATTCTTTTTGAGCTTGTGAACTAAAAAGTTTGAACACCTCTAACCTATGCCAAATACCAGCCTTGTTTGCCTGTGGTTTGCCATTTGCTTCACTCTCATCCAATCTTTTTATTTGAGCTCAGAATCATGATGCAGGCCTGAGTCTGTGGATTAGCCACTCTCCTTTGGAAACTTAAATTGGAAATTTATCACCTCTTCTCTCTGGTTCACACCTATTTCTCAGTTATTAGGAAGTCTTCTATTAGAAGTCTAGCACTCCTTGAATTACAAACCAGAAGTCAGCCTCTTCTTTGGTATTGTATATAGTCATCCCAGTCAGAAGAAATTGCTCTTTCCCCTATCCCTTTTTAAGAATTAGCTTTATAATACTTATCTGACACTGCCTTTGGGTAGATTCTAAGCATTTTTCTCTCCTACATAGTTATGAGCTCTGATGTGGACAGACTATGCCTTTCTGGACTGTATATGCCTTACAGTGCCAAATATAGAACCTAATATATGGGAGACTCATTTGTTAAATGGTGTATGAATAATTTAGATATATTAAAAAGGAAATATTTTCCACTATATCAAAGTTCCTTTGATGTGGCCTCCTTGTAACTTCTGTCTTGGGAATCACAGGGGAGACTGAAATCAGTTGAATGTGTATATAGCCCAGTCAGGGAGATAGAGTCAATGCTGAAGAAGCCATACTAGGGAAAATATTTTAGGTAGCTAAATATATTGAGGTTGGGAACAAATGACATCAGGAAGAGTAGACACTAGGGAAAAAAAAAAAGCATTTTCAATTTAATGGCACAAAATCAGGTAGGCGTGATTTTCAGTGAGATGGGAGGGAAAATGAAGAGCTGAGCCAATAGGGAAACACCTAGGGAAGAACATCAAAGGGATGGAAGGAGGCATGGGACGTGATCAACAGAATTTTTGTTTTTCTGTTCCAGCTTGTAAGAAGCCAGTCTAAGAAGTGTATGGTTAGAACAGCTGTACCTTTAATTGTTTTATTACTTTTTTTTCACAACACGAGTTCCAAAGTAATCAAATTACTTAGACAAATATAAAAGGCTTTTTCCATTCCATTTTCTCATAAGGTTTTTGTTTTGTTTAGTTTTTATTGAGGGGTAAAATATTTCCCAACTTTTCTAAATTTTAAAATAATGTTCCAGAGGACAGCTATCTATAATCTAGAACCTATGAGTAGTTTCATTCCTCAAATAGTGCTTTTAATAGTCTCATGACACTTGAGGCCATGTGACTCCCAGAACCAAAAGTCCTGTGCTGTTTAAGCAAAGGCTTTTGCGGATCCGTCAATGTCAGATACTGTGTTTTAACATGCACAGCCCAGGTTTCTGATGTGGAGGGTATATTCTAGAAGCTAATCTGCCATGAGTTCTTACAATTTCTCTGTTTTGGAAGAGGGCAGTGATAATTTTAAAATTATGTTCATTTGCTTGCTGGAATTGAATTCTTGAAATGCACTGTATTTGGCAACTGATAGCAAAAACCTAAGCATTTCAACAGAAAATTTAATTACAGGAATAACTAAAAGAAGCAAAATCTGGTGAGGAGTTCCCAGTAATTCTATGACACTTATAAGGAAACAATAACAATGAAATACCAAATTCTGAAAGGAAAAATTACCTTTGAAAACTCTGCCCTTCCTGGAATATATAGAATTTATACTGAGATGTCAAGGTTTTGAGATCTGTATTTTAACAGAGAAGCATGTGTTCTCCTCTTCCCCATCTCCTCCCCACTTCTAGAAATAGAAGCCCAAGAAGAGAGAAAAAGATACTTAAAATTGGTAGATTTCTATCTATCTGTCATCTATAGATATGAAAATTGCATGCATACACGTATACAATTCTGTCTGAGTTTGTGACCTTGAGTTTAGATGATGGAACTTGATTTATATTATGTCCCACGCAAATGTAAGGCCATTTTTTTTCAAGAAGACTTTTTAAGAATGACTCAAGACACCACTTTTTGAAGAGGTCACACATCAAGATAGTCTTATTTTAACATACAAATTAACCAGCATGATTATGAAAAACCTTTATATCAGAGTTGATTCAGGAAAAATGAAATATTTTTGGCCACATTTTTATTAATTTATGATAAAAATAACTTTACTGAATCCCCTGGGGGTTATCATTCTCTTATAATTTGGAATATTTGTCTTATTAAATAGAACAATATGTATACAAATTGATGTTCTCAAAGACCATTTCTTTATTTAAAAATTATTTATTGAATACCTACTTGAAGTTGGATACTATTCAACTGAACAAAACTGACAAAAATCTCTGCTCTTTTCTAGCTATATCCTTGGTGGCAAATGGAAATAGACAATAAATAAAAGACCTGTGCAATGGACATAAATACTCTGACAGCAGCCAGGATAAAGCAATGGTGAATGATGGTTTCAAATGAATGTTCTTTCCTGTGGGTTCAGACAGGGAAGGCTGCCCTCTGTCTCCAGAGTGGAGAGGATGTCTGGCAATATCTGGGAACCAAAATTTCAGAAGGAAGCAGCCGTAAGAGCACACCTGAGCATGTGTTCTAGAAAAAAAATCCAAGAGGCTAACTGGCAGAGAGTGAGCAAAAGGGAGGACTGAGGAGATAAAGCCATAGAGGGAGCTAGCAGGGAAAATCTTGAAGGACATGGGTAGGACTCTGGAGTTTATTTGTAATGAGCTGGACTCATTGAAGGATTTTGAGCAGATAGGTGATATGGTCTAATGCCCGGCTATGCAAAGATAGACTATAGAGCAAATTAAAAGCAAGATGCCCACATGGGGGCCATTGCAATAATTGGTGTAAGAAATGAGAAGGCTCTGGGCCAGGATCATTGCAGTCAAGGTGATAAAAACTGGTAGGACTCTGGATGGCTTTTGAAGGGATAGCCAGTGGAATTTTGAGGATGTGAAAGAATGCAGAGAATATATTATTTATGCACCTTTCCTGCAGAAAATACGCCCCGATTTGGGAATACTCATGATGGGTCCTAACAAACAATAAATGAAATCCCTGTGGCTATTCTGAGACTAGGGACCATAAAAGAGAGAGCTGAAGCCAGGGAGACTAATTAAGAAGTAACTGAAATTAACCTGGCAAGAAATAATGGGTATTTAAAGCAGGATTTCAGGGATAAGAGTGGTGAGAAGTATCCAGATGCTGATATGTTTTGAAGTGGGTGCTGACAAAAATTCTGATGGAATGACTATGGGAGATAAGACAATGAAATTGAAATTATGCCAAGAATTTTTGAGAAAGGAGATGTTAAAATCTAGACAGATTTATAATTGCTTGTCCTGAATTAGATATATCTCCATTTTTCAAAGCTGGATGGCCCATGGGTTATTCATAACTGGTTCTTAAAAAATATGAATGTTCAGATTTTCTACACATATAATATCACTTTTGACCCTTGAAGAACTGTGTGAAGTTAGGAAGGAAAAATTTATTGTTTTAATTTTAGAGATGGAGAAGATGAGTTGTGGAAAGGCTGCATATCTTGTCCAACGGTACAGTTCTATTAATGGGCACTAATGGACAGACTGTGAGTAAGAATCCAGCTGGCTGACCCTAATCATAAAAGACATGCTGCCTCATACTGTGTTTATTGAACCTACTCTGTCGGATTTGAAACATCCTTCTGAGTATAACCTTAAGGAAGGCAGAGATCTTTGTTTCGTTCACTGATGAATCTCAGAAGCCTGGGACATAATAGCAGGCCACTCAGTATTTCTTGTATGAAAAGAAAAGCTGAAATCTTGCCTGATATGTTGATATGCCTAGCTCAAATGCAATTTGAGCATTAATCAAAGCCAAAAATGGCTTAAGTTCTCTTTGAAAGGCAAATTAATTGCTTTCATAGGGTAATTAAAAATCTTTTGTTTTTGGTCACAGATTAGTACTGTGACTGTGCTCTGATATTCTATTTCCTGCTCTTTTGTCATCAATTATTCTATAATAGTGTTAGTGCTATTAGTTAATCATATGTGAAGAGAAAGCTAGCTGATCACCAAAAATTCATGCTCCCTCTTTCGTAGGGTTGTCCAGCCAGGAATTATAATTCACATTTACTATTGCAGCCAGGTATAGTCACATGATTTGTACTTACCACTGAATTATTAGAGGAAACGGTATGCACCACACCTGGGTCTTTGTTAAAGGAGCTGGTAGGGCATCTCCACATTGTATTTCCCTGCCTGATAGCAGAAAAACTTACTAGATAAGACTAGGACACAGAGTTATCATCTAAAAGGAAATGTAATATTATGAGTAGAAAATGAACATCTATTGTCAATGAAATTTTTTGCTGTTAGAGCTTGTAGTGTTACTTAACCATTTTGGTACTGAAAATGGGGTTGCTCCTTAAAAAAAAAATGTAGCATTGACCTGAAGAATGGATGGTGGTAAAACAGATATTAGAGGTTGGGAGAATGGCGATGTATGTTTTGCAGTAGTAGAATTTGTGATAAAACTATTGCCTCTGATAACCGTGAAGGCAGGCTGTATACCCCTCAAGCCTGTGTCTCTAGACCCAGAAGTTGGAAAACAGCATATTATTTTTGGTGTTTGCTGTTATTTTCTTCATTTTATAAGATATTACAAGAAAGGGATGAATGCAGGCAAAACTTGACTGGTTTTGAGAACATAAATAAAAGGGAATCGATAAAATCCAGAAATCTCAGGACTCACATAGTTGGAAAAGCTTAGGTCTGGACCCCAGTTGATGAGATAAGATTGATAAAATCCATTATGACTTTAGCTGGGCTCAGCTCTGTAGTGAGGATAAAAGAATTTTTATTTTCATTATTTTCATTATTGACACATGCAACTCACTGGAAGCAAACAAATCAGAAGCCTACTAACTTGGAAAGAATTGTATTTGCAAGGGAATTTTGAGCCAGAGTCTAATCAGAGAGCTTCTATCATTGCCAGGATGGGGGTTTTCACAATGCCTGCCTGGCAGGACTTCATTATTGTTATGGACCAGGGATACCATGTGGTTCCCATTCTTCCCTTTTCCCACTGGGAATTTTATGGTGATTTTCCTGTCCTGCTACAGCATTGCGTATTAGATGTAAGGGGTGTGCAGGGAAGACAACTTGCCTTTTAGTTCATAGGTCTCCAGACTGTAAATTGCCACATACCGATCTGATGGAAAGGACTGTGTAGTACTCAGAGTTCCTACACTTTGTGCTGGATGTTGTGACGTGACGGAACTTTGAATTACAGCCGAAGGTGGGGGGTGATTTTACTCCGGTGGGAAGAAGAGTGCACACAATTATTTAATAGCCAAAGGGGTGGCGTATGACAGAGATGGCTAGCTGTCCATATAGAACCTATGTTTGCCCTTCAATGTTGAACTACCACTAGAAGGAAGCTATTCTATCAGGAACTACATTGCCCAAGCCCATTTACATCCAGATACATCACAGAATTAGTTTTTAGGTGATGGAGTATATATGTGGAAGTGATACTTGTTCCCATGCGGCAAGAGGTTTTTCCTGCAGTATTTCCACAAGAGCTGCGATTTCCACGGTTACTTTTCAGCGCTGACCACATTCCCTAAATCTTTTTTTTTTAAACCTTAAAGACCTGAAGTTGACATTTTACTATACACATCCTCATAAACTTGATCTGGACAACTGACTGTCATATTTCAAGATGTGAGGGTTGAGTATGGATGCTTACTTACACTCCTACACATTCCAGGCCAGCTGCTCCTGCAGGACGAAGAGTGGGGTATGTAAATGACAGACTTGCCAAAATCTGAGCCTCTGCAGCTCCCTGAAACAGGCTGTAGGCCTGAGTAACAGCATGCCGCTTCCTCCCAACAGTCCTAAACAAGTCATGCCAATGGCTTTTTAGGGGTTTATACAGACAAAGTCTATCCAGACTCTTCTGTCTCAGTCATCCTTGGCTGTACCCAGTGACTCAGTCTACAGATAGGCATATCAGCATAAATAAATGGGCTCTCAAAACTAGACTTCTTGGTTCCTACTTCTCATAGATCTAGCCTTCTTCTGATCATTCTCATGCTATCAAATGTGTTGATAAGAAAGAAAATTTTCTGGCTATTGTCTCTGTCTCAAGAGAGATGATAGACATATCTCCTCTATGTTGTTTCTACGTATGAAACACACAACTTGGTACTTAGATTAGCATTGTTTAACTAAAAGCACAGAAGTAGCATTCTTTTTTAAATGATTATACTTGCCTGTATCTAAAAAATTAGTAAAGAAGCTTGTTTTGTCTTTGAAATTTCTTCACTTGGAAAATTCTAGTACATTTTTGGATTGAGTATAATTTTTTTTGCCTGATATTACTATTTCTTCTTATGTCTGTGGCCTAATGAAGAGCTCTCTTTTTTTTCTTGTTGTCTAGTGTACAGCTTCAATGCCTAGCATCCATGTCTAGAGTTCCAGGTATATCTAGAAAACCTAAATGTCTACTGTAGGCAAGCATTCACTCAGTTATTAACAATTCATTCTGTCTAGTTGCCTTGCAAAACAGAAATTAAGAAGAACATTTATTGAGGGGCTCATTCTAACAGGGATGGCAAACTGATTATCATATAATGTAGGAAAAAAGTACAGCACAAGATGCTATACAGTAAACACTGGTTAAATGATTGAGCTGTGATACATGTGAAGAGGAGGAGATGATGTGTTCGGTCAGTCAAACTTGGGAGTATGATGGAGGTGTGACAATGACCAGAGAAGATCTCTTAGAGAGACAGGAACTTGTAGGATGAGAAGTATTCCAAGTGGAGAATGAGGAAATTGGCATCCCATGCAGAGGGAGCTGTAAAAGCTTGATTCTAGACTTACAGATATTAATTCATAAGCATAGGAGGTAGGCTAGAACATAGATTATGTGCATTGGTTGAAGGGTGGCAGGAAATGAGATTTAAAAAGCAGATTAAAGCTGTATTGTTACCAGGACAAGTCCTTGGTCTCACTGCAAGAAAGAATTCAAGAATAGATGCAGAAAAGCCATTGAGCATTGAGAGTTTCTTGGAGAATTAGAGTTTAAAGAAAGGAGAGAGTATGCACCCCGGAGTTAGGGCTCTGGGAGAACCAGAACAGGTTGTGCAATAAACAACTGGGAGCCTTTTTTATATAAAGGGAGATGAATGTTCACTAAGTGAGATAAAGTTTCAAAGGGAACAGGTGGAGTCTTCCTGAAATTTGGGCTTGTTCCACCTTCACATCAGGCAGGGGAATTTTCTGGTTCTCCTTGGAGCTGTCATGGGGAGGGCAGGAAGGATTTTTCTATGTTAATGAAGGAGGGGCATGAATTTTACTATGCTAATGAGAGTATAATGTATTTGGGGGTGAAGTCAGGGTCAACTTCTCCTCCTTGCTGGAACCAGCCAGTTTTGGCAAGTCTGTCATCTGCATACCCCACTCTTCATCCTGCAGGAACAGCTGGCCTGGAATGTGTAAGGTGTAAGTAAGCATCTGACCAAAGTTCCCCTCCCTCTCCCTGCTTATGTCAAGCTACCTACCTCTTCTAATAATATCATAAATTTTATGAAAACTAAAAATAGCAAAATGACAGCAGAATGAAGTGGAAAGCAGAGTTCTGAACAGAAGTTTATTTCATCCTACTCCTCTACTAACCTCTTAGTCAACACTTCATGAATCATATAATAGTAATAACTACACCAATATATATATTTACTTACCACTTTTTTTTGCATCAAATACTCATAGAGAGAGCTCATGAAATAGTTACGTTCTTCATTGTTAATCCTTGGCTCTACAGAAATGAATGTAGAGCAATGAGAAGACTTTGGGGAAAAGATGAAATATTCTGCTGACCCTTGTGTTCACTCAGATGAGCTTCCTTCCTGCCTTTTTCTTGATGGTCCTTGATTTTCCTATAGCTGACTCTCTGATCTCTTTCACAGCATATGGAGCTCTAGAACCTTGTATTACACCCTGCTTGCTCAAGTTTGTCTGACTCTTTGGCACTTACTTTATCAGAATTTGGAGTTGTGTTTGAATTTTTGTACTATGGGTAAGGATGGAAAGTATTTGCAGACCCCTTTCCCATCATGATGGGCCTATACCCATATACACAAAAATCTCCAGGATAAGTCTATTAATTTCCATGGCTGCCATAACATGTTCTCACAAACTGGGTAGCTTAAAACTATAAGAACTTATTCTCTCATAATTCTGGAAGCTGGAAGTCTGAATTCAAGATTTTAGCAAGGCCATGGTTCTCTGAAGACTTTGGGGAGATTCTGTTCCTTTATGTTCTAGTGTCTGGTAGCCTCAGACATTCTTTGGACAGCATCAGTACAATCTTTACCTCCATTTTCTCACTGCCTTCTCCTCTTCTGTATGTCTTCCTCTCTGTGGAATTTCCCTCTGCTCTCTTATAAGCATATGTGTGACAGCATTTAAGGCCTACTCATATAAAGATAATCCAAAGTAATCATTTTATCTCATGATCCTTAACTTAATTACATACAAAAAGAGTTTGTTTTTTTTTTCAAATAAGTTGCATTTATGTGCTCCAGAGATTAAAACTTGATATCTTTGGGTGGCTGTTCTTCAACCTACTCTAGAGATTCTGAGAGACTAATTTGCCAGAGGTTTAATAGCTAATAAATGAAATAGTCAAGTTCAGACTATACTGACACCAAATTTGTTTATTCTATGTTATTTCCCTTCATAAGCATTATGTATTAAGCTTCTACTATAGACCTGCTATGTCCTTTCACTTCAACTACTACAACAACCTGTAAGATATTTTTAATACTATTTTGTTTTTAAATGATTAATTAAATTGGAAATGTAATAATTTACCCACAGTTATGGTCTTCCAGAGCTGAGATGTGCCCACAGGCCTGTTATTCCATTAATGTTTCTTAATGTCTTTATTCAGCTTTTAAAGTGAGAACACAAAAAATAGCTACCTCTAAAGTCCTATCTAGCTTTAAAAAAATCTCTTTTTCTTCTCCTGGTTTAAAAAATTTTTCCTTTTTGTACAACATCCTTTGTAAAATATATCTATAAATGTTTCCATGTATATTGGATTAAGGTAATTTCTTTATCTTTTGCTATTTTTTTAGAGGAATAGCATACTTCTGTTCCAGATTAAAGTTTAAATAAAATCACCACGTTTTCAGGTCTCTTTTGTTTTAAAATATTTATTATAAAACCTCATATTTCATTTGGCAGTAATTTATTTTACATTGGATTATGACATTTTTCTCATTTTGCTATAAATGTTTGGGTGACAGACACATTTTTTTTTTATTTATACCTTCTACACTTAAAACATCCTTAGCTCAATAACTACTGAATCTGTAGTAGATTTCTAATATTGGGAATACATGATAAATAAGACATAGTTCAATTCTGTAAGAAGCTCATAGTCTAGTTGAGCAGCCAGGCAAATAATTATGTTAGTAATAAATAAGTAAATCATTAGATAATCTTGTAAGGGCAGTGATAGAGAAGTGCACAGGATGCTACGGGGCTCTGAGCAAGGATTTAACTCAGCCACAGAGAGGATTACCACAAATATTTTTGTTTGTTTAACAACTGAAAGTGACTTAATAGTACTTTTTTGAATTCCTTTGTTGTGAACACTCAGTAAATATAAGTTAAATAATTTAATGTTTTCCTGCAAAATAATACTAAATACCAAGCCAGATATGAATTGACCTATAAATTCTGATGAATATGAATGAATACAGTAGTGACCCGTAGTAACAGTTCAATGGTTTTATGATGTTTAGTGCTAGGAAATTCTTTCTTCTATTTAACCCAAATCTTTCATGTCGATTTCCAAGTCAATTTCCTTTTCTTCAGACTTTGCAGATGAAGTTTACCAGGATTAGAAGCTCATTTCTCTTCTTCCTTTCTAAGCATTCTTCCAGAGACTTCATGTGACTCAGTTTTTTCAAAAATATTGTATCTATGGAGGCTAGTTTAGTAAAATCATTTTATACTAGCTCTTCCACTAAATCTTGAATTCATTGCAGCTTCAAATTAATGCTGATGACTTCTGAGATGAAGTGATGTTGTTTAGCATATAAATCAAACATCTGAAGTGTATTATAAGAAATATTTGATTAGTGAAATATACCTGGTTTTATGGATGCTTTCTTTAATTGATTTGGAATAAGCCACTGATTTTTAAATAACAGGATTTATCAAAGGATTTATATCAAAAGATCATTCTTCTGAAATTAAGATATAATTGTTCAGAACCTAACTTTGATTTTTTCAGACTATATTATCTCATATGACAAGTGCAAAAGATAGACTCAGCGAAAACATAAAATTACATAGAAAAGATAATCCTTAACAATGCCTTGCATTTACTGTTCAAGAACTCAGTGTAAGAAATTTAAGAAAAGTAACTAAAATTATTATTTTCTTGTCCTAAAATTCTTTGGAAATTGTTGCCCTTCCAGAATCCCACTGAATTTCCCTGAGACTTATATTTAAAGTTGAGGAGGCACTCTAAAGTTATAGATTTTAACCTGGGCAGTGAACTGGAGACTATTTATTCTTTTTCTTGCTTTCTTGTTTTCACCCTTAAAATCATTTATTAAGCATTTATGTTGTTTTATACGTTTGGAGGCTCTGGAATTGAAACAATTTTACTAGACACAGGAGTTTATAAACAGATCAATAATGTTAATAAATTACACACTGACATATAGTTAATGTAGGTATTACATGATCATGATTTGTTTTTTGGAATAAATAATTGAGGGTCTCTGTTATATGTGCTACCTAAAATTAAAGAGTCCTTAATTTTTCTTCTAAAAATGAGAAAAAGATGCAGTTTAAATATATGTTACTTTAAACTGAATACGTTAAAGAGAACAGAATTATCACATACTAAATTCCTGCTATTTTTTGATCTACAACTATGTATTTTATACAAGTAGTATCAGTTAATCCTTAAAACAACAATGCCTTACAAAAAATGGTAGTTTTTAATCCGTTGCTTTTTTCTGCCAGGCAGAAATATATTTCCAAGTTTCCGAGGACTTGCCTACTACGTGCAAAGTTCTCCATTCTTGTGTGGTATTTGTGAGAACAAAATTATTTCTATGGAAATTTTAGTAACTAAGCATGGCTCTCATTGTATACTTTTCCTGAGTCTGTACTAATTTTTTACTATATTATATTAATTTATTATATATTATAATTATATTAATTTATTATTGATTTAGTCAATATTATGTAACATCTTTCTGTGTTGACAGATAGTAACTACACTAGTTGTGGTGAACACCTAATAATGTAAATAACTGTCAAATCACTGTGTTGCATACTTGAAACTGATAAAATATTGTATATGAACTATAGTCCAATACAAAAAAAATTATTTTGAAGTAGCTATCACAACAGAACCAACAGTAGAGTGGTCTCTCAGGGTTCCCCCTGCTTTGCTTGTCTCCTATAGGAAGTGCCATGTCTCACAGGATCAGCACCACATGTGTGTTCTGAGAATGTTTGTCACTGATTTTAAAAATTGCCTCTTCTAGGAAATGTACTGTCTTTGTCCTTGGAAATTTTCCTGATGCTCTGCTAAATAGTTTTTTGTTTTTTTTTTTTAATGAGGGTGATCCAAGCTGAGTTTGGCTTAAGATTGCAGATATCAATGAGGAGTTCCTTTCTTTGTCCTTGTTATATATTATAATGCTGGAGTTATTCTTTTTCACAGCAAACTTAAATTTTGTTTGGTGAATGCTGAGAGAACAGCAGGAGAAAAATGTTTCCAAAATGAATGAGTTTTGGCACGCACATGACTTGAATACTGTTACTGAAGGAAAAACTTACTCTGATCTTGCAGTGCTTTTTCCGAGAGTCTCCTTCCTAGTCATCTTTTGTATGTGTAGAGGTAGTCTCGTCTGAGACATTGAGTGGAAACTTTAGGTCATAACAAACAAAAATTCCTTCCTCCACTTGTTAGATATGTTGATGAAGTAAAATTATTTGGTGGGATGCTAGTTTTCATTACGTAAAACATATAACAGCTAAATGGAGACATGAACTTAAATAGTACTTGGGTAGCTGCCCAGGTGTGAGGAATCCATTGGGATTAAGGGTAGATGATAACTGAATTCACAGTAAAATCCATCAACTAAGAGGAGCTTTTAATTCCTTGGGATGCATTCCTAAGTCTGGTTAGTAGTTAGTTTGCCCTGCTAATAAACAAACTTCAACAGATTCAGAAATTAGGCTTGAAAAACAACTCCCAAAATTTAGCACTCTTAATCTTAACACTGATCTAATCTTTTTAGAGTTGTCTAAATAATTTCTGTTTCTTCCCAATTCCACAGAGCATTAAAGTTACTTAAGATAGAACCTCTTGAGGCATAATTATAGTTTTCTTGCCAATTCTGTCTTTGCTGAAGACTCAGTGAGATCTGAATGACAGCGGGGATGCAATTCACCTATGAAGCAAGGCCCTACTCAGTTTCTCAACATGTGTGACTTTCTCTAATATATATGATTGTGTACTTGCTGTATCTTGCTTTTGTGGGCAGAAATATCTGTGTTCTTTTTAAAGTGGCTAATTTGTTTTCATCTCATTTCTTTTGGTTATTTTATTTTCTTGGAACAAAATTTAAATAACCTACTTAACAGTTGTGTTCAGCTGAATCCAACATTGCTTGGTTTTTGCACTGTGTGTAAGAAGGCCAGTCTGCTGGGACCATAGCTCCTTTTTGGTGAAACATCTGTACAAAACAAAACAAAAAAGTGTGGTGGTAGTCAGGCAGTCCAAGTATGAGTCTGGATGCTGGGGAAATTCAGAGGTCAGCATGAAGATAGGAAAGCCCCCTCTGGTGTCAGTTAGCAACATTTTAGCAAATGGTACAGTAGCTGGCACAAAGACCGAGTACAGACTCAGCTGAGAAAGTAGCAATGATGGAGTAGAAGCCATTGAGGCCTGTGTCAAAAAGAATGGAGCATAGTAGAGTTTGAATAAATGGTGGTGGGAGTGTTTGAGTATACTATGGCAGTGGTTTTAGCTAAAAAAGCTTCATTTTATGACTTACAGAAAAACAGTGCTTCTGTTGTAAGCCTATTATGATTCTGATATTTCTTTTAAAGAAATCTCTCAGTGACTTGGGTCACTGTCAAGGTCCACTGAAGAAGCCAATCATAGAAACAATCTTAGGGAACTCAGAGTAATAGTTCCCACTTGCTCTAAAGGAAATACGTAGCTTATTGTGCAAGAGGTAAATCACCCTCTTCAGGGAGCTTGAGGAATGCCTGGTCCACAGAAAACACCCTTTCTGTCTTCAGCAGGCCAGCAACTGTCTTTTCAGACTAGATGAGACCACCTGAGTTGAACAGGGGAAGCCTCGATCTGCTGTGAAAACCAGGCAGAAAACTGGTATGCAGCTCTCTCTTCTGGAAAATACATCCTGGTGATGCAGGCCAAGCCCTAGGTTTTGACTGTGTGTCTGGGGAGTGCTTTTCTTTTTGCTCCCTACTACTTCCATTTGTTTCCCCAGAGTTCTGTTTTGAACTTTTGCATATATGATCATTCCTCAGCTTAGCTCACTACTTCTGGTTACTCACTGCTAATATTTGCTTACCAAATCAATATTCATTCAGTGTAGGTAGACTGCAACATCCTTCTCTTTATAGAAATGAGAAAAAATTTTGCTTATTGTAGCAATGACCACAATTAAAAATTTCTAATTGGTTCTAAAGAAAAATACTTAAGGCAAATAAATTTTGAATCTATATATGTTTTGAGTATTTTATTTTGATCATATTGCAGTCCATATAGCTATGTAGACATCATCCTGATTTAAATCAAAGTAATTTGAGAATATTATTAACTTGATCATTAGAGATTCATAGAATCTCAGAAATAGAAGCTAGTCATGAGGTTTCAAGATAGCCATTGCATTTTTTAAAAACTCTATTTTTAGAAGGTCATTATTTCCTTTCAGCCTAAGTCTCTCTTTAAAACATCATACATTTTTTGGTTCGACCTTCTGCAATATGCTGAATTTATTCATCACATGATAATTTTTTAGCTATTTGAAATTTTCATGTTTCCCAACATCGCCTTTTTTTCTAAGCTTGAAAATGTTATTTACTTCAATGCTCTAAAAATATTATTTACTTTTTTGTTTATCAATCATTTATCTTATGACATGTTTTTCAGAAGCTTTATCTTTAGTTATTCCTAGAATCATGTCTGTTATTTTCTCTAAATATATGTCTACAGAACTGAATGCCGAACTTTAGTCAGTGTAATATCATGTCCCTTATTCTAGGTAATTCCATTTCTATTAATTCATCCCAACATCACACTCATTTTGTTTATTTAGTTTGGTTTTGGTTCTGATTTTCAAGAATGATATTACTATTTGGCTCATGTTGAACTTATGCTGAATTTTGTCTTTTAAACAGAAAAATCTGTTTAGTTAGATTTTCTTCATCTTTAAAGGATGGTATTGTGATTTTTTAAGATATACATTCAGAACTGGATTTTTAATAAGTTATTCACTCATTCATTCACTCAACAGCACAGGTTATAAAAGCTAAACCAGAAAGATAGTACATTCTCTACCTCATGAAGAAGTTATATTAGGTAAGTTTCATTCTGTTACATTCACTTCATTATTCTAGGGTGGTTTTGTTCCCAGGGAACAAAGGACTTTTTTGTTTATCAAATTTGAGATTAGGGGATTGCTATTAGCATCTAGTCTGTAGAGGCAGAAATCTGCTACATATCTACGATGGACAGGACAGCTCCCCACAACGAAGAATGAATTGACCCCAAATGTCAATAGTGCTAATAATAGTACTAATAGTCCTGTAGTGTATAGCAGAAGATATATTTCCTAACACTTTATCAGCAAATATAATGAAACTGTCTTTTTTCAAGTAGTTTAAAAAATGTTTACTAGAACCCAAGCACAAAGGGAATGATACAACCTTAGAAAATCCTTTCTCTGGATTGAGTTTTCCCCATTAATTCAATATTCACAGGTCACACACTGCAGTCAGACCCTAATTTATTTAATGGTACCATCATCATCCTGGCCATATTTCTTCTTGTCAAGGATATCTTAAAAGACTTAGATGTTTTCCAAAATCAAGACATTTGGGGCTTACCACCTTAAAGAGTAGAAAGGATAACATGCAGTTGCTGTTCACTATTCTCTTACAGTATGTGAGTTCCTAGTAGATCATGGGATTCTTTAGATGTACCCAGCACACTTCTTTAGACCACCACCACACTGTTTCGTTTTGTTTTGTACAGATGTTTCACCAAAGTTACCTTCCATAATCTCCTATGGATTAATGTTTAATTTGCTTTTCTGAAAGCCTCTTTACATCTTCTGAAAATATGTTTTCACTTTCCATATTTTGACAGGTTTTCATTTTGTTAAGATTCCTTTTTGATTACTTATAGTATTTTTCCAGTGTCAGTTCCTGGGTAAACCTCAGATGTGCCTGGTTCTGTGTTTGGTTTTAAACAGAGGTGATTATTGCAGGGTATTCATTCCTCATACTCTATGGCAGGGTCTAAAATGTTAATAGCTAACAAGGGAATAATGACAAGTGCTCTAAATATACATACAAACTAACAGTGGAAGTCCAAAAATAGGAACTAAAGTCCTGGGGAATTCCAAGCAAGGCTCCCTAGAGGAGAAGATAGTTGAGTACATCATTAAAGGAGGAGTAATTTCTTTAGGTAAAGAAAGTTTTTGGCGTTTCAGTCATGGCAAATACCACAGACAAAATTAGAATGGCACCAAGTTACAAGGTGTTTTTGGGGAAGTATTGGATAGTCCAGTGTGGCTAGAGCATGTGGGTCTAGGGAATTGTGGGAAATGAAGTTGTAGTTGTGACACAGCCATGAATGAATAGCCTTGGTGCCAAGCCAAGGACTTTGGGCTTTATCGTTGGTGTGCCTTTTCATATTAAGATCAGTAAAAGGGAAAGGCAATTAAAATTTAATTAACATATTCTAATCCTCAAAGCAACTCTTTTAAGTAGTTTTTAGCTTTAATTTAATAAGTAGATAGTACTTTAGACTGAATGTTTGTTTTTGTCCCCCTGCCACACTCACATGTTGAAGCCTAATTGCCAACGTGATTGTACTAGGAGTTGGGGGTTTGGTAGGTTATTAGGACCTGAGGGTGGAGTCTTCATGAATGGTATTTTGTGTCTTCATAAAAGAGACCCCAGAGAGCTCTCCTAACCCTTCCACCATGTGAGGACATGGGAGAAGATGGCCGTCTGTGAACCAGGATGTGGGTCCTCACCAGACACCACATTTGCCAGCACTTTGATCTTGGACTTCTTAGCCTCCAGAAGAGTGAGAAGTAAATGTTGTTTAAGCCACTAACTTTATGGTATTTTTGTTATAGCAGCCTTAGATTCACTGAGATTAATGTATTTCCTAAGGTCGTATAAGTTTCGTAGATCTTAAAATTAGGCTTGTCTGACTAAAAGGCTGCCAATTTGGTTAGATTTTCATCATAGGAAGATAATGGCTAAAAACCTGCCAATTTGGTTGGGTTTTCATTATAGGAAGGTAATTTTGGTAAGAATGATTTGATAAACTGCAATTTTTTAGGAGTGAGTGGAAAAATATCATTTTCTTATTTCAAATACAAACATGTACAATACTTGAAAGAATGCTTGAAAGGAGATACTCATTTTTAAAATATGTTTAAATAGCTTTAGTTGGAGGAGATTTATCCAAAACTTACTTATTAAAAAAAGCTTGAATTTTATTTTGGAGAAAAATATCAGGTAAAGTTTAGAATAGCAGCAACAAAATTCATTACTCACCTTTTTCCCACACCAGTCCAATTCTCCATTGGTGAAGATTCAAAAATAATCCTTTTAAAATAAAACTTACAAACTCCAATATCTTAGAGGATTCACTTAATGGGGAGAAATTTGGCAAATTTATTTTTGATAGCAACTCCTTTATTGAAATCCTAAGGTATCTGATAAAATAACTATTTTTAGTCAGGTTCTCCAGAGAAACAGAACCAATCAGATATATAGGTAAATGTAAGAGGAGTTTTATTATAAGGATTGACTCCCATGGTTATGGAGGCCTAGAAGTCCTAGTCTGCAGTCTGTAAGCTGGAGAACTGGGAACTGGTGATATAATTCAGTTGGAGTCTGAAAGCCTGAGAATTGAGGGCCACTGGTATCAGTCCTGGATTTTGAAGATGTGAGGCAAGAAAAGGTACACATCCTAGATCAAGAAGAGAGAGAGAATTTGCTCTTCCTCCACTTTTTCTGTTCCATTTGGTCCTCAACATTCTATCTGCCAATGATTATGCCTGCCCTTCCTCCCTATTGGTGAGAGCCAGTCTCTTTTTACTCACTCTACTAAGTCAAATGTTAATCTCTTCCAGAAACACTCTCATAAACACACCCAGAAATAAGATTTTACCTGCTGTCTGGCAACCCTTCGCCTAGTTGAGCTAACATAAAATTAATCATCAGAGTAACATTCTTTCCTAAATGGTGCAGTAACACTTGAGCTTAGGCAAGCTTCTGAATAAATAATGAAGTTCAGAATTAGAGCCCAGGGAGAAAATATAGTTTGTGAAATTTGCCTGGATGCCTGCATAGGTGATGCATTGGAAGTCATGATCACATAAATAGTGCCTAGAACTGCTCAATGTGCATTCATTTATAGATGAATTTGAATGGTAAATTGATGAGTAATAGACTAACATAAGCCTGGATTTGTACCCATCATTAGTGAAGACATCCCTTCTTTACATGTGTCTGCTTGTGTGGTGACCAGCCTTCAAATGGCCCCCAGTGCTTCTCCATGTTTCCTGATATTCACAACCTTGTGTTGTCCTTTATCACATGAACTATGGCTGACCTGTGACACCAAAAGGATATTAAAGAAATGAGGGGTTTGTGATTTTTGAGACTGGTCGTAAAAGACAGTGGCTTTTGCTTTGCTCCTTCTACATCACTTGCTCTGGGGACAGCCATCCGCTGTGTCAATGTCAAGGAGCCCGTGGAGAAGTCTGTGTGGTAAGGAACTGAGGCCTCCCCAAAGCAACCAGCACTGACTTGAGGCATGTGTGTGAGCCACCTTGGAAAGGGACCCTTTAGCCTCCATCAAACCTTCAGATGCCTGCAACCCCTGCAGACTGGCAAGCTCATGAGAATGAGACTGTGGTTCAGGAATAGCCCAGGTAAGCCATTCCCAGATTTCTGACATGTGGGAACTGAGCTAATAAATGTTTCTTATTTTTAAGTTGTTAAGTTTAAGGGTAATTTGTTATGCATCAATAAATAACTAATACAACTGGCCTAACTCTTCAGGTTAGAATCTGGCATAAAAGTGTTCACTGTCTATTAAAATGGTTTAGTCATATTAAATTAAAGTTGGTCACTGCCTCCAAGTTTACATTTTATATAGAAAATGTCTCAGGTCAGCCAACAGTCTCCTAACTGCTTCAGTCTTTTCTCAATAACAATAATAATGCCATTTACTAAGGTGTTATTATTGCTTAAAATTTCATTATGTTTTATGTGATGATGGATTTAAAGCAAAAATATTACTCATGTTTAGAAAACTGTGGTCCCCATTTTCATGTTATTCTAGCCATTATATAATGGATATTTCAATGTAAGTCTTTACAAATGGACACTAAATGCCTTCTTCACTCTTATGGGTCCTTCATGACTTATAAATTATTTCACCTTTCTTTTACTTGGGAAAGACCCAGGCCACAGTATACACTATATGTTAGAAAAATGGGGATGATTTTCTTTGTACTATATCCAGTGGAACATATGTAATGCTTCTGAAATGTCTTATTACTTTAGAATTGTTCTAAAAACAAAACACATACCAAAAACCCCCAAAATCCTATATATCAGCATAGACTAGATTTTTAATCTCAGAAATAATCAGCTCTTGAGTCCATAGTGTTTTCTAAGAAGGCATATGTTAACTCTAGAAAGTGCCAAAAAACTAACTGAATAAATAATGTGAATAATGTTCTGACATTTCTTTGAAAGAGCTCATTTAATCATTTATAATTAAGACACTAATGAAAGAAATGATCTGGTGTGGTCTGAAATGAAATTTTCAATTTTTCTGCAGTTTTTGACTCCCATTTTGCCTGAGAAAGGTGTGGGAGGGATGGATCGACTAAACCAGGTGTTTTATACAAGAGTGATTACTGGTGTCACAGCATCCACAATGTGCAGTATGACAAAGAGCAGAAATGCTACAAACATTTAAGTTTCTTGCCCCTGGAAATATGCCCCAGGGTTGATTCTGGGAGCATTCTACATACAACACTGCAGTGGCTTTGTCCCTGCCTGATTGGAGATAGATCGATGATGCAGCTTAGCACCTGTTCTTTAGCTATTACTGGTACTATAACACCAATAAAATAGAACAAGAAATGACAAGATAGCTGTCTAATGAGGTAAAGGTTAAGGAGTGTCAAACTGTGCTAGAAATTTCCATTTGCTGGCATTAAATTATGCTGCCTGCTCCAGTGCTCTCCCCCTGAAGGCTGATGCACTGTGTTGGTCTTAGGCAATGAATGCATGCAGTCCAAGAAGGGCATGCATGCCTGTCTTTCTGGGATGTGAGGTGCTGGCAGCCCAGTTAATAGCAGCACCATAGTAAACCATGTTTAACAGCAGTCCAAACAATCCACCTTCCCTGTTTTCCTCCTTTCACAGACCCTACAGTCTTCTTTCCACACAGCCATGACTTGTCATATTGTTGGTCAACATATCCCTAGAACAATGTTGAGTCTTGTACAGAAATAGAAACAGATTTTTTTCCCACAATATTTTTGCTTCTTCACCATGGACCTCGTGGAGGGGAGAAAAGTTAGGCATGTCGTACTTTTCTCCTGTGTCATGAGTAGATGAGGGGAACACTCTTCATTCCCATGAAGAACTAAGTGCCAAGCAAAGTGGACGTTATGCTATCACTTAACGAATAATCACTGAGCCTCCATAAATGCCAGATACTGTGGATACATTGGTAAAAAAAGATACTCATGGCCCTTGCTTTTTTTTTTAGTTTCAAAATGGTGGAAGAGACATATTACAAATCTGTTAAGTGTTATAAATCATGAAGTTTGGGATGCTATGGGAGTAGGTGTCAAGGACCAAACCTAGCTCAGGAGATTTCAGCTTATAGGTATTATTAAGTCAAGCGTTACCTCTTTTCTGATATTGTTATTGTTCTTTGTTTTTACATGTGCATGGGAATCACAGTGGGATGGTGATATGATGAACGGGTATATGCCAGTTGCTGTGGTTTATGTAAGAGTGTAATGACAAAGAATACCCATCTGTTTGGAAATGTTTACATGAAGCACAAGGCATTGTGGCATGCTTCCAGTAACAGTTTTAGTAGTGATTCTCAATCTTGGCTGCACATTTGAATTACCTGGGGAGCTTTTTAAAATACTGATGCCTAGGGCCATCCACAAAAGCAATTGAATCAGAATCTCTAGGGGTGAAATCCAAACACCACTGCTCTTTAAGACTCCCGAGATGATTCTAATGTACAGTCAACTTAAGAACCACTGAGTTATAGGCTTCCTAGGCTTTCCAAGATATCCCACAAGGACCTACAGCTGCCAATTTTGCCACTTTTGGCTAAAAAAAAAAAAATCACCAGGTGCAAGAAGCTCTTCTTTGCCATCCTAAAGTTTTAACTGCATTTAAAAAAATTAAGTATACTCACACAGTAAAACATACAGATCTTAAGTGTGAAGTTCGTGAATGTTGACTAAGTATATACTCATGTAACTGACAAATCAGTTGACATATAGAGCATTCTTACCACCTTGCAAAATTTTTATGTCCCTTTTAATCCTTTGCCCCTTCTCACTGAAAGTGAAAATTATTCTAATTTGAATTAAATATTGTAAATAGAATTAGGTTATTAGAATAAAAAACGAATCCATAGATTAATTTTGGCCATTCTTAGACTTTATAAAAACTAATTCATCCAGAATGTTCTCTCTTGTTCTGGCTTCTTTCCCTTAGAATAATGTTTTTGAGATTCATCCATATATTAATAGTTTATTCCTCTTTATTGCTGAATGGTATTCCATTGTGTGAATATACTATACTTTATCATGTTGATCAACGTTGGTTTGTCTCCAAATTTTGTTAATATAAATAAACCTCAGTGAAAATTCTTATACAAATTTGTGTGGACATAGGTTTTTTATTTCATTTTTACTGTTCATAAAACATTAAATGATTGTCAGCTATATTATTAAACTTAAATAAGTATAATTAACATTGTTGAAAACCATCTTAGCTAGCATAGCTAAGAGTGAAATTTTTGGGCCATGGAGTAACTGTATATTTAACTTAGGAAACTCCCAATTTTGCACAGTGGTTGTACCATTTTATACTCCTGCCAGCAATGAATGAATGATCCAGATGCTCTGCATCTTTTCCAATATTTGGTGTTGCAAATTTATTTTAATTATTCTTTTAATTGTAGCCATTCTCTTGAGCATGCAGTGATAACTGCAGTTTTATTTGCAGTTCCCTGGTGATGAACAATGTTGGGCATCTTAATATATGTTAGTTGGCCATTCAAGTATCCTTTTTTTGTGAAGCATCTGTCCAAAACTTCTTCTCATCTTGGTATTCAGTTGATTTGTGTTTTTATTATTCATTTGTATGACTACTTTATATAATATTGATATGGTCATTTTTCAGAATATATATCATCAGTATTTTCTTCTTATGCTTGTTTTTTCACTTTCTTCATGGTGTCTTTTGCTGAACAGCAACTTTTATTTGTGTCTGTCTAGGAAATTTGTGCCTATCTCCAGGATATAAAAATATTTTCTTATGTTTTATTCTATAAACTTGACTTTATTTTTAGCTTTTACAATTCTATCTGTAAGCTGTCTAGGATTTTGTGTGTGGCATTACGTATGAATCAACTTTCTATTTTTTCTTTATCTAGCTTTCAACATCCAGGAGCCTGGTATCACTCATTTAAAAAGTTCTTTCTGCATTGAATTATACATGCAGCTTTGTTAACAAAAAATCCTTTGACTATGTATGTGTGCTTCTATTTCGTCTCTATTCTGTTCCATTGACCTATTTACTTATCATCTATCCTTATAACACATTGTATTGCTTGCTATAACTTTATAGTAAGTCTTGAAATCAGGTAGGACAAGTTATCCAATTTTCTTCTTTTTTAAGATTGTTTTGACTACTTGAAATAATTAAATTTTCATATAAATTTTATATCAGCTTCTCAGTATCTACAAATAAACCTATTGGGATTTTGATCTGAACTGCATTGTGAATAGTTTAGGAAGAATTGGTGTGTTTATAATATTGAATCTTCCAACAGCATTGAATCTTCTCAGCAATGCTTTGTTCTTTTATATCTTTTGCTAAATTTGTCTCCAGATGTTTATTTTCTGAATGCTGTTGGAGTTAATTTTTTTAATGACGTTTTGTTTATTGGCTACTTGTATGCAGACATACTACAGATTTTTGTATTTGACCACATATGCTGAGACATTTATGCATTCACTTAATGGGCCTAGTAGAGAATTTGTTGTGCCAATTCCTTTGACTTTAAAGACCTATAATTATATTGTCTACAAATAAAGATAGCTTTACTTCTTTTTTTCTTTTTTTTTTTTTTTAGATAATTATTTTTTATTGAAGGGTAGTTGACACACAGTATTACATTAGTTTCAGGTGTACAACACAGTGATTCAACATTTATATACATGATAATTCTAGGTACCAGCTATCACCATACCAAGTTGTTACAATATTTTTACTATATTCCTTATGCTATACATTACATGCCAGTTACTTATTTATTTTACAATTGGAAGTGTGTATATATATATATATATTTTTTTTTTGTGAGGGCATCTCATATTTATTGATCAAATGGTTGTTAACAACAATAAAATTCTGTATAGGGGGGTCAATGCTCAATGCACAATCATTAATCCACCCCAAGCCTAATTTTCATCAGTCTCCAATCTTCTGAAGCATAACGAACAAGTTCTTACATGGAGAACAAATTCTTACATAGTGAATAAGTTACATGGTGAACAGTACAAGGGCAGTCATCACAGAAACTTTCGGTTTTGCTCATGCATTATGAACTATAAACAGTCAGTTCAAATATGAATACTCATTTGATTTTTATACTTGATTTATATGTGGATACCACATTTCTCTCTTTATTATTATTATTTTTAATAAAATGCTGAAGTGGTAGGTAGATACAGGATAAAGGTAGAAAACATAGTTTAGTGTTGTAAGAGAGCAAATGTAGATGATCAGGTGTGTGCCTGTAGACTATGTGTTAATCCGAGCTAGACGAGGGCAATAAACATCCATGTATGCAGAAGATTTCTCTCAGAGCATGAGGGGGGAGGTTCTAAGCCTCACCTCTGCTGCTCCCCATTTTCTCACCAGATGGCCTCCTGCGACTGTGCCTGTCTTTGGTTGTTCCTCCCTTGAGGAATCTTACCCGTCTCTGGCTAACCAGTCATCTTCCGGGGCCATACAGGGAAATGTTAAGTTGGTAAGTGAGAGAGAAGCCTTATTGTTTGAAAAGGTTAGCTTTTTATTTCTTTGCATATTTATGCCCTGTGGCTTCTATGCCCAGCATTTGTCTTGAGGTGTCTTTACTACTTGGAAGAATTATGATACTCGGTAAATTCGATATGTGGCACAAATTCTATTTAAGGGTTGTAATTAGGAAGGAAGAAGAAAAGCTATAGAAGTAGCAGGCGGAAGAAAACATGGGAAGATTGATTATTTCTTTGACATATCTTCTTGTAGAGTAACTTCAGCATGCATAGGTTTTAAGCTACTAATTAAATTGTGCACACACATTAACATAATAGGAGTACAGTTACGTAACCAAAGCATACCTGTAATTACCAGCCATCTCCAGTGAAACCAAGAAAACCAGTTAGGCACCTTAGGCATTTGTGAAAACTTATCTATGATATGGTGGATATTGTCCAACTGAACTTGGAACAGTCTGAGAGAATTCAGACAAATTAAAACAACCCATTCCTGAGGACTGTTCACATTCCATATGTTCTTTTTTTTTTTTTTTTTTTTTTTTTAGGAGAGCAAGGTACAGGCTTTTATTTAGAGATTAAGTGAAAGGACAGAGCTCCCGGCTCACGCCAGGAGGGGACAAGAGAGCCCCCCATATGTTCTTTTAACAGTAAATAGTCTGTAGTTGTAAGATTTTGGAGTGCTACAATTTGCACTTCTCCTAATTCTTGGTTGAGTTCCAACAGTATAGATCCAGTCAAACTTGTTGTTTTACTGTATGCACAGGCCAGCTTAGATATCTCCTTCCTCATTCCCATGGCAAGTCCAGGAGCTGGTGGGATGAGTGCATCTACAGCTGTAGCAGTGCGTGGATCTTTGTTGGGGTTTTTTGATGATCATCTTCTGGCATGAGTCTTCCCGAGAGTGCTGATGTTGGAAGTTCTTTTTCATATCGTATCTTAGTTCATTTTCGGGGTTACTTCTTTTTTTCTGATATGTATATCTTTTATTTCTTTTTCTTGTCTCGTATCCTTGAACAGACCTTCACTTGCAGCATTAAAACCAGAAGTGGTATGAGTGCTTTTCTTGCATTGTTTCCAATTTGAGAGTAAATGTTTCAGCATTTCGTCATTAAGTGTAATGTTAGCTACAGGTTTTTTAAGTTAAGTTCTGTTTATCCCTAGTTTGCAGAGACTATTTTTTTTAATCACGAATAAATGTGGGTGTTTTACTTAAGAATAAATGTGGGATATAATCAAATACCTGCTTGTATCTATTGAGATAATCATGATTTTTTTCTCTTTAATGTTAAAAGATTTGTGGTATTTTGTTTTTTTATAACTTCAAGCTCCCTACTTTACAACTTTGAATTATGCTTGTCTTCTCACCAGGAGGAATTAAACAGTTAGAAATAAAACATAAACTGTGGGACTGAACGCATTGAGCTTCAACTTCCCAGATAGTAAGCCCTCCAAGTAAGACCAGACTAAGTAGTTTTCTTTCAGTAAGAATGTATGGGGTTTATGTATGGACCATGTGTTTTATGGAGAAATTTTTACCTAGTCAAACTATAACTCGTACTAAAAAATATACCTTATCTGAAAGAAAGTTGGATTTAAAGCCAAGTACTCATAAATAAAATTTCAAAAAATACTTAAGTGAACCATTTGTCTCCTTTACATTTTCTGTTGTTCTCAATCCACAGTCTGTGCATCATAGTCTTAGAGAATTTAGAAAGCCCACTGAAGTAGTGAATTGTTAATTTTGAAGACATTTGCATTTAAGATCTATAGATTTCATTAGATTATCAAAGAGATCTATGACCCAAAACAGGCATAGGGCACTTTCCTAAAAGATTCAAATCCAATCTAGTAGTTGATCTTAATTAATGTAGATAGGATTTGTTTGATCCGAAGTGTCTGTTATCTGTCTAGATTATCCCTCCTTGGAATCATTTTAGGTAATAGCAACATAATGGTGGGAGGGGGATAGGGAATTAGACTTAAAATTGCCTTAGTTTTCTGCTACACATTCCAGCCACACACAGAAACATCTATCATTGGATATAAAGTTCCCAAGAGTCTTTCTTTGGCCAAAGAATAGCAGAAGCAGAAACCTTCGTACTGATTACTGTGAAGAAATTATAAAGTGAAGCTCAGTGCTCATCAGCTGCCTTCTTGATCTGATTCTCTGCCCTTTATCATTTACCTTATCAAAACTAAAGAGATTCAAGACAGTCTTTATTTGTGTAACTTGCTCAAATTATAAAAGATATTCAATTCTATGAACTCTAATCAAGTCACATTTAAAGCTCATGTAAATAAAGTCCATCTCCACCAACTGCTTCTGCCAAATAAATACTACATCATTTACTGACCAATAAGAGAATTTATGTTCTGATGACCACCAAGGGAGAGCCTTGTTAGAGTCAGAGGTCAAATACTTATGTCAGAAAGACTTTATTCAGTAGCAGTAAAAAATTGACTAAGCATCAATAAAGCCCTATGGAGCCATATAAGAACCATGGGTTTTTGACATGCATGTAGAGTAAGCACTTATTTTTTACACAGGCATTGAGATATTATAGTCAGCAGTTTTCTTTCCCAGGATCTTTTTATGCCATCTTCTCCAAGAAAAATAATAGTGGCTTCTGTTTGATAATTTACATATAATCCAGAAGGTATCATAACATGGAGCTTTTTTTTCTATAAGAAGAAAAACATTGAGTAAGCAGGTTAGACATATATATATTTTATCAGGTTGTAGTGGGCTGGGGAATACCATTATTAGCTAGTTATCCAGGGACAGTGTTCTCATTAAAAGGCTGTAGAAATTCAGCTAGAGTAGTGTGTATAAATGATTTTTTAAAATGTAAAGTGGGGTGTTTTTACTTAAGATCCACAAACATTAATTGACACCTAGTGTAGTCTAAGTCAGAAAAATCCTCACATGAAATAAACCATGGTTATCCAAGGTAGGGTCCAGAGACCAGCATCATCCAGGAGCTTGTTAGATATGCAAAATAAGAAAAAAAATTGAGACACTATACCAAATCTGTTGATTCACAATCTGTATTTAAGAAGATCCTTAGTTAATTTGTATGCACTAAAATTTGAGAAGCAAGGCTTTCAACTTTATTTGCATTAGAGGAGATATTCAAGCTTTGACTCAACTTTCAAACCTTTATTCAGTTTGTGGCAAAATTTGGAAAATTTGTGCAATTTATTTACTTTTTTTTTTTAAGCTTGCCCTATTTCAAAAGGGAAATGAGACCTTAGGGAGTAATGAGCTTTTATTTTGTAGAAAAACAAGAGTTCACTAGCAGAGCAGAAGAAGGCAGGGACCCAAAGGTCAGAGAAAATTTGTGCTCACTTTCCAGCCCAATTCTCAGCCAGATGATTCATCATTTGAATCAAGAGCATATTTCTGCACACTCTGGTAGTGCAGACAATCTCCAATTTAAGAACTGATTGGGTCCAAATGGTTATTTGTAAATTGTAAATTTGTGATTTGAAACACTGAATGTATTTTCCTACAGAAACAGTGTTATATGCCGTGAGTTAAGTTTCCTGGCAGTCTGCAAACCTATTTAGCTTACAATGTACTGAGTGAAATGTTGGGAGGTCCTGGGGAAAAGCAAGCATATTAGAATGACACATTCCCAAGATTATATTTGTGCTTCACTCTTCTCCAACTCTTCATCTGCGACAAGTTGTTTAGCCTATTTATCATCTGTGAAATAAATAACAATTCCCTCACAAAAATCTTTGTAAGAGCTAAAATGTGTCACCTGCTGCTGAATTACCTAACTTGCATGATTGGCCACCTAATAAGAGTTTAAAAGACATTTCATCATGTAATACTGGTGAGTATGGGTTAGGGCACCTGATCCATGGAGAAAGAGGGTGAAGACTTGCCTACAGAAAATGATGCCTTGAAAAGCAAGGAGGTAGATATGTGGGGTTAGGTAGAAAATTTTCTAGGCAGAAGTTTTGGCCTAGAATTGGATGTGTAGAGTTGTAGAAGATGTGTATGTGACATGTACAAGAAATTCAGTGGGAGTGCAGAGTAGAAAACAGGGTGTTCACTGGATTTGGGCTGGAGACTCTACAAAAAGAACTACTGCTGGTGTTTGCCCTTCTTTTTCTTTCTCCCTTGCCTTCACCTATTTTGATACTGTCAGCTAACAGCAAGCTCATCATAAGATCAATAAGAAAAAAAGGCCCCCACTTGGTTGGGTAGTCTCCATTATGAACCCAAACAGCAAGGGAGAATATGGGGGGAGGGAAAATAACTGTCGAGGGTACAGCAGGGTTGGGAGGCCAATGCCTGTGGCTCTCTCCTCCCAGCAATGAATATCCTTGTGTTGAACATAGCACCTTGGATGACAAAGCATTAAGATTGACAGAGGTGATGTATATGCCACCTCCTTATTATGAAATATTACTTTGAGGAGTCCATCTAATATTTTACTTCAATTTGAACAATAGGTTACTATGGCTCAGGGATTATTTTTGACTTGATACTGATTTTTGATAATCAAATTTCATATTCCTCTTACTTCTTTGTGGCTGTTTTTTGCTGGTGATGCCATTTTAGCAAACCCAAATTGTGTCTTCATTCATAAAACCTAAGCAGAGAATTGAGGCAATTCTCTCTTAATATCACAGATGTGCTCTCAGGATTCTAGCCCCCCAGACTGAATTATTCTGATTGCTACTTGATATTTCTTTTGTTTTTTCTGAGGTGGTATCGACCCAGTTTCTTCTTTTCATCTGAAGTTGTTCATCAAAAATTGATGTTATTTTTGTTGTCTTCTCATAGAAGTGTGATTCATTATTTTGTGATATTCAAATATATTCATGATAATAAGTGCAGTTACACATGCAGAATAGTGACTAACATTGATGAAATGTTTCAACATACATTTTTATTATTTGGCATGTATTATTACTCAGTGAGGTAAGCTGGACAGGTGTTATTGTCTTCTTTTCATCTGAGAGAAGAACTCAGAAAGGTATAGTGATTCACCTAAGGTCACACAACTGCTCAGTGATGGGTTGAAAACTCAGATTTTCTGTTTTCCAGTCCAGTACTCTTTCCACACTCTCAGTATTTCTGCCCATTTTCCTGTAGACTCCCACAGTCTGATCCACTGATACCTCACTACCTTTAGTCTCAGATTCACCCCAATTCTCTGACCCATTTGCTCAAGACAGGATGTAGATATACTGCCTCAGTTCCAACTGCTAAGAAACTTGCTTAGTTATCACTCCTGAACTTGCTTATGGCTTCCGTCATCTCTTTGCTGCCTCTCCTGTGTCCCTAGTGTAGCTCTTGGGTGCTTTTATTTCCCCATTCCCATGGGATGGCTCAGCCCTCAGGAACAGGATACTGTCTTGCTTTCTGTTTCTAGGACCTCACCAGGTACCCAATATCCCCAGTTCCTCCTGGGACTGAAGCTATTTGGGGAGCCCCAGACTACTGACTGTAGCCAGAATTCCAGAAAAATGACCTAAGTTTTGGGAAAGATGAATGAATTTGGGAAAGATGGGAAAGATCATACTTTCTCTCCTAGTCATAACAGCTAATAAATTCTTATTCCTGTTTTATTCTGTGCTGCCCAAACTGATCCCTTTTCCAAACTGTCATCTCCTGTCTACTTTCAGAAATATTTGACATCTTTTAAGAACTACCAGCTGACCTTGTAAGACTTAGTAATGAAGACTTAGTTAAACTGATAGATCTACATGTACTGCATGGTATTCTCCCTTCTAATTTCTAAAATAATTAGGGTACAAAATCTTAATTCTATTTTCAAAAATTTGCTTTAAATAAGATTTTTTGAATGATGTGAGTTATTACTTTTAAATTCACTGCACAATTGTGGATCCATAGAATTAATTAAGTTTGGTGACTCAGAATCCTTCCACATCCTGCACGTAAGACTTGAGTCTAGGGAACTGTCTTGTCAGATTCGAAGTCAACTGGAACTAACTCTGATTGACCACCACCCTTAATAAAAATGGTTAAGAATTTCACCCCAAAGATCTATGAGCTTATGGGAAAAAAACACTCATTAAGTCATTATATCAACACACATTTACAAAACTCTTGTTTTTTGCTAGGCAATAGGCTAAAACTTTTTGGAAATAGATGAATTGGAGGAGGAAAAAAATGTCCTTCAAGGAGCTTAAGATATAATAGGAGTAATTAGACAACATGCTTAGATAATTAATGATATATATAAAGCTAAAAATAATTATAAAGTAAAAAGCTTCATGAAGTGAAGATTAGCTTCAAATTCATTTTTAGCCACAATCTGTTATTTGGTTCAGTTACACAGTTTTGATGCCATTTTTTCTATCACTGACCTTGTTTATTATTAATATAGGGTGACTCAGTGGTTTACCAGTTTATCTAATTAGCAAAGCAAGGTAGTAATATGAATAACATTATCATAGAAACCAGTTGTTAATTATTGGATAGTGATTTTTAAATACATGTAAGGATTCCATACAAAACTTGGAATGCAAATATATATTTTTTAAAATTATTGTGGTATGAAATTTACCCTCTTAAAAATTCTAAATGTACAATATGTTATTGTTAGTTACAGGCACAATGTTGTATAGCAGATCTCTAGAACTTACTCATCTTGCAGAACTAAAACTTTATACACATTTAATGGAAAGTCTCCATTTCCCCCTCCCCACAATCCCTGGCACACACCATTCTACTTATTGCGTCTATGAATTTGACTGTTTTAGATACCTCATATAAGTGGAATCATTCATTATTTGCACCTCTGTGACTTATTTCAGTTAGTATAATGTCCTCAAGATTTCATCCCCGTTGTTAACATTTCCTACTTTTTAAGGTTCGATAATATTTTGTTGTCTGTATATATCACATTATTCTTATTTCTTCTGTTGCTAGACATTTAGGCTGTTTTCATATCTTGGTTATTGTGAATAACGCTACAGTGAAAATTATAATGCTATCTCTGAGATCCTGCTTTCAGCTCTTTTGGGTAAATACCCAGAAGTAGAATTGCTAGATATATGGTGACATATGTATAATTTTTTGAGAAACCTCCATACCATTTTCCATTCTCACCAACAGTGTACATGGGTTCCAATTAATCTGCATCCTTGTCATCTTTTGATTTTTTGATGAATGCCATCTTAACAGGTATGAGCTGGTGTCTCATTGTGGTTTTGATTTGAATTTCCATAATAATTAGTGATGCTGAGTGTCTTTTGTATGTCTTATTCAAAGAAATGTCTATTTAAGTCCTTTGCCCATTTTTAAATTGGGTTATTTGTTATTGCTATGATGTATAGGAATTGCTTATCTATTTTGGATATTACCCTTATCAGATATAGTTTGTATAGTTTCTCCTATTCTATAGTTTGCCTTTGACTCTGTTGTTTCCTTTGCTGTGCAGAAGCTTTTTGGTTTGATGTAGTCCCATTTGCCTAATTTTGCTTTTATCATCTGTGCTTTTGGTGTTATATCCAAGAAATCACTGCTGAGAGCAGGACAATTCCAATGTCATGAAGCTTTCCACCTAGGTTTTCTTCAGGGAGTTTTATAGTTTTAGTTCTTATATTTAAATATTTAATCTGTTTTGAGTTATTTTTTTGTTTAAGGTGTAAAAAAATGGTTGTTTCATTCTTCTCCATGTGGGTATCCAATTTTGCCAACATCATTTGTTGAAGAAATCATTCTTTCCTCATTGTGCATTATTGTCACCATGTCTCAGATTAGTTGATTGTAACGTGTGTGGGTTTATTTATCGGGTCTCTATTATGTTCCATTGGTTTATATGTCTGTCTTTATGGCAAAACCATACTGTTTGGATTGCTGTGACTTTGTAATGTATTTTGAAATTGGGAAATAAGATGTCACCAGCCTTGTTTTTCTTTCTCAAATTTGTTGTGGTTATTCAGAGTCCTTTGTGGTTTATGAATTTTAGGATTGTTTTTCTGTTTCTTTAAAATTGCCTTTGGATTTTGATAAGGATTGTATTGAATTTGTAGGTCACTTTGTGTCATATGGACATTTTAACAATTAAAATTTTTCCAATCCATGAACACAGGGTGTCTTTTATTTGTGTCTTCTTTGATTTCTTTTATCAATATTTTATAGTTTTCAGTGTTCAAGTCTTTCATCTTCTTAGTTAAATTTATTCCTAAGTATTTTATTATTTTTGATGCTATTGTGAACATCACTGCTTTCTTAATTTCCTCTTCAGAGAATTCATTATATAGAAATATCGCTGATTTTTTATGTTGTTTTTTTTTTAATGCTGCAACTTACTGAAGTCGTTTTAGTTCTAGAAGTTTTTGATGGAATCTGTAGGGTTGTTCTAGATATAATATATCATCTGCACATAGAGTTTTGTTTTTCCTTTCCAATTTGGATGCCTTTTATTTCTTTTTCTCACCTAAGTGCTCTGGCTAGAACTTCAATACTATATTGTATATAGTAGTGGGGTGAGCATCCTTGTTTTCTGGATCTTAGAGGAAAAGCTTTCAATTAACCATTGAGTATGGTGCATGTTGTGAGCCTTGTGATGTAGTTTCCCTCTATTTCTAGTGTGTTGGGGTTTTTATCATGAAAGGATGTTGAATTTTGTCAAATATGTTTCTGTCTCTATGGAGGTGAAATTTTTATCCATCTTTCTGTTAATGTGGTGTATCACATTTATTGAATTGCATATGTTGGACCACCCTTGCATTCCAGGGATATAAATCCCACTTGGTCATGGTGTGTAAGTCTTTTAATGTGCTGTTGAACATGGTTTGCTCGTATTTCATGGAGGATTTTTGCATTTTATGTTCATCAGGGATATTGACATGTAATTTTCTAGTGGTGTCCTTGTCTGGCTTTGGTATCAGGGTAGTGTTGGTTTCATAAAATGAGTAAGAAGTGTTCCCTCCTCTTAAATTTATGGAAGAGTTTGAGAAGGCTTGGTTTGAATTCTTCCTTAAATATTTGGTAGAATTCACCAGGAAGCCATCTGGTCCTGGGAATTTTTTGGGAGGTTTTTGATTGCTGGTTGGATTCATTATTTGCTATTGGTCATTTAAGATATTCTATTTCTTCTTCATTCTATTTTGATAGGTTGCATATTTCTATAAATGTATTCATTTCTCCTAGTTTATTGTTGGTAAATAATTGTTCATAGTAGTTTGTTATGGTCCTTTTTAATTTCTGTAGCATCAGTTGGGATATCTTTTTCTAAGGCAGGTCTAGTGATGATGAACTCTCTAATATTTTGTTTGGTAAAATCTTTATTTCTTCCTTGTTTTTGGAGGACATTTTTGCTGGGTGTTGAATTATTGACTGACAAGTTGTTTTCTTTCAGCACTTTACATCTATCATCCCACTTCCTTTTTACCTGTCAAGTTTCTGCTGAGAAATCTAATGGTCTTACAGAGGTCCCTATAAGTTTGTGAGGTGCACATTTTTCTCCTTATTTATTTATTTCCCTTTTTTTGTTGATATCTGCACATCAGAAAAAACAGCCACTTCTCCCAGTCTTCAAGACTGGCTTCATTCAGGAGAAGACTCTCAACAATAAGCCCATCCTGAGATTCTTGGGGCCTTTCTTACCTTTGTGCTAGTCCAAATCACTGTTCCTCTTAGGAGTCTAGAGTTATGATGGGTACTATCAGCTCTCTAAGACAGACAAAACAGAAATCAGTCCTTTGAGCAGCCCTGGAAAAGTTGGAATGCTGGACACATTGTTTACTTCTTTCCCTTCTCAGGGGGAAGTTGGGATCTGGGCCTTTTGCCCATTTGTTCTTTGCTGAGAGAGGAGGAGGGGCTATGGCTAGTGCTTGCACTCTGGTTCAAATCGCTGTCTTTGTTCTTAGTGGCCCTAGACATCCAGACCCTGCTGGGTCCCATTAGTGCTCTGAGACAGGTAATACAGAAGCCAGTACTTGAGAAGCCCCTGGAAAAAGCTGGAATATTGGATGCATTGTCCAACTATTTTCCTCCTCAGGGAAAAAGCTGAGATCTGTTTTTTTTTGCCTGCTCATTCTGCACTAAGCTAGGAAGAGATGATATGGTGAATATTTACATGCTAATTCAAACCAATGTCTTTGTTCTCAGTGCCCTCCCAGATCCCTCCAGGCATCAAAGGTATGCTAGATTCCATTAGTGTTCCAAGACAAATGAGACAGAAGCCAGTCCCTTGGGCAGCCCCAGAAGGTCAGATAATTGGATGCATGATACAATTCTTTCTCTCCCCAAGGAGAAGCTAGAGTTGGGAGTTTCTTTCTGATCATATGATGCTGTGTCAGTGGTAGGGATTATGGTGAGAAGGTGTCCTAAATTTTCCTACTGGGTCCAGTGTGGCTTACCCAGGGTGCATGAGATCTCAATTAGATTTTTAATTTCTTAAAAAGAGAATTCACCATGTGTTGTTGAATTGATACATCTATAGGAAGAAGGAGGGCCTAGGGCTTCCTAGTCTACCATTTTATTCTGTAAATTTCTTTATGTGCTTTATATGTTGAAATTCTATCATTTGGTAAAACTATAAATAGTATTTATTAGTACAAAGGGAAACTGGTGTAAATAGTTACTGATAATTGTTAAAGCTATTAAATATAGTTATAAAAATACTTGTTAAATACTGACAAAAAAATAAATATGAAAACTAATTGACAGGACAAATGACAGGGGGTGTTAGACAATTTTATGAAAAACATAATATATTTGAGCCCAAAAGCTATAAATAATTAAGTTATATGAGACAGAATAATAGAGATCAGATTATGATATAATTTTAATTTTATAAAAGTGGTTTTGGACTTGTACTCGTAACATTAGAATAGTCTATAAGAACTGGCTTGAATTTTTACTTGTTTAATTCCTTTTTAGCTATGAGTCATGCAAAAAAGGTTTATTTTGGATTGCTTCATATCATGTGAAGATTAATTAAAAGCTGAATCTCAAAATTGCTGCCTCGAAGTTTCAACAGAAAGAATAACTCAAATCATGTATAGTAATATCCATAATAAATTTTCTTTCAATATAAACTATAGAATATAAGAATTATAAAGAACAGAAAAAAGAGATACTCAAAATACAATTTGTTTTCAGTAATTAAACTCAAGATGCTAGAGGAATTCTTTAAGATGGGTTTTAGTAGTTTTGAATCAATCATGACTAAATTTTTACAAAAGGACATAGTGAAAATAATTGCAATAGAATGGCAACCAGGAATCATATTAAGCAGGAGCTATAAAGATGGAATGAGATCCCTTACTTTGGAGATATTCAGTCTATTTAAAATATAGGTAAGAATACAATCACAGAAAAGTGCTAAGTACTATGAAAAGGGAGAGAGGGTCATATATTTCATGGAGGAGATGCTAATATACCAAGTCTACAAAATGTTTTAATGAATTATACAATTAATTTGATTCACAATAGCAAATTTGGAGGAAAAGAAATGATAAGTTAATTACCTTTACTTCCAGTACTGTTGCAATAATTCTTAAAGACTGAAAACCAGTCATGAAAGAGAGCTTCAAGGAGAAGATGCAGTGCATGCAAGTTTATGCAGAAAGGAAAAACTGTGATAATGTTAGGAAACTGTAAGTATATTGTGAAGACCAGAGCAAAGGATACCGGTTGTAAAAATTGGTAGACAAAGTTAGAAAGATAGACATGAAACAGATTTTAAAGGATATTGTAGGTTATTCAAAAATAATTGAAAGTATATCTTCAGTTTATCGGCAGTCATTAACAGATTTTAGTCAAAGAAACAACAAGATATATTTTGTAGTTTAAAATTATTCCTATTTCTAAAACATAGAATACAGCCAGGTCTTATAAATTTTAGTGCCATGCTTTGCTAAAACATGTAGTTTAGTAGAGATATTCAGATTGAGAATATAAATTTTGGAGTTTAAGTACTATGTATAGTTAATATACATTAAATTATGATGTAAATAATTGATATGATGAATGATATGATTAATATATATTAATGTATGATATAAAAAATGAATGATATGACAAACGGAGAGAAAAGTAATGAAGTTTGAAGATTAAGTCCTAAGTGCTCCAACGTCACGAGGTGAGAAAGAAAAGGAAGCAGCAAAGGTTAAGAATCTTGGGAATTTTGGCTATTTTCCTTCAATGTGTACATGATAGAATCTAAATATGATTGCAGGTGAAAATTTTTATTATAGTAAGAACATTTTACATGAGATTTAACCTTTTAACAAATTTTCGGTATACAATATAGTACTGTTAACTATAGACATGATGTTGCACAGCAGACCTCTAGAATTTACTCGTCTTCCATAACTGAAGTTTTGTTACTCAATTAGTAATGGTTTATCCAGCTAATAGCTCAGGGTCTTCTTGAATAAAGTTTGGACTCATTTGCATTTCCTCAGCAATAATACTCACATTTCACATTAGCATCTAAATACATAGTATAATTTAAAGACTAAGGGCTGTGGCTTTCTCTTAACTGCATAGCTGTGGCTAGGTTGGCCATGTCATCTTTGCTGCCATCAAGTACATGGTGGGTAGCCTCAGGACCAACTCCAGTGTCATCACAATACTTGATGATGTCAGAGAATGTTCTCAATTTCCCTCAGTATCATGTTTATTTTTCCTCATTTTAAGCTTATGCTTCAGGCTTTCTGTTTTTAATGACAAATTCATGTGTCTTGGTTGCAAACATTATATAAATATAAATATATATATATATGATGTTCATGCATACACATATATAAATATATAAAAATATATATACACACCCATTTATGTATTTCTAAAATCTTTAGACAACTGGAGAATGTAAGATCCTGAAAAACTGAATTTTTGTTATTTGGGGTTATTCTGAAACTTACTGTGGTGGGTAATAGAATTGAGTGCATTATCATATATATAACATAAAGAGTCAATTTTTTCCCCTTATGAAAAATTTAAGAAAAATAATAAACAGCATAGCATCCTTGCAGTGGCTTTTTCTTTTCCTTCCTTCCTTCCTTCTTTCCTTCCTTCCTTCCTTCCTTCTCCCTGAGCCCCCACCCCTTATATCTCAATCTCTCTATTCTAGCTGTGTAGGGGTGTCCTAACCAAGATAAACCATAATGTATATGTTCCTAATTTAGGAACTTTACTAGTAATCCTGAAACCTAGTGAGGTGTTAGTCTAATCTGAATTTGTTCAGGGGCAAGTGCTATTCCTATTCATTGAGCTGAAATACTAAGAATACTGGGTTAATTTATAATTCAGTGATTCAAGTACTAGAATTGCACTCTGCACAGGAAGTTATTCTCTGGTGTTTCATATGGACACACAAAATTGAACATCAGAGAATATAGCAACCTGTTGTCTTTGCCTTGACATTTCTGTGGCAAAAACTGAACAGTGCTTAAAAACTAAATTCTTCCAACTCTTTGATTAAACTTGGAAATCTGTGGAGATGTACAATATTTATATTTGATTTGTATGAAGTGCTTGACACATTTATGTAGTGCTCTGGAGTTAAGCACACACATTGAGAAAACAGGATTTTCTTAATTCATAATGTTGGCTTTTAACAAGCACTTTAAAAGAATTGATATACAATCTTATATTAGTTTCAAGTATACAACAGTGGTTCAACAAATTTCAAAGATTTATTTCAAGCTTAAACTAAGGCAGAGTGACAAAACAATTAAAAACATGGTCCTCAGAGTCAGACAGCTTTGGATGATCTGATTTTAAATCATGAATATGCCATTTGAATCGTGGATCCCTCAAAAGTTACTCATTCTATGTGTTTTTTAATTAGTTTATTTGTAAAATATGTATATCATAAATTTTGTAAAGTTGAGGTGTTAACTAAAATTTTTGCCTAGTGCATTATTACCAGGTATTGCCCATGATGATTAAGTGGTATTTCAGATTTCTTGAGTCCAGACTGTTCTCTTGACATGAATTCCTATTTTTTTCTTTTTTGTACATTGGCTCTTTAAGTCTGTCTACAGTTCTGCTATTTTATTCCCTTATGATTCATGGTTTTTAGTCACAGATGCTTGAAAAACTTATTTTTCTTTCTTGAAAGCATGTATTGGGTTTTCCCCCAGCTTTTATAGTGAAACCTAAACATCTTAACTCACTGGAAATTGGCCCAATTATTCGGGCTATTAGTAACAGCAATAGATAAAATCATATAAAAAATGCACAAGCAATTTTTGCATTTAACTGGAAAAAAAAAGCTAGCTGGTAAATTTCTTTTTATTTACCTCAGAATGATATCCAAAAGAAGAAGACTATTTTCACTCATTTTGCTATATTTTAAAACCATTACTTTTAAATATAGAGTTTTGGGATTTTAATTCATTCATTATTTTATAAGTTTGAATAAATTCCAAAGTGTGTGGTTAAGGACATCAGACTGTTCTGGGATTCCTCCTTCCTCATCGTTGGCTCTTTCTCATTGCTTTTGCTGATTCCTCTTCCTTCTGACCTCATTTTGCAGTGCTGGAGTCTCCGTCCTGACTTCTGTCCTTGGTCCTCATTCATTATTTTTATAAACTCATCAAGTCCTTGGTTTCAAAACACCATTTACATGCTGACAAATCCCAGCATGGTTGCTCTCCCAAACTCCGTTTTTCATATTTAACTATTTGCAATCTCCACTGAATTTTATTCAGTGGTATTTCAAATCCGGCACCGAGTTCCTGAACCCCCCGTTCAAGAACTTGTTCCACTCATCGTCTTTCCCTCCTTACTAAGTGGTGATTCAGTCCTGGTTACAGAACAAATTCCTTGGGATTCATTCTTGATTCCTCTCCATCTGACTTCACATTCTATCTACTTTAGCTTTACGTTCTAAATATAATCTAGTGACTTCTATTCACTTTCACAATTTCCATCCTGGTCCAAGTCACCTTTTAATTGGATTATTGCCATAACCCCTAAGCAGGTCTCCTTGCTTATACTCTTGCCCTTCTCTGATCTATTATCAACACAGGAGTTTTAAAAGAGTGAATTTTTTAAACCTGAAATCATATGTTATACCTCTGTTCAAAACTGTCAAATGGCTCCGCCTTTCAATAAAGTCCTTACAGAGCCCTGGATGTATCAATTCATTTCTCAGCCTCCAGCTCACTCTGCTTCGAACTCACTGGCCTTCTTCCTTTAGCATGTTAGACCTTCTCATCAGGACCCTGGCACTAACTGTTCCTTCAGCCTAGAATCCTCTTACCCCCGGATATCTTTTCCACTCACTCCCTTAGGTCCTTCATATCATACCTGTTTGATGACCCTTACTTCCTCTATGTGTTATTTAGTGCTACTTGCCTTTTCCCACTTGCTACACTCCTGACTTCCATGCCCCGCTTCAGCACCTTCCAACATACTACATAATTTATTTATTGTTCAGTTATATTGTATATTGTCAGACTCCCCCTACTATGTAAGTACTGTAAGTTCTATAAGGGCAGGGATCTTTGTCTATTTGTCCTCCCCCCACCACCCTCGATGTATCAATACTCTCAAATATTAACTAGGCATCAATGAGTACTTGTTGAATGAGTAAAAGATTGCAGATGATCTTCCAATTTTATAGAAAAATTCTGATATTGTGTATGTCAGAGATACCAATGAAAACTGGACCCATATTTTTGCAGTAAACTTTGTTATTATCTAGTATTTACATAATCTTTTTTCTATGTTCTCAGTTACTGTTTTTGATAGGTAGCTTCATACTAACTTCAATAAAAATGGCTATTTGTTTCACAAACACCTGATACTTACAGATTTGATTGATGGATTGATCATAAACACTACATAGTTAGAGGCAAAAACTACTTTCAGGACCTGACATACTCCATTAGTCACTGGTGGCAGTCACCTTTACCTTTATAAATCTATCATTGATCTCCCTATCATCTATTTATCTATATGTCTGTCTACCTATCTATCTATCCCTATATGTCTGTATCTCTACCTATATATGTATCTGTATGTCTATATATCTATTTTTTTATCTGAAGGTAGATCTAGTCCAGTGAATTTAGGAAACTAAAGAAATATTCTCTTTCTCATTGTTATCTAAAAATGTCAATCAGAACCAAGCTACCCTATGCAGAACCAGTTTCAGAACTTTTTTCTGGGGCATTCTTATCTCACTTCCTTTGAATCTAAAAATGCAGTCTTTGTATTATATGGCTTGGCTTTGCTATGCTATTTTAACATGTTTTTCCAGATGAATGATTGTTAGTAGCAAGCTGGAAAATTTTGAAACAGCTGACTATAGTTTCAGACAATAGGTTGAACTTTTTATAGTTTTATAAAACATTCCAAATCTGTAAAAAATCAGTTGAAAGTCACGTGAAATGGGATCTTAAATCACTTTGGTAGTTGTATCACAACATAAAAGGGATGCCATATTGAAATGAGGTGTGTAGCTGGGGGAGTATGTGCCCAAATATCCTCCAGCATTGTATATAGGTGTGTGAAATGCAAAGGGAGATCTAAGTTTTTATATATAAAAACCTGACTTATTGAAGTTTTATGTGAATGAATGTATGTCAGTTTTATTACTCAGTTCTTTAATTCTAAATTCTATGTTGTTTTGTGGCAGCTATTTAAAATTGGAAGGATACTTTTTTCTCAGGCTTTCCAGTTGTATAATTTAACCTGAGTACACAGTCCCTTTTCTCTCCTCCTTTGTCTAAATTATCTAGATAATTAGAAGAATGATTAATATACCTCCTGAATTGCTCAGATTGGGTAGGAGGTTTTCAACTCACTGAATTATTCCTGACTTCAATTTTTGCTGTCATAATTTTATCTTGGTAATATCAATTAGTTAAAACAATTTAGATCACTAACAGCCTCCTAAATGTCTTCTATTAATTTTGTGATGTAAGGGTAATTTTCCTTGACTGCTTTCTAATTAAGTAAGTAAATCACTTCCCTTCTCAGAGGTAGTAGTTGCTCCTAATTTTCTCTTGTCCAATAAGTCCTTGAATTAATGCACTAAAGACTGTAAGGCTGAGAGCACTGACGGGAGGAGCAAGCACGTCCGACCCTGATGACGTGTCAAAGTCCCTGGCTGCTGCCCCCTCCCAACCTGAAAAATGAGCCTTACGTTAGCCAATCCTCGCACCGCTGTAAATCTAAGCTCTGCCTCCCCCACCTTCTTTAAAAACTCGCTGCCTGTCTGCTTACATGCGCGAATTCCCCAGCCTCTATTTCTGTAGACTGGGGAAATCTTGCCCTGGTGTTTGTGTTCAAATAAACTACCTGGCCCTTTGTTGCCTCTCTTTGCCTGCTTATTTCAGCTAGAATTTATCTTTCATTTGGCACCAAAACCCGGGGAGGAGTGTGAGTGCGGGGCCTCGACCAGCCACCGGTGGCCCCGCCCCCTCCTTCCCCAACCCGGGACCTCAGCCTGCTCTCTGCTGCATGGACTGTTTTCTGGTGAGTCCCTCAGTGTCCTCTGGTCTGCTTCCCTTCCTAACTCAGTTTCACCTGGTATGTCCGAAATTGTAGCTACGTCCAGGTCTTGGGTATTCAGCCCATCTGTTGTGAGTATCCGGCATACTCGCCTCTGGCCCTGCAGTGGGGGAAACGTCCCTCACCCAGGCTCCCAGGCCGTCTCCCCTGACTTGGTGCACTTGGGACGCTGGGTGCTCCTCTCAGCAGGATTTTTTTTTAGGAAGTGGGCGCAGACATGGGGAACCAATCCTCGAAAGCAGAGGCCCAGACCCCACTGCAGTGTCTCATTTCTAATCTGGCTACTCTATATTTGTCCCTGGAAATTCACAAATGGAAGTTAGTCTTCCTTTGCTCTGAGGCCAGGCCTCAGTATCCCTTGAACAATCAATCTCACTGGCCCCCTGAGGGAACTTTTGATTTTGGCCTCCTCACCAACTTAACTTATTATTGCCACCGGAGCGGAAAGTGGAGTGAAATCCCGTATGTGCAGGCCTTTTGGACTTTGTGCACCTGCCCAGATCTGTGTGTTGAGTGTACTCCTTCCCAAGTTTTGTTGGCCCAGGCCTCCGCCAAGGATCGCCGAGCTCTACCCCTCCTATTACTGGGAGGCTCTTCTCTGATGGACTCGGTGGAGGATCTTGGCTACCCCGCTTCCCGCTCCTCCAGGCCCACCGCAGGGGGCCAGCTCCCTTCCTCATTGTTCATGTCCTCCATCTTGTTCCCCTTCTCTTCCAGTCTTGCCACCATTTTACTCCACAGGTGCTGACTCCACTTCGCATAAAACTCCCCCATACCCCAGTCCCTTGCCTTCAAGTTCTGCACCAATTCCCAGGTTGTATCCCCCACTACCAAAGTCACCTCCTCCAAATCCACCACCATCTTACTCGCCACAGCTAGTGTCCAAATGGTCTAGCCCTCCTGTAACCTGCTCTAAGTCACAGCGGTCTCAAGCTCAAGTGATAGCTCCTCTGAGAGAAGTAGCAGGAGCTGAAGGAGTGGTGCAAGTTCATATTCCCTTTTCCTTGGAAGACTTGTCCCAAGTAGAACAGCGATTGGGATCCTTTTCCTCCAACCCCGTAATGTTCGCTAAACAGTTTAAATATCTTACTCAAGCTTACAAGCTCACCTGGCATGATGTACACGTAGTCCTCCAATCCACTCTAACCCCGGAGGAATATGACCGTGTCACGTCAGTGGCACAGCACTGTGCCAATGAGGCCCACATCACAGATGAACAGGAACCTATGGGCAGGGAGGCTGTTCCTCTACAGGAAGCCCTGTGGATTATTATTCTCCTGAGGGTGAAGCATGCCGGGATCGCATGGTTCACTACTTATTGGCAGGTATGAACTCTACTGCCCAAAAAGCTATCAATTATGATAAGCTTAGAGAAATTACCCAGAAACCTGATGAAAACCCATCAGAATTCCTCAAGCGCCTCAAAGAAACTCTAGGAGCTTTCACTAAGATTGACCCAGCCTCAGTGTTAGGTTCCTCTCTCCTGGCCATGCATTTTGTAACTCAGTCAGCTCCTGACATCAGGCGCAAGCTTAAAAAGGCTAAAGATGGTCCCCAAAGCCCTCTAGGAGACCTGGTAGATACGGCATTTAAAGTTTTTCATGTCCGAGAGGACGAGAGTAAGAGGAAGTCAGCTGCCTGAATGGCAGAACAAACTCATGCCATAACAGCTGCTCTGCGGCCGGCTCATAGAGATCGTTGGGGTGTTCCTGAAGATCGACTCGAACCTCTGGGCCCTTGCTTTCAGTGCAGCAAAGAAGGGCACTGGGCATGGAAGTGCCCCAACCCACGCAAACTGACCAAACCATGCCCCAGCTGTGGTATGCGAGGTCATTGGAAAGTAGACTGTCCACTAGAGGGTAGTCCTCCCCCAGTGGCAGAGTCCCATGGGGGGCAGACGCCCTCAAAGGATTACCCTTCATACCTGCTGGGCATCCTTGAAGATTGAAGATGCCTGGACTAAGACACCCCGATCACCCTCGCCGAGCCCAGGGCTAAGCTGTGGGTAGCGGGTAAGTCCATCTCTTTCTTGGTGGACATGGGGGCTACCTACTCTGTTCTCCCTTCCTTTAAAGGGCCTTTATACCCTGCCAAAGTCTCCGTAGTTGGAGTCATGGGAACCTCCTCCAAGCCTTTAGAGATGGGCCCAGTAGCCTGCACCTTTCAAAGCATCCCGTTTACTCATTCCTTTCTTGTCATGCCTTCCTGTCCTACCCCTCTGTTAGGACGAGATTTGCTCTATAAGTTAGGAGCCTCTATTTCCCTCCCACCTTTTAAATGCTTACAAAATGTCAGAAACTCCCTCATTGCTTTAGTCGGTGAAGGAGAGTTAGACGACAGAGACCTAAGTCTCCCAACTCCCTGGACTGCTGTCAATCCAGTCATGTGGGACATCTCCACCCCCGTGGTGGCAACCCACCACACCCCAGTTTTAATACGCCTTAAAGATCCATCCTGCTTCCCTTCTTGGCCTCAATTTCCTATTTTGCAGGTTCACCGAAGGGGACTACAGCCTATTGTTAATCGTCTACTCTCACAAGGGCTTTTAGTACCGACTAACTCTCCATGCAATACTCCCATCTTGCCAGTAAAAAAACCTTCTGGAGCCTACCGCCTCGTTCAAGACCTCCGAATAATTAACAAGGCTGTTATCCCTTTACACCCAGTACTGCCTAACCCATATACTCTTCTATCTCAGGACCCATCCGGTACCTCTCATTTTACTGTACTAGACCTTAAAGATGCCTTTTTCACTATACCTCTCCACTCAGACTCGCAGCCACTATTTGCCTTCACGTGGGAAGACCCTGATACCTGTCGATCTAGACAACTGACCTGGACAGTTCTACCTTAAGGTTTTAGAGATAGCCCCCATCTTTTTGGACAGGCCCTAGCAGAAGATCTTTCATGACATTCAACAGGCAAGAGTACTCTCCTCCAATATGTAGATGATCTTTTACTTTGCAGCCCCTCAAAGGAGGCCTTGGTCCTGGATACCACAACCTTTCTCAATTTCCTGGCAGACCTGGGGTACAGGGTATCCCCGGCCAAAGCACAGCTGTCTCTACCTCAAGTTACATACCTTGGGCTGACTCTAACTCCCACCACTAAAGCCCTGATGGCGGACTGGGTGGTTGCGATTAAAGCTCTCCTTCTACCTACTTCAGGAGCTGAGATACTATCCTTTCTAAGATTAGTAGGGTTTTTCAGACACTGGGTGCCTAACTTTGCCCTTCTGGCCAGACCGCTCTAAGCAGCTGCTACAGACTCCTACTGGGCCGCTAACTTCACCCACTGAGGTGGCTTCTGCTTTCATTCAGTTGCGGAATGCATTACTCTCATCTACTTGATGCTCCCCGACCTAACGAAGTCCTTTACCCTATATACAGCAGAAAGGGCAGGAGTGGCCACCAGAGTGCTGGTACAGCCAGTGGGGCTGGGGTGCTGTCCCATTGCATTTCTCTCCAAACAGTTAGATGCCACCACCAGAGGGTGGCAGCCTTGCCTCCGAGCCCTGGCAGCTGCAGGAAGTCTAGCCCAAGAAGCCCTGAAATTAATGCTCCAACAGCCCATTACTGTGTATTCCCCACACCGGTTACAAGATCTTTTGAGTCATAAATCCCTGGCCTCCTTGAGTCCTTCAAGAGTACAAGAATTTCACCTCCTGTTTATTGAACATCCACAGGTAATCCTACAAGTCTCTCCACCCCTTAACCTAGCCTCCTTGCTTCCCATCAGCTATCAGGCAGATCAGCCCACTCATTCCTGTGTAGAGATTGTAGAAGCTCTTAGAAAACCTAGAGAGGGCCTACAAGACATGCCCCTTGAAAACCCTGACTTGACCTTTTTCGTAGAAGGAAGCTCGGTGAAGGGGAGTGATGGGGTGCGAAGGGCAGCCTATGCAGTAGTAACTCTGTCACAAGTGATAGAAGCAAACTTACTCCCGTCTGGGACCACCTCCCAGAAAGCCAAATTAGTAGCTCTTACCCAAGCATTACATCTGGCAGTAGGGAAGAGAGCCACAATTTATACTGACTCTAAATTACACACACTCATGCATCAATTTGGAAGGAAAGGGGCTTCCTCACCACCAAGGGAACCCCAATCATCAATGGCAGGGCCATCAGCCACCTGCTACAGGCCCTACAGGACCACAAGGAGGTGGCCATAGTGCATTGTAAAGGACATCAAACTGGAAATGATCCAGTAACTATAGGTAATGCGTTGGCAGACACCAAGGCCCGACAGTTAACGTCTGGGTCTACCCCACCCTCTGTGTTGTTTCTTTCCTCCTCTCTACTGCCCCAGTACCCCGATGATGAATGGCAACTGCTCCTACATCAAGGGGAGGTGTTAGGAGATCAGGGATGGATATATCTCGGAGGACGAATTGCCCTCCCCCAAGCCCAAGGCAGGGATGTCATATCCAAAATTCATCAGTTTCTACACATTGGGCCAGAAGCCATGCACTGGTTTCTCTCCCCCATATTTTCCCCTTATGGTCTCCACAAGGCCATAGATGAGGTACACCAAGGCTGCACTACTTGTCATCACATCTCATCTCAAGGTGCTCTGAAAATCAAGATGGCCCTCCACCAGATGAGAGGAACCATCCCCGGACAGGACTGGCAGGTCAATTTCACCCACATTCCTAAGCATAAAAAACTCCAGTATTTACTAGTTCTGGTTGATACCTTTTCAGGGTGGATTGAAGTCTTCCCCACCAGCCAAGAGACAGCTTCGGTGGTGGCACAGACATTGGTAGCGCATATCATCCCCCGTTTTGGCCTGCCTGCCTTGCTACAGTCAGACAACAGGCCTGCTTTCATCTCTTGGGTCACCCAGCTAACAGCCGAGGCTCTCAATATCACCTGGAACCTCCATGTACCCTACCACCCCCAATCATCGGGTAAGGTTGAAAGGGCTAACGGTCTCTTAAAAGACCAACTAACTAAGCTGTCGCTAGAGGTAAAGCTCTCATGGCCTAATCTTCTCCCCATTGCTCTCACTTGGCTGCATGCTGCCCCCCGGGGACCAGCTGGACTAAGTGCATTTGAGCTGATGTATGGCAGGCCCTTCTTATTAAACACAGGCCTGCCTGCTACCTCTCCTCCTTTGGCCTCCTACCTTCCTTACTTTATACTGTTGAGGCATCTTCTTAGGGAACACGCAGACCAGCTCTTACCCCAACCTACGTCATCCAGCAACCAAGGAGACGTAGTGATCCTTCAGCCAGGAGATGAAGTGCTCCTAAGAGAACTCCAGCCAAAATCTCTCCAACCCCGCTGGACAGGGACTTATACAGTAATCCTCACTATGCCCTCAGCAGCCAAACTACATGGGCACTCCTCCTGGTATCACCTTTCCAGGCTCAAATGGGTACCCAGACATGAGTGGGTGTCTTGTGAAGAGAGTCCTCTTAAGCTACGGGTTAGTCATGTCAAGTACAGCCAGCCAAATAGATGACCCTAAAGTCTCCAGGCAGAGCTATTCAGCATGGAAATTCAGGCTTAACCTAACCCTTCTTCATGGAACTGAGGCCCGAGAAGTAGGCACCCAAAGCTGCCTGCATACGGGTTATCAGGCACCGGTTCAAATACCGATATACACAGACATCTTAAATACCTTCTCAAACCCAATGCTATACTTCCCTTACGACCAGACCTCTAGTACATGTACATTCCAGTCAGACATGTATGGAAGATGCCATCCTGTAGCAAACAAATGTAAAGTCCATACAGTAAGAGACACGACAAGGGGAACCAATGACAAAATGTTTACGAAGATACAAAATAGGCTATACATTACCGTTAGTGAACCATGGGACCAACGCTGGGAAAAAGGAGTACAGGGCAAGCTGTATGAAAGTGATCAAGCCTTTCCACGGGGCACGATCGACATCAAAAGAGAGTGGACCACTGTAAACCCCACTCTCACAGAGGCCTTAAACACCCAGGCATGGGTATCAAGTAATATTTTAAAAACAGAACAGGCACTAAAACAGAGGATCCAGTCAGGCCCCTACCCCCACTCTCTACGACCAGCAGAAACACAACTTTCCTAGGCCAGAGTCATTGGAGAAACAGTACAGTTTCTTAATGCTTCACATATCCTCAGCAATGTGTCTGATTGTTTCCTCTGTGCCTCCCTCCAATGCCCCCCGGTGGCTGCAGTTCCCATTAGTTTTTTCCAGGCTCAACCAGTAAACTCTGAAAAAGACTGTGGCCTCTCTTTAAGCGAGATATCAATGTGGTAAACAAGCCTTGAGTCCAAAGCTCGGCGTAAGTCCGGGGTCACCAGAAAATGGCACAAAAAGCCATCGTCCCCGCTAACCTGCTACCTGATCCAGCACTCCACTATCTCAGAATGGCCAATGGGAAGCCAGTGCCGATGACAGGTAACTGTAGACACTCCAATTTCCCTCCAAGGAGGTGGATTCTTCTGGTGCAACAGCACGCTTACCCAATGCATCAACAGCACCACGGTAGGACCCTGCTTTTCGGTAATGCTAGCGCCCCAACTAACTCTGTACAGCAAACCTGAGGTAAGACAGGCACTAGACAAATGGTCTATATATCAAAACACTACACAGAAGAAGGCGGTTTTTCTACCAGTGCTGGTGGGAGTGAGCCTAGTTACTGCACTGTCCACGGCTGCCACAGGGGCAGGAGCGTTAGGCCATAGCTTAGTGAGCTCTCAAAGTCTAGCAAGTCAATTGGCAGCATTAGATGATAGAGTGAGCCTAACCTTGGGAGAAACCTCAACCTCCCTTATTTCCCTTCAGCAACAACTTACTTCCCTTACCCAGGTCACCCTTCAAAATCAGTGGGCCTCAGATCTGCTTACTGTAGAAAAGGGCGGAATCTGTATTTTCCTGCAGGAAGAATGCTGCTACTATATCAATGTGTCTGGGGTCGTAGAGCAAAGCATAAAAAAACTGCAAGAATTACAAAAAGACCTCCACAAAACACGAGTACCTGAAAGTGGCCCTTATGGGTGGCTTCAGTCTCCCATAATGGCCTGGCTAATGCCTCTGCTAGGCCCCTTAATAACAGTTTGTGGTTTACTCTTAATTGCCCCATGTGTTTTTCAAGTTCCTTCAATAGCGCATAGCATTAATTTCACACATAAAAGTTAATCAGAGGGTGGAGCCAAGATGGCAGCGTGAGTAGAGCAGTGGAAATATCCTCCCAAAACCACATATATTTTTGAAAATACAACAAAGAAAACTCTTCCTAAAAGAGAGACCAGAAGACACAGGACAACAGCCAGACCACATTCACACCTGCGAGAACCCAGTGCCTCATGAAGCGGGTAAGATACAAGCCCCAGCCTGGAAGGACCCGAGTGCCCCACACCCCAGCTCCCAGCGAGAGGAGAGGAGTTGGAGCGGGGGAGGGAGAGGGAGCCCAGGACTGCTAAATACCCAGCCCCAGCCATTTGCACCAGAGCGCAGACACAGTGCATGCATGAGGTGTTGGAAACTAGGGAAACAGGATAGTAAGACCTGTGAGTGGGTCCCTGCAGACATTGCACCTGGGACAAAGAAAAGTGAATGCTTTTTGGAAGTCTTAAAGGGACAGGGACCCCACAGCCAGACGGAAGCATCCTGGGACACTTAGTGCAGCAGCAGGGAATTTAGGGATCTCTGGGCACTCTAACCCCCTGGGCAGCAGGGAGCACGGAGGCCCCTCACGGAGATAAATAGCCTCACGGCTGTTCCCCCTCCAACACGGATCCACCATATAGGAGCAACAGCCCGAGGCAGGCCACGCTCACAGCAATAGTGGAGATAAACTCCATCACAGCCGGGCAGGAAGCAGAAGCCCTGTCTGCGTGCAGCTGCCCAGCACAACCCACTAGAGGTCGCTGTTCTCCCAGGAGAGGAAGGCCACAAACCAACAAGAAGGAAGTTCTTCCAGCCGTCACTCATGCCAGCACTGCAAACTATCTCTATCACCATGAAAAGGCAAAATTACAGGCAGACCAAGATCACAGAGACAACACCAGGGAAGGAGACAGACCTAACCAGTCTTCCAGAAAAAGAATTCAAAATAAAAATCATAAACATGCTGACAGAGATGCAGAGAAATATACAAGAGCTAAGGGATGAAGTACGGAGGGAGATTACAGATACCAGGAAGGAAATTACAGAAGTGAAACAAACTCTGGAAGGATTTATAAGCATAATTGATAAGATGCAAGAGGCCATTGATGGAATAGAAACCAGAGAACAGGAACACATAGAAGCTGACACAGAGAGAGATAAAAGGATCTCCAGGAATGAAACAATATTAAAAGAACTGTGTGACCAATCCAAAAGGAACAATATCCATATTATAGGGGTACCAGAAGAAGAAGAGAGAGAAAAAGAGATAGAAAGTGTCTTTGAAGAAATAATTGCTGAAAACTTCTCCAAACTGGGGGAGGAAATAATCGAACAGACCACGGAAATACACAGAACTCCCAACAGAATGGACCCAAGGAGGACAACACCAAGACACATAATAATTAAAATGGCAAAGATCAAGGACAAGGAAAGAGTTTTAAAGGCAGCTAGAGAGAAAAAGGTCACCTATAAAGGGAAACCCATCAGGCTATCATCAGTCTTCTCGACAGAAACCTTACAGGCCAGAAGAGAATAGCATGATATATTTAATGCATTGAAACAGAAGGGCCTTGAACCAAGGATACTGTATCCAGCACGATTATCATTTAAATATGAAGGAGGGATTAAACAATTCCCAGACAAGCAAAAGTTGAGGGAATTTGCTTCCCACAAACCACCTCTACAGGGTATTTTAGAGGGACTGTCCTAGATGGGAGCACTCCTAAGACTAAACAGATGTCACCAGAGAAAATAAAATCACAGCAAAGAAAGCAGACCAACCAAATACTAACTAAAGGCAAAAAATAAAATCAACTACCCACTAAAAGCAGTTAAAGGAAACACGAAAGAGCACAGAATAAAACAACCAACATATAAAGAATGGAGGAGAAGGAATTAGAAAGGAGAGAATAAAAGAATCTCCAGACAGTGTATAAAGCAGCTCAATAAGTGAGCTAAGTTAGGCAGTAAGATACTAAAGAAGCTAACCTTGAACCTGTGGTAACCACGAATCTAAAGCCTGCAATGGCAATAAGTACATATCTTTCAATAGTCACCTTAAATGTAAATGGACTGAATGCACCAATCAAAAGACACAGAGTAACAGAATGGATAAAAAAGCAAGACCCATCTATATGCTGCTTACAAGAAACTCACCTCAAACCCAAAGACATGCACAGACTAGAAGTCAAGGGATGGAAAAACATATTTCAGGCAAACAACAGCGAGAAAAAAGCAGGGGTTGCAGTACTAGTATCAGACAATAAAGACTTCAAAACAAAGAAAGTAACAAGAGATAAGGAAGGACATTACATAATGATAAAGTCCAACAAGAGGATATAACCATTCTAAATATATATGCACCCAACACAGGAGCATCAGCATATGTGAAACAAATACTAACAGAACTAAAAGAGGAAATAGAATGCAATGCATGCATTTTAGGAGACTTCAACACACCACTCACCCCAAAGGATAGATCCACTGGGCAGAAAATGAGTAAGGAAACAGAGGCACTGCACAACACAGTAGAACAGATGGACCTAATATACATCTATAGAACTCTACATCCAAAAGAAACAGGATACACATTCTTCTCAAGTGCACATGGAACATTCTCCAGAATAGACCACATACTAGCTCACAAAAAGAGCCTCAGTAAATTCCAAAAGATTGAAATTCTACCAATCAAATTTTCAGACCACAAAGGTATAAATCTAGAAATAAATTCTACAAAGAAAACAAAAAGGCTCACAGACACATGGAAGCTTAACAACATGCTCATAAATAATCAATGGATCAATGAACAAATTAAAATAAAGATCAAGGAATATATGGAAACAAATGACAACAACAACACAAAGCCCCAACTTCTGTGGGATGCAGCAAAAGCAGTCTTAAGAGGAAAGTATATAGCGATCCAGGCACACTTAAAGAAGGAAGAACAATCCGAAATGAATAGTCTAACATCACAATTATCGAAACTGAAAAAAGAAGAACAAATGAGGCCTAAAATTAGCAGAAGGAGAGACATAATAAAGATTAGAGAAGAAATAAACAAAATTGAGAAGAATAAAACAATAGCAAAAATCAATGAAACCAAGAGCTGGTTCTTCGAGAAAATAAACAAAATAGATAAGCCTCTAGCCAAACTTATTAAAAGAAAAAGAGAATAAACACACATCAGCAGAATCAGAAATGAGAATGGAAAAATCACGACAGACTCCACAGAAATACAAAGAATTATCAAAGACTACTATGAAAACCTATATGCTAACAAGGTGGAAAACCTAGAAGAAATGGACAACTTCCTAGAAAAATACAACCTTCCAAGGCTGACCAAGGAAGAAACACAAAAGTTAAACAAACCAATTACGAGCAAAGAAATTGAAACAGTAATCAAAAAACTACCCAATAACAAAACCCCTGGGCCAGATGGATTTACCTCGGAATTTTATCAGACATACAGAGAAGATATAATACCTAATCTCCTTAAAGTTTTCCAAAAAATAGAAGAGGAGGGAATACTCCCAATCTCATTCCATGAAGCCAACATCACCCTAATACCAAAACCAGGCAACGACCCCACCAAAAAAGAAAATTACAGACCAATATCCCTGATGAATGAAGATGCAAAAATATTCAATAAAATATTTGCAAACCGAATTCAAAAATATATCAAAAGGATCATACAGCATGACCAAGTGGGATTCATCCCAGGGATGCAAGGATGGTACAACATTTGAAATTCCATCAACATCATCCACCACATCAACAAAAAGAAGGACAAAAACCACATGATCATCTCCATAGATGCTGAAAAAGCATTTGACAAAATTCAATATCCATTCATGATAAAAACTCTTAACAAAATGGGTATAGAGGGCAAGTACCTCAACATAATAAAGGCCATATATGATAAACCCACAGCCAACATCATACTGAACAGCGTGAAGCTGAAAGCTTTTCCTCTGAGATTGGGAACAAGACAGGGATGCCCACTCTCCCCACTGTTATTTAACATAGTACTGGAGGTCCTAGCCACGTCAATGAGACAAAACAAAGAAATACAAGGAATCCAGATTGGTAAAGAAGAAGTTAAACTGTCACTATTTGCAGATGACATGATACTGTACATAAAAAACCCTAAAGATTCCACTCCAAAACTACTAGAACTGATATCAGAATACAGCAAAGTTGCAGGATACAAAATCAACACACAGAGATCTGTGGCTTTCCTATACACTAACAATGAACCAACAGAAAGAGAAATCAGGAAAACAACTCCATTCACAATTGCATCAGAAAGAATAAAATACCTAGGAATAAACCTAACCAAAGAAGTAAAAGACCTATACCCTGAAAACTACAAGAAACTCTTAAGAGAAATTAAAGGGGACACTAACAAATGGAAACTCATCCCATGCTCTTGGCTAGGAAGAATTAATATCATCAAAATGGCCATCCTGCCCAAAGTAATATACAGATTTGATGCAATCCCTATCAAATTACCAGCAACATTCTTCAACGAACTGGAACAAATAGTTCAAAAATTCATATGGAAACACCAAAGACCCCGAATAGCCAAAGCAATCCTGAGAAAGAAGAATAAAGTGGGTGGGTTTTCACTCCCCAACTTCAAGCTCTACTACAAAGCCATAGTAATCAAGAATTTGGTACTGGCACAAGAACAGAGCCACAGACCAGTGGAACAGATTAGAGACTCCAGACATTAACCCAAACATATATGGTCAATTAATATTCGATAAAGAGCCATGGACATACAATGGGGAAATGATAGTCTTTTCAACAGATGGTGCTGGCAACACTGGACAGTTGCATGTAAGAGAATGAAACTGGACCACTGTCTAACTCCATACACAAAAGTAAATTCGAAATGGATCAAAGACCTGAAAGTAAGTCATGAAACCATAAAACTCTCAGAAAAAAAATAGGCAAAAATCTCTTAGACATAAACATGAGTAACCTCTTCTTGAACATATCTCCCTGGGCAAAGAAAACAAAAGCAAAAATGAACAAGTGGGACTATATTAAGCTGAAAAGCTTCTGTACAGCAAAAGACACCATCAATAGAACGAAAAGGTACCCTACAGTATGGGAGAATATATTTGTAAATGACAGATCTGATAAAGGCTTGACAGCCAAAATATATAAAGAGCTCACTCACCTCAACAAACAAAAAACAAACAATCCAGTTAAAAAATGGGCAGAGGAACTGAACAGACAGTTCTCCAAAATTCAGATGGCCAACAGACACATGAAAAGATGCTCCACATCGCTAATTATCAGAGAACTGCAAATTAAAACCACAGTGAGATATCACCTTAACCAGTAAGGATGGCTACCATCCAAAAGACAAACAACAAATGTTGGCGAGGTTGTGGAGAAAGGGGAACCCTCATGCACTGCTGGTGGGAATGTAAATTAGTTCAACGATTGTGGAAAGCAGTACGGAGGTTCCTCAAAATGCTCAAAATAGACTTACCATTTGACCCAGCAATTCCACTCCTAGGTATTTACCCTAAAAATGCAGCACACCAGTTTGAAAAAGACAGATTCACCCCTATATTTATCACAGCACTATTTACAATAGCCAAGAATTGGAAGCAACCTAAGTGTCCATCAGTAGATGAATGGATAAAGAAGATGTGGTACATACACACAATGAAACATTATTCAGCCATAAGAAGAAAACAAATCCTACCATTTGCAACAACATGGATGGAGCTAGAGGGTATTATGCTCAAAGAAATAAGCCAAGCAGAGAAAGAGAAATACCAGATGATTTCACTCATATGTGGAGTATAAGAACAAAGGAAAAAACTGGAAGAACAAAACAGCAGCAGAATCACAGAACCCAAGAATGGACTAACAGGTACCAAAGGGAAAGGGACTGGGAAGGATGGGTGGGTAGGGAGGGATAAGGGGGGGAGAAGAAAGGGGGTATTATGATTAGCATGCATAATGTGGTGAGTGGGAGAAAGAGGAGGGCTGTGCATCACAGAGAAGACAAGTACTGATTCTACAACATTTTGCTATGCTGATGGACAGTGACTGTAATGGGGTTTGTGGGGGGACGTCGTATAGGGTAGAGCCTAATAAACATAATATTCTTCATGTAATTGTAGGTTAATAATAGCAAAAAAAAAAAGAGAGGAAGAAAAGAGGGATTACTCCCTGATAGGATAAAACTAACTGCCAGTCAACGATTAATGCATGCTTTACATATCCTTAATTTTGATCTTTGAAAGGGTGTCCGATGATCAGCTATGGAAGTACATTTTTCTGATAATATTTCTTTCTCTAAAAAAAAAAAAAAAAGCAGTTCCTGTGTGGTGATCTCCAATAGGTTCTTCACAATGGTATAAAGGTCATATCAAAGTGTGGGCAAAGGGTTTGTTTGTGTTTATACAGAGGATCAAAGCCTAATTTGGCTACACAGAAAACGAATTAAGATACGATATGAAGAACTTCCACCATCAACATCCTCTGGAAGAGTCATTCCAGAAGATGAACATCAAAAAACTTCAACAAAGATCCTGGTAGCTACAGTCATCCCACCGGTTCCTGGACTTGCCATTGGAATGAAGAAGGAGATATCTAAGCTGGCCTGTGCATACATTAAAACAACAAATTTGACTGGATCTATACTGTCGGAACTCAACCAAGAATTAGGAGAAGTGCAAGTTGCAGTGCTCCAAAATCGTGCGACTATAGACTATCTACTGTTAAAAGAACACATGGGATGTGAACAGTTCCCAGGAATGTGTTGTTTTAATTTGTCTGATTTTTCTCAAACTATTCAAATTCAGTTAGACAATATCCATCATATTATTGATAAGTTTTCACAAATGCCTAGGGTACCTAACTGGTTTTCTTGGTTTCACTGGAGAGGGCTGGTAATTGTAGGTCTGCTTTTGTTATGTAGCTGTATTCCTATTATGTTAATGTATGTGCGCAATTTAATTAGCAGTTTAAAACCTATACATGCTTATGTTACTCTACAAGAAGATATGTCAAAGAAATAATCAATCTTCCCATGTTTTCTTCCATCTGCTACTTCTATAGCTTTTCTTCTTCCTTCCTAATTACAACCCTTTAGTAGAATTACTGCCACATATCGAAAATTACCGAGTATCATAATTCTTCCAAGTGGCAAAGGTACCTCAAGACAAATGCTGGGCATAGAAGCCACAGGGCATAAATCTGCAAAGAAGTAAAAAGCTAACCTTTTCAAAGAATATTGCTTCTCTCTCACTTATCAACTTCACATTTCTCTGTATGGCCCCAGAAAATGACTGGTTAGCCAGAGATGGGTAAGATTCCTCAAGGGAGGAACAACCTAAGACAGGCACAGTCGCAGGGGGGCCATCAGGAGAGAAATTGGGGACCAACAGAGGGGAGGCTTAGAACCTCATCCCCCCTGTTTTGAGAGAAATCTTCTGCATCCATGGATGTTTTGTTGCCCTTGTCTAGCTTGGATTAATACTTAGTCTATAGGCACAGACCTGATCATCTATATTTGCCCTCTTACAGCACTAAATTACGTTTTCTACCTTTATCTTGCATCTACCTACCACTTCGGCATTTTATTAAAAATAATAATAATAATAATAATAATAATAATGGAGAAATGTAGGATTCACATATAAATCATGTATAAAAATCAAACGAATAATCATATCTGACTTGATTGTTTATAGTTCATGATGCGTGATCAAAACCAAAAGTTTCTGTGAAATGACTGCCCTTGCACTGTTCACCATGTAAGAAATTATTCACTATGCAACACCTTGTTCACCATGTAAGAACTTGTTTGTTCTGCTTCAGAAGATTTGAGACTGTTGAGATATAGGCTTGGGGTTGATTAATGACTGTGCATTGAGTCCCCTATACAAAATTTTATTGTTGTTAACAACCATTTGATCAATAAATATGAGAGATGCCCTCTCCAAAAAAAAAAAAAAAATACAAAGGAAATAGTCCAAATATCTGGAACACTTATGACTGTCTAGTAATCACAGAAGAGCAAATGAAAATATTGAGAGTAATCTTTTGGCCTATAAATGAACAAATAATAGAATAAATATTTTTAATGTTGAAAAAAAAAAGTTAATCAACTGTTGCTCCGCGAGTACTCCCCCCTCCCGACTGAGCCTCCGGCCATCAACTAGCCTTAAACCCCACATCGCCCCTCCTCAACCGGAAGTAGCCAGATCGAGTTGGCACCCATTATAACCAAAAGGCTGAAATGTAAGGCTGAGAGCACTGACGGGAGGAGCAAACACGTTGGACCCTGATGACTTGTCAAAGTCCCCGACTGCTGCCCCCTCCCAACCTGAAAAATGTGCCTTAAGTTATTAGCTAATCCTCGCACCGCTGTAAATCTAAGCTCTGCCTCCCCCTGCCTTCTTTAAAAACTCGCTGCCTGTCTGCTTACCCACACGAATTTCCCCAGCCTCTATTTCTGTAGACTGGGGAAATCTTGCCCGGGTGTTTGCGTTCAAATAAACTACCTGGCCCTTTGTTGCCTCTCTTCGCCTGCTTATTTCAGCTAGAATTTATCTTACAAAGAACAGTTGAATTTCTTTTTGAAATATCTGATTTACTCTGAGCTTTCAACTCAGATTTTCTGACATGGCTAAGCCATCCTGCTCTTTGTCCCTTTGTACAAAGCAATTTCCCTTAGCATTTAAATTCAACTAGGTCCTCCACGCTGCATCTAGAATAAAACCTATGCCCATGTTCAGGTTCCAGAGCTCCACAGGATCCACACCTGCCTACTCTCCTCCTCAGCTGGTATCAGCCTGGCCCTGCAGCCCTTTCTGTTCCCCAGATCCATGAAGCTTCTTATTTTCTTTGCTCCAAAGGTCTTCACACCTTTGTCCTTTGCCTGGAATATCATTCTACATAATAATAATGCCTATTAGCTAACATTTATTTATCCAACACTGTGTACCAGGCACTCTCCTAAATTTTGTATTATGTATCAACTGATTTAAACTGCTAGGTACCTGGATAGGTGAATAACATACTGATTTTACAGGTGAAAAAAAAGGCATACATAGATAAGTATTTTTTCAAAGACATACATTTGGCACAAAGTTGAGAGTAGAATTCAAACAGATGCTCCTAGCTTGAGAGTATCACCAATACATTGCACTCTTGGCCATTTTGACTCTGAGGATTGAAGAGAATTTTTATTCATGTTAAGGAATACAAATTGAAATGTAATTAAAATAATATAAATATTTTAAAAATTTACTATAAAAAATCTTTCTGGAGCTAATTTTATGAAGCTTATCGAATTTCTTGATTAATTTTCTACCACTGAGGACTTGGCTACTCTTACCCTCATCTTTCTCTTTCTTTTCTGGTTCTGTTTTTATCCAGGCATAGAGAGGAACAGTTTAGGGAAAAAAGCAACTCCCCTCTTTGTTGATTTTCCTGCTCCCCTCTTTAAACCCTCTTCGTGGCAGGCATTTAAATGATGGTCTCTTAGGTGCCTCATGAGTTGGTTCTTTGGAGGCATCTTCGGGAAGTTCTTCATTCATCATTCATAGATGAAGGAGATAATTTTCTGGCTTGACCTCTTCTGAATATTTTCTTAGATAGTCTCATCTCTATCTGTTTATCCCTAAACTTTTGCCAAGATCTTTTGGTGGAATACTGAACAGAGGGCTAAATCCTACTTATCCATATTGTCCATTTGACAATCATGAGGCACACACTTATTGCCATCAAAGAAATGAAAGTGTAGGTTGTTCCATGGCACATCACCGCCCTGTTTCGCTACTTTGCCATATATACTCAAATTCTCTACTCATCCTACACTCCTTCCTTGCTTCAAAAAGACAGGTGCAGACTAACAATTCTGCTGTGTAAACAGATGCTCAGCTGGGAAATCAAATGATTGCTTTTGTTGCAGCTCACTTATGTATGTATATCTCTAAGGAGTCTCCTCATGCATCTCTGGTCTTTTATGGATGTGCAGTGGTTGGTGGTAGAGGGAGCAGGGATTTCTGCCACTGTTTAGTAGATCTTGTATAAATATATATGGTGGCTTTTCTTAATCTGACCCAAATCCATAGTTCTTTTGGTGGTTACAAAATTTTGGAATGAATTTATTTTTTATAATATACCATTCCTGAGCCCTAAACTTCCTATACCTAGAAGAGTGTGGTCAAATTACCCTCACATTTTTCTCTCGCCTAAAGAGAGAAGTGTCAAAAAGTTCATTTAACTTTGAACTTTTTCACCCAAACAATGAGATAAGGATTTCATTCAATTAACTTTTATTTTGTTTTTGGGATCAGAATGGATCTTGGAGTATTTTTGTTTTTTTCTGTTGATAAAGAGCTTTTCATTCTTTAATTTCCCCCCCAACCCATGAACAGGCAACAGCTCTCTTTCAAGATTGACTGCTTTTCCTAATTAATAACTCTTACTCTGCTAAAAAAACTTATTTCCACTGTCCTCTCCAAACAAACTTGGAACATTCCTTGTTTTCCCTCTGCAGATGACAGTCTGTGGGGGATGGCAGGTGTTGTCATGACCAGTACTTCAGAAAATAGAGAGTTTGATGGGACACCTAAAAAATTAACAGAGAAGAAAATATTTCTGTTGCCTTAAAAATCATTAAAAATATTTTCAAAATGTTAGCACTTAAAAAATCATATAAGAAAAAATCTGCGATTTTTTTTATTGTCTTTTCCTTAAAATGCTATGCCCTGCACTTACTTATTATTTCAGATGACAAATAAAAGTGATTTTTATAAAAGTAATGACTTACATTGAATAAAATACATTACCTAATGTTTAATATAAGCACTTATGTCATTTATATAAGATTTGGTTCAAACTTTTAGTTGAACATCTAATAGAGTAATAGAAATGATTCCCCAGTTAATCATATATTTTGTACAAGTATTAGTGAAAAGTCTTATATTTGTACAATGCTGGGAACCCTTTCAGAATTGAAACTGCAATAGCTATTTGGATTCAAAGTTTGAGGAGCAAATAATCTACATATGATTATGCAAAATGTATTGAGCTCAGAGTAATATTCTCTAATTCACTTTTGAATGATAAGTGCAACTGCTTACCTGGAAATTATAAAAATAATTGGGAAATCTGAATAGAGGCATTTTTGTTAAGAAATATGAATATATTTTTTGGAGCAAGATGAATTTGAACTCCAGTTTCAGTGACTAAAGGTGAATGTGTTCTGTAAAAGAAATACTTAGGAATTTCTTGTTTACAAATTTGACATTTTTTTCCTGAATAGACGAAGAGCTTACATTTCAATTGAGTACTTTATAAAATGGATTTTGAAACCTGGCATGGTATCAATGTGAAAAGTAAGGAAAATAAGGCAAGTGCTGGTGCTTTCCACATACTCTCTCTCTTAACCTATTAGTCATCTATCTGAATCCACACAGAAAATTTAGGCAATTTGTCCAAAATCATAGAGCTATTAAGTGGCAAGCCAGAATTAAAATCAGAATCTGTGCATTCCAAGAGGGTGCTTTTCCCCATTAGGTTACATGGCCTCCCAGGAAGTAAAAGGACATGGCTTCGGGAGTAGGACGTAAGGGAACGCTGGAAGAAGACATGAACACAGTGTTTCCGAGCCTCACTGAGGGGCTCTCAGGGGACAGAGGCCAGGGAAGACCACTAGAAAATAATTCAGGATTGAACGAGTTCAATGCCTTTGTCAAATTATTTCCTTATAATTCTTCAATGAAGTTTAAAAAGTGATTGAAAAGGAGCCATTTTAAGAGAATCTAGGACAAAATACTCAGGAAGACAAACCAGAAACAACAGCAAAGGTTCAACGTAGTGTTGGCCTCATTTGTACTACAGAGTCAAAATCTTCACCTAATATAGATGCAGAATTTCTGGTCTCATATATAAGAATTTATAGATTGAAAGAAGGAACAAATGCATAGGGGTGGGGGTGTGTACCTCATTTGTATGTAAACGTTGAGGTCATAAAATATTTCTTTTAAAATATTTTATGGTGTTGAGTGTCTTTCTCCATTCTTTTTACTATTCATATGACCTAGGAGGATGATACATCTCTTTTAGTCACTTACTACTCTCCAAATCAGAATACATTAATAATATATATAAAAGAACTTGTGTCACTTCTTAAATTGAAATTGCTTTCTCAAGAGTAATCTTGACATTGGAGGATTTGTGAGTTGATACTTTAAATTTGCATCCTCATTTGTAGGGTGTCTTCTCATTTACCCATTTAACAAAATAGAAATTATGTACGTTTTGGTTCTGATGGCTATGTTAGTATAGTCATATAGTTAGTACTAGGAAGAGTAGCTCAAACATCTGTATTTAAAAACAGAAAGGGTCAGAAAATGAACACCATTGTAATAGTAAGTAGGATCATAACTAGTGAGGATAGCTTCCACTTTAGTGAAATACTAGTAATAAATGTAGCAGGATTCAATACAAGAGACAAAAAGCTGAGTGTCTACAATCTCTTAACATTATCATTTTAGTCTTAAAATATTTCCATTGTATCGCAAACAAGTCTCCTATAATTTTGGAAATAACTTAGTATTTTTAATATTTCAAATTCAAATCTGTGTAGCTAAATTTAATCTCCCACAAACTGCTCTGATTTTCAGCCTTTAATCTAATCAGCTGACACTTAGAAGTCCCAGGGATTTTTTTTCTTTTCCAAATACATCCTATATTTTTCTTCTCTGCCTCTTTCATTATGTGTTAGTCAACATGCTCCGCAAACAACTGCTTCATTCACTCAATTCAGTGAAAAATAAATCAATCAAGTCAGTTGCTAGATTCCTTATAGACAAAATATTCAGCTGATTGACTAGATGTTTCACTTATTGATTGTTTGTTTGGGTATTATTTAGACATAGCCTTTGTCACCTTCTTTTCTCCCTTTATTGAATCCGCTCTAATTGCTTTTGTATTATCCTTTTTGGCATTCTTCTAGCTTCTCCCTTCCACTTTTGATTGTTTAAACAGTTCTATTTATAAATGCATTCTTTGGTCAGTCTGTATGATATGTTTTCTAAATGGTTTAGCACAAAGTATATAGGCTATGTGTCCTGATATTCAGTCTGTGCTCAAATAACATGAATCAAAATTTGAATTGGAATGAGATTCAAGGCCACATGTACTAATTTTATCTTTTTATATCTGAGTCAGCTTTCTAGTATTTTTTGAATACATGGGTGGTGGCAGAGAGAAAAAAAAGTCAGTTATCAAATATTCAAGTACTGATAATTTGCTTCTTTATAATCTCACTTTTATCCTACTTCTCCTAGATTTGGTGGTCCAGACATGAGTCACACCCATCTGATAAAACCTGGTACCAATGCAATACATATTTCAGTTTACTTTCTAAGTGTACTTGTACAGCAAAACTTGGCTAAAGAAAAGCACACAAGTGGTTAAACTGGACTTAATTTAAATCTTGAAGGGATACTTCAACACTTCTGGATACTACTATACTTGCTTAGTATTTTCACCTTCCAATTTTTTTTCCTTAAATTTTTAATAACCTCTTCTCTTTTAATATCCCTATGATGACTTCTCCAAACATTCTCAAAGAAAACAAATGTAATCTGATGGAAACAATATCTCATGTTCCGTCACCAGTTATGAAAACGTGCCTTCGTCTGCACAACTTACTCAGCCCTCTGTCTGATTATGAAAGAGAACGTATCTCTGCTCTTCAGGCCAACTCCTCACTTAGGCCCTGGGCCCCCTTTCTTCTTTGAGGGCTCTGCTCCTGCCATTATATAACCCACACCTCCTTCACCTGCATCACCAATCTCTTCATCTCTGCAGGATTAACCCAAGCACACAGGATTAACCCCCACACATCTTGATGTCACTTCTCTTTAAAAATCAAAAACAAAACTCATTTTTCGACCCTACATTATCCTCCATATACTACTCTGGTATTGTCTCCTTCCCATTCAAAATTCCTCAAAAAGCTAAACTATTCTTGCTCTCTCCACTTTCTTACTTTCCATTCTCCCTTCAACTCATTCCAATATGACTATTTTTTTCCTGGTTATTTGTTGGTTTGTTTTTCCCAAGATCTACTGAAGCAGAAACAAGTTGGTCAGATACTTGATGGGAAAAAGCAGTTTCAATGGTATTCAAAGTATTTTTTAAAAGATAGTATAGCACAAGACTTTGAATTGACCATTTGAGGTGGCTGTCTACCAGAAGGCATGAATCCAGAGTGGTTTCTTTCATGCTCAGAAGAAGTTTGGAGGAGGCAGAGAAACCCTGCTTTTCTTGCCTTCCAGCAGGTACCTGTTTGGGGACAATCTGAAAATCAAGGTTGTGCTATACTGTTCTGCAGATCCTGATATTCATGAAGGTGGCTGGCCATTTCTTACTTCCTGTTCTGAATCTCATTCTGCAGAAGGCCATATGTCTTGGTAGTTAGCAGCTTCCACAGCAAAGTTCTCCTCCATTTCGTGCATCAGAGACTTGTTAGTTCTTTTAAACCATCGATTTTACAGGTGAGGAACTGACCCTGTCTCCAGTTCTCTTTTTTCTCCCCCCTTTCACCTGTTTAACCCATCCCTCTATCACCTCCCCTATGCCAACCACCAGTCTGTTCTCTGTGTTTATGAGTCTATTTCTGATTTTCTATTTTTGCTCATTTGTCTTGATTTTTAGATTCCACAGTAAGTGAAATCACATGATATTTGTTTTTGTCTGACTTATTTTACTTTGCACAATATCCTCTAGGTTCATCCATGTTGGTAGAAATGGCAAGATTTCTTTCTTTTTATTAGCTGAGTAATATTCCACTGTATATATGTACCACTTCTTTATGATTCATCCATCAGTGGACACAGGTTGCTTTCATATCTTGGCTATTGTAAATACTGCTGCAATGAACACGGGAGTGCATATGTATTTTTGAATTAGTGTTTTTTTCCCCTAGGTAAATTCCTGAAAGTAGAATTTCTAGGTTGTATAGTATTTCTATTTTTAATTTTTTGAGGAACCTCCATACTGCTTTCCACAGTGGCTGCATCAACTTACATTCCCACCAACAGGGAGGGTTCCCTTTTCTCCGCATCTTCCCCAACACTTGTTATTTCTTATCTTTTGAATAATGGTTATTCTGACTCGTGGGAGGTGATATCTTATTGTGGTTTTGATTAGCATTTCCCTGAAGATTAGTGGTGGTAAACATCTTTTCATGTGTATGTTGGGTCATCTGTATCTCTTATTTGGAAAAATGTTGATTCTCTCTTGAATCTTGCTCCCCCTGATACAGGGCATCATTGCTCTAGTTCAGATAGCAGCCTCACAGTGATCAGCAAACTTGGAATTGTACCATTCTTTAACATCCCAAAGGTTCTTGGCAGCCACACTTTCATTCTGCTGCCACACATCACCCAGAGAGCAGAGGTCAGGCCCACACCAGTTTGCCCATGCTACTCCTGATCCGGGCCTACAGTTCATAGGTTTCATCACTGTGCAGTTTTTTCAAAAAGTCAGTCTCTTCTTGCAAGGAGTCCACTTTACATTCAAGGTCAAGGATCTCCAAATAAACATTGCCAGAATCCTGTCTTAAAGTTTCCAGGGTGCTCTGAGCTTCTCTATGAGCTTCTCTCTGAAACATCTCTTCCTGGAGCTTCTCCTGGAGCTGCATGATGTCCTTGCATGATGTTCCTAGCTAGGTTGTCATGCAGAGCCCACATGTGGACCTTGTCATTGCTGAACAGGTCCACCTGCTGCCACAGCTCCTGTATCTCCTTCTCAGAGAGGTCCTCAGGTATGACTTCCCTGGCCCTTGAGCTTGGCCAGCAGAATCTTGTTCTGCTGCTCCAGGAAGTGCACACTGGAGATGCAGGTAAGGTGATGTAGTCATTCAGTTCCTGCAGCTCAACCTTGTCGTTCATGTGGGTGTTCTAGAACTCGGTGTTGATGGTGTATGGCCTAGGAGTGTGTGGTGTACATGCCACCTTGGAGGCAAGGTGTGGGGGCTGTGTCTGATTCTGGGGCTTAGCATAGCATGCTGCCCAGGCTGTACGTATGATGGAACATGGTCACCACACTTTGCCTGGAGCTGAGTAGCTCATGGTGCTGGGGTTGTAAAGCTCCTGAAGGAGGAGGAGGAAGTGGACTCGGCTGTGGATGGTGGCACTGAGGACTGCCTCTGGCAGGAGAGGCCAGCAAGAATATGGTGGGTGTGGGCAGCAGGATTGCTGGTACACCAATGGTGCAGAGGCCCCAAAGGGAGAGTGACAGAGCTCCAATAAAGCTTTAGTTCTTTTTGCTCCTCTGAAACAGCTCTCATAAAGGTGACAGGCTGCTTAAGTCAAAAGCCAAAGCCAGCAGATTTTTGTTCTCACCATCCTTTACCTCCCAGAGGCAGCTGAAAAGGCTGACCACAGCCCACTGATGAATGCATAGGTGCTTCTCTAATCTTCTGACATTCTTGGTTTCTCTTGCCATTACCCCTTCTCAGAAATCTTTATGGCTCCTCCTCTGTCTAACCTGGCTCGAGATGTTAGAGTTAGGGGCAACTCCATCATGTACCTTCTCTGCTTATGGAAAATCTCAGGGGATCTGTGGTTTCAAATACTATCCATATATTTATTCAAAAATTTTAATCTAGAGTCTAGTTCTCTTTGAGCCTGCAAGTCATCTACTGAGTAGCTTCCCTTTCATCTCTCTTGGGTCTTCAGATTGTTGACACACCTTGCAGATCTTGGGTCTTGCCCACTTCCAAATTCCATTAACTAATTCCTTATTATAAATCTCTCAAAATATGCATCTTCTGTTGGTTCTGTTTCTCTGAAGAATGCTGCTTAGTACATATCCCAAGAAATTCTTGTGAATTCATATAAAAATTGCATTATAGTCTATAGTGTGTGTGTGTATGTGTGTCTAAATAGAAAACAGTACTTTAAAAAATTATCATCAATAAAAAATTTTCATAATACTTCTTGGATAATAGGATTCTTTCTTTAATGGGTCTGTCAACTTCAGAAATTTGGGCTGAATTGAAGAGAACTGACACTTATTTCAGGTTCAACACTGAATAATTTCTCCTTGCTTCTTGATCTTGATGTCATAGTATATTGAGAATAGTCGTTCATATAAACATGTCAATTCAGATAACAACTTGTTTTTTCTGGTTTCCATACCACACAGAGGCAATCAGCAAAGACATGCACTGAAGTTATCACCTCAAATGTACTGTAGAACATTTTCTGGCTATTTAAATAGAAATACTGAGAAGTATGTCTTCTTGAGAGGTTCAGTGGTTGCATGACAATATAGATAGATTCACAGGCACTCAGGGAAAGGATAGTTTGCTGGTAGTTAGTGATGTTCTTTATTTTACGCATAATGCTGTGATTTTCATCTCATGTAAATTAAAATAAACTTAAAACCACTCATTCTCACAATCAACTCTTTTCATCTAATGCTCAAATTCCATTTCGTTTAGCATGTCTTGAAAGGAGAAAGGCAAAATACAATTTTATTGTTGTTTTTACTATTTTTTGTTTTGTTTTGTATCTTCTAAATATGCTATCCATATGTCATTTTTTTATTATTGAAGTAAAAAAGGAATTCTATCTTCTTTAATGAAAAATCAATTAAAACATCCAAATGATCAGTTTCTAATTATTTTCTCTAGCTCTAAAATAAATAACCAAGTAATAAAATAGTATATAAGTACATTAAAATATTTGACACTGTCATCCAATAAAAACACCTTTATTAGCATGAGGCTTCTTTTTAGACCTAAAGATAGTTGATCCTCTGGATTATCAATATTTCCCTGTTATGGAAATTTTACTTTCCTGATTTGAAACTGGTTTCTATGGAGGCATCAAGCAATTGGAAAACAATAGCTGGGTTGAGTATCATTTTTATTGACTTATCTTTGACAGGGCTTTTCTCTTTAGGTGTAAAAAATATTTTATAATGCCCAGGACTTGATTTTAAATGTGGTTGTCAGAATGAGGACTTCTTAAAAATATTACTCAGTTTTATTCAGTTAACATTAGTTGCATCCTGTAAATAAGCATCTATACATGTTTCTTATATTGGCTATTTACTAACAACTCCCTGATTGTTATGAACGACACCCTGAGAGGGTGGGGCTGTCATTTTCATATCACGGGCATTTTGGGAAGCCTCAGTAATAATTCTTTTCTATTGCAAACATTAAGGACTTTAGATTTTTGAAGTTTTTTCTGTCTTTTATGGATTTTGTACTTATTTTAAGCTTATACATCAACCTTTCTGTTTTTAACCAACATGTGCATGTTATATCTAAATATAGTTTTAAAATTAATATCCCATTAAGTATTGTAACAATGACAGCAAAAAAAAAAGACTTTTGTTTATTTCTTATTTTTTACTTTTATATTATCAGGGAACTTGCTTCTGTAGGAAGTGAAAGTATGCTCAGTGGTATCAAATTTATAATTGGGTCAGGAAATTAAGTTGATTTGTAGGAGCCAGTTGTTTTATAGATACTTAAAATAACAAGTTCAGACACTGGTTCATAAGGTGACACATTAGCTTAAAAATATAGCAGTGTGGACCTGCTCTGACTCATGGATAAAGTGTATGGGTTAGCAATAGCCAAGTGGGCAAAGACTTTGGATAATCTGACCTTATTAAACTTTCTTCATATTAATATAACTATAACTGTAATAAAAACAGGCTTCACTGTACCATAGAATATCAAATAAGTATTTTTATAGTATCTGTACATTTTTTAAAAATTGAAATTCCTTTGAAAATAATGTCTGTTTAAAGAAAGACCAACCTGGACATTACACTGTATCTTCCTAAGTGAAAATAAGAATGGAAATATATATTACTACCAAAAGTTCTCCCAGGAGATGGTTTGGTTGAGCATCACTTTCTTATTTTAATTTTATAAATACCAAGAATGGTTTTAACTACATATCTTAATTAGTGACACTTGGTAAAATCATAACAGCATAGAGAAAAATAGCTCCAGAACAAAATACTTTAGATGTGCCATTTCAAATCCAGTGTTCATTTTGTTTCTGGTGTTTGCCTAAACTGCATAAGATATAGACACTGTGCCCACATAAGTAATCTATTTTTGGTAAATAAAAAATAGCCACTGTCACATAATATTATCTAGGCAAAACCATTATTTCCCTTGCATTTATTATTTGGCCTTATGTGATGTGTTTATGAGTGATATGACAATAAATGAAAAGTTCAGAATAGAATATTAACATTTTTGAATGAATTTGCCATTTAGAAAGTTACTGTAGTGACAAAGGAATGCAAACATCTCCATTTACACATCCTGGCAGAGAACAGAGAAGCAGGGTTGATGTTCCTGATTATAGAAAGAAAAAATGGTATTTTTTAGACCTAAAGGAGGAAGACTGCATAAAAATAAAATTATAAAGCTGTACTTCAAGTGAACTTTGAACAAGTTCATAATCCAGTACTGAAACTGAACAGCTGATATAAAGCAGTAACTGTCCTGCTGTAATTTCATGCAGTACATAGAAGATTAGCCAAACCTTGGTAAAGAGAAATACAATGTGGAACAGAAGAGCAATCAGTCACTTAACCACATCACCACATCATGTAAAATTTTTTCACCAGGTTTGTAGTGAAAAGGAGCAATAAGCTTCAGACCTCTACTAAAGAGCTTTCAGGGATGGTTTTACAGGTTTGTTCTTTTAAGCAGTTCAGTAACGTGTGTTTTCTCAATTTTATAATTTGGGTTTAGTAATTCTCAATGACTCCTTTGATTTTATTAATAAAGTCCCAAAGGAAGAGTCACCATCATTTCTGAATTCTGGACCAAGTTTATTCTACCTGACCCTCTCAGTCAAGTTTTTAGTATACTAAGTACACACCCATGTGAGACTTGATCCTAAAGCAGTATTTATTTCTGACCTCATGTGTGTATTAAAACATGTGTATGTGTATGTGCATGTGAAAACATACACATACACATTGACTTAGAGTAGGTTACCATTACATTCAGTCAAGTTCGCCTTAGTTTATAATAGACATCCCATCAATATAATCAGTTAACCATTATTTTTAGTTGTTGGGGCCATATCAAATGCTAAAAACTTAAACTAGGAGGAGAAGGCAGTAAGAGTACCAACTATGAATCATATGAAACTTCAGTTTAGATGACCCAAAATTTCTGGGTGTCCTGAATCTTTTAATAAGGCCTTTGAGTAATACATACATTAGGTGAAGTTCTTAAAACAGGCCAGCCTCTAGGATGAAAGTGGCACATATATGTTGACTTGCAGGAATCCCACTCACAGCAGTACTACTGTGCACACTGTGTTTTCCCAGACTGCCCCCAGCTCACAGCTACCTCTTTGAAAGCACTGTATCTGCAAGGAACAGAGGGAATTCTTTCTAATGAAGGAGAGGTCAGATACAGTGCGGTACACACCATTAACAATAAATAAACATAATCCACTTGGGAATGAATTCTGCTACCATGTACTAAACATTATGAAAATACCTTTCTTATAAACTTTGTGTCATGGTTGTTTTAAAGAAAGCAGCTTTCCTGCTGTATACAGTTCAGCTTTCAAGAAGGTGAAACCTCCACTTCTCAAACAAACAGTGAAGTGTTGTGTGAAAGTTTGTGGCTGAGAACGTCTGTCAGTTGACAATAAAATTTGTTTTAATAATAGGAGTCATTTCATTTCAAAATGCTTTCACTTTCTGCCTTCTGAGCATCCTTGTGCTCTACCTCTGAGAAAGGAAGGGGCCAAACAATCTCAAATCCCATCTTTCCCCTCTGTGGTAATTTGGCGCGAGGGTGCAAATAATCTTAGGGATGTTTGGTAATGGGATTTTCATTTTGTGCTATAAAGTTTATTAAAGAAAGGAACAAAGTGCTGTTTTAATGAAAGATTATTCCAATTTTTCTCTTGAATATAAAGTCTCTGAATATAGAATATTTGTCTTTCAATTTCAGAACTACAACACCAAAATGGCTCCTATCTAGAAAAATGTGAAGAGCAGGGAAGCCACATTTAAAACATTTCAAAAGTTATATTCAGTGTGAATTAATATAGCTTTGATATTTACAATATTAAATGATCTATGTTTCACATGCTGTTATGAAGATATGTTGAGATTATTTTTAATATTTAAATGAAATCTTTGGGTATGCAAAGTAGAAAGTGAGTGAGGGATAAATCAATTTTTAACTAACAGGTGTTTTTTTTAACTAGCTATAATTAATGATGATTAACTAAGGATGATTAAACAAGGAATATTGGTGTTTATTTTACTGTCTTACCTTAGAGAAGTTTAGGCTAGTAAAGCTCTTGTAATTCTAAAACGACCTGGAGGATAACTGAATCAAATTTATGCACCACATTTGACAGTTCTAATCTCCTCATGTGGTTCCTCAGGTTACTTGTTTAGTAATAACCCTTTTAGCCTAATCCACTCCCCACTCACCCAACTTCTTCTGCCCCTGCTCATCCCCACTTCCACAGCCATCACCCAAACACACACCAAAGGGCTCCTAGAAAAAGCTGCTGCAAAATGCAGTTGGCCAGCATTGCTAGCTAACATTGGTACCAGTCTTGGTAATCAAGTTTAATTTCTTGAGGAAGTACTTAGCGCAATGTGTAGAATGGACATTAAATCTGAGAATGCTAAAATTTCTGCCAAAGTGTTCATTTTACTGGTGGCATACTGTGCATATACATAAAATTCATTAGCCTTGGCAGGAAAACCAAACTGGGGACGTGAGAGCAGCAGAGGGTGGTATTGACCATTCTAGAAGCCGGAAATTCAGTATCCTTGATCACAGGGCTATTCTCTGCTTCACGACCAAAATTCACTCCAAGGGGCTAAGCCCTGTATAAACTGCCTGACATTTATTGACACACTCCCTAATTACAATGGTTCTACCAAAAACACCACTCTCATTTCTGCAGTCTGCCCTGTTTTCCTTTTTCAAGGATTTCTCAGTGTGCCTGAATTTTGGGGCAGAGGTTGGTGACCAGTCAGGAAAAGTAACTTGGGTTCTTTGAGGGCATGTGGCATGAATTTGTTCTGTTCCTTGCAGTACTTCTCCCACTGCCCAACCTTCATTCCCTGCTCTGCTCCATTCCCAGACTACCCAGTCCCCCTTCATTTGAGTTTGCATGTTGTGCATTAAGTTTCATATGCCTTTAGTTCCTTTTAGTTGACTCTTTTACAAACATTACACAAATGAGGTTCCTCAGGCTACTTGCTTAGCGATACTGCTTTTAGCCTAACGCCTTTTATGGCATTACACCGATTTATAGTTTTGAAAGTGGCTGCATGATTCATGTATTTGCATCAGTGAAGATGACTTTCCATTGGTCACTCTAAATTGGGGTATTATATTAGCCTTTGTTTAGCTATTCCTAAACTAATACAAGTGACAATAAAAAAATATGACACAATTTGGAGCAATGTACAAAAAATATTAATGAAAACATATCTGTGATTGATCAAACATTCCATTTGATATAAGATAACAACATTACCAAAATAGTTACCTGAACTCTGCTTTTCTAATAGTACTTTTTCCCACTTCTCACTTGTGGTTTCTTCAAAGGTCATATTTAGAAATTTCTTCATTAACTACATATTGTATAATCCTATTCATATTGTATTCAAGAACCAGCATATGTAATACATGGTAATGGAAATCAGAGGATTTGTTGTTTATGAGGAATGGAGATTGAATGCAAAGAGCCGGAGGGAACTTTCTAGGATAGTGGGAACGTTCACTGTCTTGATGGTTGCGTGGATATGTACATTTGTTAAAACTTTGAATTGCATACCTAAGATAAGTGCATTTCACGCTGTATATTTTACCCTATTAAAATGTGAAAAATTGTTTTGTATAACTGTAATTTTTCAAAAGTATCAGTCATGTGTCTTCCCCATGTTATATCTTTTTCATTGCTTTAGCCATTTTCAGAACATTGGAAAATTGTCTTGAATTTCCTGCTTTTTATTTGGATTTGAAACAATTTTATTGTATGTAGTTATCTTCTCACTAATTCTTAACTTGACTTAAAATAGCAAATTAATGTAATTGTTGTAGTATGTCACAGATATTCCAAATATAACTGCTTTTCTAATAGTACTTGTTCCCACTTCTCACTTTTTTGGACAGATTGACTTTTACTGTATTGACAGTGCTTTAAATTCACCCCTATTCCTTCAGCCTTCCTTCCACACATAGAAAATGTGTTCTGTAAGTTAGACAACCAAATTCTTAATCCTGAGTACTCATGTTGCAGTCCCAAGCAAACACTGGACTTTCTGAGTAAGTGACTCGACATTTTTTCTAGGCTGTGTTACATTTACCTAAGATGTTCCTGCAAGTCTTTCAGAGACTAAATTTGGGAAAATTACATTCTGAATCCATCTAAGGAAACATTATATAAGAGGCACATAGAAGACACTAAATATAGAGGGCACTGTACCATTTCATGCTAAAGACAGAGCAGTGGCTTATGATTTTGTGATGGTAACAATAATGATGATGATTGTTGGTGGTGATAGGGCTAACTCTGTGCCATTCGCTCCTTTAAATATGTTACTGCATTAAAATCTTCCTGACAGCTAAGGAAATAGGTATTATTATTATTATTATTTCAAAGAATAGGAAACTAAATCTTAGAGAAGTTAATCAGTGTGTGGCTGGCTCGTTCTTGCGTAGCTCGCCTAGGAGTGCTGCAGTTAGAGTGAAAGCCTTCTAAGGAATCCTTCTGAAAAATGGATCCGTGCTCATAGAAAGTAAAGTGCCGAGAGCTGCGAAATCCTACCCATCTCATCCTACTGACTACTTTTTTTTTTTTTTTTTTTTTTTCAGGAGAGCAAGGTACAGGTTTTTATTTAGAGATCAAGTGAAAAGACAAGAGTTCCTAGCTCACTCCAGGAAGAGACAAGAGAGTCCGTAGTGGTGCGTTGTCTAGGGGGTTTTTTAGGCAGTTAAGGATTTTTTGAGAACATGAAAAAAAACTTAGGGGTGTGGACTTGCATCACCTGCCCTGCCCTCAAGGTGGGCTGGGCTTTTGTCTGTCTGCTAGGGCTCTTTACAGTGAAGTCACGGGTTATGCTGAGATACCCTGGCAGAACACTCAAGCATTCCAGGCCAAGTTGCTCCTGGCCTTTGACCTTTAACTGATCTCACTGCAGATGTCTATATTCTTAGTCTGGTATCTCTCCTTAGAGAATTAGTGTGACCTTGACTTTGCATAATGCTTAGTGCAGAGTTTCAATAGGGACTTCTTTGGCCATTGTTACATTGCTCTGACTGTAAATATTACACCCTGCTTTTCGCGGAGGCCCTCACCCTTCTCTGACTACACCCACGGTCCCTGTCTCATTTCCCCTTCTACAGATAGAAACCCTAGCTGCTGCTAGGGAAAGGGGGCGACGACTGCTGTGGCTGCTTCATGCTGAGAAGGGGGACAGTAAAGGGCACAGTTAGGTCTCCATCAGTGGTCAGTTGAAAGGATCTCAGAAAATTGGCGCTTCCATCTTGGGTTCCATTTCTAATATTATTTGCAGTTTTATGGCTTCTCCGAAGTTAACCCAGACGAGCCACCAAAGATGATGCTGGAGTTCTTGTTCACAAAGCCAAAGAATGAACTTCACAAACACTCAAGGTAGGAGAGCAAGGTACAGGCTTCTATTTGGAGATAAAGTGAAAGGACAGAGCTCCCAGCTCATGCCAGGAGGGGACAAGAGAGTCCCCTGGCTACTTCTTATAGTCTCTATTTATATTTGAGCAAATGAAAGGAAACAGCAAAGCACTTGCAAAGAGTAAGCTTAAGGTCAATTGTTACAGAGAAAGGAGAGGCACTGAGACTCCAGAATGAATCAAGAAAATTATGTTTGAAAAAATGGAAGTGGTACTGGGAGGCTGTGCATCATTCTTTCCTAATCATTCACCTAGACTTTTCTCAGCAGAACCTGGATGCTGAGCAGTGTGTATGATATAGTGGAAAACACAATGAAGAACCTAAGAGGGTCTTACTTATAGGACCTTATAATCATGTTGAAAAGGAAAATCTGATTAATTCAAAAGCATTTAACACTCATAATAGAAATTAATTATGGGTCATCATAACAAACTATATTTTTTCAGGAATGCAGAGGAAGGGAAATAACTTGGGTGGGCAAGCCACAGAAGGCTGGATTTTAAAGAAGGAGGTAAGATGCAGATATGAGGACAAGATTATGGTTATAAAGTAGAGTGGGAACAGGGCAAAGAATATGCAGGGGAGCGGAAAAGAAGATATGAGATTAAAGTACCTGTTTTCCTACACACGTTGTAAGTCACCACTGTTAGCAGTAACAGAAAACCTTCCTTTTCCTAAGATCTGGGAACATGATTGTTGCTTTAATTCCACTCAAGGGAATTAGCATGTGTTTGTAATGTTTATTAGAGGTGCATGTGTGTGGGGAAAACAAAATGAAACACTGTGTTGACAAGAGCTGTCTCTAAATGTCTAGGTTTGGACTTGCTCCAGTGCTCTTGGCTACATACTTCTGGCATGTACAACTCAGGTCAGAAAATGTTACTGAAAGGCTTAAAGTGATAGCGTTTAAATGAAAAATTACACGTATATTTCATTAAATACAAACATTTACTTTAAAATGTGTGGAGATCTTCCTTTTTCACTACTTGCACAGTACTTTTAGAAGACTTGTAATATTTTCATATTAAAAATGTTCAGGTTTTCATTTGTAGTGTGCAACAGTAGAAAAAGAGGGGAAAAAAAGGAAGAAAACAATCACCAAATGCATTGCTCTTCAAACATGACCTCTGCTAAGGTTTTCCTTAATTTGTTTCCAGTCTTCCAACAAAGAGAAATTTGGAGTGGCAAGATAAGAATACTTTTATTTTTGGAATCTATGTTTACACCTAAATAGAGTAACCTGTGTACAAAAGAAGCATATATTTTCAATTTTTCATAGTTCCCCTACATAGGTGCTATATAGATATCTGTATCTTTGTGCACAGGAAATTTTTTTGGCAAGGTTCATACCAAACTATTAACAGTGATTCTTCATAGAAAGAGTTTGAAGTAGGGAAAAGGGAAATATGTATGCACATGAGCATATGCGTACACACACACACCTCTTGTTAGATACAGTACACACTATGTTTGAAATTTTAAAAAAAAGTCAAAAGCCAATCCAGCACCTGAGACCTTGACTATGAATTCTTTTTGTGACTTAACAGTTTAATGTGAGAATAAAATAACTAAATATTTTTATAGTCTATAAATAATATAAAAAAGTATGTTTATCCAAATATTATAACTAATAACTAGTTAAGGTACCTAGAAAATATTCTTTAGTAGAGTAATGCTCATCTTCACGCCTCCCTGCGTTGAAGGATTAGCCTCTTCCAATACAGGCAAGCTCTTTAATTAAGAAAACTTCACTACAAGATCGGTTTGGATTAGCAGGAGCATGTAATTTCACTAAAAAAAAATTTAAAGCTTTTTAATAATGTCAAATAGATGTATAACCCTATTAGTTAAATCATTTAAAATAAATGTGTTATGAACTGTACATATTTTTTAAAGTATATGGATGATAAGGATAAAATAATTCTTAAAAAAGAACGGTTTTACCCCCCAAAGGGCATGGGCAATGTCAGGAGACATTTTTGATTGTCACAACTCAAGGAAGGTGCTAGTGGCATCTAGTGGGTAGATGTCAGGGATGATGTTAAACATTTAATAAGGCACAGGACAACCCCCTATGACAAAGGATTATCTGGTCATGAAGAATTATCTTCCCATAGCTTAATCTCCAATTTAATTGTGCTTTATTATCCTGATTTTTAAATATTTCTTGTACTTTCAATTTAAATTTAGTTCTAGTTGGTAGTTATTTTTAAAATTTCAGGATTTTAAATATGTATTTTAAATTAGTAATACCCAGGAAATGGGCATAGGTGTGACAAATTGAAATGGACCTACACTATAATTTAAGCTCTAAATTGGCGCAACTGTGGAAATGCATATAAATAGCTTTAAAATAAACACATCTTCAACTCAGATTTTATCCATTTAAAAATTTTAAAACTTCATTATATAATATAGTCTATCAATATATGATATATCTATAATCTATTCTCTTGTTATTCAGAGAATTTAAAAAACTTTCCTAGCAAGTTTACAAATTCAAGGTATATATTATCCTTCAATTAAAAAAAAAAACTTTTTCTATAACTTATGGGTAATTAGAGACTGATTTACTGCTAAACTACACAGTTTTGGTGAAATCAATCAGAAATATATCTGTATAATATTGTCAATAGTAAAAATGCTAAAAGGAAAATTACCAGCTATGTATCTACTTTACAAATATTTTGAATTTTGAAAGGAAAAAACAGATGAAAGAAATTCCTGGGGAATATGAATAAAAGAAGTTTTTAAAAAATTGTTCTTCTTCTAATAACACAAATCGAATAACAGGAGTATTATTTTCCAAAGCTTAATGATGTCAGGCTTTTAAAGAATCAACGAGATGCAAAGGTTGGAACATTTTTATGTATTTCAAACTGTATGAATGTTACATTACCAAATATTAGAACAAGTACAGTCTTGTATGAAATGACCCCTTTCCTCCAACAACTTCTCTCTCCCAGATATCTTTGTTAACTTGGTCCAATCTGGACAGGTTACTGCTAAGGACTGAGGAAGTTGTCATCCTGGGACTTTTCTTGCCGACTTTTCTGGGCTGAATTTATTGTTCTCTGAATCATATGTCATTCTGTTTTTTGGTTAACCTCATCATTTTGATGCTATCTTCAAGAAACTTAAGAAAGGGTTGTAAATTTTCTGATTCCTTACTTGCCCAGAAAAGTCTTTATATTAATTTACTAATCAATTGACACTTTTTTATTCCTCATAATCAATCCTGTAAGATTCGAGCATCTTTTAATTATCTTTGATATTCTGAAATGTCATGAATTTTTAAATCTTTGAAAAACCTATTTATGTATGTGTGTATATATGTGTGTATTTATTTATAGCTACTAATTGCACTGAGCATTTGGTAGCCTTTCTTGTTAGCAGTCTGTATCCTTTAAGTCTTGGAAAGTCTCCCATAAGATCTTTGAAACAATTTTAACTTTTATTTGTTCCAATATGTCTTTTGGAACTTTAATTGTTTGGATATTGTGCTTTCTAAGTATGCTTTCTGTCTTAGGCCTCTTACGTTTAATCTTTTTGTTCTTACATTTGATCTCCTTGCATTTTTATATTCTACCTTCTGAGAAATTTCCTTAATGTTATTTTTCACCACCTCTATGGGAATTTTTATTTTTGTCAATGCTCCAAATTTTTTAAAGTTCACTCTTCATCTCTTTTTTATATTATATCTACTTCACTCCTTTCTAAGTATTATCACAATTAAGAGTATTTTGTTTTCCAGGATCATCTTTTATGATTTTTAGTACTAGGTTTTTCTCAAATTTTTTTGTTATACTTTTGGTCTCTTCACTTTTTTAACAGTAAAATTTTTAAAGCTGATTATGGGCTACGTTTATGTTGGTAGATATATTATTTGGCCCGCTTTCCTTTGACATGATTGACTGGAGTGCTTTGTGGGGAACCCCTACATGGTATAATACAGAGGTCTGATCTTTCAGGTCATTTGCTAGAAGGAAAACCATAGCTGCTGCTGTCTTTATGTAGCAGAGTAGACGAGCCATGTTTTTCTTTCTTTTTTTCCTTTCTTCTTTGGGAGTTTCATCTAAGAAAAGCCAAAAAAGTTATGCTACAGTTAGTTCAGAAAACTTTCTGTTACTCAAAGCAACAGCTTCAGTCTTCTTTGGGTACCAATTCACTGGCATAGTTGAGTGAAAAGTCTAGATTTATAGAGGTGCCACAGGTCTCTTGAGTTGCCTAATATCTGAAAAACTCTCATACCTGTTTTCCTGTGGATTCACTGCACTTGGTACTCTTCTCCTTCTACCTGGTTTTCAGAAAAAGAAAATTAATCTCTAAGAAGGAGAATTCTAAAATGTTGATAAAATATAATTAATATTTCTCAAAAGACCAAAGAAGGCAAAGTTTGAAAGTAATAAGGACCTATGTTCAATAAAAAAAAAGGAAACATAATGTTAATGACCAACGTCATGGAGAAATGATTTGCTGATGGTGAAATGGGAAAAATGAAGATTTGTGTAGCAATGGGAGTTTTTCTGGTCCTTGTAAAGTTCCAAGAATTCTCAAATTTCCCTGATAAGTAGATGTGAACAATGACTAAGTGATGGTTTCCAATGAAAATGATAGACACCACTAAGGTGTTTGTTTTAGGTACTCAGCAAGGAAATCATGCTATTTGGAGGCATAAATGACAAGTTACAGGAACAATTAGTAGGCAAGTAAACAAAAGAATTAGGCAAAACCTCCTTAAACATAGTTGGAAATTGGTTGGACTTAGTTGTGTACAGAATGGCTATGGTTTTGGAGTGGTAGTTGTAATTCGGGAAGTCAAGGTGGAATTATAACAACATTCTTGGAGTCCTAGTGCTCTCTACCCAAAAGGTCAGAGGGAGCTTCAATCCAGTACCCTGGACAGCTCCCAGCGAGGGCAGTAGCCCTAAAGGCTAACATCATATTGAGGTCCTCATTGCTTCCTTCTAGTTGATGGAATTCTCTGCACATTTTCTACCTAGTCACCAAGAAGTAAATTAATATTACAATTTCACCTGTTTTTTTCTCATCAAATTTGCAGTGCCAGATCTTCAGAATTGATTTTGGGCTTGATAGAGTGTTTTACCTCCAAAGAATTTAGCAGATCTTCTGGGGAGAGAAAGAATATATTCTCTAAATAATGAAATGGTTTATCCCCTGGAATTTCTATTAATTTGGATGGTTATTCTCTTATTTTGGAAAACGTACTCAACTTTACTTCAAATTAAAGGAATATTAATTAGGGATATAAATTGTTTTTGTCTTTGGGAAACATGCAGATATTATCTAGTAATTGAGAGACTTTGGAGAAATACGCTCTTATATGCAGTAAAGTAGAAATTTCAATACTAAAAGTAATTTGAAATTTAAACCAGTAATTACTCTAGTTAAGGAAATGATCAGAAAACTATAAAGAAAATATACTTATGAACATCAATTACAAGTTTGTTGATTATATCCAAAAATATAAATTCGTCTTGAACAGATTATCGGTTAAAAAATTTATGGCACATTCAAAAGATATTAAATTCATAATGTAAGTGCTCATATGTATATCTATAGACATTGAATGATACTAACAACATGTAAACTATTCATAAGGTATTTTAAAACATAATATCTTGTATAAAAAGTATAAAACCCATACATACACCAATAATACATATTTGTAAGTAGGAGGAAGTTTTAAATGGTGGTCATCATATCTGAATATCTGAACAGTGATTGCTTCTGTGCATGATATTTACTTTATTTAGCATAGGTGGTATTTTCCAATTTTCCTAAAATAATTATGTATTAATTTTGGAATGAATACTTTATAACTGAGTATTTTATATAAATCAGCAGCTAATTTTTTTATTAAATACTTACTGACCATCTGCTGCTATTCTCTAGGCACTGGCTTGGGAATAACAGTAAGAGCTATGGTCCCTCACATCCTTGAATTTACCATCTAAGAAAGCAGAGAAAATACTCAACACATGTCATGCATAATATATACAATAACAAATAATTACAAGCTCTTTGGGGACATGTAATAGGATCAATGAAACCAGTGGGGAAGGAGGGGACACATCCTAATTTGTAGCATTTTCCAACTTATGTTATTTAAATACTTCCACGTGGCCAGTTGCAAGCTGCCAATGTGTGGTTGCTGAACATGAAATTGAGAATAAATGTTCATAATTTGCCCTGGAAAGCTAGTATGATCTGGCTCCAGCACACCAATGAATGAGAGGCTAAAACAGCAAGGGAGTGGAGGAGTGGGGCGGGGGGAAGTCAGGAAGATTTAAAGATCATGACATTGACATTGAACCCTGAAGGATGAGAGATGAATCAAGGAGAGATAATGAGAGTGGAAAGGTGTTAAGGGGAGGGAAAAAATTGAATTGAAGGGTAGCAAAAAGAATGGTCCATGTGAGAGTTATTGGTGGACTGTACTGGAATGGTTCCAATAGATTTTTGAGAGAATTCAAGACTTACTCAAATTAAACAATAAGAATAACTTTGTTTCAAAATTTACTGGACCTCTAGGTTTCCTTCCAACTTCATAATGTTGTGAATACCAAAAGTATTGTCAAACTCAGGTAATCTAGATACATGCATTTTGTCTGTATTCTACTTTTGTTAGACTTAAAGTATTCCAAATCTGAGCACTTAGTTGAAAAGTTACATGGACACAAATGGGCAAAATGAATGTCAGTCACTGTTCAAATGTGCTCTTTTCCCGAGCCACCCAAAGGAACAGTTATTATAACTAGCAAAAGAAAAAGGTGGAGTTTTGCCTATTTATTGCAACTATGAAAGAGGTCAGCAAAATATTGACAGCAGCAACATTAAAAGATACTGAATCAAAATATTGAATCAAAGCAACTTGCTGGGTATCTCTCCTTCTCTCTCTCTTCCCCTCCCTCCCTCTGCTCTCTGCCAGATGTCAGCAATCACCTTGTTTAAAAATTCAGGTATTGACAGCCTAAGTCCTTAGATTCTTCACAGACTTAGAATGTCTTAAGGATTTAGATAAAGTTTTCTTTATCTGGCTTGGTAAGGAGACAATTATCACACAATGGACATCAGTTTCTGTCCTGCTATATTTATGTAATATTCCAGTGTCCAGTATTTATGTTTGTCCCAGGATTAGGTTTGGAGTAGTTTGGAAAGCAGATTTTCCATGAGGTATGATACTTTGCTTGATGTTCTCACCCACATCTATTTCATCAGCACTATTCAGAGTGCCAGGGATTTCTGCAGCCACAGTAGCTGGTCCCATCTTTGGGTTGATAAGTTCCACTACTAAGAAAAGTAGGAAAGCTACTGATAAGAGTTCTCAGCTCCTAAGCAACTCCAGGCTAACATACAAAATTTTTAGTACCACCATTTTGTTGCATTATTAGTGGCTATATCCAAAAAGCTAATTCTCAATGTTTGGAGAATTTGCTGAACTTAGATTAATATCACAAAAAACCTACTGAAGTGATTTTTTTGGTGCTTCAATTACAGGTTTTTCCCTCTATCTGCCATCATTACAGACTTGTTGTCTACTTTTTGTGGAAGCTACATCCACTCTATATACTAGGGAGAGAATGTGGATGGTTTTTTCAGAACATTGTCTCTGATGCTCTGGTTAGTAAGCCAAGCTAAGTTCACTGTATTTTGCTGCATAGTGGATTAATAGTGATTTTGTAACTGAGAAAGAATGGCCCATGTGAAGTCCTGTGGCATTATTTTCTAATGGATAGGATTAAAATTACCTCTGGGTGACAGGGCCTCTGCAATCACTTGTGAAGCCTGTTCTCTGCCCAGGGGCCACAGGGCTGAGGATGACAGTGGCACTGGGTGCATCCTGTCCTCCTTTAATTATGGCTCTGAGGAGGTCTGCAGTGGCCTGGAGGTAGGTCCCCTATGAGTCAGCGGGTGGTCTTGCAGGCTGGAAGAGATCTTGGCCATTTTCCCGGCTGGTTGGCAGAGGTACTCAGGGATCTCAAATGAAGACTGACAAACATATGAAGCACTGGGTACAGCTGCCTTGTTGGAGGCTCTTCCAGTGGAGGGAGCATGCTTATCCCAGGAGAAACCCCACCAAGCTTGAGAGAAATGGAGAGGACAGAGCTGAGACATACTGCACAGCCTGAGGTGGCACTGGTTTACCAGAAATGTGAGGCCTTCATGGTTTAGGCAAGGGGCCTGGCAGCTTATGTAGTTTCACAGGGGGGCCCATTTGGAGGCTCATTATTGCCTCCACTTATCCCTCTGCCTCAGTCTAAAAAATTCTCCAAGCTGAACCAGAAGGGTAATGGAGGTGAGAACCCTTAGCAATTTCAACCACTGCCTATTCAGACACATGATTTTTTTCTTTTTTTGGTTCTACAATTTTTAACTAAATGAGAGGAGCACGAGCACTTCTCCCAGAGTACCTCAAGCCCACAGAGGCTGAATGACACTGTCAACTACTTTTTAATAATGTCCTAACCACCATGAATATTAATTATTATAGCAAGTCTATAAAATAGTTCAGACTTGGGTTTGATGGGAAACTTGGTTGATTAGCCTCAAGTGAAAAAGAAGGCAATGGTACTCATTATTTATAACACTATTTTTGTCTATATGGAGCCCTTTGGTTGTAGGGTGTTGAACTTGAGGAAATTCAGGTGTATTTTCATTTAATGATTTTAATTCCTGTATTGTAACTCAACTAGTTCCTCCTGTTCCTCAACTATTCTTTAGCTCTTTGAACTGTGATGGCAACAGAATATAGAATTCACATAAAATGTTGCAACATGAAATGAGAAAAATCACAGGAAGACCCCAAATCAGAGTACTCTGAGACACTAGACTGGAATTGGAAACAGGTCTTGGTTTTATCCATCACTTTGTGCCAAACTTAAATAGGGTAAACCATGTTATAAACATAAATCATACATGAACATAGTACTCAGATGGTTAAGGCCAGGGTTTGTATGATTCAGAGCTATACTATAATAAAAGGGACCTTCATGTTATATGCAAGAACATTGTGATTGCTGGACCCTCATTTGTAGAGGTAATAAGGTCCCAAGATATGTATCTGACCTAGTTTTCTAGCTGTCATATGATAATCTTTATATGTTGTGGGTGAGAAAGGCATGAAAAATTCAATGCAAGTAGTTTTATCTTGAGTTTTTTGGAAGTTTCTGAAAAAACCCAACTTGAATAAAAGATGTAAACCTCTGAAATATGTTTGTTCATTGTCTTTGTTTGAGGGTTCCCTTATTATATCTGGCTAAGCTTAAAATAACTATGAAAGGAAAGGAAGTAGGAGTGTACTTTTGATCTTAGTATAAGGGGAAAAAAATCTATGTTTCTAAACTGTCCATAATAGGCAAAATATCATTAGCCTTTTTGGGAAGATAATCTTACTAAACTAAACTTATTGTCTGATTTTTTTTTGCTGGTTGATTTTTAGTGGCTATTTCTTATTTGATGTCTCATGTGATACCTCTGTTTTGACTCTGAATTACCCTAGAGCAGATTCTTCAAATTATGCAGATAGGAGTGTGGCTACCATTCACATGGCTATGTTACGTAAGAACCGTTGATTTAATCATGTTAGGTAGCATTTACTCTCTGATCTTTTGCTAAAAATATGTTCTTACGGGCATCCATGATTTATGACAGTCACTATTATGGCATAAGGATTAATCATTTGTGAAGTGTGGATTTAAAAGAAACTTGTCAGTTCTGTAACATGGAAATTTCTTAGCCATATATTAGGGATGAGATTTGATGTTGAGTTTAGGACATTTTCATCCAGCAGAACATCACTAGTGACTTATCATCCAGGGCTTGATTAAATAATGCTTTCATCCAGTAAACATTAACTGTGTTATGAGAGATGTGGAAGTAAGTAAGACACTTTCTCTACAGTGAAGAAATTCACAATCTCATGAGGGTAATAACTGCTACAGTGAAAATTGATAATGATGATGATATTGGAGGAGGACAGAAGAAGGAAAAGCTATAACAGGCACTAATTATATGTCAGTCACTGAACAAAATACTTCACATGCATTATGTCATTTTTTTCCCTTTTAATATTCATATGCAGGAGACTGGAGACTCTGTTATTTTCTTTTTTACAGATGAGGAACCTGGGATTCCAAGGATTAAGTAAATTGCCTAAGGTTAAAAATGGTCAGTCTGATTTCATAGCTTAGTATTAAATTCATGCTATAGAATGCCCTATCTTTTTCAGTATCACATAGTGATTAAAAGAACAGAGATCATGTGGTTACTACCCTAGGCAATTATGCCTAATTGCCAACAGATTTAGGAAGTCTAGTTTTTATTTTTAGGCTCTGTCATGGTCTTACCTAATAAATGCTTGTTGGTTTATTACAGAATCTTTCCATATCCTTTAAGTAATAATGATTTTTATATTTTATTCCCTATCCACACAGAATTGGAGAAAATTGAGTTAAAATAAGAAAAGATAAAAAATCGATGTGTGTTTTTGGCAGTTGTACTATTCTTGCTTCAGTTTAATAAGGTAGAAGTTGTTACTCATGCAATGGCCCTTAACTGGAAACTTTTATTCAGTCACTGTGCTTTCTAAATTTCCATAAAGGCTGTAGTTTTGGACCCACCAAGTGCTAAAATTTATTAAGCAAAAAACATGATTCTTGATGTTGAAAGCTATATTGGAATAGCCAAGCAGGTCCTTGTATATCTTAGTCATGCCAATAAATCCAACCAGAAAATTCCTTTGTTGCACGAGTAGCTGATATTTTAAGAAGACACCCACACAGAAGGGAGAGGTACAGGAAAAAATCAAATTTTTGAGGGTTTAGTAGGGGAGTTTGCTCATTCTTTTAACCTCTACCTGCAGTCTAAACAAGAGGGCTGGTGCTGAGTGCAATAGCACTGCATGCTTCCTTTACGTATTGTGTGGGATCTGATAAATTTTTCAGGATCCAGTCCAGCTGTGCTCTCATCACATTGATTTAATGGCCCTTAAGAGAAACCATAAAAGTGCTGTCTGGTTAGTGCGGCCCAGCTGTTTCTCATAGCATTGCATAAGACAGCAAGCTGAGTTAGCTATAGATTAATCATATTAACAATTCAACTTTTTCCATATCATTCTCTTTGCAAGCCAAAAAGTTTTAGAGCAAAATGTGATCTGTTAAGTTAGGTTATTGAGTCCAAAGGGAAAGGACCCATAGAAATGATCTGATTTGATCCAAATAAACTAATTGAGGCACCCAAATAAACACTGAGTCTTATTAACATATCTAGTATGTGTATGAATGTGTGTGTGTGTGTTTTCCCAAAGGGTGATGTGAAGGTGATGGCTGGAGGGAGGGCTCTATTTTCATTACCAGGCAGTTATAGGATCACAGAACTTGAAAGACCCTGCATAGCAAACTGTTGTGAGATGAAATATTTGTATTTTAGATAGAAAATAATAATTACCTTTGCATTATCAGTGAAAAAAAGATTTTGCTAAGAAAAAGACAATATTTTCAGAAGGAGTGCATTTAAACAACTTTGAAATATCCATCTGACTATAGAGCTTGATATATATTCTTATCTACTCATTAATGTGGTTTTCTGTAATAATTCTTTGACAGTTTATTTCAAACTTTCATTGATTTAAAACATCTAAAAGTTGTATATTTCAAATACAAGGATTCCTTTTTCCACAAGTTTAAACACTAAAGATAGTTTTGTGTTTTTTAAAGGTTGTTCAGGGCTTAAGTTAGCTATCTTAAAATGATACCTGCTGAATATCTATGGCATATGCAATTATAAGGAAATCTGTGGAACTGTTTTCTAGGTGGAGAGAAAGTGGCATATTTGTATAAAACTAGGTGACGATTCAAGGTCATATATATCCATCTGTGTTTTTCCTCTGGGGTAACTGAACAAAGACTTTGGACTTGTTAACACACACCTATGGACAGAACTGGAGTAAGAGAGATGCTATTATTAGGGGTGTTTTAAGGTCAGTATTTCAGTAACTGCTATTTCTGATTAAGTATCATGTAGACCAATTCCTGTCTACTGAATAACATTAGCTTGAAAAATCAAAGGCTTGGTGGACTACTGAGGATAAAATGAGAGTTTCTGTGGCCAGGATTCTCACGTGGCTCTGGTTGGCTAGCTCACTGCACACATGTGGACAATACGCTGCTATTGACTCTATGTAAGGAGCTCCTCCCAGTGCTTTAGGTGACAGGGTAGCATGGCTGCAAGGCTACAGGAGAGCAGAGCAGAGGCTGGATGGTGGCAGCGCTGAGGACAGAGGCCCAGAGGCCATCTGTTCGGGATGACTGTGCAGAGAGGCCCAGAGGACTACTGTGCAGGCAGAGAGGCCCAGAGGCAGAGACCGGCTTGTTGCATGCAGACTCGCTCTGAGTGAATGGGATTTTAGTGATTGACCTGCCACCATGGAAATAAAGTTGGGTATAACCCTTTCACCTCAAGAACATTTTACTGTCGTTTTCTTTGGTCACATTGAATCCATAGTGAACTTGCCTGGAGCTGAAACCCATTGGCAAGACACCTATGCAGACAATAAACCAATATCTTAATTTTGCTAGACACCCCTGTGGGAAACGTTAAGCCATGTTAATATTTACCATTGTGACAACTCTAACCAGTGCTCTAAAGGCAGAGTGGAATTGCTTGGCCATGATGAGGGAGTGGTGAGAAGGTGACACCTTCTGTTCTGCTGATTGCCAACAGAGTCAAGGTTTCCCATGGCCACCAGGAACAGTTCAGCGTGGGCCCTCCGTGGTTCTCTGTGATTTGCATTTAGTCCTGAATTCCAAGCCCAGGATAAGAAAGTGAATGACAGCCAGCAGCATGCAAGTCAGGAAAATGCCAGGCTGATGTAATTCAGGCTTCTATTTCACTTCAGAATAAAGATTTAATGTTCCCTGAGAGTGTGCTACAGAGGAATACTTATGGTTATCTTATGAATGATGGGTTCTGAAAAATAATCTTTGCACTGTATATTTTTGTGACTCTTTCAGAAAATGCATTACAAGAGGCAAAGAGCCAGCAGCATGAACCATGCTAGGACGAAGTGTGAGAGAAGTAGAACTGGTTCAGCACAGACTGAGTTTCTGATTATTTCTTAGGGCAAAGGTAAAAGCCTGTGTAGTGTAGAGCATGCGCTTTTGGGGGGAGTTCTTGATCAGGCACCATTCTGTAAAGATGTTTCCCTTCTCTCTTTTGCCCTTCACTCTGGGCAATTTAATCATTTTGAATTTTTGCTAATTAGTTTTGCTATATACACTCGTTTAAAAAACCTGTAAAACAAACAAAAATCAAAAGAAGAAAGAAAAATATTAACCTCACCATATATATGTAAATATTGTTAACACATTGCATCTATCTCTTTCCAATAAAGTCCTTTTTTATATATAGGCTTTAAAAACATAATATGTTCCTGATGATATCAGATCAAAATAAAAACATATGATCATTATTAGTATCACAATTTTCTCACTTAACACTAAGTTGTAAGCATTTTTTTTGTATGTAAAAGAGCTGTTTCCAGATTCTCTCTAACAGTAATACCCAAATATTAATAGCCCAGAATCTCATATCATTCAATTAGCAGAAAGTCTTTTAGCAGGCTCCATTCTCCAAATATTTCTGGGGTCCTGCAGGCACACTCAGATGTTTTTACATCCATTCTGGTTATTGATTATCATCTTGATGCTGTGTCTACTCTTGGCCTCAACTCAATTGTTGCTTTCTCTTGTCGTCTTATAATCGACATTTCAAGCCTGCATTAATTCTGTCCTGACTGCCACACCTCAAGAATGAACACATGCTAAATTTCCCAAGTAAGAACTAATACCAAGCAATTAACAGGTGATTTGAATTTGACAGTTACCAGAAACTAAAATGTAAATAATTTGATGGTTACCAGAAACTACAGTGTAAAAAGGAAAGAAAAGTTAGAATATTTAAAAAGCTTATTAATATTCTATTGAGGAAAACAATCCCGAATTTCTTAATTATGTGCCTGTTGTTGAGCATTTAGGTTATTTTCAATTTTTTGCTTTTTATAATAATTCTCATACATATTTTGATGCAAAATTTTTATAATTCTATTTTATATACCATCTCTTTGCAGAAAATATTTTTAGCTCTTGAGATTTATCAGAACATTTGTGGGGAAGAAGTACTAGAGGAAGAATTTCTAGATCCACTTATTTTTTCAGTTAACAATATTTTGTGTTCTCTATTTTCACTTGAGTCAAATTGATCAATTAAATTTTCCTAGGAACTTGACACTTTGGTCCAAGTTTTCATATTTACTGCCTTAATCTGTTTGCAGTATTCTATTACTTGTCCTAGCTGTGTTATTATTTCTCATTTTTTTGCTCCAATATTATGTTATAGTTTGTTCTAAGCACTGCTTTGCTGCACCAGATGTTTTCATTTGTAGTGTTCTTGTAGGTTGTTCGATTTTGTAGTTTCATTTGTAGGTCCAAATATATTCTAATTTCCATGATAATTTATAATTTCTTCTGTCCTTTTTTAAATTTAGAAATTTTCCTCTCAATTTCTAAACTTAGGATTTTCTAGTCATCTTTTTGTTGTTTTGTAACTTGATTGCATGATGTAGCATATATTATACTAGTATATATTATGTATTCTATAGTGTATGTTATACCAATACCTCATATTTTATGTATGTGTGTGTGTGTATATATATATATGTATATATATGTATATATACTATTCTATATTCTACAGTATATATTATACCTACCCTTTGAAAGTAATTGAAAGAAGACTTGTGGCCTATTATGTGTTCAGCTTTTAAAAAGGGACTCACATATGCTTGAAAAAAAATATGACTTCTACAGTGGCTGAGTGCAGTCTTTTAAAGATATTTCCAGTGGATCAAGTTTACTAATCATATTGTTCAAATCTCATGCTTATTGATTTATTTGGCTTTTTAAAATTATCACTTACTGAAAAATGTGTTAAAATCTTCAGTATAATACTGAATTTATTTCCTTATTCTGAAAAAAATTGTTTTATCTATTTAAGCCTGCATTATTAAGTACATAAAAGTGTAGAATTGTTTCAAATTCTTCAATGTACACTAAAAAGTTTCATCATTATGCATTGACCCTCTTTATTTCTAGTAATGCTTTTTCATTTCAGGTCTTTTTAACAATATTAATATGGCTATTAGTTTTGTTTGGTTAGCATTTGTTTATCATTTTATTGTTTTTCTTTTGTATTCCAGGTTTAGAAATGTCTCTAGCTCACAGAACACAGGTGGAGTTTTAAAATTTGAGATTGACTTCTAATTTATCTTTGTCTTCTAATTTATCCTGTTTGAATTAATTAGTTTTGCTGAATTTGTGAACTCACTATGAATTCTAGTTGGCTGTATGTTGGCTCTTTCCATTCTAATCCCATATCCCTTTATCTCTTTATCATATTTTCCACATCTGTTTCTCTGAAATACATTACTGATATTTTTTTTCAGATTCATCTACTAATTCAAGAACCATCTCTTGGACTATACCTATCTTCTGTTTAATACATAAGAGGAGTTCTTCATTTCAATTATACTATTTATATTTTTATTTCTAAGTTCCTAAATGCTAAAAGCATCCCACTCTAATATATTCTAGGAGACCCAAAGAGGGTCCTAGTGCTCAGGTTTTATACCTACTGGTCTTTGTTTTCAGATAACTCATAAAGCTCTCAAGCAAAGAGATCCCTAATACACAAATGCAAAAGGGGATTGGGAAACATTTCCTCTTATTGTTGGATTTTCACTGTACTCATAATTCATAAGTGAATTTTAAATTCACTGCTGTTCTCAGTAGTATGTTTTAACTTTTAGTGTTTTTCCAAGATGAAAAAAATGTTTAAAATTCAAATAAAAGATTAAAGCATATGATTACTAAGATAGGCAAAAACTACACTCACACTTAATTAGATATGCTATGACTCAATTTCTCTTATACTTGACATTCTATTTAATTTATATAGATCTTTTTCACACTTCACTTCTCTCCTTCACTTGTGGGGAAAAGTCTTCGGTTGTGCCTCTTCTCCCATTTCACAGAGCCCTGCTGGCCGCAGTAAGCCATCCTCCCTTTTCTTTTTTGTTAGCTACCTCCAGACTGCTGGAACTTGCCAGCTTTCTAAGTATTGTGAGTGAGGCAACACAGAAACCAGTCCCTAGCCAGTTGATTGCAAAGAGTGAGATGTACTCCACTGTGTTTGCCCCAATGGGAGAAATTTTAGGCCAAATTGATCTCTCTCTTATTGCTGAACTATATGGACTTGCGGAGGGGCTAACGGGGAAAATTAAATTGCTCTTCTTACCCATTTAAATTGAGCTGTTCTTGGTTTTTTACTCATCTGGGAAACTGCAACTTCTTAACTGGAATCTGTACCTTGTGTAAATGTATTTTGGTCCATAAACCATTGTTAAAGTAGTGTTTCTGTGGGGTATGTGGGCGAAAGCATCCTATTCTACCATCTTGCTGATGTGACCTCTCACATAATTTTTGGTAAAACATTTTCTATCCCTATGCATTTAGACTGTATCCAGACAATTCTTACTTGGGATCAGTAATTTTTCAGGATAAAGACTGGCTCAATTATCTAGTTTTACATAGTTGCTCTACTTTGGTAGAAATTACTCACAAATTAAAAGCATAATGTCAAGCAGTCCCCAAAATGCTACAAATACAAATAGTTTTATCATTTAAATTGCTAGCACTTAAATACTGACTGAGCGTGTTGTTGGTATTATTGTAGAAGATTAAATATGAATTGTCCTTAAAATAACGTAATTTTAAGAAATCTTAAAAATATCAGAGGTGCTTATTAAATGACTTAAATGAGTCATTCTCAAACATGAGAATTCTTGGGCCCTGAGAATGTATTTCCATTTATTTCCTTGAGGTATACATAAACCCCAGTTTGAGAAACATTGGGCTTAAATGCTGATTTCTATCAAAGCCTTCTCATTAAAATATGTCATAAAATGTTATACATCTGGACTTGGCTGAATTTCCTTATCTTAGCAGCTTAAAACAGCTATTGTTATGGATAATGATGCTTTTGTTCAACTTAATGGTAATTGTATGCAAATTTTAAAATTTGCCACAGGCTTACTAATTGTGGTATACTTGTGGGAGTAGTTATATTTCCTTTTTCTTTTCAGGAAAACTGCCAGTATCAAGAATCACTGTCTGCCTCAAAGCTGCAGCTGTGGTTGTCTTCTCAGATTACTAGGAAATTAAAGTAGAGTTTGTAGCAAACTTGAAAATTATTATACAGCAAAGACTTGTTCCTAATAAAGAGAGTTAATGAATAAATACAGTTAGAGGAAAAGAAGGAATAAAAATAAGAAAAAGATAAGCAAATTGTTAAAATAACTACCTAATCTTATCCTAAAAAAAGAAGGGAAAAAATGCTATTTTTGAAGTTCCTTTTTTGAGATTGGATTTTGCCCCCTCTTTCCTCTTTCAAAAAATGTTATCTCTCAGTAGGTGATTGTTTATTCTGATATACACAATTTGAAGAAAATTGAAGAAAAATTTTAAGCCAAATAGAAATGGATGCATGTCTTTATTAAATCACTATAGAATGAACAGAAGTTAATAGCTATTAAAGTTGAAATACAGTCAAAGGTACTGTTCTGTAGACATTATAATAGAACCCATCACTCTACTTCTGTTAAATCATTAAAAAAATACAGATATTGGTAAATAATAGTAAATTTTGTATTATTGCTTCTCACAACCTTCTCAAATATGAATATATATGTGTTCTATCCAGAACTAGATCTCATTATGTGAAATTTATTGAAAGTTTGAATGATATTATCTGCTGTCTTTTTTGGTGTTCTCTTTTACATATGGACAATTAACTACTCTAGAAAAATGATTCTAATTCTTATGGAGACTTTAAATGTGTTGTGAAGATTATATGATGTATTACAAAGCACTGTAAAATAAAATTATAAACTAAAAAACCTACATTTAATATTCTGAGACTACTCATCATTAAATTAAAGTAGTGTTCATTTTATGTACAGGAATTATAGTGAATTTAATTATTTAAAGAGGATACTTTAGCTTTTTCTTATCAAAAAACAAGACATTTCTCTCCATAGTATTATGTGCTGAGTCTTCTCAATCTTTATCTCCAAGCATGTTCTGTCAATATTTACCTCAGTTATGTTCTTTTGTTATTTGAGTATTATTGATAAACAATCTGATGAAGGTTTCACATGAACAACATTGTGGTTTCAACATTCACCCATATTATCAAGTCCTCACACCACCCCCATTGCAGTCAGTCTATCAGTGTAGTAAGATGTTATAGAGCCATTACATGTCTTCTCCATGTTGTACTGCCTTCCCTGTGACCTACCTGTATTGTGAGTGCTAATTATAGCTCCCCATAATTCCCTTCTCCCTTCCTCCCTACCCCATTCCCTTTGGTAACTGCAAGTGCCTTCTCGGCCGAGCCTGTGAGTCTGCTGCTGTTTTTGTTCCTTCAATTTTGCTTTGTTGTTATACTCCGCAAATGAGTGAAATCATTTGATACTTGTATTTCTCCTCCTGGCTTATTTCACTGAGCATAATACCCTCTGGCTCCATCCATGTTGTTGCAAATAGTAGGATTTGTTTTCTTCTTATGGATGAACAATATCCAATGTGTATATGTACCATATCTTCTCCATCCATTCGTCTACTGATGGACCCTTAGGTTGCTTCCATATCTTGGCTATTGTAAATAGTGCTGTGATAAACATAGGAGTGCAGACGTCTTTTTGAATAAGGGATCTTGTTTTATTTGGGTAAATTCCTACGAGTGGAATTTCTATTTTTAGTTTTTTGAGGAACATCCATATTGTTTTCCACAATGGTTGAACTAATTTACATTCCCACCAACAGTGTAGGAGGGTTCCTCTTTCTCTTCATTCTTCTAAGAGTTTTATGGTTTCATGACTTACATTCAGGTCTTTGATCCATTTTGAGTTTACTTTTGTATATGGAGTTAGACAGTAATCTAGTTTCATTCTTTTACATGTAGCTGTCCAGTTTTGCCAACACCAGTTGTTGAAGAGGCTGTCATTTCCCCATTGTATATCCATTGCTGTATATTAATTGACCATATATGCTTGGGTTTATATCTGGGCTCTCTATTCTGTTCCATTGGTCTATGGGTCTGTTCTTGTGCCAGTACCAAATTGTCTTGATTACTGTGGCTTTGTAGTAGAGCTTGAAGTCAGGGAGTGTAATCCCCCAGTTTTATTCTTCCTTCTCAGGATTGCTTTGACTATTCGGGGTCTTTTGTGGTTCCATATGAATTTCAGAATTATTTTCTCTAGTTTGTTGAAGAATGCTGTTGGTATTTTGATAGGGATTGTACTGAGTCTGTAGATTGCCCTTGGCAGGGTGGCCATTTTGACAATATTAATTTTTCCTATCCATGAGCATTTATTGGTGTCTTTTTTAATTTCTCTCATGAGTGTCTTGTAGTTTTCAGGGTATAGGTCTTTCACTTCGTTGGTTAGGTTTATTCCTAGGTATTTTATTCTTTTTGGTGCAATTGTAAATGGAGCTGTTTTCCTGATTTCTCTTTCTGCTAGTTCACTCTTAGTATATATGAATGCAACAGATTTCTGTGTATTAATTTTGTATTCTGCAAATTTTCTGAATTCAGTTATTAGTTCTAGTAGTTTTGGGGTGGATTCTTTAGGGTTTTGTATGTACAATATCATGTCATCTGCAAACAGTGATAGTTTAACTTTATCCTTACCAATATGGATGCCTTTTATCTCTTTTTGTTGTCTGACTGCCATGGCTAGGACCTCCAGGACTATGTTGAATAAAAGTGGTGAAAGTGGGCTTCCATGTCTTGTTCCCAGTCTTAGAGGGAAAGCTTTCAGGTTTTTGCTGTTCAGTATGATATTGGCTGTGGGTTTGTCGTATATGGCCTTTATTATGTCGAGGTACCCTCTAAACCTATTTTGTTGTATTTTTGTCATGAATGGATGTTGAATTTTGTCAAATGCTTTTTCAGCATCTATTGAGATTTTCATGTGATTTTTGTCCTTTTTATTGATGTGGTATGTGATGCTAATGATTTTTCGAATATTGTGCCATCCTTGCATCTCTGGAATAAATCCGATTTGGTCATGATGGATGATCTTTTTGACGTGTTTTTGAATTCAGTTTGCTAATAGTTTGTTGAGGATCTTTGCATCTATGTTCATCAGGGATATTGGTCTGTAATTTCTTTTTTTGTGTTGTCTTTGTCTGGTTTTGATAATAGAATGGTTCTGGCCTCATAGAATGAATTTGGGAGTATTCACTCTTCTATTTTTTGTAAAACATTAAGGAGGATAGATTTTAGGTTGTCTTTCAATGTTTGATAAAATTCAGCCATGAAGCCATCTGGACTAGGACTTTTGTTCTTAGTTAGTTTTTTGATTACCAATTCAATTTTATTGCTGGTGATTGGTGTGTTCAGATTTTCTGTTTCCTCCTGGGTCAGTGTTGGGAGGCTTATTTTCCTAGAAAGTTGTCCATTTCTTCTAGGTTATCCTATTTATTGTCATGTAATTTTTCATAGTGTTCTGTACTAAGTCTTTGTATGTCCATGGTGTCTGTAGTGATTTTTTTCTTTTTCATTTCTGCATCTGTGTGTTTACTCTCTTTTTTTCTTGATAAGTCTGGCTAGGGGTGTATCTATTTTGCTTGTTTTCTTAAAGAGCTAGCTCCTAGTTTCATTGTTTCTTTCTATCATTTTATTTTCAATTTTATTTATTTCTGCTTTGATCTCTATTATTTCCTTCATTCCACTGACTTTGGGCCTCATTTGTCCTTCTTTTTCTAGTTTCATTAATTGTGAGTTCAGACTGTTCATTTGGGATTGTTCATCTTTCATGAGGTAGGTCTGTATTGCTACATACTCTCCTTTTAGAACTGCCTTTTCTGTATGCCACAGGTTTGTGGCTGTTGAGTTGTTGTTATCATTTGCTCCATATATTGTTTGTTTTCTGTTCTAATTTGTTCATTAATCCATTGATTATTTAGGATCGTGTTGTTAACCTCCCATGTGTTTGTGGACTTTTTTGTTTTCTTTGCATAATTTATTTCTGGTTTAATGCCTTTTTAGTCTGAGAAGCTGGTTGGCACAATTTCAGTCTTTTTGAATTCACTGAGTCTCTTTTTTTGGCCCAGTATATGATCTGTTCTGGAAAACATTCCTTGTGCACTTAAGAAGGATGTGTGTCCTGCTGCTTTTGAGTGGAGTGTTCTGTAGACATATATTAGGTCCACCTTTTCTAATGTGTTGTTCAGTGCCTCTGTCTCTTTACTTATTTTCTGTCTGGTTGGTTTGTCCTTTGGAATGATGGTGTGTCGAAGTCTCCTAAAATTAATACATTGCATTCTATTTCCCCTTTAATTCTGTTAGTATTTGTTTCACATACTAAGCAAGGCTACTCTGATAATTATTTTTTCTTTGTCTGAGCAATGTTAGCATTTATTGGTTTTATTTTTATTTAACTGTATATTTACTTTCCTTTAAGAAAATTAAAGAATGTCATTTATTTCCAGTCCTTTGAATCCTCAAGGCATCTTTTACTTTGTATAATATAGTTAGTACTAACAAGTTTTTATATGTCATTTACCTTGAGAGGAATAACATTATGGATATATTTGCAATATTTACAATTATTGATTCCACACAAAGTTCTTTGGTTGACTTAAAGCTTGGAAGTTGCCAATAACTCTTTCTCATCCCTCCATCCTTTACTCATGGAATCTGCAGTATAGAGTAAAAATTGGGAACAAAAATTGAAATTAAAATGAATATGGACTGTGTGTGGGCACTGGATTGATAACAATATATGGCCTAAGCACTAATAGTGATAATAAATAATAGTCATGGAAGCCCTTATTATACCTACCAGGTAGAAAGAGGAAGAAAATAAAATAAGAAAATGCAGCAAGAGCAGGAAAAACAAAAGGAATAGTGGGATTAAAGAGGAGGAAAAGAATAGAGATTTAGTAATGAGGGAAGACATGGCAATCAACTTCTGAGTCAATTGTCTATCCACACTCAGATCAGTGGGTCCTGTGGGAGGGGTAGGCTGGGATTTAGGTAATAAAATATGCACCAGACTATAATCTAATAATCTTTGCCATCTCCTCAATCCCTGTGTGTATTTATCTCCCTCTGTTTGAATGGTATTGTTTATAGTCAAGTGATATAATTTCCTCTTTGAAGACGGCCAAACAAAATTTCCTTCCAATATTTTATATTCAAAAGACAAGGAAAGTAATCTTTTTTTCATGTTTCTATATTTGTATAAATCTTCTAAGCAGTGACCAAGATGAATTGCTTGCATAACTCAAGACTTTTCCTCCAGGTCTTTATCCTAGTAGAAAAATTTAAGTATTTTGTATCTTTATCACATTGATTTTCACAAACCAAGTATTCAAAATTGCAACCACATTAAGGAAGAAGTTTGGAAATTTTCCTATTGCAAGGCAATTGCAATACTTTTCAGTAACCACCAGGCCTTTTGTGATTTTATGATTTTGGTGTAAAGACAAAACCCTCATTCCCAAATGGGTGAAAGGTAGATATTTTTCTAATAGGTTGTCATGTTTGTAGATAAAACATGGGGACTAGGAACTCCAGAATTTTGGAAGATTCTGTAGTCATAATTAACGACATAGAATATGTGTGTCTATGAATGCTTCATAATGTGCAATATGTGACACTGGAGTTGTATGCCTTGTTCATTATTTTATGGAGCCTCTCTCAGTGATTTTTTTTCATTAGTTTACTGATTTTTAAAAATTCTGAAAAAAAAATAGAATTAAAATTTCATTTTCATGAGATTTACAACCTTTACTCACTATTTGCTGCTTCACACAGCACAGTTGATTTCTTAGACTGGAGTGTAGGGTAGAGAAATTCTAGAGAATTGAATTGACCTAGTCAAGATTTCTGGGATGCCCTAAACTTTGAATGCATATTGGGCCCTCTTGTGTTTTCTAGAGAGGAATAAATTAATGAATGAGCTCTACCATTTTTCTCAAGATTCTAGTGTTTATCTTATCTGTAATGGCAATGGCCTACTATAAAATGACTTTTCAGCAACTCTTACAACAAGACCACTAAGTTATAAATTAATGTCTCTGGGAATTTCCTAGAACATGGGGGTGTGTCTACATGTGTTGTGTCTATATGTGTGAAAGAGGGGGCTGGTGAGGAGATGAGACAGAGGACACAAACCGATGAAAGGCGATACTTAGGACTTTATTTAAAATTTTGACCATTATGTAAATTATAACAATTCTCCCTATGTAACATTTATTTTGCAGTGTACTATAGCATGTTCAATATGGAAGATCTGTGAGGCACTCATTGCCTTTATGTTACTCAAGTATCATATAACTATAAGGAAAAAAAGGATCTCTCAAGCTACATTTAGTAAAAGTGATTTATTGTAGACAACCAAGAGAACCTCATGGAATCCAAGTGCAAGGAAGCTGAGCTAAGCCAAAAATGATTCTTTAATGAGAGACTGTTATATTGCTGTAGAAACAAGAGCAATAATAACTTGATTTCCTTATTTCTGGGGCCACATGACTCTTCATCTAAGTGGTCATCTATTTCTTGCCTCTCTCTTGCCTCTCTATTATTTACTATAAGATATGATTCTTTATAACTGCCCTGAAATCTGCCTCAAGTCTCCATAACCTTCCATGCTTGGCACCACCACTAGCTTAATGGTGTTCCTATACACTACTTTTACAATCCCAGGGAAAGAATATAGTTACCTCAACATGGATCATGTATACACTGTAAGTTTAATCAGGGAAATAGCCTTTGATTATAGAATAGGGATGTTTCAACATCCACTCAGTGGAAGGTTGGTATTAAACTCTCCATCAAGGGGTGTGGAAAAAAACTAATGTCAGATTTAATATTTCTACTTCAGTGTGCAAACAATTCTTTTAGAACAAGAGACAGATCAACCTGATTCCGCCACTGAAAGTTAAATTGAAAATCAAGATTTTTTTTCAATAATATTCAATATAAATACACTGGAGTAGATGCCAGGAAGTACATCAATTTAGTAAAATTAACCTGCCATTTTCTTTTCTTTTCCATGGTACTTGGAGATATCTAAAATATGGGAGTTGTTGAGAACATCTTCCTTGCCTCTAATATAGCTAGCCCAGCCAACTTACTAATTAAATTCTATTACTTCCACTCCTAGCTAAATAAAATAAGGTTTATTTATTGTTTGTTTAACAGTATTTATTTATTGTTATAAAATATACAATAAAGTTATTCTGTAACAGAGACAATGTAAAAGTCTTGAAATATATTTTGAATTCTCTTGATAAGATTCATATAGACAAAAGGATTTGCTGGAGGATTTGGACCATTTTACAATCTATATTATGTTTCAGGACTTGCATACACACAAATATTCATTCAGTTTCATGGAGAGAATTTAGAGCCAACAATAACTTTGGAATTTATTAAAAACAGGTCACCCTTTTAATGGTGAAATATTTTTTGCTAAAAGCAGAAATAATTTTCTTTACATAGATTTGTTAAGTCTCAAAAAATATGGGAATGGCTCTTAGAAAGGATAATTTATAACACTCAAAATTTTCATACAACCAAATATTGTCATTATGTTTTCTAAGACAAAATACTGATCAGATAGAACTGCTCATTTAAATGAACTATCTGTTAAGTTTGAAATGAACAGGAACTAAAATCAAGTTCTGTCTTAGAGACAATGCTACATTATTAATAATATCCATTAACCATTCGGCACATTAAAATACTTACCTTTTCTTTATTTTTATCTACTGTTTACTTCTACTAAATTCCATCTCTAACATTCCTCATTGACTAAGGGTTCTAATATTCTCCTTCTACATTACTCTCTTAGAGGAAGGACAGGAAGGATGAACTGATAATCCCAGTTTGCCTATTAAAATAATCCAAATACTTTGCATAAATTAGCATATTTAATCCTTACAACAATACACCCAAATATTACTATGTTATTTATAGAAGAAAAATTGAGCATCACAGAGATTAAATAAATCTTCCAACATCATATTAGCTAGTAAATATCCAAACTGGAAGTTGATAAAGGTCTACATATCTAGAGTTCTTTTTTTGTTTAAACTCCCTGCATGTTATGTCAGTGATTTCCATTTCTTTTATGAAGTTGAATCTCCTCAGCCTGGCTTTCACATTCCTCAATATCTGGTGTCTCCTTAGTTAGTCAGCCTTCTTTTTCACTGCTCTCCAACCTGAAGTTTCTTTTTCATTCATCAATCTACTTTTACCTCCAGGCCTTTATTTTATCTATTCTGGAGCTAAAGGTTTAATCCCTTCTTTTTTGTCAATCCAAATACTAAATACACCATGACAACTCCTTTTATTATAAATAATATTCCCTTCTTTCTGTTTTTACTTTATTGTCTGCCTGCTGTTTTCCCATGTCTCTCTTCTTTTTGTGGTCTAACAGCTTTCAGGCTTATCAGCCTAGTCCTCTTTTCTTCTGTAGCATTTACATGTTACTCTTTCACTACCTGCTTTGAAGATGTGCTGCCTCTCTTCTAGATCCTTTATATACTACATAGTTACTGACCATATGTGGCCATACTACTATGTACAAGGCAGGGTGTAGAAGTGTATATAATCCAATAGGGTTGATTTAGCACCTGCTTTTATAAATGTTCTTCTCTAAGACACAGAATGTGCAGTTTTTTATGTATATGAAATGAACATAAAATCCAGCATGAAGGCAGACTTTTATCTAAATGTGAAAATATGAAAGAGAACATTTTATTTTCTTTGTTATACACACACACACACACACACACACACACACACACACACACACACACACAGTTATGCTACTTTACATCATAAAGGATAGTAGGAAAGAAAGAGTAAGGAGAAGAGAGAAGATCTTGTACCAGGCAGATATATAACTTTCTTCTCACCACTTCTGGTAGTGTTGTATTTTCTTGCAATATGTAACTGACATTTATTTAAGGTTCTAAAAATGAGAAATTTAATTAAAACATATTAACTTTAGGTAAAATCTTGCATGGTAACTTAAGGGAAGTAATGACATTTAACCTTTATGTCAGTCATAATGATCCTCCAAAAAAGATCAGGAGCTAGAATCTCATGATTCTGAGGCCAAATTTTAAGAATCATCAAATGCTTTGTGGTTTCAGACACCATTTTTGTTTTTTTCCCAGTGAATTACTACTTACATGGGGCAGTGTAATTCATGTTTTCCTGTATTTAGCTGCATTCCAAAGAATTTCATAAGCAGTTCCCTGAGCTCATTTTCCCATCCTCAGTCTGATGGCATGAAGCAAGAGGGGACTTTTGATGAATGTACTAATATTTTTTATCTTGAAATGTGGATCAGGGGTATTTTCATAGAGACATGAAAAGGAGTTGGGAATGGTGGGAATGAAAGTGATTTCTTCTGGGAATCCTCACTGTTGCTGACTATTCTTGCACGTAATCAGTGATTTGTGCACAGGAAGTGGGACTTCTATACTGACATGCTTCTCCACTTCTATCTTTTATTTTATGTGAACTTCTATGCACAAATATCCTATTTTACCTTCCTGTTCACAAGAGACTACTTTTCCAACCTTCCTGCAAGAACTGCACTGTGAATGAAGGCAGGGACCATTAAAAGAGAAGGAGAAAGGAGGAGGAATCAATTGCTATTTTTTCATAATTAATCTGCCTCTAACTATTAGGAAAGAAGATATTCATTAGCTACTTGACTCCAAAAATCATTAAACTTGGGATTCCCCAACCTCAAGCGAGGAATGGACTAGCTTCCTTGGCTCTGACCTCCAGCTTTCTGAGGATGTGTGTAAGTCATCTGTAATAATAATAATAATATGTCATCTGTAATAATAAGGTGAGGGGAGAGGTGGAGACAGTGGGGCCCATCAATCTCAAACCAATGGAGATGCTCAACTATTGAAAATTGATGTCATATCATGTCAGTCTTCTGCAAGGAAACCTTAGCTCTTGTAGTTGTACCTATCCAGATTTGATTTTTAATTTCTCTCTTTAAACTTTTGTTACAGGTGCAAAGTTAACCCCTAATGCTCCACATGAACTCATCTCATCTAAATCAGGCCAAAAGCAGAACTAATTAGTTTCATTGGAAATTTGACTCCAAATGCCAGTATTTGATACCTGCAGTTGGTATGCACTTATAGTTCCAATATCATTTAGATGTAGGAAATTTGTGGCTATTCTGTAATGCACCTTTTCCAGTAGAATTTTCAACATCCCCAGGCCTTTAAGGTCAGAAATAGAAAATAATTTTGGTTTTTTAAAATAATTACCTTTTAACTGAGTAAAAAACTCTGTAGAGTGAGGTTATATCTTATCTTCTTTAAACTGTCATTCCCCAAATTAATAAATATATATTTTTTTGTTTTTACATCAGAGTAAGTCAACACATTTTTGTTGGATGAATGAATGATGAACTAATTCTGCGAAAGAATGCTCAAGAAATAAGCCAGTCTTTTTTTTAAACCTTTCAAAAACTGGTTATAATCTGGTAAAATAAGTTTCCTCAAATATGATTCATATTTCATGAGTAACTAACATGCCCAGGACATTCTAAGCATTTTGGGTATCATTAGAATATACTAGTCTCAACTCTTGTCTTCCATCAGCTTTCAATCTAGTTGTGAGTTCCTGGGAAATACTTTAATTTTGACACTAGAAAAATCTCATGTCAGAAATTTCTGCTAATACCAATCAAAGTTATTTTCACTTAAGTTCCCTGAGGCCAGTATACAAGGGCTGCAAATTACTTGACTACAGAAATAAGATCTAGAGTAAGCATTGCAAATCACGAAATCAGGAAACTACTAACCAAAGCATTTTAAAAAATCAAAACATCCCTCTCTAGTGGCCCCAGGAGCTTTGAAACAAGTCAGGGGATAGAAAAGGAGCATTCTTCACCTGTCTCCATGTATTTCCTTGTTAGAGGTTCTTAACCCTTGCTCTCTAGGCAGTCATCGTGCTTGGATTGGAAAAGCAGAAACGAAGTCAAAGATCTTCTTAAAATCCAGGAAGCTTTTGCTTTCCACACGCAGGAGCCTCAGTGTATTTGAAGGTACACAGATTTGCATTTTCTAATTAAAACAAAAAATGACTTTGTTTCTAGGGCTAACCAGTAGGAAGTTACTGATAGTGTCAGAAGCCTGGAACTTACGGGATCAAAGAGAAGGGACTTCTGGCTTCTTAGTCAGACAAGGATCAGCCGAAGTTGAGACAAGGAAGCCCACCCAAACCACAGAACATTAACACTGATGCGCTGCTTCCATCCCTGCTACAGAAGCCGGGTGAGGCATTTTTGATACAGTTCTCAAGTTGTGGTAAAGAATTAAGCCCCGAATACCTTCATAAACCTTGCATTTTGAGTTACTAAACATTCAAGAATTCACTTTCTTTTTCCTTCCTTCCATAGATTTGTGTCATGATTTTATTTAAAAAGTGTACAACTTTGTCCCTACTTACTTGTTCCCAGAAATGGCTGCAATACTTTCACAGTCCTTTCTTTAGTTATCTGAGGATTGCAACACACTGAAGGAGGAAGACAGTGTGAACACCAAACCAAGAAATTGCATTTGAACAAGGCTTGCTGCTGGGGCCTAGTAAAGATAAATACTCATCCATCCAGTGCCTTCATTTCTGTAATGTCTCACTGTCCAACTTAATAAATGCTTTCTTGCTGTTTTTTTGGCATCTCTTTGAATAAGGAATGTAAACTGAAAAGGCCGAGAAGGCTAAAACTGGCACAAAAACTCTGTGCTGAATAATATCAGGAGACACAGAGACTAGCTCAGTAGTCCCATATGCAGTGCCACAATCTCTACCAGAGGACAGAGGGATTTGCAGCCTGGAATGGGGCTGTTATATAATTTCCAGATACGCTAAAAAAAGGGGGGAGGAAATGAGAACAAATCCAGGTTCAATTTTATGCAAATGGAAGTTAAGTATAAAACAAGAAATTTGTGGAAAGGATATTAAAGACAATTTAAAGCTTAATAAGCAAATAAGCAGAAGCATCAACATATATTTCATCTTTAGCTATTGGGAAAGAAAACATGCATTTTTCTAATAACACTTTGAAATTTGGGGAGAAACCTCCAGCAAAATTCGACTGGAACTATTATTTGGTTATCTGTGTATTTACACTATGTCATAAACTATTATTGTTTAAAGGCCTGAAAAGGCCCTTGGAAAGTCATGCTCGTCTTTCCCAAATTGAACACCACTAAAAAGAAAACTCTCATCTTGGTTCTGAAGGGTCTGACTTGACTTTGGTTGAAATGTTATTACTCAAAGAAGCCCTCAATTATGTATTTTTTAAGTTCCTTTTTTCTTTCACGTATTAGAGAGATTTTTCCCAGGCTATCATGTTCAAATCTTTGATTAGAACATAGAAATCATGTGTCAGATAATTTGAAGTGAGTTTCTGTTAATTCAGATCCACCCAGCAGGTGGGTAATGCAGTTTTTCACTATCTTTTAGGCCTCTAAGGACCCAGTTTTGAGGTGTTGCAGCAGATGGAAGTGGGGAGTCAGAAGCAGCATCCCATGGTAATGGTTCACATCCAGGCTCACTGTAGGAGGGTAGGATTGGAAGTGGTGGCAAAGAACGATATGTTGCTTACATTCTGGGGTTCTACCAACTCAGCAACAGAGATACGTAATTACCAGGAAATCTAGCTCATATTCCAAGATGAATCTTGGAACTCTACCCTTTATAGCAATCAGAAGGGAGGAGAAAGAGATAAAGGTGGAAACACCCTTTTTCCATAAGGACCCTCCACAGTAGTTGTTTGGACTTCCTCCTCACCAACCATTGGCCAGTACTGAAGGTCACACCTGGTGGCAAGAAAGGTTGAGAACTGTAGTCATTTCTCCAAATAACCATGGGCCTGGTAAAAAATTGGGACTCCAAGGAATAAAGAGAAAATAGATATTGGGGGATAAATAGCAGTACATGCCACAGCAAGAAAAGGCTAGAAATGTTTAAATGGAAAACACATTTGCATATAGTTCTCCTCATTGTTCTTCAAAAATAAAAAGAACTTTGCTAATTTTTTTTGGTATATTGGAAATATGTCAGCTTTTCATTCACTAGGAAGAAGTTATTCTCAGGCAATATTTTCATAGTTTTTATGCATTTTTAAGAGTCATTCATAATCTATTAACATCTTATACATTACACAGTTTTCTAAATAATAAGATTTCAACTACCACACACATTTGTTTGCTCGAAATATTTACCTCTGTAGTTAATTATAACATATTATTAATTTTTAATTGAATTCTAGATTTACTCTGTTGTTAATTTTCTCCTTTGCTGTTTATTCTCCATAAGAAGAGGTATAAGCACTATGTAAAGACTGTATATTAGTACATGACAGATGGGAGAACACCTCCCCTTTGGTGGAGACAAGTACACTTATACCAGTGGTCCTTTGGCCAACTGAATGTGTAAATTTTTACAGCACTGCTTCCTAGGGAGAAGGAGAACAGGAAAGGTACAATTGGACTGTGGTGCATGCTGATGAATTTAATCTTAGGCATAATTAAGTTGCTAGTAAGATAGTGTTCAGTGTAAGTACTCATACGTGTCCTTCTTATGAACTGAACTGGAAATACACTGGCAAATAAAAGTCATGACAGCCACTTTCAAAAGTTGTAATCCAGCCTTTTTTCCCTATGAAATAGTCATCAAAAAGACTGAGAGTTAAGATGACACATTTACATTTTATTTATTTAGTAGTTAGTTTCAGTTGTATAACATTGTGACTTGATAGTTCTTTACATACAAAATGATTAATATAAGTCCAGTTCCCATCTGTCACCATACATAGTTTTGACAATATTATTAACCATATTCTTTATTCTTTACATCACCATAAAGATTTTACCTTTTAATCACCTTCACTTATTCCTTCCATTGTACAGTCCTTCTCCACTCTGGCAACCATCGATTTGCTCTCTGTAGCCATGAGTCTGTTTCTGTTTTTTTATTCATTTGTTTTGCTTTTTAGATTCCACATGTAAATGAAATCATATAGTATTTGTCTTTCTCTGTCTGACTTATTTTACTTAACCTCTAGGTCTACCCATGTTGTCACAAATGGCAAGGTTTGGTTTTTTTTTAATGGCTGATATATATATATATATGTACATATGTATGTATACAACAATTTCTTTATCCATTCATCTATCAATGGGCAGTTACATTGCTTCCATATCTTGGCTATAGTAAATAACACTGCAGTGAACATAGGGTGATCATATCTCTTCAAATTACTTTTCTTTTTCCCTTTGGATAAGTACCCAAAAGCATTATTTCTGGATCATATGATAGTTATATTTTTCATTCTTTAAGTAATCTCCATTCTATTTTCCATAATGACTGCACCAATTTCACATCTACCAACAGTGCATGAAGTTTGCTTTTCTCCTCATCTTACCAACAATTGTTATGTTACATGTTTTGGAGAACCATTCTAACAAGTATGAGGTGATATTTCATTGTTATATTGATTTCATTTCCCTGATGATTAGTAATGTTGAATACCTTTTCATGTATTTTGGCCATCTGTATGTCTTCTTTGGAAAAAATGTCTACTCAGGTGCTGTGCCCATTTTTTAATCAACTTGTGTTTTAATATTGACTTGTATGAGTTCTTCTTTTGTGCAAGAATCATACTGTTTTGATTACTATAGCTTTCTAGTATAGTTTGAAATCAAGGTGTGGGATACCTCCAGCTTTGTTCTTCTTTCTCAAGATTGCTTTGGTTAATTGGGGTCTTTGATGGTTCCATGCAAATTTTAGGATTAATTTATTCTAGTTTTGTGAAAAATTCCATTGGGATTAAGATAGGGATTGCATTAAGTCTGTAGATTACTTTCAGTAGTGTGGACATTTTAACAACTCTAATCCATGAGCACAGTCTTTCTGTTTATTTGTGTTCAATTTCTATAATTGCTGTTTTATAGTTTTCAGAGTGTGGGTCTTTCACATCCCAATTCCATTTATTCCAAAGTATTTTATTTTTTTCCATGGAATTATAAATGGCACTGCTTTCTTAATTTTTCTTTCTGATAGTTTATTATTAGTGTATAGAAATGCAACAGATTTCTGTATATAAATTTTGTATCCTACAACTTTGCTGAATTTATTAGTTCTAACAGTTTTTTGGTTGGTGACATCTTTAGGGTTTTCCATATATATATATATATATATATACATATATATATATATATATATAGTATCATGTTATCTGCAAGTAGTGACAGTGTTTCTTTGTTCTTTTCAATTTAGGTGGCTTTTACTTCTTTTCTTGACTAATTGCTATGGCTGGTCCTCCCAATCTATGTTGCATAAAAGTGGTGAAAGTGGGCATCTGTCTTGCTCCTGATCTTAGAAGAAAAACATTTAGTATTTCACCATTGAATATGATAGCTGTGGATTTGTCATACATGGCCTTAATTATGTTGAGGCATGTTCCCTATATCCACTTTGTTGATAGTTTTTATCATAGATGAATCTGGAATTTTGTCACATGCTTTTTCAGCAACTTTTGAGATGACCATATGATTTTTATCCTTCATTTTGTTAATGTGGTATATCACATTGAATGATTTACCGATCTCTGCATTCCTAGAAGAAATCCCATTTGATCATAGCATAGGATCCACTTAATGTATTGTTGCATTTGGTTTGGAATGTTTTGTTAAGGATTTTGTTCCTATGTTCATCATAGATATTGGAGTGAAATTGTCTTTTTTTGTAGTGTTTTGTCTGGTTTTGGTATCAGGGTAATGATGGCCTTGTAAACTAAGTTCAAACATACTCCTTCCTCTTGAATTTTTTTCTTAGAATAATATGAGAAAGAAAGGAATTAACTCTTCTTTCAATGTTTGGTAGAAATTACCTATGAAGCTGGCTGGTCCTAGACTTTCATTTGTTGACAACATTTTGGTTACTGATTCAATTTCATTGCTGTTAATTCATATTAATATTTTCTATTTTTTTCATGATCCTATGTTGGAAGATTGCATGCCTCTAGGATTTCATCCAGATTTTTTAGGTTGTCCAATTTGTTGTGGTATAATTGTTCATTGTAGTTTCTTATGATCTTTTGTATTTCTGTGCTTTTAGTTGTAACCTCTCTTTCATATTTGATTTTATCTACTTGGGCCCTCTCTCTTTTTCTTGGTGAGACTGGCTGAAGGATTATAAATTCTGTTTATTGGTTCAGAGAACCAGCTCTTAGTTTCATTGATATTTTCTATTGGTTTTAGGTTCTATTTCATTTTTTTTCTGCTCTGATATTCATTATTTCCTTTCTTCTATGAAGTTTAGGATTTGTTTCATTCTTCTTTTTCTAGTTCCTTTAGCTATCAAGTTATATTATTTACTTGAGATATTTCTTGTTTCTTGATATAAGCTTTATTGCTATGAATTTCTCTTTTAGAACTGCTTTTATTACATCCCCCAGATTTTATAATATTGTGTTTCCATTTTCATTTATCTCAAGGTATTTTTTGATTTCCTCTTTGATTTCTTAATTGACTAAGTAGTTGTTTAATGACATGTTGTTAGTCTTCACATGCTTGTGCTTTTTCCAGTTTTCTTGTAATTTATTTCTGGTTTCATACCTTGTTGTTGAAAAAGATGCTTGGTATAATTTCAATATTCTTAAATTTATTGAGACTTGTTTTGTGGCCTAACGTGTGATCTTTCCTGGAGATTTTTGCAAGTGCACTTGAAAAGAAGTCCATCTGGTCTAATGTATCATTAAAGGTTAATGGTTCCTTGATGATTTTCTGTCTGAATGATCTATCCATAGATATAAATGAGGTATTAAAGTTCCCTACTATTATTATATTGCTGCCATTTTCTCCCTTTATGTCTGTTAGTATTTGATTTATATAACTAGGTGTATAAATATTTACAAATGTTATATATCCTTTTGTTGGACTGGTCCCTTATTATTACATAATGCCCTTCTTTGTCTTTTGTTACACTCTTTGTTTTAAAGTCTACTTGTCTGGTAGGTGTACTGTTACCCTAGCTTTCTTTTCCATTTGAATGGAATATCATTTACCATCCCTTCACTTTCAGTCTGTAAAGATCTGAAGCAAGTCCCTTGTAGGCATCATATAAATGGGTCTTCTTTTTTATAATCGATCAGCCACCCTGTGTCTTTTGATTGGAGAGTTTAGTCCATTTAAATTTAAAATAATTATTGACATGTATGGACTCCTTGCCATTTTGTCACTTGTTTTTTGGTTGTATTTGTAGTTATTCTCTGTTTTCTTCTCTTGCTTTCTTCCTTGTTGGTTTGATGGCTTTCTTTAGTGTTATGTTTTGGATTCCTTTTGTTTTATTTTGTTTGTATGTCTATTATTTCATATATATATATATATATATATATGTATATGTATCACTTTATTTGTATCTCTATCTCTCTGTAATATATATATATATATATATATATATATATATATCAGTTTATTTTAAGGTGATGGTAGCTTAAGTTTGAATGCATTCTAAAAGCACTATATATTTTCACACCCCAACTGTTTTATGTTTTTGAAATTGCATTTTACATCTTTTTATTTTGAGTATCCCTTAACTACTAATTATTGTAGGTATAGCTGATTTTATTAGTTTTGTCTTTTAACCTTCATACTAGTTTTATAAGTGGTTGATCCACTACCCTTATTACATAATTGCCTTTACCAGAAAAATTTTTTCTTTCATATATTTTCTTATTTCTAGCTTTGGCCTTTTTTTCTGCTTAAAAATGTCCTTTTAACATTTCTTGTAAGGAAAGTTTAGTGGTCATTTAGTTTTTCATTGTCTATGAAACTCTTTATCTCTCTTTCAATTCTGAATGATAACATTGCCAAGTAGAGTATTCGTGGTTGGAGTTTTTTTTCCTTTTAGCATGTGGACAATAACATGCCACTTCCTTCAGGTACACAGAATTTCTGCTGAAAATTCAGCCAATAGCCTTATGGGGGTCTCTTGTACATAACTAGTTGTTTTTGTCTTTCTGCTTTTAAGATTATCTTTAACTTTTGGCAATTTAATAATATATCTTGGTGTGGATCTCTTTGGCTTCATCTTGTCTACGACTATCTGTGCTTCCTGGACCTGGATGTCTGTTTCCTTCCCCAGCTTAGGGAAGTTTTCAGCCATTATTTCTTAAAATAAGTGTACTGCCCCTTTCTTTCTTTTGCTACCTCTATAAACCTAATGTTAGCACATTTGCTATTGCCTCAGACGTCCCTGAAATTATTACCGTTTTTAAAAATTCTTTTTCTTTTTGTTTCCGATTGGATGATTTTTACTATCTTGTCTTCCAAGTCACTAATCTCTCTGTATCATCTAATTTGTTGTTGATTCCCACTAGTGTATTTTTCATTTCAGTTATTGTATTCCTAAGCTTTGATTGGTACTTTCTTATATTCTCTATCTCTTTTTTGAAGTTATCACTGTATTCATTCATTCTTCTCCCAAGTTTGTGAAGTATTTTTATGATAATTACTTTGAACTCTTTATCAGGTAGATTACTTATCTCCATTTCATTAAGATCTTTTTCTGAGGTTTTGTCTTATTCTTTCATTTGCAATGTATTCTGGTGTCTCTTTATTTTTCCTGACTGTTTTTGTTTCTGTGTATTACACAAATTAGCTACCTCCCCCAGACATGAAGAAGTGGCTGTCTATAGGATATGTCCCATGGAAGCCAAAGGTGCAGTGCCCCCTGGTGCCAGGTGCTCAAGGGACAGCTACTGCATGAGCTGTGTGCAACCACCTGTTGTGGCAGGGCAGTGACTGTGCTATGGTGGCAGGTGGTGCTCTTCCTCAGGTAGCTGAAGGGCCACAGTCATTGCATAAGCTGCAGTGGTGGGAAGGGCTCTCAGTGGGGTGGTGTGTCCATCAACATAGGCAGGTTAGAGCTGATGGCACCCCTGACCTTGGCACTAAAAATGTAGAATGTGTTCATAAAAATGGAGCCTGACAGTGTTTTTGTCCCTAGAGAATGTCTCAGTAGTTTCTGCCTCTCCAGAATATGCCCCAGGACGAGTGAGTTTCCTTCACAGATGTTCTAGAAGTTTTCCAACTGTTGTTTTATTTCTGGGTCCCAGGGTGAATGAGACTGCATGAGTCCTGTATAAGAGAAGGTCTCCATTCCCTATAGCTCTGTGCTTTCAAGCTCACTCTTATGGCTGTTGACTGGCCTCAAGTCCTTACCGGGCTCTTGGTTGAGACATCAGCTCCTTGCCATGTAGGCCTTTCTACAGGATATCTCACGATAGACCAGCTGGCCTTCCTCAGAGTGCATGACTAAAAGAGCAAGAGGAGAAGCCCAGCTGGAAGACACTGTCTCTGCTAATTTGGAAGTGACAATACATCACTTTCAACATTTTCTATTCTTTTAAGAGTATCACTACATCCAGCCCATATCCAAGGGGAAGAAATTACACAAGGGCACAAATATCTGGAGGTAGTGAATAGCTGGGGAGCATCTTAGAGACTGCTTACCACATCTTATGTGGTAACTTGGCATGTAGGAAAACATGGACTCTTAGTTCCTCAGACTTAAGGTGGGACTTGAGCTTTGCACCTTAATAGCTGCATGACTTTGGTCAAATCTCCAATCTCTATTGTGAAGGCAAATAAGTGAATGCTAATATATTTTACCATCCCTTAGTTCAGCATACATAAAATAGGTGCAATAATCCATAACCCTTAGAGTATTTAGGATTAAATTGTATAACTTGTACTTAACATACAGGAGGCATGCAGCAGGTATTTCCCTGTCTGTGGCAGAAGTAATAGTTTCTTCATAAATTTAAGAAAAACAGCTGTCCATAGTGACTGTCCCATGAACTTTCTGGGTTCAGCATTGGTGTCTTCTTGCAGAATAACCAACATATTTATATCTTCAGAATTCACTAAAAGTGGTAGTTATTTTGGACCACTTTCTGTCAGAAGCAGAATATTATGACCCAACTGAAAGGAGATATTTTTTTCTAAGTATTTTTTTCTCTTCCTAGTCCTTGAGTTCAGCCAAAATACAGCAATTCCTCATTATTCCCAGTTAATAGTTAGACCTCTAAATGGCCTACTTTGTACTTAACACTGACAACACAACTGGAGTGTTTTGATAATTTCTTGATGTTACATTTTAGAAAGGGGCATGGACAAATGGAATCATGTGCAGAAAATACAATCAGATTGTTGAGTAGACTCTAAAATCAGTCACATGTCATATTAAAGATGAACTACCAGGAAGGGAATATTTAACTTAAAGAAGGAAAGCCTACTGTGCTATCTGTTAACCATCATCAAATATTTTAAACTGTTATGTTTAGGAGACACTATACTTATTTTTTATTGTTTTGAAAGTGATAGCTGGGACAACTGTGTTAAGAAAGATTCCAGGTCAATATAAAGAAAATTTTCAGAGAGGGGTAAATGGACAAAAGTGGATTTGGATCCTAGTTCTCTATCCTAGTACCTGACCTTAAGAAATTCAGTTATTGTAGCTGAGCCTTGTTTTTGAATCTGTAAATTTACAATCACAATTATATATTATGGATACATCATGTGCCATGCACTGAACAAATTGCTTTGTATATGGCATTAATCATTCTATGGATGGTTATTATTATTAATTTTTTAGACACTAGTGGAGGAGTTTTGTGGCAGTAAGTCTCAACCTCTGAAGGATTTCTCTTCAATATTTATGTTGTCACCTAAAGAATGCTGGTAAAGAATATATTTTTCTAAGTGAAGTAGTTACTGTCTATATTAGTGATCAAACCTATGAGTATCTCATTTTATTTGGCTCATAGTCCATTCAAATAGAAATTGAAAATGAGTACCTGGAGGAGGCTTTTATGGTCCCCAGAAAATGAGATGATATGATTTGTAGAATTTATTTTATCTTCACAAACAATTTTAGCTAATTAAAAGACCAGAGGAAAAATAAAAGTTATAATAGGGATGTTGAAACAACATCAGGTGCTTTTGCTTTTCTTATAGCCAATATTAAAAAGCTATGAAAAATCAGATTTTTCTTTGATAGAGTCTTGAAAAGGTCACCTGATCTCTTTGAATATCAGATTTTTTCTAGGAAATGAGAAAATTCCAATAGGTACGTCCTCACAGTTTCATACATCTGGGGCTTTATAAGTAGACTGAAAATTATTACATGAATTGTAAATGATAAATTTATAGACTTCCTTATATTTTACTTCTTGCATATTATCTTATAACTGATGTGAAATGAAATGTAATCTTTTATACTTATTGATACTTATCAAGTGTAGTGTTCTCCTGATATTCCTCAGGTTGCACAGGGTTTATCATTAAGACTTGTGTGGAGAACAACATTTATATCAGTTTGCAAATACATGACTTTGGCCATAAATGTGACTACAAAGTTTAAAATTTAAAACATTATAGAACATTATGGATTTTTATTTTATTTATATATTACAAAGAAATAATCATATGGCTGTACATAAATGAAAGGAGAAATAGGAGAAAAAGCATTAGGTAAAACATGATAAACATAGAAAGCAAAGATATCCAACCCATTCATAATTAGAGTATTTAATTAAAAAAATAAAATTTAGGATGTAAACCCATGATTACAAATGTAATTAAAAATATTTTTTAAGAAATGAAAGATTTCTTGAGCCTAAATATTAAAAATTCACAATGCATGTGGAAAAAAATGATCGAGAATGGTCAATACTAAGACCTTGCACTTGAAAGGTAAAGAAAAAATCCTTTATGGAACAGTAAAAGAAACAAAGATCCTCACCTATCATAGGGAGAGTATCAGACTAGCCATATTTCTCCCACAGCAACATTCAGTGCAATTCAGTTAAATAATATCTAATAAATGCAATAAAAGAAAATGTCACCCAAGGATTTCATATCCTTCCAAACTATTCTTCAGGTAGGAAAAAGTCATACATGATACAATTATTTACATGCAAAACTCCCTTGAACTTTTTTGAGAAAACTGTCAGCATGTGAGCTTCATCCCACTAAGTGATGTATAAAGAAAATACACTAAAAGGACCATGTGGGTACTATATATAGTTAAATGTTCAATTATAACTAAAACACATTGCAAAACATGTACTTCCTTTGTAAAGGCACTGTTCTCAATCCTTGACATATATTAACTGTAGATTATTAAAGTCACAGATGAAAATGTCAGTATGACAGGCCTTAATAATTTATACAGAAACCTCACAATTTAAAAGTGGAATGTAGAGAATATTTGCAGTTTACTTCATTTTATGTTGGGCATCGAAAGACTTCATTTCGTACTTAAGAAGTATAAATTGATTTAACCATATAAAAGTAAACAGTAAGAAAGAAAATACTAATGACTAAATTTAGATGATGGAATAAAGGGAAGACAAGAATAGAAATAGAATAATGTTATATTGATTGTGATAGACATATATTTAACTTATTAAAATAGAGGGCTTAAAGTAAGGTATAAACTTATAAAAGTAATTTCAATAAAAAATGTAAAAAATTTAAGTATTTCTAACAATTGCAAATATATTCACCAAGCAAAGAAAAAAGATTGCATACTGAAAGACATTTTAAAAACTACAAAACCAAAAATACAACATAAAATAGTCAGATCTAAGTCCAGACATATATTCATATTAATAAATATAAAGGGTTAAAAGAAAAGACAAATATTTATTAGAAGAAAAAGATTTTCAGATTGGGTAACAAAGCAAAACCTAACTGTGCTGTGTACATGAGGTACACCTAAAACCTAAAAGAAATTTATAAAATGTATGCAAGTATAAAATATATATCAGGTAATTGCAACAAACAAGTAAAGGTGAGAATTTAATGCTATCTGAAAATGGCAGTATAGATACACACACATATACACAATCTTGTTTGAGACACTGGAGAGCAAGGTACAGAGATCTCACAGAGAGTCAAAGATACCAAAGAGAAGGGTGGAAATACAGAAAAGTCAATATTCAGCATCATTTTTCCATTTAACATTTGTCAGTTTGCAAGCTGCAGCTGAGATGATGAGAAACTGAGCAGTCTCCAGTACTTATTTCAGAATGTGGAAATTGGACTTCAGGGCCTTCCAAAGAGAAAGATGACATATAATCCAGGCTTTCAGATGATACTCCTAATAGGTTATACTCTTAACAGTTAGACAGAAAGAGAAATAGACCAACCCTCCTAAAGAGTGAGGCCTAATCTAGAAAACATTCAATTCATGATTGGATTAAGGTGATCGGCCTTCAGCCTTCTTGCCTAAAACAAAATGAATTATCTCTTTGAGGAAGATAATGTCCTTTAGAATTTCAAATTATCTCTACAATTTTTCATTTAAAATGTCTATCCTTCAGTAAAACATTACTAGGCAAATGCATATAACATTATTAGACAGTGTAATGACAAAAAAGCAAAGAGGAAAAATATCCAATGGAAACAGAACCATAGGAGATACAGATATTGGAGTTACCAGATATAAATATATGAATTGGCCTTAGACTTCAGGGTAGGATTTAAAAGGTTACATCAAGCTTACACATTCACAGTTCAGAACTAAAAAAAAAAAAAGATAAGGTACAAAAATGCTTTTGAAAAGGCATCATTGAGCTATGGAAGCTATAAGGACTAAAATTATCCTAAATTACATATTAAGGAAAAACATTCAGAAGTGAGCAGATTGATAGAAGCTGTTTTCTTAAATGGGGGAATTTGCCAGTTCTTGGTGTAAGTTAAAGTTTGTGGCTTGGCCCAGACAAAGCAGCAGCTAAAAGGAGAAACCAGTATACTGTTTAGCAGCCACTTGAAGATACAGAGACAAAATTGTAGGCTTGAATTCCACAGATACATAACCACTTTCCACAAAAGACATTTGCTATATTCTTACATTATTACATAAGATTATGTAAGAGGGTGAAAGCTAAACTAAAAACTTTTGAAATTCAAAGTGAAATGATGTTTGTTCCATAGTGTTTAGGCAAGAAAGGCCTGAAAACAAAAAAGGCAAGAAACACACAAAAGCCCTAAAGGGTGTGGTATATTGACACTGAGAATTTAGAGCCACTTTTTACTAATCAATTCTGAGTACAGTATAGAGTTGAGAAACCAAGCCTCTGACAGACCATCATTGCTGGAGTAAAATCATTGGATGAATATATTTGAAAAGTAGGGTATATAAACAATTTAAAAAAAACTCCTCACATAGTGTTTAGTAGTTACAAAAGGAAAAGGATATTCAGTGAAAAAAATCTGACATACCCCATCTTAACAAAGTGACTCAAGTTAACATTACCAACAACAGGGCAAATGAATATTGTGTGCCTCCTGAAATGCCCTGCTAAGGACACAGCATCACTTATATAGTATTCCTGTGAAGATAACCATAATGTTAATCTAATCAAGAAAAGATTAGCAGACAATCCAAGTTGAGGGACTTCCTATAAAACATCTAGCATGTGCTCTTTAAAAAAATCATTTCATTAAAGACAAAGTATTATGTCAGTCCAAGACTATCAGTAATGACGGTTTTGGCTAGGAACACATGAAGCTTTCACCTGGGTCCAAGATTTACTTGTAGGAGGCTTCATATGCATTCCCTTCCCCATCATCAATGCTATGGCTGGACTGGTTCTTGTGGTTCTTCTCTAACTGTAGTAGCATAAACCTCAGCAAAACCACCAGGGAACTTTGAAGAACAAGATTTATTGTTTTTAGGTCCTGGAGGGTACATGGCACACCTGAGGGCCATACAATGAGGTCACAGGTAGAGAGAGAGTGAGGGAGAATTGGACCTAAAGCTCTGCCTTTATTAGAGTTTGAGGTTGGAGTGCCTAAAGTTTTATAGATTCACTCTTTATGGTGAATTTACAACATAAGAATGGAAATTATGATATGGAAAGAGAAAGTAGATTACTTAAGTAGTCAGTGATTTATATTACCCATTTAAAAGGGGAACTTCATGGGTGGGAGAACTTAGTTCCTTATTTAACTGTTTTGCTAATAGCTTTATCATACAGCTAGTAATAGTTTATTCAAGTTGGATGTCTTTGAAATGTGTGCCTTGGCAATCAAAATCTTAATGTAAACCTCTCACATTACAATCAAAAGGATTAATGTCAGACACCCTACACAAGACAGACAAATTTCTAGGTTAAAAGGCATATGATAAGTAAATGCATGCATAATATGCAATGGATACTTATCAGAAAAAAATATGCTTTAAAGGACAACATTGAGACAATAGATGAAATTGTTTTGTATTAATGTTTTATTTTCCTGAACTTAATAGTTGTGCCATGTTTTATGTAAGAAAATGTCCTTTTTCAGATGCACCCCTATGTTTATCGCTGCACTATTTACAATAGCCAAGATATGGAAGCAAACTAAATGTCCATCAGTAGATGAATGGATAAAGAAGATGTGGTACATATACACAATGGAATATTACTCAACCATAAGAAAAAAACAGATCCTGCCATTCGCAACAACATGGATGGAGCTAGAGGGTATTATGCTCAGTGAAATAAGCCAGGCGGGGAAAGACAAGTACCAAATGATTTCACTCATATGTGGAGTGTAAGAACAAAAGAAAACTGAAGAAACAAAACAGCAGTAAAAGCACAGAACCCAAGAATGGACTAACAGTTACCAAAGGGAAAGGGATTGGGGAGGATGGGTGGGAAGGGAGGGATAAGGGCAGGAAAAAAAGAAAGTGGGCATTACGATTAGCATGTTTAGTGCGTGAGGGGCACAGGGAGGGCTGTGCAACACAGAGAAGACAAGTAGTGATTTTACAGCATCTTACTATGTTGATGGACAGTGACTGTGAATGGGAATGTGGCGGGGACTTGGTGAAGGAGGGAGCCTAGTAAACATAATGTCTTTCATGTAATTGTAGATTAATGATACCAAAATAAAATTAAAAAAAAAAAAGAAAATGTCCTTTTTCTTGGGAAACATACTTTGAAGTATTTTGAGGTGGAAGGTCATGTTATATGACACTCTCAAATGCTTGAGCTGATACACACACACACAAACATTTAGTGTATGAGTGTAGAAAATAAGGTGCAATAAAATAATAACGATGGCCACTCTAGGTGAGTGCACATGGGGGTTCATTTGTCCTATTAAATTTTTCTAACATATTTAAATATTTTTTAATGAAAGTTTAGAAAAATGCATGAGAAAACTCTGGAAAGCTACGTTATAAGAGTAGAAAGAAACCAAAGGTAGTCTTAGTTGTGCTGTTTAGGTGAGACTATATTTATTTTTGTAACCCATCTCATTGCTGATTTGAGAGTGGTCATCTTCTAGTAGACTTCCACTACTGGAAATCTTAGAAGAAATTTTCAGGAAGCAGGAATATGATACTCAATAAAAACTTGTATCTACACAAAGAAATAAAAAGTCCTGGAAATGAAATAAAGGTAGTAAAAATAGTTTTTTTATTTTAATTGTTCTAAACTTAATTGATTCTCTAAAATAGAGGTTGGCAAACTTTTTCTTTGAAGGATCAGATACCAAATATTTCTCAGTTTTATGAGCCAAATGAACTTTGTTGCAGTTACTCAATTCTGCCTTAATGTTGTTAAAGCAGCCTTAGACAACACGTAACAAATAAATATGTTTTTTTCTAATAAAACTTCAACCTTTCATCAACACAATCTATATTTTTGTCATACTGATCCTATGCAGTTTCTCTAAAGTGCCATACTACCTCATTCCTTCACATGCTGGCTTTTGCTGTTCCCATTCTCTGGTGCACATTATCTACCTACATTGCTAACCTTCCCAATCTTTATTCTTCAGAACTCAATTCAGGTATTACTGCTTTTAAGGACTCTTTTTCCAAAAATTGTATTCCTGACAGGAAGAAGAGATTTTCCTGTCAATATGATTCCAGAGGAACTTACACCTTGTGGTTGCACCTCTGACTTGATTTGTGACCTTCAGAAGGTATTTGATATGCTTAAATCTCAGTTTTCTTATCTATAAGATTATAATAGAACTTCCATGACAGGGCTGTAGTGAGAACACATATAAATTGCTTAATATAGAGACTGGTCATAGAAAGCATTTAAATTATATACAATGATGTATAATAATATTGTAACAATGATTATTCTTCTGTTATACCACTTGATGGATGATATTGGCCAAAAGTAAATTTTATTTTGTTTTGCAAAATTTCTAGAAAATATGCTTAGTTAGAGATTATGTGAAAGAAAGTTATAATAATGTTGTTAGTTATATTTGGATTTTTTGTTATTTTATTAGCAATAAAATGTACTAAATCAGAAGAACATGTCTTAGTCACTAGATATATGAAGATGCAGGTAAGATAAGGAAGGACAAATGTTACGCTCCCTGCCATTTGTCAGCCACCAAAGAAGTAAGCCAAGAACATACCTGGAAGGGGACCAAGTGAAGCAGGGTCCAAATGACCTCTTCAGCTATAATCCCTGATTGCACTGGACATAGGGCCTTGTTTACACCAAAGAGCATAGCAACTAGTGAAGGACAGCATATGACTTGGCTGATACCATCTCAAGAGAACAACCAGGTTAAAGTTTGGAAAGGATATTAACTAGAAGTGATGAAGGTTGGGTGGTGAAGAAAAATGGATAAAATGCATCTTAGGAATATCTTGGTGTGTCTATACTTTCTTTAGTTCGTATTTTTAAGAGCAGCACAAATAAAATGAATATAGAGATACAGCTTGCCTCATCTCTTAGTAGCTCTGCTTAAAAAAAAAATCCCTGGAACAAAAGATGGCAGACAAGGAAACTTAGATGAGTTGGCTCAGTTAAAATAAAATATGGCAGCCCTCTTGGCTTTTCTGTCTCCAGAAAGGATTAAACATGCCCCAAGGACATAGGATACAGAATCAGTTTTTTAAAAAATATTTCATTTAAATTATATATGTCTTCATTTTTAATAAAAATAATTCATGCTCATAATTAGTACCAGAGGCTTCTTTTGAAATCAATGTCTTCTTCACTGCCCTTCTCAGACTATCTACAAGGAACAGTAATTCTTTTAGTTATATCTTTTGTCATTAACCTTTATTTCTCTGTTTTTTAAAACCTAAACATGACTGTAGTTATTTCCCTTGGTTTATCAGCTCTAACATCTTTAATAAATTTCTCATTATTTTGAAAAATAATGTAAATCTCTTTCATGCCAACTCTCACCTCCCTATATAGTATATCATAATTATTAGTTAATAATGTAGTTTTATTACTATAAATATGTAAATATTATTTACTAGGTAGGAAAGAAATATACTATGATTGCATTTTCTCTTTTGCAAACTTTTATTTTCCCTGAAGTTAATAATTATCTCACTATTTTTACTTACATAACTTTCTTCGATTCATAAATGTTTCCAAATACTCCTTCAGATCCTTCATTATCCTATAGTACCAAGTGTTGCTGGTTAAAAATATGTTATTCTGATATCTCCCACATATAAAATATGTTATTGGATCATCTGTTTATTTTTGGTGTATTGATGTTACATAATAATGTGCATTAGTGTGGTACTTTTTTTGTATTTACTGTGCCAAGCCATTCAAAATTGAACAATTACTTCCTTCAAATTTAGGATTTTGTTTTATATATTTGATATATTCTTCCTTAAATTTTCTCTTTTTTCTTTCTGAACACTTACTAAATCTCATACTGGACACTCTGGACTGATTTTTCTCAATATTTTATCATTTTAGGCCAATTTCCTATCTATCTGTTATATTTTCTGAAGGATGTGCTTGAAGTTGTTTTCTAGCTCTTCTGAAGTTTAAAAACATAATTATCTAACATATTTTACATTTGATCGTTGTTCCTTTTGTTTTGATATTTTATGGGTACATTATATTCCCTTATTATTCTAAGGATATTTATTTATACTTTTGGTTTCCTTGAAGATTTTTTTCTCTAGTTTACTCCTAGGTCTTTATTTTCTTTTCTCTTTGTCGCTCTCTTTCATGTGGTAGACTTTCCTCACATGCCTGCAAATCTGCAATTTTCTCTATGTATTTAACAGTGAGACACTTAATAGACTTCTACTTCTGGCCATAATGGAATTATAGGGACTAGATTTATTCTCCCACCTTAACAAGCAAGACAAATGGAAAAGGTATGATACAATGCTTCTCAGAGACCAAACAACAGACAAACAAATAGGATCCTATGATGTCTTCACTCACTGTGTAGAATGTTTCCAGGGTGTTGTGTAGGAAGCAGGAATGCAAAGGAAGCCTAGGCATCTCAATGTTGAGGAAACAGAGTTTAGGTTATAGGTAGGACAAGGTGGCTAGCAACTGCAAGGTAAAGTGCCAGAAAGAGTGGCACTTCAGAGAGAGTTAGAACTTAGGGAGTTCAGAAGAATCCCATTGAGTCTTTGGCTGAGTACTGTTTTGCGACAGTGAAGAAACTACCTAGTCCAAGCAAAGAATGGCCTGAAAGAAATAGAACAATTCTCAGTCACATACAGAACTGGGGATAGTTTGGGCTCCCACCTGTCAGAGTTAAAAAGACTTCCTGATATACAAGATGTCAGGGTACTCAGAATAGTTTTACCTCAGAAGTGGGGTAAAATTAGCTATAGTTGGCTGTCCCACACCTGACCTGACAACTGCATTCTAGAGCAAAGTTTAATTAAAAAAATTGTCAGAAATGCAAAGTTGGATAATATTTCACTCCTCTGCTTTTAGTTATTGATATAGTATTAAGAGAAATTCAGGAAGGATATAGAGGATTTGGGTAACACTATCCACTGACTTGGCCTAACTCACATTTACAGGACATACTTCTAAGAAGAGCGAAACACATATTATTTTCAAGTGCACATGAAGTGGTTTAAGTACAGATAATATGCTAAGCAACAAAAAATTATGTGGTGCACAAAAGAAGAAACATAAGTGGTCAATAAATATGTGAAAATATGTTTAGCCTTATTTAGAAATCAGGCAAATGAGTATTAAACCCAAAATTGTTATTATTTCACACACATAAAAGTTGCAGTTTTAAAGATACCAAATGATGGTGAGAATGTAGAGAAATTAGAATATCACTATTAGTGGAAGGGCAAGTTGAAATAAATATTTTGGGAAACAATTTGATGATATTTGTATACATATTCTGTAAAACTAAAAATTATAATTTTAGTTAAATGCCTTAAGAGACTTTAACATAGATTACAAGGAAGTGTGTTCAAAAATATTAATTGCAGCATGGTTTATAATAATGAATATAGAAATGGCCTAAATATCCATCACAAGGAAAGTGGATAAACCAAAGATGCTATGATCATACAGTAGAATACTGTAATAGCTAAAATGTAGTAACAAAAATCAATGTGGCTGAAGCTATCAAACAAAAATACATGATAGAAACTTGCTTGAGGAGGAACACATATAGTATAATATCATAATTTAAAAAGTTTAAAATAGAGGGAATGACATCCATGGCAGCATGAGGAAGTCAACAGACCTACACCCAGTGACTCTGATGGAAATTACTAGAAAACAAAGCAATCATTTACAACATACAGCAAATTAAGGAACTATTCAATCAATAGAATAGAAGAAATCCATTCAAATCTACAAACATGTGGTAAGAAAAGCAAGAGTCTGTGGTATTTGAACTGAGACTGACTGCTTAACCCGACTGGAAGGGGTAGAAATTCCACTCCAGACTAGTGCAGCCAAGAACACAGAGCCCCTCTTGCAGCAGCTCCCAGTTGGATAATTTCTTCCCAGGAGAGGCAAGACCTCAATGTATTCCATCCTATCCCTAGCTATCTGTTGCTGAGGCTAAATTCCAGGTCAGTGTGGCTAAGTTCATCTTCCCAGCCCCCATTCATGGAACAGAGACTCTACCTTGGGCCAAATATTACTGATATTCCTGAAGTCCCAGTCACCCACGGCTTGGCTCATAAGGTTGGGGTTCCAGGCTGGTAGAGGCAAACCAAGAATACCTCTGGCTGTGGCAATGCCCTCTCCAAATGCTCTGTTCATAAAAGTGGTATGTTACTCAGACAGAAGTGTGCTATTGTTCCTACCTCCAGAGGCCTGAATCAGAGATTTTTTTGGGAAAGAGAGGAGGAAACAGGAGAATAGCCCATAATCTCTTCCAAAAAGAACTAACTTCATTTGCAATCAAGAATGGAGAAGTTCAAGCAAAAGGATTCTGAAAAATAGTGGCAGTTGCAGTGAAAGTCAATTGTGCAGAGAAGCATAGATTCAATAAAGATACAGGCTAAGCATTAGGGTGACTACTTTTCAGGAAAGAACTAAGGAAAGAGATAATTGAGAGGAACCATCCCAGAGTCAGAACAAATCTTAAACACTGACCTTGGGAACTGTTCTTTCAAAGGAACACAGATTTGATTGGAATAGTCCGTAGAACAATTTATGTCCCAAGGCATTGTAGAAAACAATAGAGAAATTAGCCAACAATTACTGGAACTAAACATCTGGCTGTGGTCAGGGAAAAAGAGAAAGAGAGCCTTGAGAAAACTATTGTCACATCAGGGATACTGCAGGCATACCAAAGCAGCACCTTCCTCAGTAGCAACAACAGAAGCTTAACAAAGTAAGGGAGGAAGTAGACTTCAGTAAAATAATCCAGCCAGTCACTAAACAAATTTAAAAAGCAAATAATAATAATTAGCAAAAAGAGAGTTAGTGACAGTATATAGATGCTACAATGCATAATCTAAATGTCCAGTTTCAATAAAACGTGAGACAAGACAAGAAAAAAAAAAAAAAGAAACCCAGGAAATTTGACAAGGCCAATTTAACACACAAAGACTTCAGAGTAAATATTATAAATGTGTTCCAATAATGAAAAGAAACCATGATTAAAGAGGTAAAGAAAGGTATGTTTACAATATTGTATCAAATAGAGGATATCAAAAAAGGGATAAAAATTATAAATAAGAACAAAATGGAAATTCTGGGGTTGAAAAATAAAAGAACTGAACTTGACAAATCACTAGAAGAACTTAACATAAACTGAAACTACAAAATAAATAATTTGTGAACTTCAGTATAGATTGATAAAACAGAAGAGTAAAGGAACAGAAAGCAAAACAAGGATGAAGAAAAATAAATAGAGTCTCAGAGAAATATGGGGTACCACTAAGCTCACCAACATATGTATAGCATGAGTAACAGAAGGAGAGGAAAGATGAAAAGAAGAAGAAAAAGTAATTGATGAAATAATGACTGAAATCTTCCTAAATTTATTGAAAAACACTAGCCTACACATCCTGGATGCTCATGGAACTATAAACAGGATGAATGCAAAGAGATCCATAAACAAATGTACCATAGCAAAAATACTGAAAGTCAAATGGAAGGAAAAACACCTTGAAAATAACAAGTGAAAAATGGCTCTGTGCTTAAAAGGGAACTCTAGTAGGAGTAACAGCTAACTTCTCAGCAGAAACAATGGAAGATAGAGGCAGTAGGATAACATATTCAAAATGCTCAAAGAAAAAAGCTATCAACCAAAATCCTATGTCCACCAAAACTATCTTTCAAAAATAGAAGTTAAAGACATTCCCATATAAACAAAAACTGAGAGAATTTGTTGCTAGTAGATCTGCCTTACAAAAAATACTAAAGGAAGCTCTTTAGGCTAAAAGCAAGCGATCCTAGGTCATACTTTCAATTCACACACACAAAAAAAGAGCATCAGCAAAGGTAATTATGCAATTATGAAAGACAGGATAAAAGCATATTTTTCTCCTTATCTTAACATATTTAACAAGTAATTGAATAAAATAATATGTATATAATGTAATATTTGGCCTATAACATATAAAATATGTTTGCCAGTAACAACAAAAAAGTGTATAGGAACAAAGCTGAATCAGATTTAACTATGTATTATTTGGTTCATTATATTAACTGTATAATATATAAAATTAATAAATGTTACAAAAATACCACAAAAGTGAGAGAAAGAGAATACAGTTATGTAGGAGTTATATGTTTCTATATCTCTTTGAACTCAAGTCATAAAAAATAAGCTGATTTTGAAGTTAAGATATATATGGTAAGCCCTAATATATGTGTGTATAGGAAAAGAGTCATTAAATAAATGTGAATGCTTCATTAGAAAATATTCACTTAGTATAAAAGAAAACAGTAAAAGAGAAATAGAGGTACAAAGAAGACATGAGACACACAGAAAAGCATAAGTAAATGTCATCTTTGGAGAACTGTCTGTTCAGCTCCTCGGCCCATTTTTTAATTGGATTATTTGCTTTTTGTTTGTTGAGGTGCATGAGCTATTTATATATTTTGGATGTCAACCCTTTATTGGATCTGTCATTTATGAATATATTCTCCCATACTTTAGGGTACCTTTTTGTTTTATTCATGGTTTCCTTTGCTGTACAGAAGCTTTTCAGCTTGATATAGTCCCACTTGTTCATTTTTGCTTTTGTTTCCCTTGCCTGGGGAGATATGTTCATTTCAGATGGCCAACACACATGAAAAGATGCTCCACATCACTAGTCATCAGAGAAATGCAAATTAAAACCACAATGAGATATCACCTTACACCAGTAAGGATCGCCACCATCCAAAAGACAAACAACAACAAATGTTGGTGAGGTTGTGGAGAAAGGGGAACCCTCCTACACTGCTGGTGAGAATGTAAATTAGTTCAACCATTGTGGAAAGCAGTATGGAGGTTCCTCAAAAAGCTCAAATTAGACATACCATTTGACCCAGGAATTCCACTTCTAGGAATTTACCCTAAGAATGCAGCAGCCCAGTTTGAAAAAGACAGATGCACCCCTATGTTTATCAGAGCACTATTTACAATAGCCAAGAAATGGAAGCAACCTAAGTATCCATCAGTAGATGAGTGGATAAAGAAGATGTGGTACATATACACAATGGAATATTATTCAGCCATAAGAAGAAAACAAATCCTACCATTTGCAACAGCATGGATGGAGCTAGAGGGTATTATGCTCAGTGAAATAAGCCAGGCAGAGAAAGACAAGTATCAAATGATTTCACTCATATGTGGAGTATAAGAACAAAGAAAAACTGAAGGAACAAAACAGCAGCAGAATCACAGAACCCAAGAATGGACTAACAGTTACCAAAGGGAAAGGGACTAGGGAGGATGGGTGGGAAGGGGGATAAGAGCAGGCAAAAAGAAATGGGGCATTATGATTAGCATGTATAATGTAGGGAGGCATGGGGAGGGCTGCCCAACACAGTGAAGACAAGTAGTGATTCTACAGCATCTTCCTACACTGATGGACAGTGACTGTAATGGGGTGTGTGTTGGGGACTTGGTGAAGGGGGGCACCTAGTAAACATAATGTTCTTCATGTAATTGTAGATTAATGATAACAACAACAACAAAAAAAGTAAATGTCAGCTGTCAATTCAACTATAACAATAATAACATTTTATTTGAATGGATTAAACAATCAAATAAAAATGCAGAGATTGTTAGATTGGATTAAAAAAAAACATTACCCAACTATATACTGCCTATTGGAGACACACTTTAAATGTGAATATTTATAGCAGCATTATTCATAATAGTCAAACGGTGGAACAATTTGACAAGCAGGTAAATAAAATGTGCTATGTCCATACAAGGGAATATTATTCAGCATAAAATGGAATGAAATATTGATTTGTGCTACAACATGGATGAAAGTTAAAAACATGCTAAGTGAAAAAAGGCAGTCAAAGTAGACCACATATTCTGTAAGTCCAGATGAAATATCCAGAATAGGGAGATTTGTGGAGACAGGGTGGTGATGATTGTGCATGTCAATGAATATGCTAAAAACCATTAAATTGTGCTTTTTAAGTGGGTGAACTGTATGATGTGTGAATTACATCTTAAAGCTATCTTTATAAAGAATAGAGGAAGGTACAGAGAAATGAATGAGCAAAAATTGGAAAATTCAAGAAGAGAACACCACTAAACCTCAACTCAGGACATTATTTTGGCCAGCACTAGAAATCTTTCATGGTTCCTTTGTGAGAAAGAACAAGAAATTAGTATCAGAATTCCATTGTGTAAAATACGCAATCTATTGAGTAAATTTCAATTTAAGTTATTTAAGTTATATAGTTGAAAAAATAAACTTAAAAGCACAAATAAAATACACAATATTTTGTAAGCATATTTATGTACAGAGTAAAAGTAGAAGAATATTTGGGGGCTGTAGCTCATGTTGATGAGGAATCTCCTTTCCCGGGCTTAATGGTTTCAAGTCTAGGAACCATCAGAGTTACCACAGCTTACTTTTCTTTACCTACTTATGCATTTTTTCCAAAGGGAATGGGAGTTAATTTTCTAATTGGTGATTTCAGGAGAAAGAGTTGTGCTTACTCTGCTCAGCCCCTTTCTCTTCTTATCTACCTGTCTCAGAAAGAATGACCATTTGCTCTCTTTTACATGGTAAGCTGGGTGGAACAAGTTCTGTTTTTGTCAGAAGTTCCAATTAGGAGAGTGCTAGTATGGGTAAAATTGCAGTATTTCCAGAATCTGTCACCTGGTTTTAGCACATCTCCATATCAACAGGTGTTTCCTAGGGGTGGAGAGAAGTAGTCCATCTCCATATCAATGGGTAATGACGTGGATGAACGGTCTTATTTGGACTGGGGATGTTGGGGAGAGTATTCACTTGCTTCTGCTGCAGCAGGAGAGAGAGAGAGATGTGGGATGATTGCTTATAAGAATAAATGGGTTTTAAGTCTTATTTCTGCCTTTGACTGATTTCGGTTTCAAAGGTATTTTGCCCCAAGATTTCTCCTCTCTGGAGTTACAGCTAGAAGGTCATGTGGCCAGTTATAAAGCTGGTGGCTTTTTCATCTGCTTTTGTCTGATTTCTGTGTTTGTCTCTTGGTTCTGAAATTAGCTGCTAAAAAGGATATTGTTTATTGGTGTCTTCAAAACCCACATTAAAAAAAAGTTGCCTGCTATTCAGCAGCATGGTTTGCCAGTTTAGTGCTTTCAGAGGGTCAGAGTTTTCTGCACATTTCAGTCATTAACACCAGATGTCATGAGACTCACCTTGCTTATTAAAGCAATGACACAATCAAAACCAGCATTCATCTCTGTAAGGGAAATGCTGAGAACATGATTTTAATTCACAGGCTCACTTTACACATATTAATGCTTATATGCCATTCCTAGTATATCTTTGCTCATCTTAAATATGTTCTAAATCATTTTCAGAAAAAGAAAGGCTGTGACTTGACTTATGATATGGAGTGCTATTATAGGAGAGATTGGAGGAGGACTTTAGATCTCTCAAGCTCAGTATTTCTGTTTGCAAGTTTTCCTGAAAGAAACATTTCATGAACTTGTAGTAAGCCACTGTTTGCAGATGCTTGAAAAGTGGTACATTTCTAGGTTAATATTATAGAAACTAGTGAACAGAAAAGAGTTTCAAGCCCATGTAGTGACAATGTCCTAGCTTTGTGTATTGAAACTAAACCAAAAATCTCTATTGAAGTTTCATATGTTGTCACACACAACAAATTAGAAAGCTCTTTAAAATAATCCCAATGAGTATGTCTGAGATTACTTTTTCATTGTGAGAAGGCTTGCAATGATAAAAGGAAAGGAAGAGGAAAGGAAGATGCATTCATGCATACTTGCTTTAACATAAGTAGAATTGCGCAAGCACAAAGACATGAGAAGAAGCAGTCAAACCATGCACTACGGCCAACATTTAATCTATGTGAATGCTTCTCACCCTGGCTTTGGTAAAGGCCAGTTATCAAATTTTAAATACTTTTAAAAGTTTTTTTTTTAAATTTCTTTTTACAGTTTCATCATTTGTACTTTCAAATGTGCAATTAAAATTAGATCCCCCCAAATCAAATACAAAATGTACAGTCACAAGCTCAAATCTCTCTTCATTGGATTCAACAGGCACAACATTATTCCATCAAATTGTATAAATATTTCTAAAGGCTTATTCTCACATCCCGTGCTTATCTCACGACAGATAAAACAGGACCAGCACTGGCCTGCTCTGAGTATCACTGATCTAAGCAACTTTTTAATTGACTTTTTTCCTACATTCATCATTAACTTGATGGTAGTACACAAATCTGTCTGCTCTTGAGTCTAACCTGCTTTTAACTTCGAGTTTCTTCCTTTAAAGTGTTTCAGCCTGGCTTTCCTTTTCCAATTTTCTGTTATGCTCTTGTAGGTAAAACTGCAGTATTTCCAGAATCTCTTGCCTGGCCTTAGTTCATCTCCATACAGTAGGAGTTTGTATGGCAACACATCAATAGGTGTTTCCAAGTGGTGGAGAGAAGTAGGCCATCTCCATTTCAATAGGTAAGTACAAGGGCAAGTGAGGGCTTATCTGGATCAGAGAGGTTGGGTGGGGGCTTCTTCTTCTGCAGCCAGGTCCTGAGAGACACGGGAGAGCAGAAGTGGACTACTTGTAAGACATAAATGGGTTTCTCCCACTTTATTTCTCCCTTTGACTGATTTCAGCTTCAAACGGTTCTTGCCCGGAGATTTTCCCCCTGGAGTTACACTTCTAAATCTTTTTTTCTCACCTTAATACATTGCCTTGCACATCAGATTGCAAACAAAAAATGGCACTTCTTCCTCTTGCCTTCTCTTTATGGATAACTGGTCAACCCTCAGATAAAACTGATGTAATAAGCAATATTAATAAGTGATCTGTTTCCTTTAACTTCTACTGTCTCTCCTTTCCTTAACAAATGGTAGTTGAGTGTTTGACTCCGTACTAGGAACTACAGATCCTCCAATAGACAACCGAAGGTCCTGTACTCTTGATGCTCACTGTCTACTAGGAAATAGTAAATTAATTTGAGCAAATAATTTATTACTTAAAAGATGGAAAAGTTCCAGAGAAGAGAAATAGGGCTATTTTGACAGGTTTGGCATGCATAGTGAGACCTGCTAATGAACATAATTCTAGAGGACAAGGGTTACAACGTTTTTGAAAGAAATGAATTATATTTATATATACTGGTTTTTAGATGAAATTTTATCTTATCAAAATAACATTTTAAATTCTAGAAATCTGAAATGAATATTTCTTGAAAGTAATTTCAATTAGTTTGGTCTAAGGAGCTAAGAGCAATAATTTAATTATCAAAAAAGATCTCTCAACCCAAAGGATTTAAAAAATCTTTGTATAAACAGGATTTGTATTCATACACACTTTTATTTTAGTGTTTTTTTAAAGGAAATAAATACCTCTAATTTTTTGGTTTCAGTAACATTGCCTTTACAACTCAACTCATCTGTTTCTCTTAAATTGAAAATTATCTCTATCCTTGTTGATAATTTAAATGATTAAACATACTGTCGATATTTTTTTTTTTTTTTTAACTTTTGTGCTTCAATTTAGTTTGCTGGTTTGAAATTTTGGGCAATTTTTTGTCCTTAAAATCATTCTCTAGTTGATAAAATATCAACTCTAGTTTTGATATGGAAAACAAGGATGATTTTATCCATATATAAAGCAAACATCTTGTATTATTCAATTATTCCAACACGTAATATTGCATAAATGTAACCTATCTTAAAGTTATATCAAATGATTTCTGCTCTTACTTACTCCTTTACTAAATTAGTAGTAAAATGCCAAAAACATTTTGGTTATTGATAAGAAAAGAACAATAATATTGTATGTATAGCCACTATAGAGTCATCAGTAAATGATAGTACAAATTGACAAAATGATTTCCCTCTTGCTATTGAAAATGACTATCCTGGGAAACTTAATGGTTTCTCTTGGCTATGCGAACAAGATAGAGAAACAATAATTAGCAGCATAGAATGATGAATGCAAGAATTCCAAATGCTTCACTACCTCCAACTCGGTGCAATATTGATGAACCTGTGCATCATTTTGAGGTCCAGGGAAATACAACTAAATATATTTTGGGCAACTAACAATTATGTTTTATATGATTGCTATCACCCAATGAGAATCAGAGGTTAATTTCTATGACCATGTATGTGTGTGTATATTTATGGATTGGTACGTTTATAAATCAGGCTTCTGAAGTGTTTTAAAATTCTAAGCCCAAATAAATCAAGATCTACTCAAGATCTTAAAATTGCTCATTGAAAAATCAAACTTTCTGTTAATTCTTATGAATATAATGTTGGATTGCTGAAAGCTATTGCTTGATGCTGGATTCATTTGGAAGAATGAATTTTAACTTTTGTTGCGGACTACCAGAAACAGCCAACAGCAGCTGACTTCTTCACTTAAATCGGCACTGACAAAAACCATTTAGTCCCCCTCCCAGTTAATTTAATTATTTGTTCTGTATTAGGTGTTTTACAGTTCTGAGAACACAATTGTTAACCTTATTGACATTATGTCTATGCTTTCTTTTAACAGATGTATCTTATTCAGTGTCACTAAGTTTGTAGGAATGATTGTTTTCATTTATCCACTGGCAGAGTTCAGAGCAATGTCAGGAAAACCTGAAAGAGAGGAGTATTTCTTCATGTGAGTAAATGTACTTTCCATCATAAATCTGCTGTAAAACTACTTATTTTACATGAAAAGTTCTCAAGTGAACTAGTGAAAAGAGTTCATTTCTCCTAGATTACAAGATTAGAATGTATTTGTTTTAAGCTATTCCATTATTAACTTATACAAATAGAATGTTAAAACATGGTAAAAATATATTTAAAACTTACATTGGCAATAAGGAATTAAATTTTTGAGTTAAAATTTATAAACAGAAAATTTCCACTATAGTACAAATACATCATATCATTTAACGTCTGTTCTCACTGCATTCACTTTTCATATTCAATGGATTTCATCTCTCATCTCTTTCTCAGGTGGCTCAGATTTGCCTCCTTCATTTTTCCATCCATCTCTCTGGTCTCTTTTTTTCCTCAAATGTATAACCTGTAACAAATACAGATACTTTTTCAATTTCTTGAATTCCACAAGCCTACCTGCAGACACAGTGAGATCCCTATATGGACAACTTTTGTTGATTAAGTCAATTGAGTCTGCAAATACTGAAAAGGGCACTCCACGCCTTACTCTGCATGTCTCCAGCAGAGAGCAAGTCAGTCGAACTGTCTTGTCTGATCCACAGATGACTGGCTCTTATAGGCTCTTTGGCATTGGCTCTTCTAGAAACAATACATCAAAGTCTATACAAACTCCTAGCTTAAGGAAGTAACAAACATACTGAGCCTGGGAAAGGTTGGGACAAGAGGCATCATATGCCATGCTTAGGCAACTCCATGGGCACATCTGGTAAGCAATTGTAGTCCATGAACCCTGTAAAATTGTAAATGTGGCCTGTTGAGCATAAGGGCCCTTTATATCTGACATTATATTGACCAGGCTCTTGCTACCCCCTCTAGAGAGGCCTTGCACCCTGCTCTGTAAACAGAGAAGGAAGTCAGCAGCCTGCTCTTGCATGCAGGCGGTCAGCCGCTCACCCTGAACTTGCTTTAGCCAGAGCACACTCAGGCGTCATGGTCAGTGGATATCTTGGAGCTTCAAAGGTGAGTCCACTGCTCAAAGGGAGACATTTCGATGACCCAGGATTCCTGGCAGATTTTATTTCAGTTGCTGGTTCAGGTTCTCAATAAAGCTCAAAAGCCTTCCAGCTGCCCAGAGAGACTGTGAAATGCATGCAGTTGGTCTCCCAGACAAAGCTTTAGAAAAGCTGCTAGCTCCACAGATCCAACACAGCCTCTGCATCTTGATTTCACTAGAACAGATGTTATCTGCAAGCAATTAACATACTTGTCATCACCAGTGAAACAGATACAGAATTCCTCAAGGTTCTTTTTTTTTAATGCACCCCAAAGAAAAGTGTTGTTGCGTAAGACAAAATGTTCATGTTAGTATTGAAATAATATTCAGTGAAGAAAGTTGCATGTGTCAATTTTTCAGATTTTTCCAATTTTTGGAAAAAAGATACTATAATAATTTATAGAAACTGTTAGGGAATAAATGTCACCAGCAATATAAATATTTGTGATAACTCCTTATTCAATTAAAACAGTATCTATTTGTGATTATTTTGTATCATATCTTGAATGATAGAATTTACCATTTAGGGTATTTTAAAAATTGCTTGATTTTGTAGATTTCCATGGGAAATAATGGGAACTGATAACACAAATATTGAATAGTAAAATATTGATCAAAATATGACCCTTAAGATTGGTACAAGTTACATGTTTGGTAAGATTCAATGTGTAAATATCCTAGGTGATAAAAACAAAACAGCTAAAGTTTTAAGCTCTTGAGTTGTTCTAAAACATAAAATTTAAGCTCAAACATTTTTTTGTCTTATATAATTACACTTTTGACATAAAATCAATTTTTTATAAGCTAACTCTACTGACAGTCCTGAATTATCTATCCTCATTAAGTTCATACTTTTCATTTAGCATTTATACCCTCATACTTTTTTAATTAGTGAAACTGAAAGGCATGATTTCTAGCATTTCAGCCTCTGATCCACCAGATACTTCTGCAGTTACTTCTTTTTTCTTATATAGTCCCTTTAAGTTTAAAATTAGGTGAAATTTGAAGGCAATGTTTCTCCTAAGATGACAGCTTAACTGGTTTGAAAATATAAACTTGTATCCTGCAAGGAAGTACTATGATTGCTATATTCATTCTAAGCAGAAGTACTTGTAGTATTTGAAGTGAAGTAAATATTTATTGCAATTAACTGGGAGGTAGATATTAGACAGTAAAAGGGCCCTGAGCTGGCATCTAATTTTCTAGATCATTCTCACAGGTCTGAAATTTACTAACTGGTGACCTTGAAGAACGATTTAACATTTTACCTAGAAAATCATGACCTTCTTAACTGATTTATTGTGAGTTAATCTAGAAAAGTCAGGTGAAAACAGTTCATAAATGATGGCACAGAATACAAAGGAAAACATTTTCATCATTGAATATCTCACATAGTATATACTCAATAAACTCGTGATGGAAAGTATTACCAACTTTATTAGGTGATGCTAGCTGAAGTGACCCTGTTATTTTTTTGGTGCTTCCCCTCCAGTAGAAAGGGTTTAATCAGGGCAGCTTTAATACTAGATCGGTAGGTTGTTAATTTGTCTACTGGTAATCCCTCTTAAGTAAGGATGCTCACATCCTCTCCCAACCTCTTCTTTCTCTGTGTCTGTGCAAGGCCTCACGTCCTTCCAGATTCCTATCAAGTGTTTCTGCATCTCAGTGTTTGTGCACATGTCAAATCTTTTAGTTTGTAATCACCACAGCACTCATAAGATACTTTATTACTTAGAACAAGCCTGCTTTATGTTTATTTTTCTTATTTTTTTATTAAGGTATTATTGATAGACACTCTTATGAAGGTTTCATTTGAAAAAACAATGTGGTTACTACATTCACCCATGTTATTGTGTCCTCCACATGCCCCATTAGAGTCACTGTCCATCAGTGTAGTAAGATGCCACAGAGTCACTATTTGCCTTCTCTGTGCTACACTGTCTTCCCCATAATCCCCCCCACACCATGTGTGCCAATCATAATACCCCTCAATCTTCTCCCTTCCCTCCTCCACCCCTCCCCTTTGGTAACCGCTAGTCCCTTCTTGGAGTCTGTGAGTCTGTAGCTGTTTTGTTCCTTCAGTTTTGCTTCATTGCTATACTCCACAAATGAGTGAGATCATTTGGTATTTGTCTTTCTTCACCTGGCTTATTTCACTGCGCATAATATCCTCCAAATCTATCCATGTTGTTGCAAATTGTAGGATTTGTTTCTTTCTTATGACTGAATAGTATTCCATGCTGTATATGTACCACCTCTGCTTTATCCATTCATCTACTGATGGGCACTTAGATTGCTTCCATATCTTAGCTATTGCAAATAGTGCTGCGATAAACATAGGGGTGCATAGGTCTTTTTGAATCTGAGAAATTATATTCTTTGGGTAAATTCTTGGGAGTGGAATTCCTAGGTCAAAGGATATTTCTATTTTTAGTTTTTTGAGGAACCTCCATATTGCTTTCCACAATAGTTGAACTAGCTTACATTCCCACCAGCAATGTAGGAGGGTTTTCCTTTCTCCACATCCTTGTCAGCATTTATTATTCTTAGTCATTTTTTTGATACTGGCCATCCTAAGTGGTGTGAAGTGATATCTCATTGTGGTTTTTATTTGCATTTCCCTGATAATTAGTAATGTAGAGCATCTTTTCATGTGCCTGTTGGCCATCTGAATTTCTTCTTTGGAGAATTGTCTGTTCATATCCTATGCCCATTTTTTAATTGGGTTATTTGCTTTTTGAGTGTTGAGGCATATGAGTACTTTATATATTTTGGATGTTAACCCCTTGTCGAATATATCACTTACAAATATATTCTCCTATACTGTAGGATGCCTTTTTGTTCTGTTGATGGTGCCCTTTGCTGTACAGAAGCTTTTTTGTTTGATGTAGTTCCATGTGTTCATTTTTGCTTTTGTTTCCCTTGCTCGAGGAGATGCATTCAGGAAGAAGTTGCTCATGTTTATATTCAGGAGATTTTTGCCTCTGTTATTTTCTAAGAGTTTTATGGTTTCATGACTTACATTCAGGTCTTTGATCCATTTTGAGTTTACTTTTGTGTGTGGGGGATAGACAATAATCCAGTTTCATTCTCTTGCATGTAGCTATCCAGTTTTGCCAACACCATTTGTTTAAGAGGCTGTCATTTCCCCATTGTATGTCCATAGCTCCTTTATCATATATTAATTGACCGTATATGGTTGGGTTTATATCTAGGCTCTCTAGTCTGTTACACTGTCTATGGGACTGTTCTTGTGGCAGTACCAAATTTTCTTGATTACCGTGCCTTTGTAGTAGAACTTGAAGTAAGGGAGTGTAATACTCCCAGCTTTATTCTTCCTTCTCAGGATTACTTTGGCTATTTGGGGTCTTTTGTGCTTCCATATGAATTTTATAATTATTTGCTCTAGTTCATTGAAGAATGCTGTTGGTATTTTGATAGGGATTGCATTGAATGTGTAGATTGCTTTAGGCAGGATGGCCATTTTGACAATATTAATTCTTCCTATCCATTAGCATGGGATGTGTTTCCATTTATTGATATATTCGTTAATTTCCCTAATAGTATTTTGTTGTATAGATCCTTCACTTCCTTTGTTAGGTTTATTCCTAGGGATTTTTTTCTTTTTGATGCAATTATGAATGAAATTGTTTTCCTGATTTCTCTTTCTGCTAATTCATCATTAGTGTATAGGAATGCAACATATTTCTGTGTATTAATTTTATATTCTGCAACTTTGCTGAATTCAGATATTAGATCTAGTAGTTTTGGAGTAGATTCCTTAGGGTTTTTTATGTATAATATCATGTCATCTGCAAACAGGGACAGTTTGACTTCTTCTTTGACAATTGGATGCCTTTTATTTCTTTGTGATGTCTGATTGCCATGGCTAGGACCTCCAGAACTATGTCGAATAAAAGCAGAGAGAGTGGGCATCCTTGTCTTGTTCCCAATCTTAGAGGAAAAGCTTTCAGCTTCTCACTGTTAAGTATGGTGTTGCCTGTGAGTTTGTCATATATGGTCTTTATTATGTTGAGATACTTGCCTGCTATACCCATTTTGTTGAGAGTTTTTATCATGAATGGATGTTGAATTTTGTCAAATGCTTTCTCAGTGTATATGGAAATGATAATGTGGTTTTGTCCTTCTTTTTGTTGAAGAGCTGGGTGATGTTGATGGATTTTCTAATGTTGTACCATCCTTGCATCCCTGGGATGAATCCCACTTGATCATGGTGTATTATCCTCTTGATGTATTTTTGAATTCAGTTTGCTAATATTTTTGTTTAGTGTTTTTGCATCTATGTTCATCAGGGATATTGGTCTGTAGTTTTCTTTTTTTGTGGTGCCTTTGCCTGGTTTTGGCATTAGAGTGATGCTTGCTTCATAGAATGAGTTTGGAAGTATTCTCTCCTCTTCTTTTTTTTTTTGGAAAACTTTAAGGAGAATGGGTATCATGTCTTCTCTAAATGTCTGCTAAATTCAGTGGTGAAGTCATCCAGTCCAGGAATTTTGTTGTTGGGTAGGTTTATGATTACCGATTTACTTTATTGGTGGTAATTGGTCTGTTTAGATTTTGTTTCTTCCTGGGTCAGTCTTGGAAGGTTGTATTTTTCTAGAAAGTTTTCCATTTCTTCTAGGTTATCCAGTTTGTTGGCATATCGATTTTCATAGGAATGCATTGCAGTATATTTCCCCTTTTAATTCTGTTAGTATTTGTTTCACATTTGTAGGTGCTCCCGTGTTGGATGTATAGATATTTATAATGGTTATATCCTCTTGTTGGATTGACCCCTTTATCATTATGTAATGTCCTTCTTTGTCTCTTGTTACTTTCTTTGTATTAAAGTCTATTTTGTTTGATACAAGTACTGCAATACCTGCTTTTTCCTCCCTATTAGTTGCATAAAATATCTATTTCCATCCCTTCACTTTTAGTCTGTTTATGTCTTTGGGTTTGAAGTGAGTCTCTTTTAGGCAGCATAGGATCTTGTTTCTTTATCCATTCAGTGACTCTATGTCTTTTGATTGGTGCATTTTGACCATTTACATTTAGGGTGATTATCAATAGGTATGTACTTATCACCATTGCAGGCTTTAGATTCTTGGTTACCAAAGGTTCAAGGTTAACTTCCTTACTATCTAAGAGTCTAACTTAACTCAGTATGCTATTGCAAACACAATCTGAAGTTTCTTTTTTTTCTCCCTCCTTTTCTTCCTCCTGCATTCTTTATATTTTAGGTATCATATTCTGTACTCTTTGTCTATACCTTTTTTATTACCTCTGGTGACAGCTATTTAATGTTAGGAACACTTCCATCTATAGCAGTCCCTCCAAAATACACCGTAGAGATGGTTTGTGGGAGCTAAATTCTCTCAGCTTTTGCTTATCTGGAAATTGTTTAATCCCTACTTCAAATTTAAATGATAATCTTGCCAGATAAAGTATTCTTGGTTCAAGGCCGTTCTGTTTCATTGCATTGAATATATCATGCAATATATTGTGAGTGGTATATTCTGCCCTGTAAGATTTCTGCTGAGAAGTCTGATGATAGTCTGATGGGCTTTCCTTTGTATGTGATCCTATTTCTCTCTCTGACTGCTTTTAATAGTCTGTCCTTATCCTTGATCTTTGCCATTTCAATTATTATATATCTTGGTGTTGTCCTCCTTGGGTCCCTTGTGTTGGGAGATCTGTGCACCTCCATGGTCTGAGAGACTATTTCCTTCCCCAGATTGGGAAGTTTTCAGGAATTACTTCCTCAAAGACACTTTCTATCCCTTTTTCTCTCTCTTCTTCTTCTGCTACCTGTATAATACGAATATTGTTCCATTTGGTTTGGTCACACAGTTCTCTCAATATTCTTCCATTCCTAGAAATCCTTTTTCCTCTCTGTGCCTCAGCTTCTTTGTATTCCTCTTCCCTAATTTCTATTTCATTTATTGTCTCCTCCACTGTATCTAATCTGCTTTTAATACCCTCCACTGTGTTCCTCAACAATTGGATCTCCATCCTAAATTCATTCCTGAGTTCTTGAATATTTTTCTGTATCTCCAGGAGAATGTTTATGATTTTTATTTTGAAATATCTTTCAGGAAGATTTATTAATTCTGTCTCACTAGGTCCTTTCTCTGGTGTTGAGATTTTGCTTTGAACCAGGTTCCTTTGACATTTCATATTTGTATGGGGCGCCCTCTAGTGCCCAGAAACTCTATTTTCTGGTTTTGCTCAGCCCCTGGAACCATGTCAGGGGTCACAGGGCTGTGGTGTTGGTGCCTGGGGGGAGGAAAGAGCTGTTTCCTGCTTCCTGGCTGCTATGCCTGTCTCCACTGAGAGAACCAGTGGGCCAAACACACAGGTGTAAGCCTCTTGCTTTGTGTTTGTAGCTGCCATAGGCAGAGCTTCCCTCTGGCTGGCCCTAGGCCAGGGCAGGGGATGCTGGTTTGTGAGCCAGGTGTGGGCTAACAGGCAGGAAGGAACAGCAGGCTGTGTATCATGGTGGGGGGTGGGCCTTGGAGCTGCGTAGCCAGCCAGGGGAATGGGTCACCTGAAGATCCTTTAAGTTCCCAACCTGCTGGGCAGAGTGCACCTGAACAATTTTGTCTACCTGTCCTTTCTCCTAAGGAGTAAGCTCTGTGCTATCTTTGCCCCTTTAGCAGTCCTCTCGCTTTTAGGAAGTCTCTCAGACTGCCCACCCAGATCAGCTGTATATGAATCCCTGTTTTCCACAAGCAGCTGGAATTTCAGTCTCTCCAGGTATTCATCTGTCTTAGCTTTCCAACCCCACTAATCACTAGAGCACCATGCAATGTAGGTTGGTGCTCCAATGCAGATCTCCAGAGCTCAGTGTTGAGCAGTCCCAGGCCTCCCATCCCTCCCTGCTCTGTTTCTCTTCCTCCTGCTAGTGAGCTGGGGTGGAGGAAGGTCTTGGGTCCTTGCTGGATCAAGACTTTGGTATGTTACCCTGTTCAGTGAGGTCTGCTCTTTTCTCCAGGTGTATGCAGTCTGGCGTAGCCTTCTTTCCTGTTGCTCTTTCAGGATTAGTTGTATTAATTATATGTTCATATTATATATGGTTTTAGGGGGAGTTTTCTGTCTCACCTCTCATGCTACCATCTTTAATCCTCTTACAAGCCTCCCTTATGTTTTAACATCTTTACTTTTACTAATTTTGTAATAAATGTTTTCCCTTTTAAGTTATACCAGAATCCCCTTGTGATTTTTCATTCTTATGTATAGTCTCAACACCTATTAAATTGCCCAGTAAGAAATAATTACCTGAACATCTACTAATATTAATGATTTGAAACCTCTAAAATCAGAACCTGGTTATTACAGGTGAGCTTTGTCCAAGAGACAGTGAATCCCCTTGTGTGGTTTACTTTTTCACCAATCCTTTATTTAGCAAAAGAGGCAAAACTTTAAGGTCGCTTTACCTGTTAATGTATTTTTTTTTCTTTTTGGAATTCAACCCTTTTTAAAAATCTTCCTGGACTTCATTGTAATTAGAACTTGTGATTTATTTGTGAGTTTATTAATTCATTCAGTAAATATTTGCTAAAGAATGTCTATGTCCAAGGTATTTCTCTAAGCATATTGGATACAGCAATGGACAATATGCTCTGCTTCATGAATATTAATTCTACTGGGCAAGACATGCAATAAATCAAATAAACTCTCAAATAAATGAAAAAATTTCAGATAATTAAATGCCCCCCCCCAAAAACAAACAGGGTACTATGATGGAGATGAACTGGTCTAGGAGGGCACTCCAGAGGAACCTGAAAGTGACAATATACATTGAAAAGTAAAGGGGGACAAAAAGCCTGTCAAAGCTAGAGCAAGTTCAAGAACAGAAGGTTCAAAAATCCATAGGCAGACAAGAATTGACCTGTTCTAACAGTTTTCATAGGCCAGTGTAGGAGAAGATAAGGTATTGGATAATGTAGGAGAGATAATAATCATTGCAGTATTATTGGCTAGCATTTATTATGTTCTTTCTGTTGCCAGATACAATGTACAGGTTATCCCCTTGATTCTCACAAAAATTCTATGAGGTAAATATTATTACTATCAGCATTTTACAGATGAAGACTGAACTTGGACAGGTTAAACCACAGAACTAATTATAGGATGTGGCAAATAATCCAACTTTTGTCTTAGCACAATGAAAAGCCATTACAAGATTTTAATTTACAGGGTGATATGATTTATTCCTGTTAATATAAAAATTTGCCCTCAATGACAGGTAGAGATGGACTATTTAATTTCCCTCTCTTCTTTTTAAATCTGGTTTGTTTTTTACCCATTAGATTTGGAGCCCCTCTGAAAGAGAGAGATTCAGTCTTGTGCATTACTGTATATTCTGGGCTTAATAGGATATTTAACATACTTTGGATGCTTAATTAATATTAATTGAATGAATGGCTATATTTGATACTTGCTAAATTACACATACTTATATCCTGATTTGCATTTCTGACATTAAAACTTATGTTGGCTCCTATTTTTTGAGTCCCGTAACTATCCTAGTTTCCCTCTATTTTTGCTAAGATTTTGATGAGTGGGCAACTGCATACACTAACATGTATAAATTGTTCCTTTTTGGCTTCACCACAGTGGCTGTGCCATGTTCCACAAGGGCTGGGGAAGGGTGGACATGGTGGCTACAGTCAGAGGGGTCAGTTAGGAGGCTGCCAAAGTGAAAGGGGTAAGGACCATCAGGGCCCCGTCTACAGCGACAGAGAGTGTGTGTCAGTTTCTCTGAGACACTACAAAGGCCTATTCCAGCCAAGGACCCCACTCTCTCTTGCCTTGCTCATTAGGCCATGCGTTTGAGTCTTTTGCTCCCCATGAGTTATAATTCCTAAATAATAGAAGTTATCATACATTCTACTAGATAGAATAGACTAAGTGAGAATCTGAGTACTGGTGGAAGTAAAGCTTTAAATCAGAATTTAATTTTCTTTATGTAGTGTAGAATTATTTCCACCTTTAAAAAAATGATTAAAGGTAAAAATTTAAGTATTTTTCTCATATGCCTTGCCATAATTTTTGATGACTTTGGCTCTTTTAGTTTGTAAAAGATAATACTGGCCCTAACATAATATTATAATACTTGCTCAATATAAATCAGAATAGGCTAGATTTTGCTGTTATAACAACTTAATGCCTAATCTCAGTGCTTTGTCATACACTCACTTACACAGATGGAACTCAGGTCTGCATAGCTTCACTTAGCATCCCAAGGTTATAGACACTGCATCATTTTGTAGCAGCACCTTCTGAAACATGTAGCTTCCTTGATTGTTGGGGAAGGGGAAGAGATATGTAGGAGAATCATTGTTGGAGTTCTCACCTCCTCAATCTGGAAGTCATATATGTCCCTTCCACTTTTATTTCATTGGCCAAGACTGGTCACATGTTAGCAATGAACTGTCAGGAGGCTAATAAATATGGGCAAGCAGAGGGAACTCAGCTGAGCTTCAGATATTCTGCAATGCTTGCTGCATACCCCTTTTGAAAGGTAGCAAGCCTGAGATTTTTGTTTGATAGTAGAGGGATCATATTACTCTTTCAAGTATGCACTTTTAATTTCTCTTCTGCTTTTCTTTAGAGTCAGGGTACACTAATTATTATACAGTCACTGGAAGCACCAGATGTATTTCCATAGTTCCCCTTCATGTAGAATATTAAATAAACAGATGCCATTTCTAATTAGGAACTACCATGTCTTTCTACTTAATATAAAATGCATCAAATCATTTCCAAATTAAAGGGTTTTTTTTCTGTTTATGTTTCTCGTGGTGTTATAGTACTGTTCTCTAAAAAGGGGTAGGCTTAGAGCTATTGCTTGTCCTGAGTGTACTACTCATATGCTGATTGATTTGAAACACAACTTCAAGAAATGCGAAAGCATCTTCCAATTTTTAAATAAGATGCAGTTGTGCTCTGTTTCTTACATGATATACTGTGCTGGCAAGATATCTATATGGTGTCATCATTATTGTAATATTGAAGGTTTAGGCAAATGTTCAATTGTGTTTTCACTGATTTTGGAAAATAGTATTACATCAGTAAATTTACTAGGAAAAGAAATATGGTTCAAATATTTAAAAAATATCTTTCAAATATGGGTTGAGATTTCAAACTGAATATCATTGCAAAATGCTATAGGAGGAGATTCTAGGAGGCCATCTGTAGTACACTGTCAAAAGAATTATTGTATCAGTTGGGAAGTTGAATTGGAGGACTTCTGGATTCTTAGTTCCATTCATCTTCATAGTTGCTTTTTTGTTCCAGGGTCTGACATGTTTATTAAGCTTTTTTTCCTGTTCTTAATCATTAGGTCCCAGGATTGGGCATAGAATATAATTTTCCCTTTTTAAAACAAAACCAAAAATTTGCAAATAGATGACCATGATTTTTGAACTAATCTGATAGATAAAAATTATACTTTTGATTCCAGCAATGCAGTTGACTAGATCCTCTAAAGTTGCTTTCAACTAATCTATAACTAGAGACAGCATTAATTGTAACAAACGTAATTTTTAATCATAGCTCTTCTCACTAAAAACAATGGTAATTAATTAGCAAGGGCAAAAGGAACAGACAGCAATGAGAATCAAAATGTTAAAGAAGACTTAGGTCAGTGGCTAATTATACCATGCCGATAGGAAGATTCAATATCTTAAAAATATATCAGTTCTCCCCAAATTGATACATGGGGTTAATACAATTATGATCAAATTCCAAGTTGGATTTTTTTAAGAATTTGATATATGAATTTGAAAAGCTATGATATCCAAGGACCCATGAATAATCAAGATGTATCAGAAAAGAGGAATTATGTTGGAATTGTCTAAACAAATATTAATGGTCATTATCATGAATTGGAATAGGGTTAACAATGACCAATCCAACAAAATAAAGAGCCCAGAAATTGATACATATATGGAAAAAAACATGTTAGAGTCAGCATTGCAAATGACGGAAAAGAAGAGGCTACGAAATACCTGTGCTAGGCCAACTGATTGTCCATATTCATATGGAAAGAATTAAGTTGGAACACTACCTCAAACCATATACAAATATCAATTGACTAAAAAGATAAATTTTTTTAATTTTAAGAAAAATGTGGGAAAGTATTTTTATAACATCATGATAGCATAGGAGTTCCTAAGCAAGGCATAAAATGTACTAACTACAAAAGAAAAATTGGATACATGAGACTACAGTAAATTTATGACCTTAGGTTCATAACCATTAAAAAAATACACATGTAAAAATGATAGTTATAACACACATTGCCAACAAGGAAGTGTTACTTAAAATATATAATACCTCCTAAAAATAATTTTTAAAACCCACCCAATTTTTTAAGTTGGCAAAAATATACAGAAAGAATTCTGCAGAAGAAACAAATGGTCAATAAACATATTAATACTTGAGTTTTCTGGTAATAATTAGTAATCAGGGAAATAAAAATTAAACCCAGCATTAAATACTATTTTATACTCTCTAGGTGGCAAAGGTAAGAAATTTTTGCCTAAGTTTTGTCACAGATGAAGAGTAATATAAACTGTAGTGTAACTCAAGAACAAAATTTGATACAATGACTGTGGAAATTAGGTCCATATTGGGTAAAGAATCTGAACTATGGTATACCCTGCAATCAAAGAACTCCACTCATAAGTATTATATCAGGATTCAACCAAAAAAACAGGACCTGTAGGAAAAATAGATACACCCATTCACTCCCCATCTCTACACACTTTGATTTGTTTATATGATTCTAGGGGCTGACTGGGCAAGTCCAAAATCCATACAGTAGGCCATCAGGAAAGGTCAGCTGGAAATTCTTGGGCAGGAGTTGAAGCTTCATTCCACAGGTACAATTTCTTTTTCCTTAGGAAAACCTCGGTTCTCCTCTTGAGGCCTTAGTGTTTGCATAACAGAACTATACCTTAGTCAAATTTACCCATACGAATGACCACCACAGTGCCTAGAGGAACTTTTGCACATGTACTCTAAGAGATATGTGCAAGAGAGTTTATGGGACTCTTATCTAGGATATCAAAAACCTGAAATCAACCCAAATGTCCATCAAAAGAATAATGGAGAAATAAATCATAATCTATTCACACAAGGAAATATTATAATATAAAAATAGTAAAAATAGACTATGGCTGCCTACAGTAACATGGATGAAGCTTAAAGCATAATGTGACTGAAAATCAACTTTTAGAAGACTAAATTCACTATCATTTTTATAAAGATGCTTTACTAGTTTATATTTGTGAGAAAATAATTAAATGTAAAAATAGAGGAGTGATAAATTTGGAATCTTCATTAGTTACATTAGTTTGGGGTAAAGTTAGAGACTTAAATAGTGAAGGCACATATTGGGAGATTTACTGGTTTTGAAATTTTCTAGGTTTTATGTTGCCATATGTTTACAAGGGCTTGTTTGTAAAATGCTTCATAAATTACATGTTATCTATATACCTATTTAGAAATATAAAATTAAGGAATAATAATTATTGCCACATTTGTTGATTGGCATTATATTATTTTTGGATATTGTAGTGCCAGATGCCATGTTTAAGCCTGCAAAGCTGAACTTAATGGGTCATAGGTCTTCAATGGATATCCTGACATAAATGACTATGGTTCATGTAAATAGCAAATACTTCCGTAACTCCTGCATAACTTCCTTAGTTCCCATAGCCACTCTCTTGGTACTAAGCCCCTTCCATCTTGGTACTAAAATATAAAGGGGAATAATTGGTTATGGTTCTCAAGATAGCAGAACAATATGTATATATACGTATATATACATATATATATATACGTATATATAGATATGCATGCTTAAAGGATTTGAAATTTGAAATGCATGTAATTAGTTTTTCACTCTCTTAGTTCTATTTGCCACATCCCCCTGTTGATTTTCTGTTTTCAGTGACAAAAAAAATGCTTTTTCTCCAATATGTACTGCTTAATTCTTATTTTTATTTAAATTGCCATTTGCCTATGCTAAAAATGAAATACTATGTAAAACAACAGTAACAAAGGCTCTTTTTCCTTTGCTTCTTTTTTAATGGGTCTGTTCTCTTCTCCCTGCTGTGTCCTGGCTTCTCCGGGCTATTGCCCACCTGTGATGTCCCTGAGCAGCTCATCTAAAAGGAGTGTAAGCTGTATTCCCCACACGAGTTTCCTCAGTGCTAGAGGGTTCAGGCGCTCAACATTCCAGACCATAAGACTGAGGATGTCTTAAATGGTCAGGCCGTAATTCAGGGCCTGGCTCTAGCTGTCTGTATACTATCCCCCCAAACTCCAGTAGATCCCAGTCAGACAGCTCCACAAGCTTTGTCTTGTCAACTCTACGGCTGTTCTTGCATGGAAGGGGAGTGCCTGGGTAAGAAAGGAAAGGGTGTAAACAATTATGTTTGACATTTTGAATTAAGCCAAAATACAATTCACCAGAGAGAGGACAGATAACAGAAACACAGATCTTCTAAGTTTAGTTATATGAGAGTTCCTTTTATTTATTCCTCTTTTCTAATTGCATTGGTTAGGACAATATTAGTTGATGTTTACAATAACAGATAATTCATACTCTTTAAACATTAGGCATGATAATAGGGGGCAGTGAAAGAAGGGGGAGGGACCCATAAGGAATAGAGAAAAAGGTAGAAAAAATTCAAGGCTATATGCATAAATATACATTTTCACTTTGTCTCAATTTTTTAAAAGAGTGATGCTGCTTAGTGTTTAGAGGAAAATAGAATCTCCTAGTTTAAGATAGAAAACTAAACCCCTTCCCTTCTACAGTCTCATTAAAATTTCAGAACACAATGTATTTAGATTGTTTTATCTATTAAATTTTGATTAAGTAACTAATGTATATTTATGTAAACTGAATTTTTAAAAAATCAAATAGCACAGAAGAGTTTATAGTGAAAGGTAGGTTTCCTTTTTACATCAAGCTCTATTTTTCTTACTTTTTGTCCCAGAAGCAATCACTCTTACTAGGGTCTTGTGAGTTTTGACAGAATAACGTGTCTATACAAACCATTTCACAAAGATGATAACTTCTTATAGATGGCTCTGCATTTTTTTTTACTTAATAATATATCTTAGAAATAATTTTTGTTGGTATATAGATCTACCTCATTCCTTATAAGAGCTACTCAAATTTATGGATGAATCATAATTTGACCAATTCTTATTGCTGGATATTTAGCTTACTTTCATTCCTTAGTTATTAAAACCACTGCTGTAAATAATTGAATACTATCTGGAGTACAAGTGTAGGTATACTGGTACGATCCTAAAGGTGAAATAAGAGGATAGAAAGCTATGTGCGTTTTACTATTATGACAGATAGTATCAAATTGCTTATTGAAGAGGTTGCTTACTTACAATAATGCTTAGACACTCAAGAATCCCAGATCCCCTACAAATAACCCTACAGAGTAAAAAATCAATCTGTGTGCTTTTTCTTTCCTTTTTTTTTATTAAGATATCATTGATACACAATCTTATGAAAGTTTCACATGAGCAACACTGTGGTTACCACATACACCGATATTATCAAGTCGCCTCAAGACCACATTGCATCACTGTCCATCAACGTAGTAAGATGCCACTTACAACGTAGTAAGAGTCACTACTTGTCTTCTCTGTGCTACACTGTCTTTCCTGTGAAGCCCCCACACACACCATGTCTGCTAATCATAATGCTCTTCAATTCCCTTCTCCCTTCCTCCCCACACACCCTCCCCACACACAGTCACCCTTTGATAACCACTAGTCCCTCCTTGGAGTCTGTGAGTCTGCTGCTGTTTTGTTCCTCCAGTTTTGCTTTGTTGTTATACTCCACAGATGAGTGAAATCATTTGGTACTTGTCTTTCTCTGCCTGGTTTATTTCACTGAGCATAATATCCTCTAGCTCCATCCATGTTGTTGCAAATGGTAGGATTTGTTTCTTTCTTATGACTTAATAGTATTCCATTGTATATATGTACCACCTCTTCTTTATCCATTCATCTACTGATGGATACTTAGATTGCTTCCATATCTTGGCTATTATAAATAGTGCTGTGATAAACATAGGGGTGCATATGTCTTTTTGAATCTGGGATCTTGTTTTCTTTGGATAAATTCCTAGGAGTAGATTCCTGGGTCAAATGGTATTTCTACTTTTAGTTTTTTGGAGGAACCTCCATATTGCTTTCCACAATGGTATAGCTAATTTACATTCCCACCAACAGTGTAGGAGGGTTCCTCTTTCTCCAAATCCTCACCAGCATTTGTTGTTCCTTGTCTTTTGGATGTTGGCCATCCTAACTAGTGTGAGATGATATCTCAATGTGGTTTTCATTTGTATTTCCCTGATAATTAGCAATGTGAAGCATCTTCTCATGTGCCTGTTGGCCATTTGAATTTCTTCTTTGGAGAAGTGTCTGTTCAGATCCTCTGCCCATTTTTTAATCAGGTTATTTGCTTTATGGGTGTTGAGGCATGTGAGTTCTTTACATATTTTGGATGTTAACCCCTTGTCAGATATGTCATTTATAAATATATTCTCCCATACTGTAGGATGCCTTTTTGTTCTGCTGATGGTGTCCTTTGCTGTACAGAAGCTTTTTCGTTTGATGTAGTCCCATCTGGTCACTTTTGCTTTTGTTTCCCTTGCCCAAGGAGATATATTCATGAAGAAGTCACTCATGTTTATATTCAAGAGATTTTTGCCTATGTTTTCTTCTAAAAGTTTTATGGTTTCATGACTTACATTCAGGTTTTTGATCCACTTTGAGTTTGCTTTTGTGTATGAAGTTAGACAATAATCCAGTTTCATTCTTTTACATGTAGCTGTCCAGTTTTGCCAGTACTAGTTGTTATAGAGGCTGTCATTTCCTCATTGTATATCCATGGCTCCTTTATCATATATTAATTGACCATATATGCTTGGGTTTATATCTGGGCTCTCTGGTATGTTCCATCGATCCATGGGTGTGTTCTTGTGCCAGTACCAAACTGTCTTGATTACTATGGTTTTGTAGTAGAGCTTGAAGTCAGGGAGTGTAATCCCTCCACCTTTATTATTCTTTCTCAGGATTGCTTTGGCTATTCGGGGTCTTTTGTGGTTCCATATGAATTGTAGAACTATTTGCTCTAGTTCACTGAAGAATGCTGTTGGTATTTTGATAGGGATTGCATTGAGTCTGTAGATTGCATTAGGAAGGGTGGTCATTTTAACAATATTAATTCTTCATATCCATGAACAGAGGATATATTTCCATTTTTTTTGTTGTTGTCTTTTTAATTTCTCTTATGAGTGTCCTGTACTTTTCAGGGTATAGGTCTTTCACCTACTTGGTTCAGTTTATTCCTATGTATTTTATTCTTTTTGAAGAAATTATAAATGGAGTTGTTCTGATTTCTTTTTCTACTGGTTCATAGTTACTATATAGAAATGCAACAGATTTCTGTATATGAATTCAACTATTAGTTCTAGTAGTTCTGGGGTGGATTCTTAGGATTTTTTTTATGTACAATAGCATGTCATCTGCAAACAGTGACAGTTTGACTTCTTCCTTACCAATCTGGATGCCTTAATTTCTTTGTATTGTCTGATTGTCATGGCTAGGACCTCCTGTACTATGTTGAATAACAGTGGTGAGAGTGGGCATCCTTGTCTTGTTCCCTATATTAAAGGAAAAGCTTTCAGCTTCTCTCTGTTAAGAATGATGTTGGCTGTGGGTTTGTCACATATGGCCTTTGTGATCTGAGAAAGTGGTTGGTACACTATCAATCTTTCTGAATTACTGAGGCTCTTTTTGCGGCCTAGTGTATGATCTATTCTTGAAAATGTTCCATGTGCACTTGAGAAGAATGTGTATTCTGTTGCTTTTGGGTATAGAGCTCTGTAGATGTCTGTTAGGTCCATCTGTTCTAGTGTGTTATTCAGTGCCTCTGTCTCCTTACTTATCTTCTGTCTGGTTGATCTGTCCTTTGGAGTGAGTGGTGTGTTGAAGTCTCCTAGAATGAATGCAATGCAATCTATTTCCCCCTTTTAATTCTGTTAGTATTTGTTTCACATAAGTAGGTGCTTCTATGTTGGATACATAGATATTTATAATGGTTATATCCTCTTGTTAGACTTACCCCTTTATCATTATGTAATGTCCTTTGTCTCCTTTTACTTTCTTTGTTTTGAAGTCTATTTTGTCTGAACAAGTACTGCACCTCCTGCTTTTTTCTCCTTATTATTTACATTAAACATCTTTTTCCATTCCTTCACTTTTAGTCTGTGTATGTCTTTGGGTTTGAAGTGAGTTTCTTAAACCTCTTGTAGGCAGCATTTATATGGGTCTTGTTTTTTATCCATTCTGTAACTCTATGTCTTTTGTTTAGTGCATTCAGTCCATTTATGTTAAGGTGATTATTGATAGATATGTACTTATTGCCATTGCAGACTAGATTCATAGTTACCAAAGGTTCAAGGGCAGCTTCTTTACTATATAACAGTCTAACTTAACTCACTTATTTTGAGTAGTACACTATTTCAACACAATCTGAAAGTTCTTTTTTTTCTCCCATCTTTTTCTTCCTCCTCCACTCTTTATATATTAATTGTTACATTCTGTACTCTTTGTGTATCACTTTACTGACATTGGGGGTAGTTGATTTAATTTTGCTTTTGCTTAGTAGTTCATTGGTGTACTTCTTTTACTGTGGTTTTTATATTATCTGCTGACAGCTATTTAGCCTTAGGAGCACTTCCTTCTATAGCAGTCCCTCCAAAATACACTGTAGAGATGGTTTGTGGGAGGTAAATTCCCTCAACTTTTGCTTATCTGGAAATTGCTTAATCTCTGCTTCAAATTTAAATGATAATCTTGCTGGGATAGTATTCTAGGTTCGAGGCCCTTTTGTTTCACTACATTGTGTATACCATGCCACTCTCTTCTGGCCTGTAAGGTTTCTGCTGAGATTTCTGATGATAGCCTGATGGGTTTTCCTTTGTATGTGATCTTTCTTCTCTGTCTGCTTTAAATATTCTGTCCCAGTCCTTGATGTTTGCCATTTTAATTATTATAGGTCATGGTGTTGTCGTCCTTGGGTCCCTTGTGTTGGGAAATCTGTGCATTTCCATGGCCTGAGAGACTAGTTCCTTCCCAAGATAGGGGAAGTTTTCAGCAATTATTTCCTCAAAGAGAATTTGTATCCTTTTTTCTCTCTCTTCTTCTTATGGTACCCCTATAATGTGAGTATTGTTCCATTTGGATTGGCCCACAGTTCTCTTAATATACTTTCATTCATAGAGATCCTTTTTTCTCTTTGTGCCTCCGCTTCTTTGTATTCCTGTTCTCTAATTTCTATTTCATTTACTGTCTCCTCTACCTCATCTAATCTGCTTTTAAATCCCTCTGTTGTATGTTTCATTTTGGATACTGCATTTTTCAAAGTTTCTATCTTTCCTGATATCCTCCCTGAGGTCTTAAATATTTTTCTGTAGATCAATGAGCATGTTTGTGACTTTATTTTGAAATATTTATCAGGAATATTGGTGATTTCAGTTACACTTGGCCCTCTTCTGAATTTGTGGGATTTTGGGTTGTACCATATTATTTTGCTGTTTCATATTTGTAATGAATAACTTGGAATAGTAACTTTGTGTAGGTGATGTCCCCTAGCGTCCAGAAGCTCTTCTCTCTGGAACTGCTCAGCACCTGGTATGATGGCAAGGGTCGCAAGCGAGCATCACTGTTGACTGCCAGAAGGAAAGAGTTCTTTCCTGTTTTCTGGCTGTAGTGCCTGCCTCTACTGCCAGGGACAGTGGGCTGAGTGTGTAGAGGGGAGCCTCGGCATTATGCCCCTGTAGCTGCCCTAGGCAGGGCTGCCCACAATGACAGGGGCTACAGGTTTGTGAACCAATGCTAGCCAGGAGGAAGGAGTGGCAGGCTGCACATCGCAGTGGGGTGCCTCAGCAGGCATTGCCAGCCAGGGGGATGGATCACATGAATCTCCTGAAAGTTCCCAACCTGCTGGGCTGAGTGCTCTGGGACAATTTTGTACACCTGTCCTTCCTCCTGAGCAGCAAGCTCTTTGTAATCCTTTCCCCTTTAATAGCCCTCTCAATGTTGGGAAATCTTTCAAAGTGCCCACCTTTCTTTTGTCCTGGAGTTGCTGGTTGTGGGTACCTGTTCTCCACAAGCAGCTGGAATCTCAGTTACTCCTGCTATTTCACCTGTCTTTCCTTTCCAACCATGCTAATCTCCAGAGCACCATGTAATGTAGGTTCGTGCTCCCAGAGCAGATCTCCAGGGCTGGGTGTTCAGCAGTCCTAGGCCTCCACCCACTCCCTGCTCCATTTCTTTTCCTCCCACCTGTGAGCTAGTCTGGGGAGAGTGCTTGAGTCCTGCCAGATCGTGGATTTGCTACTTTACCCTTTTCCATGAGGTCTTTCTTTTCCCTAGATGTAGGCAGTCTGTTGCAGTCTTCTTTCTGGTTGTTCTTTCGGGATTAACTGCATTTGCTGTATTTTCGTATTATATATGGTTTGAGAGGAGGTTTCTGTCTCACTTCTCATACCGCCATCTTTAAGCCCTTTTTTTGATGACTCAGTCTGTGTGCTTTTTATCAATATGATAGGTGTAAAATGGTATGATATTGTGTGTATAACTTGCATTACCTATTTCAGAATGATTTTGAATAAATTTCTTATACCCCAAATTACTGAATGTTATTTTCCTGTGAAGTTGTGTTCATGTTCTTTGCCTAATTTTCCATTGGATTATTTAGACTTTCCTAATTGATGAAAGAATATATTTATATACTATGAAAATCATTCTCTGTCTGTTGTGTGTATTACATATATTTCCCAGGTCATCATTTGTCTTTTGCTTTTAAATATCTAATTTTTTTCCTGCTGTGTTTTTAAAAAAATTTTTATGTACACAAATTATCAATATTTTTTACATATGACTTCTTAATATTACATATCACTAGAAATATCTGTTTCACATTGAGATCTAGAAGTTTTATAGTTTCAAATTTAATGGTAAATTTCTGGATTAACCTGAAATTTATTTGGTATAAGGTTTGAGTTATGAATAATTGTATTTTAAAATAGTTTCCATTTATCCTAGCTAGTTGATTCAATGATCCATTTTTGACCACAGATTGTGAATACTATCTGTATCATTTTATAAATTCCAATACAAATTTGGGTCTCTAGTGATACACTCTATCCTATTACATTGATAAGTTTGTATATTGATATTCCAGTATGAATTTACTTTAGTTCATAAAACCTTATGTTTTAGTTTATTGTCTGATAGCACTACTGTGTCTTTATTTCTCTTCTTTTTCAGACATTTCCTACCTGTTCTTGAACATTTATCTTGTCATAAAAACTGTAGAATCACTCAATCTCATTAAAAATATATACTTATAAAATTTATTTAAAATGATCTATTTGGTACTTTTATTGGGATGTATAAAAATTGAATATAAATTTAAAGTCTTCCATTCAAAGAAAAGAATTCATTTTTCTACTTAATGTTCTTTAGCAATATATTTTAGGTTTTCTTTTTATCCTTTTTACAAATGTCTTGCTAAATTTATTCTTAATGTGTTATATCTTTTTTGTTAATTACAATGAGTTATTTTCTCTTTTATAATCTTTGGCAACTTAGCTTGCATCTAAGAGTTATTTCTATAGAAGAGGCTATTGATTTTGTCCTCAGCAGACTTACCGAATTCTCTTATTTTTGGTTATATTTTCCAGAATGAATGTCTTGGGATTTCCAGTTTTGGCATTATCTCAATGTCATATAACTTTTTCTTTAAAAATAGTATATTTTTATTTTTTCTAGTTGCCTTTATTAGAGCAGTGTTAGTTAATGCTCATGTTAGTGAGGGCTTTCAGATTGTGTTTGATTTCAGAGGAGCACTGTCATAAAACTTCCTGCAATTAGGGAAATTTCCTATATCTATGCTGCATAATATGTAGCCATAGCTACATGAGACTATGGAGCATGTGAAATGTGGCTAGGGAGACTGAAAAATGAATATGTAATTCATCGAAATTTTAAATAATTACATTAATTTAAGCACAAATTTTAATTACTACATATGGCTAGTGTTCTATGTTGGATAATGCTGTTCTAACATTTTAGCATTAAGTGTAGTGATATATTCTCTATTCTAATTCATTCACTGATATTTTTCAATCCCCTTCAAATTTCTAGCTTAATTGTTTTGTTGCTTTTCTATTTTGTTTAACTAAATTCTTGACTTATTTATTTTCATTCTTTTTTATTATTGCAAGAAGTACTTAGCAATAAAGGCCTTTGAAATGTGCCTGACGCATAGCAATTGCTTCCAAATATTAGTTTGATGAATGTGTGACCTTCAGCCAAGGTCAGAGAGGTGGTGACAGGTGGAGAATTAGGATCTGGTCACTTGCCTCTAAATGCTTAGTCTTTCTAACACATGATAGTCACCTGTTTTTCACTATTTATGAAAATATGACACATTTAAACACTCACTTCACTGGATAGGTATTGTTTCAGTTTCTGCTTTTCCTAGCCTTAAAAATGAGAAAAAGGAACAGCTGAAGAAGGAACTGGTGAATATGGACAATGACAATGCTTAGGAAGCATTTACTGAAGAGAAGAAGGACTATGGTGAGAATATCCAGACAATACAAATAATATCATAAGAAATTATTATTGCTGCATCCCAGCAATACACACAGTTAACAGCTGATCACTCAAATGTACTTGCATGTAGCAGGAGGATAGAGTACAGGTTATATTTGCAATACCAACTCCAATAATTTGGTGGAAGCTTTCTGAAACACTATTGAGAAAAATTCAAAGATCATTCATGAGATCAGCAAGAAAGTGTACCTGATTCATTAGCAATGTCTATCATTGCTATGAAAGGAGATGCTGCATAATGAATACTAAAGATTTTAAACTCGAACTTATATTTTGCATAATTGCTTTCATATCATTTAGTAAATTGTCTTGCCTGGCAGATGAGTGGGCCATGGTAGACAATTTGTATGCATTTGTTGAATTAATTTTTGTTAAAATAAGCACTTTCCTTATTAGCAGGGGCTGGATAAATATTTGATTAGTAACATATGTAGTAATCAAAGAATTTGGAGGTATGCTGATAGGAAGATATATTAGAAAAGATAAGAGAATATCATCCCAAAGTAAAAATTGCATGGCTCTGTTGCCTGAAAGTGAAGAGGAGGAGAGAGATTTCTTAATACCAAGGAAAGATGATTGACATTGACTCCCATTCCAGTGGTCAGATGAAAAATGCCATTTAATTGCACTATTTTAGAGAAGTTGAATTCAGTTTACATTTTGAAAAGTTTTAGGTTGAAGTCAATTAAAAAGAACTAGGTCAAACTTGTGGTTAACATAGTTGCACCATTCAATGACACATGGGACACATTCTTGGATAGAAGAAACCATCATCCAAGTTTAGAATTATTTGGAAAATGTGACTTCTGAGATTTGAACCCAAACTGAACTTTTTGGTGCAGTGTATTTTCTTTTTCTTTGTTTCCTGGCAAGAGATCATACCATGTGTGTGTATGTGTGTACTCATTCTAAATTTTATTAAAAAATTATTATAAAACCAGTGGGAAATATGTTTTAAATGCACGCTTTGATGAACTATTATATAAATTAATTAATATTAAGAAAGCTCAATTTCCATTAAAATATATGAAGATTTTAAAAAATTGAAGGGAAACTTGGGAAAACACAGCTTAGGTTCTACTCAAACTGGAACATTTGTAAAAATAGCTAAAAAGCGTTAGATGATCTCAAATTGTGGTCTAGTTTGAAACTTTAAGTTGTTTTCCAATATTCAGATTCCCTAGGACCCCCAAGCAATAGAACATAAATCTATTGCTCCTTGGGGAAGAGAATTTCAGATCTCTGATTTTGGTCTCCTGGTCATTCATCAAACCACACTGTAGACTGTCCTTCATTGGATAATATATAGGGCCACCATGTAAGTCCTAAGAGCCACCAGGGACAGATGATTAAAATCACATGGTTAAGCACTTAAGAACATATAGAAAAATTGGTATGACTGTCCCTATGGGAGAAAAAGAAATCTACAAGAATAATGACCTGAATGGAACTTTGGGTGTTGCTTGACTTCCTGCATATATCTGCAGTGCAGCCAAATCTAATCAGAAGGATTGTGGTATTGGCCAGCAGGAGATTAAAATAAATGTACGGGACATAGAACATTGTTTGCATGTGGTTTTGAGAGACTATCATTTTTTTAAATAATATGTCTTTTAGTACTTTACTCTATTGTACTACTTTAAATAGGGTAGTTTTTTTTTTAAAGATTTTTAAAAGGTTCCATTTTAATTTAATATGGTAAAGTGGAAAGAACATGGCTTTTGGAGTTAAGCAGATCTGACTCAGTCATTCACTAGCTGAGTGAATTTGGGCAAGAGAGCTGCACCTGGCATATGGTATAAATAAATATTTGTTAAAGCAGGGAATGAGTGAATAAAAACAATTAACCACTCTAAACCTCAATAAAATTTACCCATGCCTGTCAGCTTTTATTTAATTTTTGTGTAATGGGACCAGATCACTAGGCGTTTAGTACAAAAGACATGAGAATAGAACCTCTTCTCCCAACGAAAGAATCTTGACAAAACTGGGACAAGTTAGAGAATAAATTTGGCTTTAGCATAAAAGAAAGAGAAATTAAGAGATCACATTTAGAATAGTTCTTTGCCAACATTTGGATTGTGCAAGTATTCAACATTGCTCTCCAGTGCTATTGTAATATTAGGCTGCTGTGATCCTTTCAAATAAGTAGTGAGTGCTAGTTTTTGTAGTCTAACATGCGAACATCTACAACCATTAAATGAGAAACAGTATTGTGAAATTTACATTTTAAGCTGGGCAAAGAGGTGTTTTCCACTCTCTTCAGATCTCACTTAGGCTAATGTGTGGATATCGCCAATTGGCCTGGCAATATTCTGCCCATACCAAAACTGCATGGTCATGCTCCTACAGGCTTGGAGGAGGTCTCATAGTACAGAGCATCCAGGAAGCCACTATGTCTGTTTAGATTATCAGTCAGTAATATTCCAACTTGGCTGTTTGAGGGGTACCTGCGTGGTGTGTCCTGCATTCTGGGACCTCAGACTCTAACTGATGAGCACCAATTACTCCTGATCTTTAATATAAATCTAAAAAAGAAACATATTTAGCACATAACTGCCTTCTGCCTTTATAGCCACTATGTTCCTTTGTGTGTTCTTTTTCTCTTTTTATTACTACTTCTGCCCCCATATTCAAGATTCTCATCCTTCCATAGCTTGAATTACAAGAGCCTTTTTCCTCCTATCTCTTCTCACCCATCTTATCAATTCCTGCCTGCTACAATCATGATCATACTACTTTCTGGAGGTGCCTATAATATTTCCCTATTGTCTACTATTGTAAAACTTTGGGATCTAATTAGGTGGTCTCCAGGAGGAAATGGTTTTTTTCAGATTCTCTTTTTTATTGAAGTATAGTTGACATATGATATTATATGAGTTTTAGGAACTGAATTTTTAAAAATGTATCTGAATGAAACTATAAAATCAGCAGAGTGTTAGGAAAAGTATGTCAGCTGAAGCAAGAGTCTCTGATAACATATTTGGATATGCTAATGTACCTAAGAAAAGAATGACCATTTCAGAAAGAGGGATCTGTCACATAGGAAAAAGGTGGGTCTTAGATACATGTTGGCAACATCTATCCAAAGATAGCCCAAGGAATTGGAAATTGGCCATTCAATCTAGAATATTCCCAACCCTAATGGCAAAGATATTGCTAGGATACAGATGAATGTAGGTATTTATGATTTATGGATTTTAGATCCTATTACCAATAACATCCTTATTGTGAGATGAACCTACCTACCTCACTTAATCTGAGCCCATTAAACAATAGATTTGTCTAATTCTGCTTGCTCATTTGTCTAATTCTCCATGCTTACCAAGCGTCTGTCTAGTAGAAACGTGCAGGGAGATCATATTGACATTAAATATTTCTTGTCCCTGTAACAAAAGTTTCTCCTGGGAATTCAATAATATTCTATCTGATTATTATTTAGCTTTCTGTTTTAGTCACTTTTGCCTGAATGCCTCCCTAATAGTACTCCGAATTTATTCAGGCATCCGTCCTTTTGTTTGTGGTTGTGGGCTTCTTAGAAGTGGAAGCAGGCGCCAAGCAGGGGGTGAATCCTGATTTGTCTGCAATGATCACTGATTCCCATTCCCCTTGGCAGTGACTTATTAGGCCAGAAACAAACCTGGCCTGTGAGATGTAAAGACAGGCTGCTGGTGGGCTCCAGGAAAGTTTCCTCATCCCTACACGTGGTGCAAGGGGAAGATGCCTTCTCCCTCTAAAGAACTGGAAAAGTAGCCCATCACACTGCAACTCTTTTCCTTGTGTTTCTAAGGTTTTTGTGGTCCATAAACACCTCTGTCTTCTGTATGACATCCTGGAGTGTTGCTATGACTCCCATGAGGGGTGTTATTAGCTGAGGATAAGGCAGAGAGGCAAGAAATAATGAGAGGGAGAGACAAAAGGAGGAAAGAAGACTGGACTTGATGGAACTAGTGATGCCCTGGATTCACTCATTAGTTAATGACTGTCCAAAGCGTGATTCCTGAGCTCTATTTGGACAGGATTTCTCACGTGCCCCTGACCTGCTTGAGTAGAACTTCACGTCCTTTTAGTCTTGCCTGTCAAGTATTTCTTGGAGGCCCTTGTGTGTATCCAACAACAGTGGCCCCATCACACCTTTGGTGCTGTCACAGCAAACCTACAAAGTACTGTGCTGGCTCCAGCCCTCTGTCCCATAGGCTAGTCCTACCTGCACTTGCAGATGCTGGCCACACTTCAGAGCCCACCTGGCAGTGAATGCCAGATGAGGAAAATTGCCCTTTCTTCCTTGCATTTCTGTCTGGTGCTGCCCAAGGCATTATTTGGGGCCTTGGTGTCTTTTATTTGGGTTCAAATACCACCCCCATGGTAGACTCACATGCCTACACTTCTGTAACTGAACTAAGTCACTGGGTCAAGTTCATCAGGCCTGGGTTACTCTCTCTCAGGGGACATCCTTTCTAGGGAACTTGTTCAGGACCTCATGTTAAAAGGATTTGAGAGAGCCGCCTCACCAACTACTACCGAACCACCAGTATGTCTGAGTTATAATGATAAATAGACTGTGACATTTTTTCCAGAGGGTACATATATATTTCCACTGGGCCTGTTTCATCAACTTGACAAATGTATCTGAAGCCCAGCAGTTGGTAGTGGAAGCTCATGTGTGACTCAAGCTGATTCATTACTATCATCATTTAGGAAGTTCTGGAGATGAAAATAGTACCCAAATATCTACCCTCTAATTCATTTCAATTACCCTTAGGCAAATTCCTTAATTTCTCTAGGTCTCAGTTTCTTTATATGTAAAATAGGGATAATTATAGTACTTACCTCATATGTAAATTAAATGGGTTAATATAGAAGTATATAATACTGCTATGCACAATACATACTATACACATGTCAGATAATATGACTAATTATTAACTGTGTCACACAACCTCTTAAAACAGAAGCACTTGGATATTTTTGAGCTTAATATTATCATAAGCTAGTGTATTCTGATTCCATTTCTTTTAATATATATAACACACATAATGCTTCAAAAGAGAAGCTGCTGTGATCAGTTATGTTGTATTACTACATTTACTTTAAACTTTATTCTTATGAGTTTCTAGACTATCAAACAGAATAAATCTTGGAATATAGTACATATATAACTCAATTAATTATAAATATGTCCTATGTTACTCGATGCATAAAACTGGTAAAGGCATTACATCAGATGATGGGACCTGTAGGCTAAGGGAATGGAAAATTTTCTTTGTACTGCAGATTATCCTTCTCCTTCTTGCCTTTTTGCCCAGCAAGTGGCAGGAAGTTCAAATGACCACTCACACAGTAGCTTTCGTCCAAGTCACGGCTCAACCTCACAAAGGCACAACTGACAATTCCAGATGTCCATTAGTCACGGCACCACGCAGACAAACCCCTCTGATCAGTTTGTAAGCTGCCGGCAGATCAGGAAATTGTCTTGCCACCATACAGATAAACAAAGCATATATGCTCTTAGTTCAGAGCTAAATAGCGACTACTAATTTCAAAATCAAACAAGGAACATGTAAGAAACAATTTTTAAAAATTGTTTAAAATTAAGAAAATGCAGACTCTGAGGACATAAACAAAGGTAGGTGGTAATGTAGACAAAAGCTTGATTTTTGTGGCAGTATTGCCGTCTTTGATTATTGCGTGGGGCAGACCCACGCTGGCTGCAGTTTGGTCTAGGATTTTACAGCAGCGGATTGGACTAGCCAGAGGCTTGGAACCTTGTGGATTTGTGGCTCTTCAGAAGTGCTTCTGTATTGGAATGTGTTTGTGTTTGCCTTTATTTGTTTTTAATAAAAAAAACTTGAATAAAAAGTTTCTGCCTTGGTAGATTTTCTTTGGAATCCCAGAAAGGGCTCTTAAGGGCTCTGTGGCTCTTTTGTGATGATAAAAAAAAGCTTTGAGCTTGTCCCAGTTGGAATTCCAGACACTAAAGAAGCCAATTTTAATTATTATTATTGTTGTCTGCAGAACTGAGCCCCTTTCTGATTATTCAGGTTTATACTAATAACCTTCTAAACATATTAGTTTTGAGGGTTTTTTTTTCTTTACAGCTAAACTAGGACTACAGAACAAAACAGGGGGAACAATGGGGTTTCAGAGGTGCCAAGTTTCTAAGTCTCCATGGTGGGTACCTGTGCTGTGGAGAGTTTTATTAAGAGGGAAATATTAATAAAAATAGGGCCTGCAGTGAAGAACAAGTTTCACAAACTTTAGAAGAAATTATTACCCGGAAGAAGATGGCAGCTAAGACAAGCATAGTGTCTGTGAAAGAAGAAATTTGTTTTAATATCTAACTCTCCAAACTGAGACATTAAAAGATATAAAGCTAAAATCTTAGAGTTGTATAAAGAAATTTAAAGATTTTCATGACTAGTCTTAATCTTCTGCAAGATCTAGCTGTACTTTGTCTCAAATAGATTGCTCAGTTTCTACTTACTCATATATCCTAGCAGAGAATTTACTATAATACAAGATAACCCTTTCCGACTGTAAACAACTCTGATAGGAAATTCAGGCCCATAGTAGGCCAAAGGATACTTTATTTTAACTTTGACTCATTAATCATGATTGTGTCCTCCGAAGCTACTGTCATTTATTGAAGGTAGCTATTACTCTATCTCACTCCTTAAAGTTTTTTTTTTGTTAAGAGTACTTAGCTCCTCTCTTTTAAATTACATAAAGTAAAACTAACATTTACTGAATACTGACCACAAGCCATACTCTGTGGTAGGATCTTGGAATATAAAGATCAATGGTCTGTATTCTTAAGAAGATCACATCTGGGACAGGAGGACATGAGTACCACATAATCTCATAATTGCAATACATTCTCACAGATGTGAAATAGAGATGTGCACATACTCATGGTGGCCAGGGAGTGATTAGATCTGCTGAGGGAAGCTGGGAAATTCTTGTCTAAACAATTGTATTTTCCAAATGAGAAATTAAGGAAAAGAATTCCAGGTGAATCAGAATACTGTGTAAGGCATAGCTGTGTGAAAAGCAAGTTGTGTTAGGAGAAAGGGTCACATATATTTTGAATTTTTTTATGTAAAGCTTGGATGGGTCCAGAAATTTAATAACAAAATTAGCTAGGGATTTTTTTCCAATCATCTAACCTATCTTGGATTTCCTTCTCCTCTTAAAAATGTTCAGTCTGCCTTTCAAGTTTAAGAATAATTCTTCATAGGAAGGGCAAAGTGAAATAGGAATTGAGGATTTGGGTCTTCTTGCTATTTTCTTAAACACCACACCCTGCTCTCCCAGTCAATTGGTCTTTCCTTCCCATCCCCTAATTCTTGCCCCCATACAGCTTTAAAGTGCTTCCATTCTGCGGATCCTTAGCTCATTATAGGTATGTATCCTTATCAACACTATTCTACTCTTGCTCTTACATTGGTGATGGCTTACCCTTCTTGTGTTTCTTATGTCTACCATTTAAAATATTCTTTGAGAGAGTAATTATTGCTTTTTAAGTTAGTTATAATGGTTAATTATTTAGCTATTATTGACTGTTGTTCCAAGTGTTTTAGATACATTATTTCATTCAATCTTTGCAGTAGCTTTATAAAATGATTATTACTATTATTTATAATTTACAGATGAAAAAATCTGAGAGGATAGGCAATTTAGCAACAAAATTTGACTCCAGTGCTGGCTTTCTTATCTGATACATTGTAATGATAACACTAAGTTTTAGACCCTTTCTATTTTTACCAGCTTAGCCCAATTGGTAATTGTAGGTGAGAAAATTCTATTTTTTAACTGGATTCTACAACCGTACAAACAATCTTTTCTTTTCTGAAAATTTGAAATCCAATTTGTGGTTTTGGCCAAGTACTCATTGAATACCCCCTGAATAATCCCAGATGCTCTGCTGAGGTTCATAGACGTGCCCAATAAATAAGAGATTTTCTTAGAAACTGGAATTTGTTTTCCATGCTTAGTGCAATTAAGTAACTTCTGTCTTGGAATTCATGATTCTTATTTGTAAATAACTTCCTATATTAAAAATCTTATAGTCAAGTCAGAAATGATAAATACAATAACAAAATTTAAACTCAAAAATTACAAAATTAGAAGACTATAAATATATACACAAAGCATCCTCATTAACTATAGAAATCCAGTGTTTTATGTGCCTGTTGCTGATTTCCCAACTTTCTAGACTCCCAGGCTCTTATCCAGCTCAGGAATGCCCATTGGATAGCCACAGATCTTACCATCTCTTCAGCCCTTAAATACCTTGGCCATCACTTTAAACCTAAAAATAACTAGTGGTTGGGATTATCATAAAAATTTGTTGGCAGTTACTAAAGACACAAATGGGAAATTCTGTTACATTAGTTTTTATAAGATTTGAGAAATGTGTTTTATCAAAGTGAAGGACACACTTAGGAGACTTCTGTGGATAAAAGGATGGCAACTTATTGGAAGACACCAGGGGAAATTGAGCTGGAAGAAGAACAAACAGAAACAAAGTTGGAGGCTTTGTTGAAGGAAAGTACACTCGTTATTAGTCTGCATCATATAAATCTTTTTGAAGAGAAGTAAGTTCACAAAAGCAGGACAATGTCTGTCTTTTCTTCCTGAGAACATGAGAAAAAAATGGGAATATAAACATTCTACCAAATGACCAGTACATGGTGCAAACTGCATCCTCCTGAAAGACAAAATGAACACCATAGAGGTGGCGATAGCCCTGAAGGAAAATGCAGGGGGTATTAGCACAGACTTACCATTTTAAAATTATCTCCTATATGACTGCTTTCATTATGCAAAAGAAGCCTCCTTGTTCATAATTCTATGATTTCTTTTAATGTGAAAATGCCTGCCAGGCATTTCTTATAGAAACTGAAATAAAGTTCTTGCCAACACCAGAGCAGGAGAAAGGAACAATTCCCATGGAGAAAGAAGGGGGGAGAAGAAGGTGCAGAGAGTGTTGAAGTAAAGGAATGCTCTTCTGGCATCTCATCCATGTCAGTGACAGCAGGTGCCACAGAGGAAAAGACAACCTAGTAAAGGTCAAGGAAACCAGGAGAGTAGACACCAAGAGGAAACAAATCCATCTGCCCTGTGCCTCATTCATCTTGTCACAAATACTTACTGCTGAGAAATTCTAATCCTCTCGCTACCCAAAGTAGACTCCCTCACAAGAATGTTTTCAAGGTCTGATACATCTAATGACTGAACCATTTAATAAATTACTTACTTACGTTACTATAAAAGCCAATCCAGCAGCTGTAACCTGCATGTAAAGCACTAAATCCTTATACCTGACTTTCTAAAGGTTCCTCTAAATCATATTTAGTGACAGGGTGAGGTACACAGGAATCAGGATTTAGTGGCAGGGCATACTTCACGCTGTTTCGGGTAGGTCAGGAGGTCTGACTTGGATTTCTTCCCAGTAACCTGATCTAGGTGAATCAGCAGGTTATAAATGAAAGTCCGTTTCTAAGATCTCCCGGTTTTCTTTGACTCTCAGAAACTTCATAAGAATATGGTGAGAAACAGGAAAAGACCAAGAGATAGTAAATGCCATGTCACCATATTATGATTTCTCCTTCCTAAGACAATGTGAAATGAGGTGCCATTTGGTATAAGCTAAATATTTGTATAGACTTCTGAGTTTTTCATTTCTCTTGTTAGCCAGGAAAAATAGTATCGAAATGACTGCAAGGGTTTAAGAGCTCACATTACCTCTTTCCAGGTCACAGAATATAACATTAGATTGTGAGTTCCTCAAGGGCAGGTTCTAGGATTTTCATATATTTTATCATTCATAATATGAAAATACCTCCCTAACATGTTAAATCAAGAAAGAGAAAGAAGAAAGGGGAAGACAAAGGAAACAATGTATCAGACTTGTCATACTCAAAGCACTAACATTCATTGCTTTGGTTCATCCTTACAACTTTTGGTTGAATTGAGATACTTTGGTTCAACATCTCAGTTAACTATGATAAAATTAGTGTTTGATTCTAGCTTTGTCTGCTTTGAAAGCTTGAGCTGTTTGCTTTCTGGAAGTTATTTTACTATAAGAGAAACTCTAGTGCCTCACTGATGACTCTCTTCTGATCCTACACATAGCATGGCTTTGTGCCAGTTTATGGGGGATTTCTAAAGGATCTTTGGTTCTTCTCTATTATTTCCAATTAAAAGCTTTCTGAACTAGCATTGCATGGTAAATCTAAAAACTTACATTTACAAAACCACAGAGAAACCCAAGAGTCTCATAAGTAACACATTACCTTCATTGGAAAAGGGATAATAGTACTTACTGCTATTGAACCCCATGACACATTGGGGTTTCAGCCACTTTGTGAGTGAGCATAGGAAAATCATATGAAATATGAAGAAACAGTCTCAATTTTCCCTTCATATTAAAATGGCAATAATAATAATTATGATGACTCATTAATATGCAGTGAAGATTGACAACCTACTACTTATATGCAAAGCATATAAAGATGCTCGCAGCACAGAACAGGTGTTAAGTCAATGCTAGCTTTTATTAATGCTGCTTCATAACTATGATTTAGATTCTTAGGTTTCCACTCTCTGAGACAGAAATTCACTAGCTCCACCACCCTAAAATAATACATTTTCTTCTGTTTACTTCCCTGCCAAGGGCAGTTTCACTTCTTGCATCTTATATTCCGGGACAGTGACTGGACCATTAATAAAGGAAATATAAGATGAAGCCATAGATGATAAAAAAAACTCCTTATATTTACAAATTCTGTCCTCAGGAACTTGTATATTTATAAATAGCTCAAGATTCCTTCCTTCATATGTACCAAAACAATTAATTTTCAGTTTCTACACTCTCACCTCCCAACGCTCTCCCACCACCAAAATAACTAACTTCAGGATACCGTGACTATAGCTAAATAATAAAGCTTTGCTTTCATTGCTGACCTTTCTGTGAAGGTCTTAATGCATTTCAGAAATGTCCACCTTTGATCTTGCTGGTCCACTACTCTGAAATGTCTGATTTTACTTTTATATTTCTTGTGTACTGGGGTGAGGACAAGCAGGTAAAGGTTAAGCTGTGTGGTGTCCAGAGGCTGGACATGGAGAACCCCTGCTTCTCACAGCTCAGGCATGTTGCAGACAGCCCTGGCCTCCACATTTCCTCACTGTGCCCCAAAAATGACCTTAACCCTGACTTAGAGAGAGAAGCAACATGACTATGAAAGGCTGTTACTGGCTGTCTGTGTGAGAGCAGTTTTCTGAGCACTGGGGCTGTATCCCATTGCTCTTCCCTGTGTAGTAACACTTCCAGTCTTTCCAAGTTGACCTGGACTGTGTGAAGCCATAGAGGGGGTCAAAGTTAATCCTCAGTGCCCATCAAACTCACTTTATGAGTTTGCTCCTTGAAGTAGTGGGAAATTGACCCAGATCAATTCTCTTCCTTCTTTTCAATCTTGAAATCTATTGGAAAGAATTGTTTTCTTCTAAGGTATTTCACCCAAATACACTCTGCCTTTTCTCCCTCTTGCTCTAGTCTCATAAGTAAATAAAATAGACACACACACACAAAACACTGAAGCTAAAGTGATATTCTAGCAAATATTCAAACTGTATTTCCCTTGTGTTGCTTAATCATTTTTCATATATTCCATATCTTAACCAATTGTAAATATGACAGTAATAACAAAGATATATTTTTGGCTTCTTTAAAGAATACATGCCCTTGTTTTCTTTGCTTAAAGACAGATGTTCATGCTTATATGATATTTAGGTTTTACAAGGCCCAGGTAAAATAATACTTGTTTTTTTTTTACTTTGTATTTCTCAGAATAGAATGATAGAAAGTGATCAAACCAGGGAATGGAAGAATTTAAACAAATGGAATTTTCTTTACAAAATTTATTGAAACAACATGAACAGGTTTTATTCTTTTAAAAAAGTGTGACTGGTAAAGTTAACTTTATGAAGTATTTCTTACAACGGTTTAATTAAATTTAAGTCTTATGCAGTATAATTCAAGTCTTATGTAGTATAGTCTCTTTTTTGCAAGAAAGAATAGTTTTTGGAAAAAAGTTGTTTCTTAAATCTTCACTTGTTTTCTGTAGTAAGGCTCCAACACACGTGGGACTCCCTACAATCCTCTCTTCGTCTTTCAGGGTCTCTGAATACAGGGTCTCTGAATCCTGAAAACAGGAATTGAGGGAACAAGACTTCTGATAGATTTCATGAGCTTGGTGGGAGATGAACACCAGCTCATGGAAGCATGGTGTCTTAGCAAAGGTAAAGTGGTCCCCCATTCTCCTTCGCTCATAGGTACTTGCTCAGATGACTAAGAAGGAAACCAGTTTCTATTGAAGATGTGCTCCTATGCCGTTGCTCTGTTGAGCATTCGTATACTGAGCGGGAATATTTATAAATTAGTTCTTGAATATTCTAAATAATAAGGATTTACTTAAACTGATGACTAAGGACAGGTTTTAGGGTGCTATGACTTAAATTCAAGTAGTACTCAAAAGATGACATTTCAGCTCAACCTCAAAATCCAGGCCTAGGCCAATGAATGGCAGACCACTGGCCTGAGACATGCTATTGTGCTTCACTTTGAACTTTCTAGTGCCGCAGAGAAGGCCCAGCACCAGCAGTGCCTTTTTTGGGGGTGAGCCTGAAAAAGACCGTGGCTAAATCACCATGCACCAAAAGGGCAAGCAGTTTTCAGTGCTTTCACTTCCTTTTTTATATGCCTTCCCTGGAAATGTATTTTCATTAGTAGCTAGGTTTTGAAATTTTTACCAAGACGCCAGCATAAACCATTTTTCTCTAAATAAATGCCTCCAATATCTGATGTGTAGGTATAGGCCAGTGTGAGCCAACAATGCTATTAGGAAACTAATAAATATGTCTCCTTTGTTTCACATTAAATAAGAAAAAGCAAGACAGTATTGCTTGTGCCAGATCAGGTTTTGACTGGTATGTACTTATCCTTTACAAAACAAGTGTATTTTATAAGAAAAAACACAGGGGAAATGTTTTTATTTATTTTATTAGTTGTACAAAAGCCATGTTGGCAACTGAAGAACTAATAAACTAAAATTGTCTCATGTGGTTCTTATTATGGAATCAAATAGTAATGTAAAAGGCAAGCACACACCAATCATAACCCATCTGGCTGAAAGAGCAGGAAAATGTGGCTCCACTTTCATTAGTAAAGAGAGGCATATATTTCATGATGTGTTCAAACCTGGCTCCAAAGGCCCTTGCAGCACACTACAGCATTTAGTACCACTCAAGGGGTGCCCTATGCACTGACATGGGTTAATGTGATTGATATGTTTTGTGGGCTGCTCTCAGACTTGCAAGAGCATTAACAAAGTACCAGCAGAGACTATAGCAACATTTCTTGGCATTCTGGGAAGGAAGCACATGAGGGACACAATCCTTGCAATATACACTTATCTTATTTGCAGCGAGTTAGTTGACATGTACATAGCCACCAAAACCTCATTCCAAAATGTTTAATGTTTTCAATAACTGGACAAAACCATTTGAGCTCTGGAATCAAGGCTGCATGCATAAATATTTTCTGAGCACTGAATCAAAGGCTGCATACATAAATATTTTCTGAGCTCCTTCAGTGCTGCTTGCTGTTTATCTCCAAGGAAATGTAAAGGCAGCTATTATCAGTGGATGGTAGGTATTCACATTAGAGGGTTGGGTCAGCAAGCCCCTGCAGTAATAAATTATCTCTGGGACAACAAGTAGTCATTTGAGCCTCTGGGAAGTGCTGATGTGTAAGAACCTTAGTTCTTATGAGGAATAGAAAATAGTGAGCTCTGAGAATCCAGGTTGGGTCTCTGGTTTCCCTTTCTAACTTGCTTTTAGATGTTTTTTTTTTCTTTCAACTACTTGTAAATAGGTGGCTAAGTGACCATATCACTCAGAAATGAGCGAGTTTCCTGACTTTTGAGCAGTCTCTGCCACAACTGGGATGGAATTATTTCCATATCCTGAACTTGTTCTGGAGTGCAGAAGAAATGAAAAAAATGGTTCTTGACATAGTTTTATTAAATTGGACTCAGACTTATAAATAGCATTAATTTATTTGGCAGGAAAATAAGTACAGGAGAGGACACAAGGCACACAAAAGTACTAGATGTATAATCCTGTTAAAAATCTAGATTTTTTGTAAACAATCTTTGAAGATATAGAGTCAACAGACAAAAATGAGAATATAGCTAAAAGAATTGTTTATGAAAAATTAACACCAACGAATGTTTTCAGCAGCAGCATTGATAATGACAAAGTGCATCAAGAATATATACTGCTGGACCTATTTACTTGGTAACTAAATATTTGACTGAGGATATTAGACGGAAATGACCAATCCATTGGATAATGATCAACCAATGACAACCATAGTAAATTAGCGTTCTTAAGGATCTAAGACTAGATCCTAAGTGAGGAAAAACCATTGTTTACCCTCTTGGGATCTATTATGTCTGGAATGACTGGTGGTCATATATAAAGAACCTGATTGGCTTCTGACACCATTTTTATTCTCCTTTAGTGAGAAAGGCTGATAAAAAAAAAAAAGAAGTGGTGATGCAGCCCTGACCCTGGCGTCAGGAAGACCTGGGCCTGAATATCAGATCTGCAGCTTAGTAACTCTGACATTGTCATTGCTTTCCTGTGGAAACCAATAAGACAATGGACCAGGAGGATTTTTGCTTACTATTTTATCCCCCAAACCTCACTCAGCATCTGGCATAGAGCAGATATGCAAAACATAGGTTTTAGGGAAAAAAATGAATGAACTAATATCTCTGAACTGAATTTTCCTTATTTATAAAATAGAGATACTAATATTTATCTTCTGGTGTTATTTTAAGGACTAAATATGATATTACATGTAAAACCTGGAACAATTCTTGACATAGCATAGGTGGAGGTTAGTAATGTGTAATGGTGTTTATTTATCTAATAGAGTATTTACTGACACATGAAATACTTTTTAATTTTTTTCCCTATCTGGTATCTTCCTTGACTATTCTTAACAATGAATGCGTCCCTTGAAGGTGAAGATGAAGTAAACTTTGAAGAAAGAAGAAAAAAAATGTGGATTCAGAATTAACATCGTATAAATTTGGAAGACACACACTCACCCAAACATTTTTGTTTCCTAAAATACCCGAAACCTAACCAATGTTAATATATCTCCACTCCACTGAATCCCGGAAGGCTTTTATACACAAGTCAACAATCAGTAGGTTATATTGTAAAAAGCATGTCATTGATTCAACTGATATGAATTCAACAGAATTGGAGAAAGGGATACACAACAAAATGCTTTATTTCAAGAGGACATTTTCTTTTAGCCTTGTTCTCTGTATAATGTCGATCAATGCTAATAAGAAAAGATATCACATTGGAAAAGGAAGCACTGGTCATGTTTGTGCTGTGTTACCTTGTGACTCAGAGCAGCGGATTGAAGAGAGGAACAGAGGAGCTGCTGAGGACAGCCCTGCAGACGTGGGAGACAGCAGCAAACCGAGCCTAACCGTGAAGGGCCTGCCTGCCTGGAACTGCTGCTTTTATGGAAGTACAGACAACAAGGATGGGGGCACACATTCTCTGTACCAGCTTTGGGGACTGAGGATGTGTATGTCCTCAGGACGCCTCTGTATGGCCACTGATTAATCCTTTGAACAGCACTGCTTCTGTTTCTGACGGCGAGGCTGGAGCTCAGCACAGCCCCGTGCCAAGCCACTAGAAAGGAAAACCAGACCGGGCGGGCCCTTTCAGCACTGTGTTCCCATCCACAGTGTTTATTCCTCTAAATCTTTTAACAATTAAAATACTCCCAATTAGCATACAAGCATCTTTATGATTTGCTATATTCTTTTAACTTTCAGTGTAACATTATTTATTTTAACTTCAATTTACTTTTGATGTGGTGCATGTATACAATTTACCACAGAACCTGTTTAACATTTAACAGCACGCTTCCTTTTTCCTTTCTCAAGCTATTTTAAATCACATGTTTTACATTTTCATTGGATTCAGATATGTTTTCAGCAGATAGACAGTAAAACAAACAGAAATAAATTGATTTTGGTAAACAGTGGAGATGTAACACAAGGCAAAAGTTCAATTTACACTTTTCATGTTTCTCTTCTTTTTCTTCTTCTTTTTTTTTTTTTTTTTTTGCCGAAGGATACAATTTTCATTTTAACAAATAAAATAATCTAAACTAGAGGAGATAATTAGACCATTAAAGTCTAGCAGTTTCCTTCAATCAATGGTCTCTTTTTTATCTGATTTATAACACTGTGCCAGCATTTCTCTAACAGATAGTATACGGGAGAGAGGGTTGTAATACAAAATGTGTTTATTTAAAATGCAAAGCTTAACTACCACCACCACCATCAACAACAAAAATCCCTTGTTAAAAACAAGTGAACTAAAAAACATCTTAAGTTGCATTTGATTCTTAAAAACTTAGTGTTAGTGACTACTACCATGGCCCTTCAGGTCAAATATAAGGCAGATGACATTTCTAGTGGCCCACTGAACATGGCCTCCATCCCCCAGGAACTCAGTCTTATTTCTATATGTTTGATAGGGCTTATTCTCTTTACTGTTCCCAAGTGTTTTATGCAAGTAGAAGCCTGGAAAATAAAAAATGGAGGAAGGTACCACAGCAATGGTGTTTCACATTGTCTTTGGAATCCTGGTCTCCCTTAAAGTCTCTGTTGTGTTAAATGTTATATGGCTAAAACTTCTACAGAATGTCTTCAAGTACATTAATATTTGAATTTTTATCATATGTTGCCTTATTTATTCCCTCCCAAATACACATTAGGTGATGCTTTCTCCATTTACAGTTGGAGAAATAGGGCCCCAGAGAAGTGAAGTAATTGACTTGAAATCACATGAAAGAGCCATCATTTGACATTGGGTCTCGCTGAACCAAACCCATGGATATCCTGCTCAGTACAGCTCCCTCTCCATCATAGGCCACATCCTCAGAGAATTTACCTGAACATAAAGGTGTTACCTGTACAGGTATTACATACCTGTAATAAATAAATGTAGCCAGAGGTTGGACTGTGACATAGTGTATTTTCCGAAGATGACCTACACACGCTCCTTACAATTACAGTAAGATCAAAGTCAGAGCATGTCCCGTCCAGCGGGACCTAGTTATTTGTGGGGACGAGGGGGATCCGACCTGAAAGAAAATGGGGGCGAGAGAAGAGCGAAGGCAAGACAGTATTCTGATCAAGCCTTCAAATTTTATTGTAAGACGGGGGTAGATATACACCAGTGTTCAGGGGCAGAGTGGGCCATAGGATACTTGTAAGCAGGGGATTGGCTGCATAGCAGGGATGGCGCAGCAAACTACATATATGGTAATGGGGTGATAATGGGGAGGGGGGAGAGGAAGAGTGTCTCTTGGCGCGCGCGGGCTTCCTTGTTGGCGCGCGCGGGCTCGCAGCTGATCTCCAGGAAGTGAAGCAGGAACCTCATGAACTGTGGCCATCTTGTTGTCTTTGTGTGGCTCCCAACATCTCCTCCCTTTCTATTTATTTCAGAAAGGTGGGCCTTAATCGAGTGAGGGAATAGAGGCCTGGCTCCTCCAGCAGGGTAACATTTCGCAAATGCTCTCGGTATCTTTTAGGGAGGAGAGGCAGAGCTGAAAGCCAAATTGATCTTAATATATCAAGGCTTTATGTACATATGGATACCAACCTCTATGCAAGCCAGGCGTATTCTCAGGGAGGACCAGAGAGGTTCTAGGAAGAACCCTCCCTTGCGGTACTTTGTCTCGCACTCATCTCGATGCCCATACCCTCATATATGGTAATGGGGTATGTCTGGTTCTGGCCGACCAGCATATGGGCCACATTAAGTACGGTGACAGAATCGATGGTACCATGGTTGAGGTGCCTGTAAAGTTGAGAACTGGAGACCGGGAGCATTGGTTGGCTCGGTGTAAGACTCTTCATCACAGGCTGTAAGTCTGTGATAATGAACAGCAACTGCTGGCTTGACGAGCTGGTCAACCTGCTCTCGAATAAAGGCTGTTAGTTTTTTTAAGGCCCAAGGGCCAAAAGACACTAAGAGGAGGAGTCCTGCCAAGGGTCCAAGGATAGTGGGGATCAGAGTTGTGAGCCATGGGGACTTAGTGAACCAGGACTCAAATAGACTTTGGCTAGCTTCTCGCTCTCTTTTTCTCTGGTCTAGCTTTTCTCTAAGCTTTGACATTGAATCTCTTATTATTCCGGAGTGGTCTGCATAAAAACAGCATTCTTCTCTTAAAGCTGCACACAATCCTCCTTCTTTTAGGAGCAGCAGATCTAGCCCTCGTCTATTCTGCAAGACGACTTCAGAAAGGGAAGTCAGAGATTCTTCAAGTTTGGTAATAGATTGTTCTATGGTTTTTAGATCGTCATCAATGGCGGTTCTCAGTCCTTCATAGTTTTGGTTCCCTTGGATGATGGCAGCTGTCCCTGTTCCCACTCCTGCTGCAATTCCTACTCCTACTAATGTGGCTAGGGTCAACGAGACTAATTCTCTCTTATGCCTATATCTAGGGTCGAACTCAGTTACAAATGAGGGATCATCATGATATATAAGTCTCGGTACTAGTTGAACCATAACACAGAAGTCATGGGAGGAATTAAAAACAGAGGTGGAAACGCACGGTGTTAGTCCAGTGTTACAAGCCCACCATCCTTGACGGGGAGGAACTAGATATCTGTGTTCACTCGAGGAAACTATGGGTATGGTGTTATTACACAGACTCTTATGGGTTGAGGGAACTGTTCCTAAACATGTAGCTTTTCCAGTTACTTCAGTCAGGGTTAACTTCTGCTTGCCCCAGCTACAGGCTTCGTGGCTGGTCGTATTGTTAAAATTGCTTAACAATCCTAGTCCTTCATAGTAAGGAGGTGAAGAGGAAAAGCATAACCAACAGGATTTGGTAGTATTTGGGTTGGTGGTGTTTAGAACTCGGAAAGCTCCTTTAAGGAGGTTGAGAAGGCGCTGTCCGGTGCTAGGAAAGAAGGTGGCTCGGCTAAGAGTGGAGGCGAAGGGAGTGGTGGCAGAGTCTGCAGGTGGGGCTAGGGTCGGCGCAGGTGGGGCTGGGAGACGCGGCTGATCTCGCAAGACAGCGTTGGGTCCTACTGGGGCAGCTGGAAGGGTCTCGACTTTGAGCTTGATAGTAAATGTGAGGCCTTTATCATATCCAGATTTATAGTATCTGAGCCCCCACTGTCGTCCGGTGACCCAATCATGCTGGCGCCCTTTATCACTGAACGTGATATTTAAGGGGTTGCATAGCCCTGTCTGCTCACAGTTGGGGGATGTGTGGTTCCGGACTACTGTAAGGAGGTCCCAACTGGACACGGGTTTCCAATAAACATTACCCGTAGTTTCACAGCCCCAAGAGCTACAGTAAAAGGATTCTAAGCCTCCACACTGCCGGGCTTGTTGGCGGGTTCGTCTGTCACGGGGGCAGACATAGAAGGTAGTGGCTTTTATTCTATTGCGTGCTCGGGGATAACTACACCCGCTATCACCATAGGAGACTTGGCTCTGGGCTGCAGAATAATCGTGGTCTGGTGGTCGAATTTGGTGGGCCTGTCTCCAAGGTATATTAGGTATGTCCCAGGTCTCTAATCCAGCAACTAGGGCGCAAACATCAGGGTGCAGGGACGGCCACCAGGTCTTGGGGGGGGCAGTCTTAGAAACAGACCACACTGCCTCTCCTGTTTGAGAGAAAACTTGCCATGTCAGCAACTTGGGTTCATGGGGGTTAGGGTTCTGGAAGGTAGGGCGTAACTGGGTCAGTAGAATAAGAATTGTTAGTGACATGATCACTATTATACAAGCGAACTTTAAGAGGATTATTAGTCTAAGTTACTCGCCAGTCCGCGTCCGACGGGGGGGGTTTTTCTCTCGATGTGGAGCTTATCTCTAGGAAGAGACGCCGTTTTCTTCTACAGCTGTGGGAGTGGTCAGGAGGACAATGAAAGGTCTCTTTTACTGTGGCTCAAGGTTTCTTGCTCGGTGTTTTCTCACAGAGATTGGGTCTCTCGCTTGGAACTGGTGAGGCACTGAGAGGTCTTTTGGCCTTGCTTCCTGAAATAAACAGAAAGGGAAGGCTTCTCAAGGGTTAATATGCTCAGGACTGGAATTATTATTGTTTTTGCCTTTATTTGTGTCTAAAAGTTTAATGAGCCTATCTGGGAGCCATCGGGCATTTTGTGCCTTAGCATCATATATACAAGCATGTCCTTTCCCCCATATGAGCACAGGGTCAGGCCCGTGCCATGTGTTGGTCATCGGATCTCTCCACATAGCCTGTGCATAATTATCTGCCGTGGAGGGATGCCAAAGGCGATCAGCAGCGGTTTTACCCGCGGAGTCATAAGTAAGGAAATTAAGAACAAACAGTGCATGATTTAGGAGTGTCTTTGCATTACCTATTTTCGGATAGAGTACTTCTCCCCCCGACTGAAGTTTGAATAACATGTTTTTAAGGGTTAAGTGGGCTCTTTCAACAATGCCTTGGCCTTGGGGATTATAGGGAATTCCTGTTATGTGCTTAATACCTAACTGCGCACAGAACTGTTTAAAGCCAGAGCTGGCGTATCCAGGCCCATTGTCAGTTTTTAAGATTTTAGGTTGTGGTAGATATGCTAGGCATGAGAGAACATGGGTAATAACATTTTTAGTTGCCTCTCCCGTTTGCAAGGATGCACATAGGAAACCACTACATGTGTCAATAGACACATGGATATATTTTAATTTACCAAAGGGAGGGTAATGAGTGACATCCATTTGCCATATCTCTCCTGGAACCAACCCCCGGGGGTTGATTCCGTTATGAGGCTCTGGGAGGAGAGTTAGACATCCTTGACATTGCCGAACTATTTGGCGGGCCTGTTCTCGGGTGATTGAAAATTTGAGTCTAAGAGTGTGAGCATTGAGATGATGTAGTTCATGAGCTCGTTGGGCTGCAGCCAAGGGTGAGTCTGACGTGACAGAGGCTACTAATTGAGTCGCCAGATCAACTCTGTCATTGCCTTTGGCAAGCGGCCCTGGAAGGCCAGTGTGAGCGCGTATGTGCCCGATGAAAAAAGGGGCATCGCGGTTTAGAATTAATTTTTGCAATTTTGCGAATAGGGGGGAAGCATTTGTAGAGGGACGTATGTAAGGCACTGTCTCTAATAGGGGAACAGAGGTTGCTACATAGGCACTGTCAGTGTAAAGGTTAAAGGGGGCATCTATTAAAAGCTCAAAAACTTTGATTATTGCAGTTAGTTCAACAAGTTGTGCAGAAGAGAGGTCTGTCTGTATTCGAGTAACTTGCCCATTAATACTGAAAGCGGCTATACCGGAGGAGGACCCATCAGAGAACACCATTACGGCCCCAGCAATTGGCGTGGTTTTAGTCCTCTTGGGAAAGACAACCGGGGTCTTTTGAAGGAACTGGACTAATCTGTCTGCAGGGTAATGATTGTCTATTGTCCCCTGGAAGGAGGTGCAGCTAATTGCCCAATCATCATCATGTTGAATAAGCCATTGTAATTGAGATGTATTGTATGGGAGGGTTATAACTTCAGGGTCTCTCCCAAACAACTTGAGAGCTGCCTCTCGGCCTAAACGTAAGAGGGCAGCAACTAATTGAGGATAGGTAGCTAAGACTCTAGGGGGGGAGGCTGGCAAATGAACCCAAAATAGTGGATGGTTTTGCCAAAGGACTCCTGTAGGGGAGAAGGGGGTAGGGAAAATGAGCAGCCACAAACTTAGATGTGGAGAGAAGTAGCTAATGGTCTGTTCAGAAATAGCCCGCTCTACAATGGTTAATGCCCTTTGTGCTTCTGATGAAAGCGAGCGGGGGGAGGAAGGATCAGGGTCTCCACGTAGGACATCAAACAAGGGCTTTAACTCTCCGGTGGTCAGCTTTAAATAAGGCCTGAGCCAGTTGATGTCTCCTAGCAGACGCTGAAAATCATTAAGAGTGTTTAAGGAGCTTCTCTTTAACTGAATTTTTTGAGTGAGGATTTTATTAGAAAATAATTCAAAGCCTAAAAAAAGTTGGGGGGGGTGGACCTGGACTTTTTCTGGGGAAATTTGTAGTCCTCGATCTCGGAGGGCAGTGACTAGCTGTTGACTGGCCGCATAGAGCTGTTGCTGGTCAGGACCGGCAAGAAGAATATCATCCATATAATGGATAATATACAAAGTGGGGAAGAGCAACCTAAAGGGGTCTATAGTCTGGGCTACAAACTTTTGGCAAAGAGTAGGGCTGTTGGCCATTCCTTGTGGGAGAACTCTCCACTGAAACCGGGGAGAAGGCCCTACACAATTGGTAATGGGTATACTAAAGGCAAAACGTTTGCAATCATCTGGATGCAAAGGTATGGAGAAAAAGCAATCTTTTAGATCAATTACTAATTTGACATACCCTTTAGGGATGGCTATTGGAGAGGGAATTCCCGGTTGTAGTGCGCCCATAGAGACCATAGTCTTATTAACCGCCCTGAGGTCTTGTAGGAGCCTCCACTTGCCTGATTTCTTTTGGATTACAAAGATTGGGGTGTTCCAAGGGGATGTAGAAGGTTCAATATGTCCAGCAGCCAGCTGTTCCTGCACTAACTCTATGGCTGCATTTAATTTTGTAGTGGTAAGGGGCCATTGATCGATCCAGACAGGAACATCACTTTTCCAAGTAATCTTGTCTGCCTGGAGTGCAGGAGGAGCAACGGCCCTTACGAAAAATGTTTTTCAAACCCTAAACCTGAGCGGTCTATCTTAGGCGTGGCCAGTATCGGGTTGGGATCTCCCTGTTTTAGTTTGCCCAACCCCTGACCAGGGAGGTAACCCTGTGAAAGCATCTGCTGTGTTACAACTTCATTAGGGCTACACATGATGACCTTCATTTGAGAAAGGATATCTCTTCCCCAAAGATTTACCGGCAACCCAGGAACTACGAAGGGTTGAATGAATCCGGTATTTCCTTCTTCATCTTCCCAGTTTAATAACTGTGAGCTCTGTAAGGTGTTTCTTGACTGCCCAATTCCTTGTAGATGGGTCAAGGAAGCGTGTAAGGGCCAGCTGGAGGGCCATGAAGCCTGAGATATGACCGTAGAGTCGGCCCCCGAATCTAAAATTCCTTCAAATACTTTTCCTTGGATCTTAAGTTTAAGAGTGGGGCGTTCTTTAGTAATAGCTTGGATCCAATATAAGTCTGAAGAACCTGGGGTAGAGGAGCCTCGCTGCTTATGAATAGCAGGGTGAGATGTACTTAAAGGGAGGGGGAGCGCCTGCGCAAGGCGCTGACCTTTCATAATGCTGACAGGGCACTGGGGGGCACTAGCAAGAATTTTTATTTCTCCAGTATAGTCATTGTCAACTAAGGAAGGGTGGACAATAAGGCCGTTTATTGTGGTGGAAGCTCGCCCTAAAATTAGAAAATAAGTATCTTTGGGAGGTGGGCCAAAAATTCCTGTGGAAATAATTGTAATTCCCTCTTCAGGCGTTAATATTGTTGAGGAGGAGGCACAGAGGTCAAGTCCTGCACTCCCGGGTGTGGCCCGATAGAGGGCGGGAGTGCTACAGCTAGGCTGTTCCCCGAGGCCGGCTGAAATGGAATTGGCTGGGGGGCCCGGGGCTGGCCCCTCAGCCCGTTTCCCTGAAAAGGGGGGGTGAAAGGATTTGTGGTACTGTAAAAAGGATTTGTTGGATTGTTACGGCACTCTTTGGCCCAGTGCCGCCCCTTATGGCAGCGAGGGCAAATACCGGGGACTGACCCAACTCTAGGAGGAGGAGCTGTGGTAGGGCATTGGCGAGCGAAATGGCCTGGCTGTCCACATTTAAAGCAGTTACGCATAGGCGGTGCGCCCCTGGGGAAGGAAGGAGGATAAGAAGCCGGGGGAGTTTGAACAGCGGCACCTACAGCTAAAAGGGCTTGGACTTTGGATGTAAAAGGATCGACATCTCTACACATTCTCAGCATTTCATCAAGAGTTTTGTCTCGAGTCTTACCGCGGAGGACGGCTCGACATGCCGAATTGGCGTTTTCATAGGCTAGCTGTTTTACAATCTTATCATTGGCAGCCGCGGAACCAAGGGTCCTTTCGGCGGCCTCTAACAGTCTGCTAACAAATTCGCTATAGTCTTCTTGCGAGCTTTGAGTGATCTTAGTTAGAGGAGTGTTAGCAGTCCCGGAAGCAGGGAGTGATATCCAAGCGCCCAAAGCGGCATCTTTCACTTGAGATAAAAGACCAAGGGGAAGGCGCTGCTGCCTGGTTTCAGAGATATATCTGCCCTGTCCCGTAAGCTTATCAAAAGTCCAGGACGCTGTTGGGGAATGAGGGTCTTTTACATTGGCAGCAGCGATGGTCTGACAGCGGTCAGCAAAATCTGCCTTCCAAGTTAAAAACTGACCACGGGTAAGCACAGCCTGGACTATACGCAGCCATTCACCTGGGAGTAAATGTCCTCCTCGAGACAGCGAATCAAGAACAGAAAGGGTAAAAGGGGCATTGGGGCCATAAGCTTTAACGGCCGCGTTCAGCTCTTTTAAGCTTTTGAAATGGATTTTGTGAAATTCTCTAGGGCCATCAGCAGGCTCGGCCGGCTCTGGCTCAGCCTGCTCCTCTCCCTCACTTTCTATTTCCTGAGCAGCAGGGGCGTCTTCGCCGTCGCTTTCAAGATCGCCCTCCTCCGGGCTATGTGTTGTGGAGGTGGGGTCAGAGCGGGCGGAGGCCCGGGTAAGAACAGGAAAGAGCAGTTTTTTAGGTTGTTTTTTAGGTTTTGTGGCTGTAAGCGGTTTCTTAGAGAGGCCCCTTTGCGAATATAATGCGGGACGAACTGGTTGGGAGACAACTAATTTTTGGAGATGGCAAGTTATTCTTTGTTCTACTATCTGTGCTATTAGGTCTTCAGTGCTGGTAGGGGGGCCAACAGGACTGGGAGCCGGAGGGGGTAGCGGAGGGGCCGACGGGGGCAAAAAGGCCGGGGCGCAAACATTGGGAGGCCGAATAGGGGGAGTGCAAGAGGCTCCTTTCAAAACTGGGGGTGTGTAAGAAGGGGGGTTAAGCGACGGGGCGGCAAGGGGCCAATCTGGGTTGTGATACTTGGCCGCCTCGTCTTCTAGTTCGGCCGCGTCTCCCGGATCTAAAGGTTCGCTATTTTGGCTCTTAGTCACGACTGGAAAAACCTTTTGTGTATCGACAAGGTCCGAATCTCGAGGGAGAGGCGGATAAATGCAACATTTGGGAGGGGTATCATGGAGGGCACCGAGCAAAGATGGTGTCGGGCTAGGGGAGGGGGATTTAGCTGATTTTGGGGCAGGGGGATCACTCGAAAGAGACGATTTTGAGGCCGCCCGAGATAGAGGGCGGAGGCAATATTCTGCCACTGACAGGAGTTGACGTTTATCAGGGTCAGTATTTTCAACAATATCTCTGATAAGACCCCAATAGGAAAATACTGAAACAGGAACAGAGTCAGGGCCGTTTTTGATAAGATAATCATTTAAATCTCTACCTACTTTCTGCCATTTTTTAGGATGAATTTCGGGGCCATTAATGATAAACCACGGACAGACTTCATCAACAAAAATAAAAAACTTTACCAAGTCTTTCTTTTTAACTCGAACTCCTCTCTCCCTAAGTGAACTTTTTAGGTCTCTTATGAAGACCGCTTCTTTACTTAATTTAGTTCCCATTTTCTTGTAAGGCGGCCGGTACTCACCAGGGACGACGACCTCCGTGAGCGGCGAAAGGCGTCTCCTATTGTTTCATCAAGAAGGGGTCTGGCCAGACGATATCTTACTCGGGGGTCCGCCTGCGAAGGATCCGCGCCTCGAGCCCCACGTTGGGCGCCACTTGTCCCGTCCAGCGGGACCTAGTTATTTGTGGGGACGAGGGGGATCCGACCTGAAAGAAAATGGGGGCGAGAGAAGAGCGAAGGCAAGACAGTATTCTGATCAAGCCTTCAAATTTTATTGTAAGACGGGGGTAGATATACACCAGTGTTCAGGGGCAGAGTGGGCCATAGGATACTTGTAAGCAGGGGATTGGCTGCATAGCAGGGATGGCGCAGCAAACTACATATATGGTAATGGGGTGATAATGGGGAGGGGGGAGAGGAAGAGTGTCTCTTGGCGCGCGCGGGCTTCCTTGTTGGCGCGCGCGGGCTCGCAGCTGATCTCCAGGAAGTGAAGCAGGAACCTCATGAACTGTGGCCATCTTGTTGTCTTTGTGTGGCTCCCAACAAGAGCACATTTCTAACTGCCCTCAAAAACTTGATACCCCTCCCATTGAGTGTTAAAGTCCATGTTCCCTCTCCCTGTACTGAGCAGACCTTTGGACTATCTCAACTAATGGCATACTGGGGAAATGACGCTAACTGACTTTGAAGCTAAATCATAAAGATGCCTTACATTATCCCTCCTTTTGCTCTCTTGCTCTTTTGCATTCTGTGAAGAAGCCCACACTGGCCCACAGAGACAGGCTACATGAAGTGGCCACATGCAGGTGTACTGGTCAACAGCCAAGCTAAGGTTCCTGCCAATAGCCAGCACCAGCCACCAGACATGTGAGTGAAATGATATATGTGCGCAGATGCCTCCAGATGATTTTAGTCTGAGCTGTTGACCCCAGACATCATGAAACAAAGACCAGTCATTCCTGCTCTGCCTAGTCCAAATTTCTAGCCCACAGGATTGTAAGAATGATATAATGGTTCTTTTCATCAAGTTTTGGATGGTTTGTTATACAGCAATAGTAATTGGAACACTGGATAATTACAAAAAAATTTATAGTCAAACCACCATCTTTTGGCCCTTCACTTTATTCAGATAATTTTCTGGTAGTGCACTTTAGCATGAGGTATTACACACATTCTAGAATCTATTGTTGAAACCAACAAAACTTATTACAAATTTAAGCTGATGCACATTAAGTGATATGCATTATCTTTATTTGCTGAGTAAAAAAGGCATAAAGTCAAAATAATTTAAATAAGTGATTTTGATTCATGACATATCCAAGTTTTTATCTTATCAGTTCTCAATATTTTTATTTGCATTGCTTATTATTTGTTACAGATTTTTATGATACACTGATAAAATACTAATCTGTCAAGATTAAATTTCATTCAATGATAGAGTCGGGCTAAGTAGCCATCCCATCAAGAAAGAGAATATGTGCCTCTAGAACTACTTAGGTCTTATTATAAGCTGAGTATAGGAAATGAGATTGGAGGCTCTGTATGCGGAAGAGGATGTAAGTACTCATGGGAAGCTAATAAAAGGTCTGTGCTGCAAAGGCTAGAAAGGATTTGAAGTGGGTCACAAAAGGCATCTGAGAGTGTATCTAATCCTAATGATAGCAAGCTCAATTAGACAGGAATTATCAACGGAACAGAGTTGTTTGTTGGGCAGTCCATTAAGCAATGGGTAGGATATTTGCTGGGTGAAAGTGGAAATTAACACAAGAGCCTCAGATTGATCATTTATAACTTGCCTTAATGGTATCTTGTTCATCTTAACTCAGGGGTTTAATGAGATTTGTAAGACTTTCTTCCACTGGCATCAAGGTATGTAGAAAGAGCATTGGTTGGGAATCACACAAACCAAGTGTAGACACTTGATCCAATTACTTATTTATTAGTTATCAGGTCTTGGGCAATTTATCTTACCTCTTTGGATCTCTAGGTGAATTAATAAATTAAAGGTGAATAATGAAAAGAAAAGAAATTAGTATATATTTCCTAGTTAATCTAACCCTTTTCAAGCTAATATGCTTTTTCTTGAACATTATATTTGATATATTTCACTAAAACATCTTGATTGAACTGCCTATTATGTCATCTCTTAGGAAGATTGTCCAAAAATGTATTTATTGGCAACCATGTAGTTTTAATGTCAAATTCTCTCATAGAGGCCCTTAGTTATCTTGGAAGAAAATTAATTCTCTTAAAATTACTTTTGGGGATAATCATACTGCTTTTCTTCATTGGAAATTTGAGCTCAATTTGTTCTGAGTTCTAAAATGTGTGATTTTTAGCAAGCAGTATTTTTTGTTTCTTGCTGGCTAATTTTGAGATTAAAGACCTCCTTTAGGGTCTGCCCTAGAGATCTACATGGTGGCTTAGCAATGCCCTATACCAACCAAAAGGAAAAGCATTATCTGTCCACTGAGCTTGGAGAGAGGGTGGTCTCCTCTTGACTACTACTTTCTATTTCCATTTAAGATGGAAGATAAATGTGACATGCTGCATCAAATAAAGTAATCACGCAGAAACTCAAAACGAAGTAAACAACAAAACTAAAAATAAGCAGTTAAGGTAAACGAGGTAAAAACTCTCCACATGCCAATAGTCTGACATTTTTGAGAAATAAAGAGGAAAACGTCCACCCCAACCAACCAACCAACTACAGTTACAAACAAATAAATAAAAGCAGAGAATTCCTGAATGCCATGGGTGGCATTCTGATCAGGACCAGGGTGTCAGAAAGGTCCGAATAACTTCTCTTTAGAGATGTTACAATCATACTTCTAAGATGAGTCACATAATGTCCACAGCTGGACAGTTTTTTTTTTTTTGTATTCTATCTTCACTGTAGATCACAATAAACTTATTTCCCTCACCTTAGCCAGCTCACTATTAGCCCCTAGTCACAGCACTCATAATATTTTGATGCCCCCTCTTCAGAAACAAGTGATGCAACGTAGACATGTCTGCTAAGGTAATGTACACTTGCTGGTGATAATAAACCACCAGGTGTGGAGAACCACCTCAGTTCCCCAACACAGCTGTGTGGCCTGTGGTGCTGAATGTTAGAAACAATTTCAAGATACTAGGTACTTTTTCTTATCACTATTAAAGTAAATGTATGCTGTCACACTCACAATTTCACTGCCGGCTCCCTGCTCCAAGCCCGAGACCCCCATCTACTCTCATCTTGCCAATAAACTCCTCTGGCCTCTCCTACCCACCCCCCACAAACCTCTTCTCAGTTTCTCACCCTCCCAAATAAGAGAGCTGTTGCCTCCACGGGCTTTCTATGAACTGGGTGCCTTAAGTTCTGGAGATTTGCTGCAGCAGAACCTTTGGGTCAGAGGTAGGAGTCATGCAGCCTCTGGTGGGAAGGACCTGCCTGAGGGGAGAGCATCATGAGAAAGGATCTGACTGCGAGCACAGGGCCCGTGTTTGGCCAGAATATTCAGTCTGAATATCAGAATATTCAGAATAAAGGACAGAAGTGTGAAGAGAGGGAGAAGGCACTGACTGAAGCCCTTCTGAGTTAAGCCTTCACACTCCAAAGTGCTGAAGCTGATCTACCTTTGGCTTCACTTTGAAGTAACTAATGCTTTTAAATGGAAATTAAATGCCAAAGAAGTAAGGGAGGTTAACACAGTAGTGTTATAAATGCAAATTCCTTAGAGAGAGAACACATCACTGCGAATCACACTCAGTCAAAATGTAAATAATGACCTCTGATCATTTCCTGCATTTTTAGAGGGAAGGGGGAAATGTTAACTAGGAAGCAATAGAGCTGGCAAAGGAAGGACTGGTGCACTGGTGCTCTCTCTCTCTCTCCTTTTCTATGTAGGTATGTCCTTTATTAACCTAAACATTTTGCCTCAGTCCAATGCTTAGGAAGTGAGTACACAGGAATTAAGTATACTAGTAATTATACTGCTTTATAGTTTTGTCACAAATGTGTGGCTTCACACACCTTTTCTCATTTCACCGTCATAATAATAAACTTATGTTCTCACATTTGCATCCCTAGTTTCCGGAGGGTGAACAAAGGCCTAAACAGTTGAAGCAACTTCCCGAGGCTTAAAAGCAAGCAAAGAACCGGCAGCACGTGCCCTGAGGCTCAAGACATTTGACCAGTTCACCGCTCCTTTCACGCTGTGTGACCTGCTTCCTGTTTTTCCCACCTGGGTAGAGACACATGGAAGAGCAGCTCACAGTGGCTTTTGATATCTTTCACTCTGAATATTGTACCGTCAAATGTACCCTGGGCACTGTGAAAATCCACAAAGGAAACTCATTCAAAACGGACTCAGGAAACCCTAACGCCTGAGCTCTCATGGAGGTCCCACTCCTTGCCTCCTACATAAGCAGCAGGGAGAAGGAAGATGATTATTTCCTCAAGGGAGAGCAACTTTCACAAAGGAATTTATCTCGGGAGTTTAAGGAAAGGAGGGAAGATGCCTCCCTGCCCCAGTAACAATGCTGGAACCCCCGCCTGCAGTCAGTGAGGCACCTCACAGCCCCGACCTCTTGTTCTTCTTCAATAAACTTTTGTTCAGGACAACCCTCCCAATTTTTTCCTAAAACCTAATGAAAACTGGCCTTCCCTTGGGCTCTTCCGACTTGCCTACGGCTCACCATAGCTTGCTTGTCCTGAATTGCATGCACTTCCTCCGCTGTTCCCGAATAAACTCACTTTTTTACTTAAATAAAATTGCTCCTTGCTCTTTTTAAAGGAAACAGGCTCTTTTTAAAGGAAACAGCACCATCTTCCCTATTATAAAATGAGTTGACTGGTTAACTGAACAGGCATGCTGACGTTGTGTGTTGTCTTTTCTTTTTGAGAAAATGTCAGATAGAGTACTCATGATCTCAGGCAGATGAATATACTACAGGAATTCATACAGAAAAGCCAGGATTTCTATATAGTTAAAAATTTTGCTATTTATTCCTTAGTTTAGGGCATCATGATTTAAATACTATCATTCACATATTTTGAAGCTAGAAGAGTATTCCACTGTAGAGCAAAGGTGAGTAATTTCAGTGTGGGTAAGTTCAGGTTCTGAAACTTCATAATAATGGCTAATTCAGTGTTTACTGTCTGCCGCTATTTCAAATGCCATCACCTGGATCAACTCCTTCTAATTCATGCAACAGCCATTATAGGAGCTAGATGCCACTATTAATCTGCCCATTACCAAGGAGGAAACTAGGACCTCTAAATGTTAAGTAACTTGTCTAAGAGTTCATAGTTAGCAAGCTACAGAGCTCAGATTCTGGTTCCAGAATCCACACACTCTGACTCACAATGCCAAACATACCCTGTCTTGTCACTTTGAATAATGACATCTCTCAATTTTAGGATAACTTCTTTCTCTGTCATTAACTATATGGTTACTATGTATTACCCATGAGCACTGTATTTCTTTCCGAGCTCATGGGCTTCCCTAGCTATTGATAATTACATTTCATTTTGAAATCTCTATTTTTCTCATTCTTTTTCATGTCTTGCAGTCATAAGCTGCATCTCTGTTTCAGTCCCAAATGTAACATGGGCTTGGGATATAGTCTTTGAAAGACCTATGTATTGTATTTAATGAATAAATGAATGGCTGAATTATCATGTGAGATAGCAAAACGTTTATGAACCTGGTTGGACATAATTTTCTGGGAGAGGAGGTTCTGTTTAAATCTTTTCCTGAAATGAACTACTGTGAGGTCATGTAGGAAAAGTACAGGAATGTAGCTAGAAAGCTGGAATGAGTGTATAAACTAGCAGTCTTTAGTGAGTAAATTAATTTTCCTGGGCTTTATTTCTTTACCTAGGAAACAAGCTTTGGTCTATGATTTCTCTGATCTCTCTCAGTTCAAAGTTATATGACATTTTGATTCCATAAATCATCACAGAATTTCAGTGACCAATTTTTAAAAGCCTTAAACATTTTGTTCCCTTCAGTTGACTTTCTGCTGGGCTCATGAGTATCTTTCTTTTTTTTCCCAGATCTTTCTTTTTTCTCTTTCTCTTTCAAAGAAAAAAAAAAATGATTCCCCAAGTGGTACAGTTCTTAGGCTCTCTCACAGCTGAAATTATTTACCACATAAAAAACCCAAACCAAAGCAGTGACACATCCCTTGTAAAATATTCACAAGCTATTCAATGAACATTAAAAGTAGAAAATACATCTTTGCCCATAAGGGGCAATTGGCAAAGATTAAACAGACTCTGAAGTTCTGGGGTTGAAAGCCATATTACATCATTATCAAAGCTAGACATTTTCCCTCAAATAATGGGTAACAAGAGAGCCATCTTCTGTCCTTGTTGTGCATGTGGAAATCTCTTGGACATCTGTGGAAACTTTGCATGAAAAACTGATCATTGAATGCTTCTTTTGTTTTTATTTTTTTATTAATTTGATTTATTAAATCTGCTTGAGCCTCTGGAGTTATGAACATAACTGAGAAAAATACCAATGTGCACAAATCTCAGTCTCTTTCCCAAACTCACAGTTGGGATCCTCCATATCAATCAGACGAAAGCCTGGATTTGGCCCAGAGTATTAATGAAAGTTGTATTCTCATTTTGCTATCCTAAACAGAATTACATTTGTTAATACATTTTTCCTCTCTGATCATTGCCCAGAATGCCTCAGGTTTTCTAATGTTTATTTTATATTTTCTAATTCATTTTCTGTTTCCAAGGGTCAGTTGTACTACAAAGTGAAGAAGGGCTGATGGAAGCTTTTTTCATCAGGACTTGAGTCTTAAATGCATTTCCTTGTTAAGTACCACCCAAGGCAATAACAGAACTAGGAAAGAGAAACTGGTTGACAACTTTCCTTTGTAATACAAAGGACTATTCATATTGATACTGATATATTATTAGATTTACTGAAGCAAGGGATATTGGTTACCAACAGGTCTTGGTTACCTATCTATCCCTGTCTTGAAGAAGGCCTGAAATATCCAAAGGTCGTTTAAAAGAAAGGTCAGCTTCATGGAGAGTGAACTGTGCAATCACACAGGGTCCCATGATTTGAAGGACTCCATGCTTGGTTTAATGCTCTGTTACTGCAGTTGTGAAAGTCTTAGTTTTTGAGAACAGGAGGCCTCACTCATTTTCATTTTTCACTTGGCCCTGTAAATTATGTAGCCATGCCTACTTAAGGATCTCATCAAATTAGGCAATTTAAGTGATGTCATAGATGCCCATCTTATTTCTGTACCAAGGCTAACTGAACTAGAAGAGCAGTAACAGCTACTATTTACTGGTCTATATGAACCCAGTATATGGTTCCACATACTGTATAATGGACCACATGCTTGCTATACAATATCATTTGAAACCTGAAGACATCATTTTTCTCACTTTTAAGGATAAGAAATCTGAGCCTCAGAGATTTTTAAATAGCTTGCCCAAAGTCACACATGTAGTAAATATTGGAGACAGACCTTGGACTCATGCCTTCCACTTCTAAGGCCCATCCTTGCTCCTGTCTAGCATACCCCTTTCTGTGAGGGCTTGTTTTGACCTCATGATGGAGCACGAATTCACGGAGGGTACTCTGCTGTAGGTATAGTCTGTAGGAGTTTCAGGAAGATGTGGAAGGATCTATTAACCGAAACCTAATGTTATAAGGGAAATCCACTTGAGCTATGTGTGGTTTCCTGAATGTGACAGGATTTCTTAAACCATGGTAATGTTACTGGAGACTGGTTCTTAGTCTCATCACAAGAAAGAATTCAAGAATGATGCAAAAGCAGTCACTGAGCATTAAGAGTTTATCTGGAGAATAATGGTTCAGAGAAAGACAAAATACATGACTGAGAGTAGGGCATGGGCAGATCCAGAGGGAGTTGTGCAAAGGGGAAGGATTGGGAGCCTTTATAATGTAAAGGATGATGAATACTCCCTGAGATGACACTTCAAAGGGAACAGGTGTGGTTTTCCTGGGGCTTGGCTTGCTCCACCCTCACATCAAGCAAGGGAATTTTGGCTGTGATTGGTTCTCATCGCAACTGTCATGGTGCAGGGAGGTGTGGTTTTTACTGTGTTAATGAGTGTATAATATATTTTGGAATGAAGTTTGGGTCAACTTCTCCTTTGTGTTGGAAACAGCCAGTTTTGGACTGTCTGTTATGTTTCTTCTCACTCCCCTCATCCCTCAAGAACAGTTTACACAGAATGTGTAGAATGTAAGCAAGCATCAGCCAAACATAAACACTGGCTGAAGTCTCCCTCTCCCCTTCCCCCTCCCTTCCTGCTCACGTCTACCTACTCTAACAAGAAAACAAAGTATCTCACAGTTGATGACTTTATTTATTCATAAGTAAAGATATTACCTTATTGTTTTCTTTGAAATGAAATCAGTGCCTCAAATTATCAGAGCACTTTGCACATGGTGAGTCATGGGAAAAACATTGGTTAAAGTGGAACTATGTCTCTTTACTGAGAATAAACTATTAATGCTATTTAAAAAAATTAAATACCATTCTTAAGGTAGGTAACAAAATTGGCCCCTCTAGTCACTCTTCTTCAACAATGTTTCCTATCAACGTCTCCAGTCTCTACAGTGTCATCGATCTTTTCAGCTGTTACTGGGACACTGAGGACATCTGTAATTTCAGGGGGAAAATCTTGGAGCAAAATACCTTTGAAACCGAACTCAGTCAAAGGGAGAAACAAAGTGGGAGAAACCTATTTATTTCTTACAAGCAGTCATCCACTTCTACTCTCCTGTTTCTCTCACCATCCAGCTGCAGAAGAAAGGACCCCACCCAACCTCTCAGGTCCAGATATGCCCTTGCTCCCCTGTGTAATTACCTATTGATATGGAGATGCCTACCTCTTTCCACCCCTTGGAAACAACTATTGATATGGAGATGAACCAAGGCCAGGAGAGAGATTCTGGAAATACTGCAGTTTTACCCATACGTCTATAGGGAAAATGGAAGTTCCATGCCATGACCCTCACCGGATACCCAGTGTGTACATGTGATGAGGTCATACTTAGCCCACTGCACAGGCACATGCTTGCATTGCATACCCATTGGCAATAAGCCATTACTATAAAAAGAACTCTGCAGGTGCTAAAGGCAGAGGGAAGCGGGAGAGCAGATCCTAAAAAAGACAGCAAGAGCAGGAAGGAGGAGAGCAGAGCCTAGGACAGAGGCTGAGCTGGGGCCACAGACAGCAGACAGGATTCTACCTCTCGACCTACTGCCATGAGACTAAAGCTTGGTATGAGCCCCTTTCTACCCACAACTTCCCATTGTCATTCTTTGGTTTCACTGAATCCTAGCGAACTTAACTTGTCAGGAGATGAAACTCTCAGGCAACAAAACATCCAAGCACATGACTGGAAGGAAATCCCTCTGCAACTCCTCTGTTCTTTTGTCTTTTTCCTTAACCTTGATGATAATAATTTTGTCTGTCGACTTCCCTTTTCATTTTGTTAACTTTCCTTGACAGCCTTATATTTTTTTCTCGTTCAAAAATTAATTTAAATGAATTGGTAGGCTAGTATTTGCTGCAGTTCACTTACATTTATTTTTAATGTTGATTCTGCCTTCAGCTGAAATTAAAATTGCTTTGAGCTCTCATATTTAATGACCTGATAGAAAACATTTAACCTGTGATAGTCCATCTCCTTTACTGATGAGGAACATAGCATTTTTATTTCATAAATAAGAACTAACAAGAAGACAAGTACTTACACGAATTACTTACAAGAAGACACAAGAAGAGCTACAGAAGCTCTTCTACACAGGCAGATGGAGAAAAAGAAGGTCAGCTGAAAAGGACCTTATAATAGACCAGGGAAGGCTTATAGCCTCCTTCGAAAGATTGCATGTTCTAGTGAATCGAGAAAGTACAGTCATCATTTTCTAAAATGATTTTTAAGATAATAAATACAGTTTTATATATGATCTTCTTAAACATCTCATGTGAACTAATATTTGGAAAATGAATAACCTTTAAACTTTTCCCTATTATTTATCTTCAGCAAATACATTTTAGGGATTCAGCAAATAGCCTGACTAATGGGTATTTTGAAGCTCTCCTTTCTGTCTGTCCTCAGACTATGGCTTGGGAATCCAAATACCCATAAAAAACAAATAAACTAACAGGTATATATTTTAAAATCAAGGTTAGATATACCTGATTTTTATTAGATTAAAGCCAAGTTATTTCAGATTTTGAGTATGAAAGAAAGTTGTATTCCCATTGAGGGAACAACATAATAGATATCAATGATATAATCTGAGCCATTCCATTCTCCAAGCAGATGCATGTTCAACTTTTTCCCCTCTTCTTTTAAACAAAATCCAACATTGAATGGGGAGAAATGTAATGCTAGCACAGGCTGGCAATGCTTTCCTTAAAGTCCACCTACCTCTTTCATGGTTTTACGCCCTCTTCATACATCCCATTTTTTATGGGATCCAGCATTGCTGAAAGGGTGCTTCTCTTCTCGATTATTAGAGAAATGAAAGTCCTAGCAAAAGTTCAGGAGCTGAAGAGAACATCGTCTGTTGAGTATCAGGAAGCATAAAGTAATAGCTTGAGTGACAGGAAGAGCCCATGGATAGCATCAGGGCCTGGCTCTGGAGCTGTCTTAGATTGTCCTCCTAACATAAGACTGAGGCCTTGAGGAGCTTTGGGTTAAGTCAAAGGTACTAAGAAGCCATATGCCCCCTATGCCATGCAGATTGAGGAGGGTTTTCAAATGTATAGATAACAAGATACACATTTATTTAAAAATCATTATTAAATAAAGAAGCTGTTTACAATTGTAAAGTTTGTCACCCAGAGCATACATGGATGATATTGTAATGCAGAAATCCATTTACTTTGCTCTCATGTCAAGAATGGATTCTTTGGAAGTAAGAGGATCTGAGGCAGGTGTGAGCAGAGGTGATAGTTAAGTGCATGAAACTTGTGTCAGTCTGCCAGCGAATGAATTTCATATTTATAACTTCCCAGCTATGTGAACTTAGACAAGTTACTTTACCTCTCTTGCCTCTATATCTTCTCTATTCCATGAGGATAATACTATCTACCTCATGGGTTATTTTGAGGATTATATTTCTAATTATAATAAAAATATTTAGATGAGCTCCTGACACATAAGTGAGACAAACATCATGAATGTTATATAACTTAAAGTGAAACTAACAACTTCTGTGAAAGTAACACTCACCTGTCAGTTGAGTTTCAGAGACCGTTCCTTTCTGTGGGGTACCCACTCTTTTTCCCCATGCCATCATTAATAGCATAGTTTACAGGTACTTCAGTATGACTGCATGGTAAAATTCTGGCTGTGCGTTGGAATCTGGCAACTTCACCACAAGAATTATCAGCAGTAACTTTGTTGCTTTTAACTGTCACTTGATGATTTGTCCTGGGCCCTTCCCTTCCATAGCTTTACAGGCACACGTTCAGCCAGGCCTTTCTTCTCTCCCTCAAATTCCCCAAACACACATTGCTTGAGCACATTTCATGACAAGTTTGGGGCTATGCCTTCTAAGAGCCAGAAAAATGGGCACACACAATCCAAGAGTCACAGCAATAAAGGGAATGCTGATTTACTCATGCAAGCCATTCAAAGGGTTCCAGAGCCTATCCACAAAGGCTGTCACATTGTTACACCACATTAAACACAGGCCTGTGCAATAGTGGTGTGTTTCATAACTTCAGAAATAACAAAAACCCCAACTGTTTCCAGGCTTTTAATTTCCTTTTGTAACTATTGTTAACTGACTCTTCAATGCAAAATTAAAAGCTAACCCTGAATCCTCCAACCCTCCAACTCCCTTCCCCTGCCTCTAATTCCTCCTCCAACACCCACTGAAAAAATAGCCCGGTCTCTCTTTAGCCTCATTTCTGAGTGGAGAATGCATTCTTCTTCCAGGCAGATTCTTTCAGTGTGGGATTGTCTGTCACTGTGGTCAGTCTGCATGCCAGGCCTGGCCAAAGCCTCAGCCATGTCTGGAGCTGTTGGGGAACCTCTAGCAGGAGAATGCTGTGAATTCCCACGGTTATCCAATGTATCACTGTTTCCAGACGCACCTGGGGATACTCAGGGCCTCCCATTAAGGAGAGCCCTCCTGGCCCTCCCTGACAAAGTCTACACTCCATATCCCTGGGGAAAAAGAAAAAGGAAACCTCTTAGGTCCTTGCTGGGGTGACTGGCTACTCACAAAATCTAAACTGTGCCAAGTTAAGAACTATCAATGGAATAAGCTAATCCCCTGAAGGGGTATTTGCATTTTTTCTTAAGAATCAAGGAGATAAAATATTATGTTCTAAATTATAGAAGAATTCAAGGAAACTGAAGAAAAGAGATTTTTGGCTAAAACACTAAATCACCAAAAAATGTGGGGGAGAGGTGCTCTTGAGAGACAGTGTGGCAAATGCTAAGTGCTGGGAATGGTAGGTGGTAGAGAGGGGAAAGACAATGGGTATTAGCTGAATTTTAAAGTAGAATCTTACATTTGGAAAGTAAAAATGAAGTTCACTTTTTGTAACACAGTAATTTCAGAAATAGTAGTTCTACAAAATTTCCTAAAAGATGTAATGATTCTCAATCTTGGGAGTTCTGACATGCCCTTGTAGATGAGAAGGTGAATATTTCAGAATCTTGAAGGATTAATTCCTACACTGAAAATTATGACAAAACAAAAAGTAGAGGGAAACACATGGGTTTTGAAGGCAGGTAGACTTAAAATAGAATTGCACTCAGTTTTTACCCAGTTGTGTAGGCTACTTAATTTCTCTGAATCTGTTTCTTTAACTGTAAAATAGATGATTCTCATACGTATCTTGTAATATTGTCAAGATATTGTATGTGAAGGGCCTAGTGCAATGTTCTACTTATAGCAAATAGTCGACAGACAGTAGCTCTTATTGCCATTAGTAGGTTTCTAAGATTAAACCTTGCATTATTGTTTAATGGCACTTGGAGTTTGCCAGGAAGGCCCAGAGCTACTCAAAAGTTCTGATTTGTCTTGGGAATCATGAAAGCATGATTAAATGACAATTTACACAGGTATTTTGTGCCATTTTAAAAAATCATCTTTGTGGCTACCAGTGAACCTGGTACAATGCTTTGTGCCTAGCAGGTATTCAATATTTGCCAACCTGATAAATTTGACAAATGGAAATATCTACATAGGGTACAGGGTAACTCTGTTGATTTAGTTAGGAAGCCACCCCCACCCCCAGCCTCAAGCCAGTGTAGTATTCTTGAGTGTCAGCAGTGAAAATTATGGGGGGACATCAGGTTTTTATTTTCAGTGGAGAAATACATTTGCATGCGTGTGTATGTGTAAAACTAAAATGTTCTGGCATAAAGCAAATATCCAAGGGGCAAACTATGAGGAGGTTATTTATTTATTACAAGTTATGGATGAGTTCTCAGGGCTCCCTCATAGCTCAACCATGTGTGAGAGCCATGAAACAAAAGGATCTTAACGAACATGTGGAAATAACAGAGCTTGTCCTGGTCAGCCCACAAGATAGACATCCAGCCCCCTTAAATAGCCCTGTTGGGGGCAAGAAGGTGATTTCTGAGAAGCCTGCATCTTCTCTTATTGCAGAGCACTGTGGGGCTGAGCCTTATATTTGAATATTAAATTAGTAAAGGCAGAATCTACACAATACCAATGGTATTAGTCATGTCTGCTGGGGCATCCAATACCAGATGTCACTTTTCTGATCTTTCAGCCTGGGCCTTCACTGTTTTTGGCACATCAGAGTTCGCATCTGAGTACAATTTAAGTTGTAACAATGCAATCAGCATGCCGAACTACTTTTTTTGCCTTTTTCTCCTGCTATTTTGGGAGTTGAAGCTATGAAGTCCCTCTGTCTATTAATCTGGGAAATTAGAGATGATTTTTGCAGGCTCCTTTCCCCTTCTCTTAGGGGGGAATGAGAGGGTCTGCTCTCTGCCACCTTGCAAACATTCATTTGTAAGATTTACAGCAACCTTGCAAAATAACCATTCTCCAATGGAAAGTAATAATTCATGTTGGGTGAGTAGAAAAGAGTTTTGATCCCACTCATTTTCCCACCTGTGCACCTCCTGGGAGAGAGGCACCAGTCAAAGAAATGGATGTGTGCTAGTGAACTGTTTGTACTTATTTTCAAGGTTGACTTAAAGTACTATAGTTGAAAATTCACCCATCTGCTATACCTCTTACACTGAATCTAATTTGTAGGTAGGAAAGGGGCTAAACTCAGGTCTATATAATAGTGTCTAATCATTAAACAATACGATTAAAAGGGATGTTATCAAGCCTAGGAATCTTCAAAGTTTAGTCTGCGGACTGAGCTCTAAAAGGCCCTTGGACCATTTTCATGTGTAATCTGTTCCTGTGTAAGTCTCATTTTTGTGCATGTAATTCCACGCATGTGACATTTGCTTGAATGACTTCTTTTCAATATTGAGCTTCCTGAGAACAAGCTTCATGGCTTTGCATCATCATGTAGTGTGTGCTGGGTACAGGTTATGACCCAAATGAAACCTTCATTGAACTACATTCACATTACCTATCTGTGCTTTTGGCATTTCTACACCCCTGGTTTTCAAAAGTCACATCTATTGCCAAGTTCCAGATCCCACTCTGAAGAGTCTATTTTTTTCCTCACCTTTCATCTTAGCAATCAAGATCCTGTTTGAAAACTTTCTGTGTCAGAATCTCAGCAAAACACAAATGGCATGTTCAGACTGGGTAATGTGAGGACTACTTACAAAGTTATAGGAAACCACAAGAGAGAGCATAGCACCCTATGTACTGTTAGTAACATATGCTGTTACCATCTTACGGAATGAAGAATGGAGCTGCTTCCTGAATACAGGGACAGGTTGGATAATGTTGAGAGGGCTGTCTGGCAGGAACTCTGACACTGGAGGAACTCATCTAACCTTTGACAGCTCAGCAGAAAGGCACGCAACGGAATAAATATCCCAATTTCTTTCCATTGGCTCAGGCTAATAGAATCAAAGGATAAGAGAACACAGCAGGGTGAGACAAGTAGAGAATGATGCAAATTGAAACTATCAACATACTTCTCCAATATCTCCCATGTCAAATAGCTTCAGTGGAATTCCACTTCCAGTTAAGATGCAGAAGGATGAGAAAGATCTTTGTTGCCACCAAAACAACAGGAAATCAAGAGATAAGCCAAATATTCCTACCAATGAGGAGCTCTGGACACAAAGAAATCTAAAACTACTGAAGTTGAGTCAAGACTTCAGAGCAAAGAACAGAAGATTGCTGAGGTTGGAAACAGTTTGAGAAGCAAGCCTGCCAGGGAATGATGATCTTTGTTCAAATGAGAAATCTGACAAAACTTTCCTAATCTTTTGGGCTGGCCTGTTAGATTTGGAGAATTGGGAGAATCTGGAGAAGCTCTAAATACAGAGATCATTTTGCTAAATAACAATCTCTCAGACTTACAGTCTTGGTGATTTTGCAGTCTTAAAGTACTACAGTTTTGAAGTCTTATGATCTGAAAAGCTTGTGGTCTCACAGATTCAACAGTTCACACTCTGCCGACTCACAGTCTCAAGGTCTGACATTCTCATAGTCTTAAGTCTCATGATGTGTCCTATTTGACATCTAAGTGTCTTGAAATCTCTATCTCTAGATCCAGTAGTCTATCCATCCTGCAACTCGGAAGTCAAGTTGACTGAAGGTCTTATAGATTGGAGGTCTGACAGTATTTGGTCCTATTGTGTAGTCTTGGAGAAAAAAGCTTGAAATTACTTTCAAAGCATCTGATGTTGAGGAAAATTTGAGTCTAACTGAATCTTTAACCAAAATCCCACCTGATTTGGTCTCTGGTAAGATCAACAACAATCATCTCAGTAGCTGTGTAAGAAATTAGAGCTGGAATGAAAAGCAGAGAGATGGCATGTAAGTTCTTGTTGGTGGGATGAAAGTCACAACCCTGCCCCAAATTAGCTAACTTGAGGATTAAATCCATCTAATCAGCTTTTCCACCTGTCTATCTGTTCCTTATTAGGAAAATACAAATAATATAATATAAATATGATACATTATTAACTAATGCAACATAATATGTGTGATAGAAGTGTAATATCTTTTTAAAATCTACAACTATTAATCTTTTAGATACAATACCCAACATACTCTATTACAAGACATGCAAAGAAGTTTGGAATATGACTTGTAATCAAGAAAGAAAGAAATTGAGAAAAATAAGCTAAATGTTGAAATGATCAGCAGAGGAATTAAAAATAACTATGACAAATGGATTGAAGAATCTATAGGAAAAATGCATGTAATGTAAAAAGATAAGTAATTGGGGATGTTACAGAATTTTTAGAGAAAAGAATGGAAATGCTAGAATGAGAAATATAATATCTAAAATACAAAATATACTACATGGGATTTACAGATAATTAAACAAAATAGAAAAAAAGATGGCTGAATTGAAGTAGTTCAATAGAAATCATCCAAGCTGAAGCAAACAAAAATATTTTTTGAAAAGGGGCTTTCAATGACATATTGAATATTAAGGTTAAGTCCTAGGAGAAGAGGAAAGAGAGTGGGCTAGAAAAACTAAAATATTACTGGCTGAAAAAAATCTTCTAATGTGATATTCTGTGAACCTTAAATAGAAAAATTACCAAGAAAACCACTTCTAAGCACAAAATTATCAAACTGCTATAAATTAGACATAAAATCTCTAAAGCACCCAGAAAGAAGTTGTATTATATAAAAGAGAACAGTGATAAGAATAATACAGCCCTTTCATCAGAAACAATAGAAGCTAAACAAAAATAAAATAGCATATTTACGGACAAAGGAGGGGAACTGTCAATTACGTATCCAGTGAAAATATTTTTTCAAAAATGAAAGTAAATTAAAGGCGTTTTCAGATAAATAAGGGCTAAGAGACTTTTCTGCCAGTAGACCAACACTATAAAATATGCTGGGGGAGTTCTCAGGTGAAAGGAAATGATACCAGAAGATAATTAGGATCTTTAGGAGCAATAAAGATCACTGGAAATAGCAATATAAGAGTCAATATAAATTTTTTTCTAGTATTACTTTACAAAAAAATCAACTGACAATTTAAAGTAAAATAATAACAATATATTGTGGAATTTACAATATATGTAGAAGTAAATTTATGATAAACACAGAACAAAAGGGTAGGAAAACATTTAAACAAAGTAATAAGTTTCTTACATTAAATGAAAACAATATAGCTTTAATTTGAGGCAAACTGTGATAAGGTAAGAATACATATTCTACTTCCTAGAGTAGTCACTAAAAAAGAGCTACTAAAGTATAGCTCAAAAGGCAATAGAAGAGATAGAATATAATAATACTAGAAAATACTTAATAAACGCAAATTAAGACAGAAAAGGAAGAAGAATGGCAGCAAGAACAGAGGGCATAAGTAGAAAATAAATGGCAATCTGGTAGACTTTGTTACACATTAAATGTAAATGGATAAATACTCAAATTAAAAGGCAGAAGTCAAATTGGTAAAGGAAGGAAAACTAAGACAAACACAGGTTATAAGTAAAAGTCTAGAAAACAATATACTATAAAACACCAAGAATAAGCAAGTTATTGACTACACTAAACTCAAGAAAAGTAGTGTCAAGAAAAGTGTATAATAGAGATAAAGCTGGTCATTTGTAATGATTAAAGATTGTACAAAGATCATGTATTTGTACATTGTAGATAAAAGACATCACAAAAATGTTACAATCTTAAAATAGGGCTTAATAAAACATGAAGCAGAAAAAAGACAAAACTAAAGGAGAGAATAGACAGAGGTTTTGCACAGGCTCTCAATAATTAGTAATTCATGTATGAAACCAAGTCAGTATGGTTGTAGGTTGAACAACATTTTCAAATAAGTTATCTAATGAATATTTGTAGAACATTATACCTCACAAATGCAGAATACATAATCTTTTCAAGTGTATAGGGAAGACTATTCACTAAAAGAGATTCTATGCTGGCCCATAAAACTGGTATTCAAAGGAATACCATACAAAGTAGACTTTCCAACAATAAATAAATAAAAGTCAATAATAATATAAGCCTCAGATATTTGAAAATTAAACAACACACTTCTAAATAATTCATGGATCAAATAAAAAAATCCAAGGGAAATTATATAATATTTTTAACTCAATGGTAATTTACATACAACATATCAAAATTTGTGAAATGGACCTAAAGCAGTCCTTAGAAAAAATTTATAACATTAAGTGCTTATATTAAATAAGAAGTAAGAGTTAAATCAATGAGGTAAGATTCTACTTAAGATGCTAGAATAATAATAGAAGAAAAAAAGTAATAAAAAAGCCGAACCCCTACCTAGCTGATCTATAAAAGAGTAGGACATTAATTACCAATATCAGGAATAAAAATGTACATATCACAATAGGTCCTAGAGACATTAAAAGCATAGCAGGGTATTTTGACCAACTGTATGCTAATAAGTATAATAATTAGAAAAAAATGAAAAAGCACAACCTGCCAAAGCTGACACACAAATAGAAAATTTAAATGAAACTAAATATGTTAAAGACATTGATTTCATAATTAAAATTCTCCCCCACCAAGAAATCTTCCAACTTAAATTCTCTGATGAAATCTGTCAAACTTTTTTATTGTGGCAGTGTACATAGATAACATAAATTTGCCATTTTAACCATTTTTAAGTGTACAGATCAGTGGCTTTAAGTACATTCACATTTTTGTGCAACCATCCCCAACCATTCATCCTCAGAACTTTTTCATCTTCCCACACTAAAACTCCATACTCATTAAATAATAACTCCCTACTGCCCCTTCCTCCTAGCTCCTGGTAATTACCATTCTGCTTCCTATCTCTGAATTTGACTATTCAAGGTCCCTCATATGAGTAAAATTATACAATATTTTTTTGTGACTGTCTTATTTAACTTAGCAATATGTCTTCATCCCTGTGTATCTATAGCATGTGTCAGAATTTCCTTCCTTTTTAAGGCTAAATAGTATTCCAATGTTACTATGGACATGGGTGTACAATACCAGTTTGAGTCACTGCTTTGAATTCTTTTGAGTATAGACACAAAGTAGAATTGTTGGATCATATGGTAAGTCTATTTTCAATTTTGAGGAAATGCTATAGTGTTTTTTTCCCACAGTGTCTGCACCATTTTACTTTCTTAATAACAGTGCACAAGGATCCCAATTTCTCTACATTCTCACAAATACTTGTTATTTTCTTTTTGTTAAATAACAGCCTCTCTAATTGGTGTGAAGTGGTATCTTATTTTATTCTAATTTGAATTTCCCTAAGATTAGTAACATTGAGCATCTTTTCATATGTTTATTGGCTATTTGTATATCTTCTTTGGAAAATGTTTATTCAAGACCTTTAATAATTTTTAATTGAGTTTTGTTGTTGTGAACTGGAGAAGTTCTTTATATATCTTTGGATATTCACTCCCTATCAGATAAAAGATTTGAAAATATTTTCTTCCATTCTGTGGATTGCCTTTCTTTTCACTTTGTTGAAAGTATTCTGCAATGCACAAAAGTTTTAATTTTGGTGAAGTGAAATATATCCAGTTTTTCTTAGATTGCCTGTGCTTTTGATGTCATATCCAAGGGATCATTGCCAAATCCAATGTCATTTCCCTCTATAATTCCTGCTAAAAGTTTTGTAATTTTAGGTCTTGCATGTAGATCTTTGATCCACTTGGAGATAATTTTTGAATTTGCTGTAAGTTAAGGACCAACTTCATTCTTTTTTGCACATGGATATCTGGTTTCCCCAACACCATTTGTTGAAAAGACTGTCCTTTCTCCATTGAATGACCTTGGCACCCTTATCAAAAATCATTTGACCTTATGTGTGAGGGTTTACTTCTGCATTCTTTATTCTATTCCAATGGACTATGTCTGTCTTTATGCCAGTACCACAGTGTGTTGATTACTTTAGCTTTATAGTATATTTTGAAATCAGGAAGTGTGAGACCTTCAAATTTGTTCTTTTCCAGAATTGTTTTAGGTCCATTAAGATTCCATATGAATTTTAAGATAGACTATCAGACATTTAATACAGAGCGGTCAGTGACCTGTGGAAAGTCTTGTGGAAGAGGTTTGTGATTATTAATTTAATATTTTTATAGATATAGTATTATTTACATGTTTAAAATAGCTTTTTACCAGTTTTGAAACACTTTTCTAAGAGTTTTTTCATTGTAACAAAGTTGCCACATCTATTGACCCAAGTTTTTCAAAATTATTCTTTACTTCAAAAAACATGAAACATTGCTAAGAGATTAATTACAGAAGATTTAACTAATTAGAAAGATATAACATAATTATGAAATAAAAAACTCAGTATTTTTAACACATCAATTCTTGATTCAAAGCATTTCCTACCAAAATTGTAGCAGGCATTTTGGTAGAAAGCGAAAAACTGATGCCAAAATTCATATGGTAATTCAAAGGACTTAGATTATACAATACAACTTTGTAGAAGAAGAGCAAACTTAGAGGATTTACACCATCTGATTTCAAGACAATATAGAGCTAACTAATTAAGAGTATGGTATTGGCATAGGAATAGACAAATAGATAAACGACAGGATAAAAAAAAGTCTAAAAATAAAGTTGTACACATTGTTAATTGACTTCTGAAAAAGCACCAAGGTAATTCAATGTGAAAATAATAGTCTTTTCAACAAATGGTTCTAGAATAACTATTCATTTTAAAAAAGAACTTTGACCTCTATCTCTATTTTTCACAAAAACTAACTAGAAACATATTATAGACCTAAAACTATAAAACTCCTAGAAGAAAACATCGAAGAGTATTTTCATGACAATTTTCTTGGTCTTGGAGCAGGCGAACTTTTCTTAAGACAACAAAAAAATTAAAAAGAAAAAATTATAAATTGGATTTCATAAAATAACTGTTCTTCAAAAGGCATCATTAAGGAAAGGAAAAAGTAAGCCACAGGGTAGGAGAAAAATAATCACTATGTACATATCTGAAAAAACTTGCATCTAGAACATATAAAAACTCTAACAATTCACTAATAAAACAATAATCAAATATTTTAATTGAGCAAGACTTAAAAGAGACTTCACACACATAGACACAGAGACACACACACACACACAGATACACACAGACACATAATGGCACATGAAAAGTTGTTCATCCTTAGTCACCAAGGAAATATAAATTACATGAACTGGAACTCTCATACATTGTTCATAGGAGCATAAAATTGAGTAGTCACTTTGGAAAAGAGTTTGGAAGTTTCTTAAAAAGTTAAAATCTACCTTAAGACTCAGTAATTCCACTGCTAGGTGTTTATTTATCATAATCAAATCGTAATCATTCCACATATCTATCAACAGGTGAATGGATAAACGAATTGTGGCCCATTCACATAAGGAATATTACTCAGCAATACACATCAATGAAATACTGATATGACCAACAACATGGATGAATCTCAGAAGCATGTTGATAGAAAGAAGTCACACAAGATATTGTGTATCATATGATTACAGATTCTAGAACAGGAAAGATTAAGCTATGGTGATATAAATCAAAACAAAAATGGAGGGGTGTTGATTGCAAAGATATGTGAAGGGACTTTCTGGGGACTAGAACTGTTCCTTTCCCTTAATGGGATGGTAGCCACACAAGCATATGCTTCGAACTATACTCTAAAATCTGTATATTTTGAAAATATAATTTATAATTCAATAAGGCTGATTTTTTTAAAAAGGTGCCTCATCTTCTTTCACTGAAGGAAAGCAGTTAGTCTTCTGATTGCACCAGAATTAGGACTTTTGTTTTCCACTCTTGTCCTCCCAGGAAATGGCACTAGAGAATATATCACTCCATCTTTCATCTTTCTGTGACTGCTCAGAAAAAAATATTCCATTTTCCTTGCAAGAGTCTCCTAGCCACTTTGATATAAAAGACATTGCAGTTAGAGGACACTGCAGTTCACATGCAAAGTGAGCTCTCCTCCAGGTGAAGCTTATTTCCCATGATTCTCTGAGGCATGCATGCAAATACCTGTTTGTAGCTTTTGTGGTACTGATTTTAAATAGTTATATCAATTTAACATTGTTCTTATTAAAGGGGACATCACCACATTAGTTATCTAAATAAAACAGCACATTTTTTTTCTGAGATAAGCCTACCAAACTTTTTTGTTTACTGTTTTTGCAGTGGCAAACCATTATGGCAGAGAGCCACTGTTCAGCAAGGCCCTTATTAAATGGGAGAATTTTAGTTTGTAATCAGCGTCAGTCCATCCTCTTCCTTTCAGGCAGAATCACTTTAAATCACTTCAGATTGATTCAATCTATATGCTGTTTTTAAGCATTCACCAGGAACAAAATTTCCATCTCCGTTTTTCTAACATTTAGGATGCAACTCTTATTTCAAGAAAATGCTTCCTTGTTCTAAGTCAAATTCTCTATTGTGAGATTCAGTCAAGGAGGCAAGTCAAGATATTTGTCAGCCTGGCACTGGTACTCTCAGCAAACCTCAGAAGTGATAAGTAGCTAGTTAACATAGTAGGAGTGGGGGCCCAAGAACAGTAAAGAGTGGAAGGTGACTTCATTAATCGGGATAGGCTAGTTTACACTATGGTAACTAGCAATCCTAAAAATCCTCAGTGGAATAAAACAATAAAGGTTTGTTTCTCACTCATGCCGCTTGTCTATTGAAGATTGGTGGGGGTTAGGATGTGCTGACTCTACACCAAGTCATCCTCACTCAGGAATCCAGATGAATGGAATTTCCAAAATCTGGGCCATAACTGTCACTTCCAATCATATTTTGCTGCACAACTCACAAGCCCTGAGAGAAAGCAGAAAATTCCAAACCTCCCAGGGTAGAGGAAGAATGGATATTGGTGAATAGTAGGATTGTTGACCATATGCTTGGCTACACTGATTCCTAAAAATACAAGAGAGTCAAAGCTCCTCAAAAGACTGTATGTGTTTACAAGTAGCAATGCTTCAGAACTTTATGAAGCGATTGAGCTGGAGAAGAGATACTGAGCTCCAGTCTCAAGACTGGCAATAACTGGAAGACTGGACAGAAACTTGGATAAAAATTACATGTCTAGTCTTGCAAACTGTGGCAATGAAGACAGGGGGCTGTGGGCTCTCATAGATAGGAGTTAAATTGTTCATATCAGAGCATCAGTCCAAGGAAAGAGCTTGGATCTCGGTACAGCCTGAGAGCCCCAAGGCCAGTCCTGAGGCCCTGCGTCTTGGTGCTGTTGACAAGGAGAACCCCTGGGCCAGACATAGAACTGGCTTCGTAGTCCCTAAGGTAGTGTCATGCAGTTGACTTGTTTCAGGAGAAGAGAGAAAATGTTTATATGAACAAATAAATAATTGGCTGCTGACCCGTCTATAAATGTCATAGAATAGATACATAGAACAGTAATTCCAGACAGAATTTCATCTATGAGGTTGTTCTAGTATAATTTGCCCAACTAGGAAAATTTTCCATGGCAACACGTCCAACCTCATCCATCTCAAAAATGTTTTCTAGTGGTTCAAGCTACCTTATAGGTGTAAGGCTCCAGCATTCACAGGTACACTAGGCCATGCCTTCTAAATCAGACTAGGGAAATGACCTTTAAGACATATGCTTCAGTTCAACTGCAAACCTGGGAAACCCTTTCTTGGGTAGATCACGATTAATACCTGAGGTATAACTAGAAGAAAAGGCTTCTGACTCATTCAGAGAAATATGTTTTGGGTCATGTTTTAGCTTATTGTAAGTAGATGAGAAATTTGAGACAATCTGCACTTCTATGGCTTCAAATTTATCTCTCCCGGAAACTTCCAAATCCAATCTTATCCTTACTCCTTTTCCAGAGTTTTAATTGCAAACTGAGTTTCTCTACATCCATGTTCTATAGACATTTTGAACCACACATCCCAAAAGAATTTAGCTTATTTCCCCAAAAACTTGTCCCTCCTCCTTCTCGCCTGTGGAGAGTAGCCTATTTACTAAAATGAGAAACTTCTAATCCTGCATCTTCTGAACACCCAAATCCAGTCAGTCACCACATCCTAATAATTCCAGCTGCTTAATAGTTTTAAATGGGTCTCTTTTCTCCGTTCACACTGCTTCAGGCCTACAGCCTTTCTTGCCAAGACTATATTAAGGCACTTGGTCTACCACCTCCGGTCTATCCCCAGCCCCTCATATTTTAACTAGCAGCTTCTTCCTAGAATGTAACACTATCATGTTAATCCTCTTTTAAAAAGCTGTTGCCCTAAGGATAAACTCCAAACTACTTAGCCGGACCTCCTCATTCAGGCCTCTGCCAATCTGCCTAAACCTGGTTCTTGGTGCTTTGCTCAGACTCAAAGCAGTCTGCTTTCCAGAGGCACTGCACAGCTTTCACGTTCATAAAGGAGCCCTGCTATTTCTATTTTCTTTTTCTTCTCTTCTCTTCTCCCCTTCCCTCCCCCTTCCCTCCCCCTCCCTCCTCTTCTCTTCTTTTTGGGGCTGTCACACATACCCTCTGGATCCCACAGGAAGTGCCTGACTAGTGCTTTGGTTCAGGAAGATAGCCTGATGTGCTCCTCATGTTATGGTGAAACCAACCAGCCACACTTATGGCTATGCACCTCCATTTTCATTTACTGGTCTGGACTATATGTAGCTGAAAACTGCAGTTATTAATTGTTAGACCCAAAAGGCTGTAGGTCATAACCCTGTTGATTTTCTCTGGTCTCTAAATTAGAGACAAAAGTAGAGATTCAAAGCAATTTTTCAATATCTAATCACCAGTTTACTTCTAGAGACTTTACTTCTAAATTCTTTATACCACGATGATGAATAATCATAAAATAGAAATTAGGCAATTTCCATTTTTACTAAAAATATGATGATATTTAAATATACCCAAACCTATTGATGAGAATATACCATGTATTTCTCTTTGAAATCTATTTCAGGCTGATCGGTTTGCTCTTTAGCTATGCCAAACAAACCCAGCCAGCTGTTCTGCAAATGCCAATCAAAAGAGAAATTAGGTAAAAGAATGTAGATATAGGTTCACAGATCTGCCACTTACTGGAAATTCAACCCAAGTCTCTTTTGAAATGGTTGACGAGTAAAATAACATGTATCAAGGATCATCAGTTGTTTTTATTAAATTAAGACAAAATTGCAAAGCTCAGTAATATTCACTGTCAATAAAAAAAAAGCTACTTATATGCTGGCCTTAAAAATTTAACACAGAAAATAATATAGTTGGCTTTAGGTAAAGTTCATCTAATTATTATTAAATATATTAGTTACTGAAAGAGCCTGGATTCTGAAGATACCAGTTCTAAGTTTTGTTATATTACATACAAAATAATAAATGTTCCTTAATTGCAAAAAGAAATGCTGAGAAAGACAGAAATAGTCCATTAAGAATATGAAGTTTTCTTATCTCATTTGCTTCATGATTCTATATAAGACTGAGTATTTTGTTTATTGTTGTAAAGGATTATGATTAACTCCATAATCAACATTTTAATACTAGGATTAAGGTTAGTTATTGAAGAGGTAACTAAGATTTTACCAGTAGAAAGTTGTGGTTGTAGAAGCCAGGAATATGAAATGAAGTATTAGCAATAAAGTGAGTTAAAATTTTAAAACTTTGAAGCATGTTTAGATTTGGCATTCATTTCGCTGACTGCCTCCTCCACCCACTTACTTTTTAGTTTAGAGTTAGGTCGGTGATGGAAATGGTGGTGGGGGTAGGGAGTGCAAGCGGGGAGAGAGGAGTGATCGTGGTGAGGAGATCATCTTTGAGCCCAGCAGCAAAGCTGAGCAATGGATCCAAAAGTGCAGGCTGCTTCATACAGGCTTCATGCTTTGAAGACCATAAGTAGAACCCACCAAATTGTGAGGCAGCTTTGCGGGCTCCAGACTGATACAGGGAATCCTGACACTTCTAGGAGATAAGGATTGCAATGTCTGTGTATGATTTAAATGATCCTTCAAATTTCAGTTGCAATATTAAATGAGGTGATACACAGAAAAATAGCTGGCACATAATAGGTGCTGAGCACAAGTGTATTTCCCAATCTAGTGTGAACCAACCCCCTAGGTCATTGCAAGTCAGAACAGTGATCGCAGAACTTAAATCTCAGAGCAGGTTCAGGACTCATGGGCTGATAACTGTCAGTGACTTAAAACTGCATACCACAGGGAAAAAAATCTTTCAGCTGAGAAAGATGACAGTTCACGCAGGCAGCTTGAGATTGCTATACTGCAGGGGCTGTGTGACCAGCCAGCATGAGTCCCTACATGATGAAAAGGCTAAAGCTGGTAATTCCCAAAGTTCAGATGTCCTGAAAGGCTTCTAATTCACTTCAGTGTTTGATCTTCATCTGTTTCTGTTAAACACAGAGCAACATCCACATATCGTAATTAATTAATAGTTGTTAAGGGTAGTCTCTAGGAAATTGAATGGTATAAGCTGCCATGCTTTGTAGAAAGGAAATGTAATATACTGCACATGATAGCTTATATCATAAAATAAGACTCACTGGTTGCCTTGTGTTTACAAAATATTTTGATTACAGTTATTTGAATTCAGTAAAATGTAATGAGGTACTCTTAGCCTCTGGGAAAAACTGACACAGAATTTAATTTGCACTAGTCAGCTGAAGGCACAAAATGTTCCAGGGGAAAATTCTGCTGTGCCATACAAACATGCAACTTTTACTGACAGATCCTTGGAAATCCTATGCGTAAACTTCCTATGCAAGTGAGAGGGAGGGTATGCTGATAACCACAAACACTACTGGAATTGAAGTAGAATGTTCACTTATTTGACAGAATAAGCTAAACTGTTTCTAGACCCTAGTTTCCTCCCTAAATGTCAATATTTTCATTTTGCAACTTCTAGCTATAGGCAAAGAAAGCAAAATGGGGCAGGGTGGGGGAGGAAGGGGATTTTTTAAGGATACTAGTGGAAAAGAGACCAGATGAAATTAATTCTAAATTACTATTTGGTGGTTCGTCTATGACCTCCCACAGTCATGAGAACTAGAGGCCAAGGTGACTTTCTGTAATTGGGATAGGGGGTTTTTTCTTTTTCTTTCTAAAGAGTCAGGATTATGTGACCTTATAAATTGGTCTCATTACAGAGCTACTGACAGACAGACATATTGGTTGCTGCTAGTAAGCATATGGGCTGAAATTTGGAGGAGGAGGGGAGAACAGATGGAAGGGGCATTCAGTAATGGACAGGCACCCCCACGGGGCCCAGCTGGTCGGGAGCAGGTCATGTCTGTTACTGCTAAGCTGAGAAAGATAAGAGTGAGTGTCAGCAGTGGGGAAGGTGACTCCATCAATCAGCCTCTTCATTAGGACAAGAATGAGCCTTGTGGTCTGAGGATGAAAGAAGGGGCCTGGTTATCCCACACCCCACAGGTGGCAACTCTGAAGGGGCTTACCACCTCGCCAGAAGGAAAAAGAATGTGCCCTTCATAAGTTACCTTTACCTGTTATGGGTCCTGTAGAGAAAACCCAGTTGATGATTTAGTATTTTAAAGTTTATTTTCAGGCGTTATTTTGTCTTGAGTAAAATGTAACAGGAATGTTACACTTGGGGATGTAAAAAGTAACATTATAAAGGGTTTCCAGGCAACTCCAGGTTCTTGCCTCCCTCAACCGCAATCCTCAAGCAAATGCAGTAGAAAACAGGGAGCCCATATCTAGTGCAAGCTCCTTGAGAGCAGTGCCTTGTCAATCTTGTTCATTTCTAATACCCAGGTGCCTAAAACACAGGTGTGTAGTATACACTTCTTGAAAAAATTAAGTCAAAAGTACAGGAAATGTCCTAAATGATGTTAACTTTTAAGCAAATATATTTTTCTGGCTCTTTCCCTGATACCTATTTTCACTTTACCAACTATTCTTTCCTGCTGTTTGAATTGAGGTTCAACAGAGTCAATTTAGGTAAGGAGCATGGAACATTTAAGGCTAGCAGTAGTTAATAGATACATTCTGCTTGGCTAAGAGGTGCTGGGAAGTTTCACACTGTAGTGAGGAGGACATGATGAAATTTGAAGAAAAGAATGCTTCTTTTATCTTGGGGAATATATCCTTATATCATACATAATACCAAGAGACTAGTTGGGTCTGCTTGTTTCCTTAAAGGTAGAATATAATCTTATTTTATTACTCAGTACTATGTCTTGGAAAGAATGATACTTAATAAATGTTGAATCAATGAGTTAAGTGATTATTTTCTACTCACAGAGCTTTCCAGTGAAGTGCACTTTCCGTAAACTAATTTGGTGTTCTTCAATATTTCAGAGAGGAAAAGAAAGACCATAAAGGACTAGGAATGTGATCAAAGATCATTTTATTTGGAAATATTCTAATATATAATATTTATTTCAAGAAAGATAGTTATTCTCTTAAATAATCTTTTTTTATTGAAAATTTGGTCATATGGAAATTAGAACACTTTTAGAACTGAGAACAGCAAATAGATGAATCTAAAAAACTGATTTTAATAATAAGTTATTATTATTAAATAATAACAAAGACCAAGCTATAAGGAAGGTGGATGAGTTTTAGATACATTTGAAGGTTACCGATCTGATGATCAAATAGGTTAAATATCTGAGAGTCTATTTATATTTTTAATCTTCTGATTACAAATGTAAAAAATACATATGTGAGACATAATATTAAGAAAGTAATACATGTTTTTGAGTTTTCTAAGCACATTCATTTTTTTACATGTATATGGCTTCTAAAATCTCAAGTTCTCTGCAAAGAAGTTCTATTACATACTAACATAATATAAGGCTACTTCTTCAGTTTGCATATCCTAAAAGACAACTATTTGTCAAGTTAGAACAGATTTTGAATAAATAATTAGAAAAGACTGTTACATTTGAAAATATGCCCATATTTAAACTGTGGGGAACAGTTTAACCCCTGTGTGATAAGATTCGCTTCATAGATCCTACTGGACCCTCACGAAGGACACATTGCTGACCTCAGTAACTGGTTGAGATAGCAGTTTCCTAACTGATAATGAGACGTTAGGACTAACAAATGAGTCTTGGATTGAAGGAGGCTTGCTGCTGAACATATTAGGGGAGGAGACAAACGATCAAGTGCTTGGGCTCTGAAATGAGAAGGACTTGACTCTGAATCTGGTCCTGCAGCCTTAGGTGAGTTAGTTAACCTAAACATACTTCCCTTTTTCTTGTGAGTTTGTGTTGACATTAAAACAGATAATGCAATCGAAGCACCTCCACAGTTGTCTGCAACAGAGTTAGCACTCAAAGGTAGTGATGATTTTATTTTATTTTTTGCTGTCTCTGTTAGCTTTGCTAATATTACAGTTTGGTTCTTGAATATCCAAAAGATATTTAAATGTTTGTGTGTTCCTACTCCAAAGTCTACCTCTGAAGGAAAGCCAGGAATTAGGTCTTCCTTTCTTTCCTCCTTCTTAGCTGCCTTTCTTTCTTTCTTTCTTCCTCACTCTCTTTTCCTTCCTTCCTGCCTTTCCAAGTCTACATAGCCTGCAGATTTTCAAATATTTACTATATGGAAATCCAAAAGCCTCATGCAGGTAGGACATTTAAGAAAGCAGTTTCATTGTCTGTAAACAGGATGACTTGATACTATGGATTATCTCATAGGGGAAAAATACTTCATAATTGTAAAAGAAAATGCCCAATATTAAGAGAGTGTATCTCCTGTAAATATTGATGACACTTTGAATTTCTGAGGTTATTTTTTATTCAGTAATATTGATCATAGCATGAAAAATCACGATAAATTTAAAGTATGCCTTCTAGGTTTCTGCTGGACTGCAGGACCTTCACTTTCTTAACTGTCCTACAATATATATCAGCAATTTCCCTGAACATGTTTGCTTCTCCAGTGTGTGAGATGCTCACATGCCATATCCTTTAGAACAAGCTTGCTACTACTCATTTTGGGAATCTGTGTCAATCCTCTCATGAGGAATCTCTCCTTACCCCATTGATTTAATTTGTTCCCATTCGATTTCATTGATCCTAATGTAACATGGAAGTAAAACGTACTAAAAATAGATGTGCACAAATTCAATATCTATGTGTTGAATTTGTGATTTGAAACTTCAGGTATTGTCATACAGAAATTGAGGATAGATTATGGAGGAGAGAGCCCAACCACAGTTTGGATTATTTTTCAAATGCTTTGAGTTTGGCAAAAACCAAAATGCTCTTGCCAAGACCCTTTCCTCTCAGCTTTTAAGAATCATGTGTGTTTCAAGGGAAATTTATTCCACGTGTTTCTGATTCGTTTGCACTTATGTCATCAACCTATTTTGTAATCACAAGTTTCTATCTCTCCTTCCCCACAGAAAGTTGAGTTTTTCCAAGTGGGCATAACCAACATTCTCTCAGCAGAATTAATTGAATTTCAAATTCTGAAATCAAGGAGGGGCAAAATATGTATATCTCACCTGCCCTTGGGAGAGGAAATGATTTTTGGACTTTTGACCCTGAGTCAAACCTACTGAGGTAGACATTCACTTGCCCTTGGAAATATGTGATTCTTCCCTCTAAGGAAAAGTATTCTTAGAGTTCAAAATATGCAGTAGGAGGGCTAAGTGACCGACAAAGTAGGAAGTTTCTAATTCTTTAAAATTATTATTAAAATGACTGAGAATAATATTTAGAGTTTTATTTTTTAACAAAAATCTTATTTTAAAGTTTATAATCTCAGTTGGGTTTATTTACAGCTATCGGTTCTTCATCTCTCAGATGTGAGTTTAACAAAGTAAAAGTGCAAACTGTCTTTCCCCAAAATACTTTTTTCTAAAATTAGTTTAAGTGACAAATAGGAGAATTTACAGGGGGAAACTAAACATGATGTTTTTAAAAGCTTGTTCCATCTCTGAAAATAGCTCTGACTCTGCTATATTTACATATTTTACTCATAAAATATTCTGTAGTGACAGTTCAAATGTTGAAGCTTACTACAATCGAATGTGCCATTTGGGAACATTAAGAACTCTGTTTTACAGGAACTCAGCAATACTGATTCCCATTTGGATCTCTTAGGAAGTGCTAATTCCGAACACTTCCTCCTTTATCAGGAGATCAAACCATTTGGACCACTTATTATCATGTACCCAGTAAAACTCAATCTGTTGTGTTAATTAGTTATGTAAACACATTTTATATTGTGGAGACAAAGCAGAACTAGGCAACTGGGTAGGTGAGAAAAGATCAAAGATCTTCCTTAATAAATTGTTACGCTAATTAGTGTTTGTTCTTGTACTGCTTCTCCAGGGGGTCTTTTATACCCAAGCTTGGGAAAACCTGCTTAAAGAACAAGGAAGCTTTGGCAAAAACAAATCATGCCAAGCTCTCTAAACTGACTTAAAATCAGTGAAGTGAGACAAACAGGAGTACAAAAAAGAGGTGAAAAGGACTACGAAGTCCTCTTGAAGAGACCCTACTCTTTAGAGTGAAATACGGAAGAGATTTCTCAGATCACATGTAGCCTATTCTATACTAGAAAACAGCTTTCTCCAGCCCTGCCTCCACTGAGAAAGACTGAGTGCAGCTTGCTTTGAGAATAATCAAAGTTCTGTAGTGTCTATACCTCTCAGTAAATGTTATTAAAAGGTACTTAAATTTTAGGAGGACAAAAGCCCTCTGGGAGGTATCCCGCCCCCATCAACAGCCCCCAACCTTACTCTCCTTCATAGCATTTACTGCTCTCCAACATACTACCTAAGTTACTCATCTGGATTCTTTTGCTATGTCTTCTAAGTTGGAAGGTCATGAGGATTGGGAGTTTTGTCTATTTGATTTCCACTGGTTTGTTCAAAGACTGAATAAAAGAATGAATATATAGTGCTTCTCTAGACCTTTTAGAAGCAAAGCAACATGGCAGAATATGGACAATGAGAAATGGCCTTGAGAATTGCACAATGAGAAATGGCCTTGAGAAATTCACTTACTCTTTCTGACTTCGGTTTCCTCATCTGTTCTTATATCTAACTTACAGGGTTGTGTCAATATCAGAGGTGATTTATGTAAATTGCCCAACAGCGTTGGCACTTGGCAGATTCTCAGCAAGTTGTGATTACCATTTGGTTTTGTTGTGTCATCATTTCCTCTTCTTCTGCCTTTGTGCAAGATAACTAATGATTAAAACCTTTGGATTTAGTATCACTCCCTTTGCTTTTCACTTTGCTTCTATTATTTTAATTTTTTTTTCAAATTTTCTTAATTCTTTAGTATGCTCTTGATGATCAGTCACCTCCAATGTTAAAGAGGCAGCAATAAAATAAACCAAATATGATAACAATTCTTAGGACTATTCTTTAACTTAGAAAATAGACATTTGTAGATTACTACTGCTCTTCCCAATTTCTAAATATAGTACAGGTAGGAGTGAGTATTTTCCATTTCCAAGTATTGGTATTTCCAAACCTAGGGATAGTTAGTTATTAGCCACTTTGCCCAAGGTTTTCAAATTTATGCTAACTTATGATTTAGCATAAATCTCTTTTCCTACCATTAAGCACAAAAACATCATTTTAGTGAATATGGATATATCACTGTCTATTAGAGCAATCCTTTGTCTGAAGATGTGATAGACAAATCTGTATATTTGACCAAATATTGAAAATATGGATTTTTTTAAACAGTAGTTAAGAGGGGAAAGTGGAGGTTTTTTTTTTTTCTGACAAATAACTCACTTTATTCTTATGCTATTTTTTTCCGCTTCTCTCAGGTAAACCTTGTAAGTATGAGCACAAACTATAGACCCACCTTAGTAACAATAAAAAACTGCAATAAAATCACTTTAAATTTAATAAAAAATTATCAAAAAGAACCCCTTCTCTGTCTTGTTCAACATTTTCTCCCTCAATATCCAGCACATTAATGCTCAAATAATAGTTCTAAGTAAGTTTTAGTTGGATGGCTGAACAAATGAAGCTAAATCACATACAAATACTATATTGTGAGATCTATGATTGCAGTTTTTACCGACTTGTTTGTTTTGCCACTGTGGAAATAAATGAGAGAATTTTCTCCCTTTTTTGTCCCTATCTCTTGAAGTGTCATTACTACTTGGGTTCAAAACTGCCAGGTGAGTTTTCTCCAAAACATGGATCAGGGCCCTGGTCCAGAATTATCTGGAGCCCTGGTTTTAAATGCAGACTCCTGCTGATACAGAATATTTAAATTTGGAGCCCAGGAAAGTCTGAGAACTTTGGGGTGGGGTCAGCAACCAACTAAATTTTGTATACCCATCAATAGAGTAAATATAAAATATATTTGTGCCGAACTTCCCAGCACATGTGGAATAATGTATCATGGAGAAAGATAAAACTGGGGAAAAAATTGTGTTGTTTTAAGACAGTGGCATTACCTTTATGGTAAGAGGATGGTGAGAATCCTCAGGGTAATGAAGTCAAGTTTGAAGGTCAATTTCAATTTGTTGGAAACAACTTCACTGGGCAATTCTAATCAGGTTAGAAAAATTATGACACAAACAATCTAGGTTTATAAAAGTTTCTTTTCACTGCCTCTTCTCTTTGTATGTGTGGTATCTTTTGAGACTCCAATTAAAGTTGTTCAGAAAAATGTCCATTTACTGATTATAAGCAAGAATCTAATGCATTAAGATGGTTTCCTCCATACTTCTGGTACACAATAAGGCTCTTAGAGGTACCCAAGTTTGCTTAGAATTGCTCAAACTATGAAAGCATTAGGTACATCACTTTGTCTAATCAACCTGACAGAACCAAAATCCAACCTTTAAAAAAAGTATTTTTTTTTTGTTTTTGCAGGAAGATGTGAAAATTAATATGGCATGTAGGTGCTGTTGGTTCCAATTAAAATCAATATCTGTCCTGATTTGTGCCTCTTGTCTGTATGACAGCAAGGGGGCTGGCTAAGGGGATACATCTGCTCCTCTCTCCCAAAGGGGCTCAAAACAAGTGAATGACCTGCAGTGTTTATTATTAAGTTTTCAAAGGGAAAGTTGTTTTGGTCTAATTGAAGCAATAATATGAGAGAGGTTATTTCTGGTCAGTTCCCTGCTGTTTTCACTCCGGAGAATATATTCCAGGTGTTTGCTGTGCTTCAGTACAGCACCGCCTTTCCTTGAGAGTAGGCAGGCTAGCGCCAGCAGAGCAATAAACTAGTGTTAAGAGTTTAGGCCAGTTTTGGTGTTTCAGAGACAATTTTTTTTTCGTTAACTTCGTAGTAAACCAGATGGTTAATGACAACATTCATTTTCAGGAATTCTAGTTACTGTGGAATAAAGCAATGAGACTTGATAAATTTCTAATACATTAAAGGAACAATTTTTTGATTTCCTTAAGTCTTTGCCACACCAAAGTGGTTGTAATGTCATGTCACTATGCTTTACTTTTGAAATAAATTATTTTCTTCCCATTCAGATTGATAGTTGACTTCAAGTAAATGAGAAAAGAAAAAAATCTCTCAAGTTAGTCAAAATATTGGCCATCATTAATTCAAAACTACCTATTGTATGTTTTTGAAAAAAATATTCTAGGTTCATGATTTTTCAATATCCCTGAGATGTTAGACAATATCAAGGATGATTGGGTGAGGATATAGACTCTGAATCTGGATTTTGGACATAAATGCAAATGTCCAGTTCATGGTATTTGTCTCCGATTTGCCTGAAATGACTGGCCATTTCTAATAAAGGATGAAGATTGTCACAAAAAAAATCAGAGGGGACCCTCCAGTTTTTAGCTAGCAAATATATGCCATAACCTTTTATATTACTCTGAGATATTTTCCCCAAAATGAAAACAACATATTAGTCAGGAGAAGTTAATCTTGATTTTAAGAATTGTATGCAGTATTCAGTTAAGAGACATTAATTTCAGTTAAATTTCCAGGTAACCCATATTGGTAATCACAAAAACAAGAGACTATTCCAAAGTTGAAATTCAACTGCTTCCTAGTTCCAAGTGGAATTTTGGATCTTGGTTTTGCTTATTTCCATCTGTGAACCTAATCTGAACCAACAGACCAAAATAGTCACATTAAGAATATGGGCTGGATTTCAGGCTAATCAGGGGAAATGCCTGGGGAGGGTGGTGGTGGTGATGTCTGCTGCTCACTCGCTTAATCATGCAGAATTTTTGAGTCCAGGATACTTTCAGAGTCTGAGGGGTAGCGATTTCTCAGTTCACATTCCCAGATGTGCAAGTCAAAGGGTCTAGCACCGAATGTCCTCCGAGACGGGGTTGTTTTGCCTCTCCAGAAAGAGAATAATGAGTGGCACTCAGTGTCAAGGGCATCATATTTATAAAGTACTTTGGGTGCTTTGGATGATATTCAAAGTGCTATGAAGGATTATTATTTAAGTATTTTCATTAACTCTAAGGAAAGGGCAGAAACCCAGCTCCACAGACTGTGTATCAGGCAAAGGAAGCTGACACTCGCATTCCTCTCATTATTCTTTCCCTGCCCCTCCAAATACCACACACATAGCAACGGTCAATTACAGGGGAGCAGGTGAGGTGTGCAAATTAACACAGGAGAGAAGTGGTGAAGCCAGGGGGCGGTTTGGGAATGGACACGAGGAGGGAAGGGAGGGACTGCCTGGTTGGGAAGGCTAGCCACAATGCCACTTAATACACATGACAGCTAATAAAAGAAGATTTAAATTCCTGAGCAGGAAACAAGAAAGCCCCATATGATTCTATTCTGAGTGTTTTCCAAAAAATTTGTGATGGTATTGTCTCCATTTGAAGAGATTTGTACCAAAAACAAAAAGAGATTTCTTTTAATATGCAACTAAAAGAAAGAACTGTTATAGCTCAGATGATTTAAAAACATGAAAAACAGAATTAGTTTATTCTATTTCAGGGGCCATTGTTGTTGGAGAATGTGCTTAGATTATTTGGCTTATTACAGACTGTAGTAATATTGCAGAACTAATTATTTGCTATTATTTAATAGTCGTAACAGAACTTTCAGAGATGAGGGTGAGCTAAGAAGGGAAATATGTTACTCCCTCCATCTTTTGTAAAAACCTCACAGCAAATGATGCCAGAAACCACAGCAATCACAGTCAATCCTAATGGATATTAATATCTCAGCTGTACAGTATAATGTTGAATTCATTGTACTTCCAAAATTAACATCCTCATTGATTATTTCAATGAGATAAATAAGCAAACCATATAGTTTAGCTCCTCAGTGCTTAGTGTTCTACAGTTCAAGATGGGCTTAACTGAAGAAAATTGTTTCTAAGGTGAAAAGTTGGAGGTACAGTTAAAGGTCTTTTGTTTGCATAAAGGAGCCACATTTTTAACAATTAAAAAAGGATAGAAAGCATGTAGTGCCAGCCCTGCTAATTACATTATTTTTTTTAAATATTAGAATGTTCTTCAGAATCTGCAATAACCTAGACTACTAATGAGTTCCAATTACCACTTTATTGGAGATGTTTCAAAGAGACTTATAGTTAATAGTATGTGAAATAAAAGACCACTTACACTATTGATATTCAAAACAAAGATGACTTTGAAATCATCTTTCTATAGAGTTTTATGAATTACCATCTTTTTCCAAATAAACTGAATCATTTATTCACTATTTATTTATTTATAAACTTATTTATTTACTATTAAATTAACAGTTTTGACATTAAACTGCTGTTGAATTATGAAGTTTTTAAGAAGCTGCTTCTGGCTATCACTGACATAATAAATAGCTGAAAAATAATCTAGTTGCTTAAAAAAAAGGGGATCATTTCCAGCAGTGCTGTTTGGACACACACAGACAAGTTTAATAATCAAAAGCTGGGTTTATGGCTTCACCATCTTAATATTCACAGTTACTATTGTTCTTAGGTTGGTGGAGGTATGGGCAACAGGCACATCCTTGAATGTTGTTGATTTAATTCTGGAGTGGAAACTGTGGGGAGGATCAATTTTTAGTGCCACAAAAGCTGTCTTTGTATAGGTATAGATATAGAGGATATCAGTATCATTTTTGCAGCAACTGTTAGTTCCTCATATTCATATGTTTAATTTACAGTTTCAAAAGGTTTTGTAGCATACTTTCCTGGAATTTGAAGACACTGGTGTTCAAGTAGTCATACTACTTGATTTTATGGGAAAAGGAGCTGAACCCCATAGGTCAATTGTCTTCTCTAAGGCCACACAAAATGGGGACCAAGAGCTCCAGGAATCTTGATTATTTTGCTCCATGACTCCACACTGTGTTAATAGATGTTTCTTATTTGATCCTCATAATGACAATGCAATACAGGAATGACTATTTATACTTGTTTTATAAACAAGAAATACGGCTCCAGGAGGTTGCAAGACACTCCATCCAAAGTCTCAAAACTTATTAAGGTTAACATTTGGTTTAGTACCCAGACCTTGTTCAAAATTTTGAAGATCATCTGAAAAGGGTCCCAGTTACACTTGCACTGAGAAGCTTTGGACTATTTCAGCTTATCTTTTATCTATTAAAGGTCTCTTGGAACAAGCACTGGCTAAATCTCTTAAAGACCTATGCAACTAAAATGGTTTCTGCTAACTTATAACTTCCAGTGGACTGAAAGATTTCCTCATGCTGCTAATTTTACACAATAGTTATTAATGGATGAACTAAGTTATTTTGTTTAAGTTTCTGAGATCCCAGATTTGAAGCTATCATTCTAAAACGAGGCCTTATAAAATATTCCACTTTCATTTTTCAACGGTTCTTTTGTCACATTATTCCATTTGTGTCCCAAACATTCTAAATTGTTTACATTTTCTGGCCATGTGAAGATCCTTTGCATTCCCAATAAAGACTTTAAGACATTCTGATCGCCTGTTTATCTCACTAGTCACACTTCATTTATTCATTGTATAAATATTTAAGGAGCACCTTGTTCCTGGTGGACACTGTTTTCAAGAGCTGGGGAATGGCTATTGAAAAAGAGAAAAAGTCCCTGCCTCCCCGTTAGCTTATGGTGAGGAGATACATTTGATGTACAAATAAATGTGTTGTACGTCAGGTGTGAAAACTGTAAAGAGGAAAAATGAAGCTGGTTAGGAAGATAAGGAGTGCGGGGGTGAGGAAGGAGTTTTGTTGTACAAACAGTTTTGTTGTGCAAGCCTTCCTCAGGGAAGGCTTCGGTGATGAGGAGCCATTTCATCCCAGAATCTGAAGAAGCAAGTTATGTAGAGATCTGAGGGTAAAGAGGGTTGAAGGAACTAAGGTGGGTCTGTGCTTGTCATGATCAAGTTACAGCAAAACCTGGGGAGAGTCAGAAGAGGTTGGAGGGAGCCAGGAGTTAGAAGGCTTTGTGGACCATTGGATAAGTGACATTCAATGAGGAGTCATTGAATAATTTAGAGACAAGAAGTAAATAAAATATAAAACTTTGTATTTCAAAAGATCTATTTTGACTGCTTTGTGAGAAATAACTGGAAGGGGCAAGAGCAGAAGAAGCAAGGAGACCCATTAAGATGCTATTGAAAAAAAAATCCCTGCCATAAATGATGCCTTAGGCCAGGGGAGGTCAGCCAACACTGGTCAGATTTTTATGGTAAGGATGAAAGGACGTATTCAAAGATGGAGAGGATTTTTTCAGACTGGATGTGGAGTGTCAGTAAAAAGCAACCAAAGATGCTTGTAAAATTTTTGGCTCAAGAAACTAGAAGGATGGCATTGTCCTATACTAGAAAAAAAAACTGATAGAGGAACGTTTTGATGGAGGAAAATCAGAAATTTATCTTTTGACAACTTATGTGTGAGATGCCTGCACATAAATCGAGACCTTGAGAAGAAGGTGGTTAAATTATGACTATCAAGACTGGAGGGATGGGTTCTTGAATGGAAATGATAATTCAGGAATACTCAGTCTCAGGAACTTGCCAAGGGAGTGAGGATAAAAAGAGAGGATTAAGCCTGCTTGTTAAAATATCAGGGAGATAAGGAGGAGCTATGGAGAGCTTGGAGAAGGAGAAGCCAGTGCGGAAGGAAGAGGGTGCTGTCTCAGAAGCCAAATGAAAAAAGAATTTTAAGGAACAAGTAATTAATTGGATCTGCCCTTTCATTTGCTTCAAAATCAAACAGGATGCCAAAAGATTGGTTCAAGATGAACATCAAGGTTATATTATTTAAGTATGATTACAAATTTAAAAAAAATTGCCTACCTAGGAAAGATGACTGGGAGGTTAATTTACAGTTCTCTTTCACATAATTAGTTTGTATTTAATTCTTTTCCACATTACAGCTGGATTGGAGAAGATTTGCTCTCAAGTAATTTTGCATTCTCGTAAAGAAGGCAGTATGGAATAAGTCAGTAATTCTGAAGACTGTTTTTTCCTAAAAAGGCAGTGTGGTGTAGTATAAGGAACACAGGGTCAGGAGAGAGGGCAACCTATGTGTAAACCCAGTTTCCACACACATAAATAAGTAGTGAGATCTTAGCCAAGTTGCTTTACCTCTCTATGGCTTATTTACTCCGTTCTTCCTTAAAATGGGGGTATTAATGTCTATCTCCCAGAATTACCATCAAGATTAAATTTTAAAATAGAGGTAAATTGCCTAACACATTGTGAACACCTAAGAATTTCTAAATCATTAAGTGTCTTTCAAATAGATGACTTGCTTTGAAAGAATTGCATTGCATATTAGTGTTTTCCAAGTATGTATGCAAATTACCTCGACTGTGAACTACTTGATTAGTGACATATATAGCTTCTTATAGCTGATGGATTTAGTATTTACACATTTTAAACATTGTTTGCTTTTTCACAGTTTCAACTCTGGGGTAAACAAGTAAGCAGAATACCTCTTCTTACCCTTCTCTCAGCCATTCTGGCAAAGTCTACCAACCTACAGAAGAGTACTTTGTTTTCCCAAGATTTTGTTCAACCCAGCTGGAAGATGTGAGTGAGGAAGACTTCCCTGGAACAGCTGTAGCCTCCAACTTGAGCAGAATTCTCTGGAGAGAATAAATATTTAAAAACACAAATAAAACAAATTTGTGACCTTTTTAAAAGTGCTTTGCATATATCCTCTCTAAATCACTCTTTTGTGTAGGCCAGTGAAAAAGGAACGTGAGTTATCTATCTCATCTCAATCTCACAAAGGATCTGTAATTTGAATTCAGATGATGGATCTATAATCTATGACAAAATGAAAGAAAATTCATCTTCAGAAGAAACCTGAATGAAGAGAAGATTCTAATTAGATGTTATTTGCTTTTAATGGTGCTTTTATATCCCTGGGGTGAATAAGTTCCATTGTCATCAAGGCACTCTATCATTCAATTGGTGTTCCTGCCCTCTCCAGGCCCCACAGCACAGTCCCTCAGGGATTAGACCTGGATCTCTTCAGAGCTCATTAATGTGGAGTCTCTGTTGACTAGAGATGTAGCTTTGGTTAAACTTATAATGCTATTTTCTATTTTCTAAGAGGTTGGCCTTACTGCCTCCGGAGGCTTTAACCAAAGACATCAAAGATAATGAAGCTGAAGCCAAAAAGTCTAAAATGAACTTCAAGCATGGAAGAGAGAAATGTTCCCTTTCTAATCTAGGTTAGACTAGAAATAAAGGTTGGGGCGGGGGGAAATGAAATGAAGATTTAACAGAAAAAGAAGCAAAGAATTACTCTAATTTGGAGTCTACACAATTTGCTGCCCTGCATTCAAAAATTAGAATGGACTGCTAAATTTGGAATGAAGCACTTTTTCCTTGAGTAAATGTAATATTATTATTATTATTATTATTTTTAAATAATTATTTTTTATTGAAGGGTAGTTGACACACAGTATTACATTACATTAGTTTCAAGTGTACAACACAGTGGTAGAACATTTATATACATAATTCTAGGTTCCAGCTATCACCCTACCAAGCTGTTACAATATCTTGACTATATTCCTTATGCTATACATTACATCCCGGTTACTTATTTATTTTACCATGGAAGTCTGTCCTTTTTTTTTTTTTTTTTTTGTGAGGGCATCTCTCATATTTATTGATCAAATGGTTGTTAACAACAATAAAATTCTGTATAGGGGAGTCAGTGCTCAATGGACAATCATTAATCCACCCCAAGCCTAATTTTCGTCAGTCTCCAATCTTCTGAGGCATAACAAACAAGTTCTTACATGTAGAACAAATTCTTACATAATGAATAAGTTACATAGTGAACAGTACAAGGGCAGTCATCACAGAAACCTTCGGTTTTGCTCATGCATTATGAACTCTAAACAGTTCAAATATGAATACTCATTTGGTTTTTATACTTGATTTATATGTGGATACCACATTTCTCTCTTTATTATTATTATTTTTAATAAAATGCTGAAGTGGTAGGTAGATACAAGATAAAGGTAGAAAACATAGTTTAGTGTTGTAAGAGAGCAAATGTAGATGATCAGGTGTGTGCCTGTAGACTATGTGTTAATCCAAGCTAGACAAGGGCAATAAACATCCACGTATGCAGAAGATTTCTCTCAGAACAGGGGGGGTGAGGTTCTAAGCCTCACCTCTGTTGATCCCCAATTTCTCACCTGATGGCCCCCCTGCGACTGTGCCTGTCTTAGGTTGTTCCTCCCTTGAGGAATCTTACCCGTCTCTGGCTAACCAGCCATCTTCCGGGGCCATACAGGGAAATGTGAAGTTGGTAAGTGAGAGGGAAGCCTTATTGTTTGAAAAGGTTAGCTTTTTACTTCTTTGCATATTTATGCCCTGTGGCTTCTATGCCCAGCATTTGTCTTGAGGTATCTTTACCACTTGGAAGAATTATGATACTCGGTAAATTTGATATGAGGCACGAATTCTATTTAAGGGTTGTAATTAGGAAGGAAGAAGAAAAGCTATAGAAGTAGCAGGCGGAAGAAAACATGGGAAGATTGATTATTTCTTTGACATATCTTCTTGTAGAGTAACTTCAGCATATATAGGTTTTAAGCTACTACTTAAGTAGCGCACACGCATTAACATAATAGGAGTATAGTTACATAACCAAAGCATATCTGTAATTACCAGCCATCTCCAGTGAAACCAAGAAAACCAGTTAGGCACCTTAGGCATTTGTGAAAACTTATCTATGATATGGTGGATATTGTCCAACGAACTTGAACAGTCTGAGAGAAATCAGACAAATTAAAACAATCCATTCCTGGGGACTGTTCACATGCCATATGTTCTTTTAACAGTAAATAGTCTGTAGTTGTAAGACTTTGGAGCGCTACAATTTGCACTTCTCCAAATTCTTGGTTGAGTTCCAACAGTATAGATCCAGTCAAATTTGTTGTTTTACTGTATGCACAGGTCAGCTTAGATAACTCCTTCCTCATTCCCATGGCAAGTCCAGGAACTGGTGGGATGAGTGCATCTACAGCTGTAGCAGTGCGTGGATCTTTGTTGGGGTTTTTTGATGATCATCTTCTGGCATGAGTCTTCCAGAGAGTGCTGATGTTGGAAGTTCTTTTTCATATCGTATCTTAGTTCATTTTTGGGGTAGCCCAATTAGGCTTTGATCCTCTGTATAAACACAAACAGACCCTTTGCCTACACTTTTATATGCCCTTTATACCCTTGTGTAGAACTCGTTGGAGGTTACCACACAGGAACTGCCCTTTTTTTTTTTTTTTTTTCTATCACTAATCTACACTTACATGACGAATATTATGTTTACTAGGCTCTCCCCTATAAACCCCTTTACAGTCACTGTCCATCAGCATAGCAAAATGTTGTAGAATCACTACTTGCCTTCTCTGTGTTGTACAGCCCTCCCCATGCATGTTAATCTTAATACCCCCCTACTTCACCCCACTTATCCCTCCCTACCCACCCATCCTCCCCAGTCCCTTTCCCTTTGGTACCTGTTAGTCCATTCTTGAGTTCTGTGATTCTGCTGCTGTTTTGTTCCTTCAGTTTTTCCTTTGTTCTTATATTCCACAGATAAGTGAAATCATTTGGTATTTCTCTTTCTCCGCTTGGCTTGTTTCACTGAGCATAATACCCTCCAGCTCCATCCATGTTGCTGCAAATGATTGGATTTGCCCTTTTCTTATGGCTGAGTAGTATTCCATTGTGTATATGTACCACATCTTCTTTATCCATTCATCTATTGATGGACATTTAGGTTGCTTCCAATTCTTGGCTATTGAAAATTGTGCTGCAATAAACATAAGGGTGCATCTGTCTTTCTCAAACTTGATTGCTGCGTTCTTAGGGTAAATTCCTAGGAGTGGAATTCCTGGGTCAAATGGTAAGTCTGTTTTGAGCATTTTGATGTACCTCCATACTGCTTTCCACAATGGTTGAACTAACTTACATTCCCACCAGCAGTGTAGGAGGGTTCCCCTTTCTCCACAGTCTCGCCAACATTTGTTGTTGTTTGTCTTTTGGATGGCAGCTATCCTTACTGGTGTGAGGTGATACCTCATTGTAGTTTTAATTTGCATTTCTCTGATAATTAGCGATGTGGAGCATCTTTTCATGTGTCTGTTGGCCATCTGTATTTCTTTTTTGGAGAACTGTCTGTTCAGTTCCTCCGCCCATTTTTTAATTGGGTTATTTGTTTTTTGTTTGTTGAGGCGTGTGAGCTCCTTTTATATTCTGGACGTCAAGCCTTTATCGGATGTGTCATTTTCAAATATATTCTCCCATACTGTAGGGATCCTTCTTGTTCTATTGATGGTGTCTTTTGCTGTACAGAAGCTTTTCAGCTTAATATAGTCCCACTTACTCATTTTTGCTGTTGTTTTCCTTGCCCGGGGAGATATGTTCAAGAAGAGGTCACTCATGTTTATGTCTAAGAGGTTTTTGCCTATGTTTTCTTCCAAGAGTTTAATGGTTTCATGGCTTACATTCAGGTCTTTGATCCGTTTTGAGTTTACTTTTGTATATGGGGTTAGACAATGGTCCAGTTTCATTCTCCTACATGTAGCTGTCCAGTTTTGCCAGCACCACCTGTTGAAGAGACTGTCATTTCGCCATTGTATGTCCATGGCTCCTTTATCAAATATTAATTGACCATATATGTCTGGGTTAATGTCTGGATTGTCTAATCTGTTCCATTGGTCTGTGGCTCTGCTCTTGTGCCAGTACCAAATTGTCTTGATTACTATGGCTTTATAGTAGAGCTTGAAGTTGGGGAGTGAGATCCCCCCTACTTTATTCTTCTTTCTCAGGATTGCTTTGGCTATTCGGGGTCTTTGGTGTTTCCATATGAATTTTTGAATTATTTGTTCCAGTTCATTGAAGAATGTTGCTGGTAGTTTCATAGGGATTGCATCAAATCTGTATATTGCTTTGGGCAGGATGGCCATTTTAACGATATTAATTCTTCCTAGCCACGAGCATGGGATGAGTTTCCATCTGTTAGTGTTCCCTTTAATTTCTCTTAAGAGTGACTTGTAGTTTTCAGAGTATAAGTCTTTCACTTCTTTGGTTAGGTTTATTCCTAGGTATTTTATTTTTTTTGATGCAATTGTGAATGGAGTTGTTTTTCTGATTTCTCTTTCTGTTGGTTCATTGTTAGTATATAGGAAAGCCACAGATTTCTGTGTGTTGATTTTGTATCCTGCAACTTTGCTGTATTCAGATATCAGTTCTAGTAGTTTTGGGGTGGAGTCTTTAGGGTTTTTTATGTACAGTATCATGTCATCTGCAAATAGTGACAGTTTAACTTCTTCTTTACCAATCTGGATTCCTTGTATTTCTTTATTTTGTCTGATTGCCGTGGCTAGGACCTCCAGTACTATGTTAAATAACAATGGAGAGGCTGGTCATCCCTGTCTAGTTCCCGATCTCAGAGGAAATGCTTTCAGCTTCTCGCTGTTCAATATAATGTTGGCTGTGGGTTTATCATAGATGGCCTTTATTATGTTGAGGTACTTGCCCTCTATTCCCATTTTGCTGAGAGTTTTTAACATGAATGGATGTTGAACTTTGTCAAATGCTTTTTCAGCATCTATGGAGATGATCATGTGGTTTTTGTCTTTCTTTTTGTTGATGTGGTGGATGATGTTGATGGACTTTCGAATGTTGTACCATCCTTGCATCCCTGGGATGAATCCCACTTGGTCGTGGTGTATGATCCTTTTGATGTATTTTTGAATTCGGTTTGCTAATATTTTGTTGAGTATTTTTGAATCTACGTTCATCAAGGATATTGGTCTGTAGTTTTCTTTTTTGGTGGGGTCTTTGCCTGGTTTTGGTATTAGGGTGATGTTAGCTTCATAGAATGAGTTTGGGAGTATCCCCTCCTCCTCTATTTTTTGGAAAACTTTAAGGAGAATGGGTATTATGTCTTCCCTGTATGTCTGATAAAATTCCGAGGTAAATCCATCTGGCCCGGGGGTTTTGTTCTTTTGTAGTTTTTTGATTACCGCTTCAATTTCGTTGCTGGTAATTGGTCTGTTTAGATTTTCTGTTTCTTCCTGGGTCAATCTTGGAAGGTTATATTTTTCTAGGAAGTTGTCCATTTCTCCGAGGTTTCCCAGCTTGTTAGCATATAGGTTTTCATAGTATTCTCCAATAATTCTTTGCATTTCTGTGGGGTCCGTCGTGATTTTTCCTTTCTCGTTTCTGATACTGTTGATTTGTGTTGACTCTCTTTTCTTCTTAATAAGTCTGGCTAGAGGCTTATCTATTTTGTTTATTTTCTCGAAGAACCAGCTCTTGGTTTCATTGATTTTTGCTATTGTTTTATTCTTCTCAGTTTTATTTATTTCTTCTCTGATCTTTATTATGTCCCTCCTTCTGCTGACCTTAGGCCTCATCTGTTCTTCTTTTTCCAATTTCGATAATTGTGACATTAGACCATTCATTTGGGATTGCTCTTCCTTTTTTAAATATGCTTGGATTGCTATATACTTTCCTCTTAAGACTGCTTTTGCTGTGTCCCACAGAAGTTGGGGCTTAGTGTTGTTGTTGTCATTTGTTTCCATATATTGCTGGATCTCCATTTTGATTTGGTCATTGATCCATTGATTATTTAGGAGCGTGTTGTTAAGCCTCCATGTGTTTGTGAGCCTCTTTGCTTTCTTTGTACAGTTTATTTCTAGTTTTATGCCTTTGTGGTCTGAAAAGTTGGTTGGTAGGATTTCAATCTTTTGGAATTTTCTGAGGCTCTTTTTGTGGCCTAGTATGTGGTCTATTCTGGAGAATGTTCCATGTGCACTTGAGAAGAAGGTATATCCCGCTGCTTTTGGATGTAGAGTTCTATAGATGTCTATTAGGTCCATCTGCTCTACTGTGTTGTTCAGTGCTTCCGTGTCCTTACTTATTTTCTGCCCAGTGGATCTATCCTTTGGGGTGAGTGGTGTGTTGAAGTCTCCTAGAATGAATGCATTGCAGTCTATATCCCCCTTTAGTTCTGTTAGTATTTGTTTCACATATGCTGGTGCTCCTGTGTTGGGTGCATATATATTTAGAATGGTTATATCCTCTTGTTTGACTGAGCCCTTTATCATTATGTAGTGTCCTTCTTTATCTCTTGTTACTTTCTTTGTTTTGAAGTCTATTTTGTCTGATATTAGTACTGCAACCCCTGCTTTCTTCTCACTGTTGTTTGCTTGAAATATGTTTTTCCATCCCTTGACTTTTAGTCTGTACATGTCTTTGGGTTTGAGGTGAGTTTCTTGTAAGCAGCATATAGATGGGTCTTGCTTTTTTATCCATTCTGTTACTCTGTGTCTTTTGATTGGTGCATTCAACCCATTAACATTTAGGGTGACTATTGAAAGATATGTACTTATTGCCATTGCAGGCTTTAAATTCGTGGTTACCAAAGGTTCAAGGTTAGCCTCCTTAGTATCTTACTGCCTAACTTAGCTCGCTTATTGAGCTGTTATATACACTGTCTGGGGATTCTTTTCTTCTCTCCCTTCTTATTCCTCCTCCTCCATTCTTCATATGTTGGGTGTTTTGTGCTGTGCTCTTTCTAGGAGTGCTCCCATCTAGAGCAGTCCCTGTAAGATGTTCTATAGAGGTGGTTTGTGGAAAGCAAATTCCCTCAGCTTTTGTTTGTCTGGGAATTGTTTAAACCCACCATCATATTTGAATGATAGTCGTGCTGGATACAGTATCCTTGGTTCAAGGCCCTTCTGTTTCATTGTATTAAATATATCATGCCATTCTCTTCTGGTCTGTAGGGTTTCTGTTGAGAAATCTGATGTTAGCCTGATGGGTTTCCCTTTATAGGTGACCTTTTTCTCTCTAGCTGCCTTTAACACTCTTTCCTTGTCCTTGATCTTTGCCATTTTAATTATTATGTGTCTTGGTGTTGCCCTTCTTGGATCCTTTCTGTTGGGGGTTCTGTGTATTTCCGTGGTCTGTTCGATTACTTCCTCCCCCAGTGTGGGGAAGTTTTCAGCAATTATTTCTTCTAAGATACTTTCCATCTCTTTTCCTCTCTCTTCTTCTTCTGGGACCCCTATAATACAGATATTGTTCCTTTTGGATTGGTCACACAGTTCTCTTAATATCGTTTAATTCCTGGAGATCCTTTTGTCTCTCTCTATGTCAGCTTCTATGTGTTCCTGTTCTCTGGTTTCAATTCCATCAATGGCCTCTTGCATTCTATCCATTCTGCTTATAAACCCTTCCAGAGTTTGTTTCATTTCTGCGATCTCCTTTCTGGCATCTGTGATCTCCTTCCGGACTTCATCCCATTTCTCTTGCGTATTTCTCTGCATCTCTGTCAGCATGTTTATGATTCTTATTTTGAATTCTTTTTCAGGGAGACTGGTTAGGTCTGTCTCCTTCTCTGGTGTTGTCTCTGTGATCTTTGTCTGCCTGTAGCTTTGCCTTTTCATGGTGATAGGAATAGTCTGCAGAACTGGGACGAGTGACGGCTGGAAGGACATCCTTTCTTGTTGGTTTGTGGCCCTCCTCTCCTGGGAGAACAGCGACCTCTAGTGGCTTGTGCTGCGCAGCTGCGCGCAGACAGAGTTTCTGCTTCCTGCCCGGCTGCTATGGAGTTAATCTCCGCTGTTGCTGTGGGCGTGGCCTGGCTCGGGCAGCTACTCCAAAATGGTGGAGTCGCGTTGGAGCAGGAGCTGCTGGGAGGCTATTTATCTCCGTAAGGGGCCTCCCTGCTCCCTGCAGCCCAGGGGTTAGGGTGCCCAGAGATCCCGGATTCCCTACCTCTGGATTAAGTGACCCGCCCTGCCCTTTTAAGACTTCCAAAAAGCACCCGCCAAAACAAAACAACGCCCACCAAAAAAAAAGAAAAAAAAATTTTTTTTAATTAAAAAAAAAAAAAAGTTTTTAATTAAAAAAAAAAGGTGGTCGTTCGTTTTTCTTTATTCTGCGGTGCCAGCCTCAGGCCTCTGCTCTCCGGTCTTTCTGCCCTGTTTCCCTAGTATTGGGGTCCCTATCCCTTTAAGACTTCCAAAATGCGCTCGCCAAAACAAAACAGCAAAAAAGCAAAAAAAAATGGTCGCGCACTTTTCTTATGTCCTCTGTCACCCAGCCTCCAGTGCCTGCTCACTGTTCTTGCTGCTCTGTTTTCCTAGTATCGAGCGCCCTGCACTCTGGCCCGGATGGCTGGGGCTGGGTGTTCGGCAGTCCTGGGCTCCGTCTCCCTCCCGCTCTGCCTGCTCTTCTCCCGCCGGGAGCTGGAGGGAGGGGCGCTCGGCTCCCGCCGGGCTGGGGCTTGTATCTTACCCCCTTCGCGAGGCGCTGGGTTCTCTCAGGTGCGGATGTGGTCTGGATATTGTCCTGTGTCCTCTGGTCTTTATTCTAGGAAGGGTTGTCTTTGTTATATTTTCATAGATATATGTGGTTTTGGGAGGAGATTTCCGCTGCTCTACTCACGCCGCCATCTTCCGCCCCTGCCAATGTAATATTATTTAAATACATTTTTAAAATTATAGTTAATGTGTTATAATGAAAACATGGATTGAAGATTAATCCATAGGAGATATTTCTTTAGGGATCAAAGAGGTAATTCATTAGAGAGTAAGGTATTTCTCTGGAATTCCAAATAAGAGATATGTACCTTTTCTTAAACACTAAATAAAATTAGAATACAAATTTTACATTCATACTGGACAGATGGTTATTTAATTTCAAATGTCTATTGAGTTCTTGCCATGTGCAAAACTCTGTACTAAACACTGGGGATTATAACAATGAATAAAAAATAATCTCTTCATAAAAGGAGCTCAGTTTCTGGTCGGTTAGTCCAAACCCTCAAATGAACTAAGGAAAGGAGAGAGACATATTGCAAGACTGAATTAAGTGAACAAATCAAGAGACACAGAGGAAAAAGCAGTCATCATGGGTGATCATGGGAGGCTGTTGCTATTTGAGTAATATACAGTATGCTTAAACAAGGAGAAATGGGATATTTCTGGTTAAGTGAACAGCTGAATCTGTGAAGTTGTGAAATTTGTTCAGGAAATGGAGAATGGACTTGGATAGACAGAGTATAGAGTCCATGGATGGATGAGATAAGAAAAGAGGTTGGAATCATAACCTAGATATATGTGAATGCCAGCTGAGGGGTCTGGACTTTATCCTATATAAACTTGGCAAGTTATTTTGGGTAGGGGTGTATACAGTTATAGTTAAGAAAAGATTGTTAGGACTATCTTTGAATTCATCAGTGGAAATGTAATTTGCCATGTTAGCTCTAAAAGATAGAGCATAGATATTTTTTTATTGGTTCAGTCTGTTCTGAGTTCTTCTATCCTCTTAAAATTTCAAACTGAATTTAATTTTCTTTCCTAACATTTAAAAATACTTCTGTTCCCAACAGGGATAGGAGTGCCATTGGCATATTCTTCTATAGAATGTTTAGATACAGTTGGCATCTTGTGTCATCAGCACTTGACTCATTCCACAGTCTGTTTTTCCCAGTTTGATTCACTGATTTTTCTAAGAGGGTATCCTACCCTTCATTCTCAGTGCATCCTGACATGAAACAAATCCTCCAACCCACATCTATTCTGCTGAAGTTTGGTATTCAGGGGTTTTTGTGTTCATCACTGGGCTCTCTGTCTGCCAAACATACCCAGAATCCAGTGCCCTGAGATGACATTGACCCAGCGAGGGCCTTGCTAGCCTCTCTTCCTGTCACTCCCCTGCTGCCAGCCTTGGGGTTAGAAACCCACTTGGGATCCTTTGTTCATAGCCTTGTGGTCTGTGAACAAAGGGATCTTGACTCTTTATCACCCCACCTCATCTGTAATTCCTGCTCAAGTGTTACCCAGCTGCCTCCATAGCCCATCTCTGCAGCTGGCAGAGTTCTCTGACCTTGTACCTACTAAGGAACATTTCTTGTCAAATCTCAGGTCTCTCTTCCTTCTTGCATCTTCCTATTGTTATTAGGAGCCACTGTTCCTCATCTGTACTTAACAGGCAGTGCAACTGTCCAATCTCCTGAAACACAAAAAACTGAAATTCTTGAAGAGAATATCAACAAAATATGAACTTTAGCACTACATACATTAACATGATGATCAAAGGCTGTTTAGTCTGCATTCAGTCTTGAAGGAATCAGAGGCTTAATGGTTCCCTTTAACTCAAACAAGCAAGTAAACATCTGCCCTTCTATGGCCTAGAACAGGCGCTGTGTTGAGGTGACTTATTTCTCCTCATGTTCTGTCATCACCTTCCTTCCCAGCCAGAGTTCAAATTGTACTTAATCACACGAACATGCCTGGAATGCAAACAGGAAAAGAAGGACAACAGGTCAATTGATTGTTGATTAGTCTGCTGGCTAATCCTGTGGCAAAAGCAGGTCTCTACCACTTTACAAGCACCTGATTTATGGCTTCAAAAGTAAAAGGAAAGAAAGAGAGTATCCTGCAGGAGAACAAAGATTTAAGAACACATTTTTAAACTTTTTAACTTGATTGGATTTTCTATTTGTTGCTAACTGCTGATTTAAGATCTTAAATTCTACAACATATGCTGGACTAACAAGGTCTTGTAATTCCCAAACCCTGCAAGATCACAGGTTCCATCCCAAGCCTTCTGGAATGGAGGTCTTCCAAAGGTGGTGCTCTCGGGTCTGTTTCTAACAAGCTCCTCGGGTGATGTGCACGATTGTTATAATAGGAATGTATGGATCCACCACACATGATATTAATTTACATTATCTGTTTTGATTAATGGCTTCCTTTTTAGATTCTTCTTTTAGAATCAGGATATTCCTTACAGACAAACCACTTGTTGATTGTTGATTTGTTTTAAAGTCATATTTTCTACTCCTTGAGGCAAAAAGAAACAATTAGAAAATCTGAGGTTAGGATAGTGATGAAGTCGGTGAGGAATGTGAGAAAATATGAAGAGAGAGCAATAAGGGTGGTTTTTGCAGAACCCAAAAGGATTATTTTTATTCTTTTTCAAAATAATGGGTTTTGCCTAGGAAAGTTGGTAAACCAGGAAGTTTACATCTAACAGTTATTACAACGTTATTATGATTTACATATGTTACTGCCAAACATTAAAAAAATGTCTCCATGTAAAAGTCATTATAATTATCTTGATAGTGGTAATTTTCAGAGTTTTAAAGAATTACAATTTAATAATAGAAAACTGGGAAGTCCAGACAAAAATATCAGAGGATACTATTTGTTCAATAATCTCACCAGACACACCTACAAGGAGAGATGAGGATAGGCAGGAAGCAGTTGTGGCAAAAGGGGAGGGTCAGTCAAAATTTACCCCTGAGCTACAGAAATTGACCTGAATGCCATTTGAAGAATTCCACTTCAGAACCCGTCCAGGTGAGTCATTTATGGCCAGTAACAATATACAAGAATGAAGAGACTTAGTCCTCCAGACTAGGCCATATACTATATAATTCCCAAGAGCGAAAGACAGTTTTCCCACTGACTAGGCCTCTGATAGATAAAACAGAATTTTAAGTTCTCTCACTGAAAATGTCTAAGAATTTAAAATATCTGTTTCATAACTTAAACACCCCCAGACAAACGCAAACCAGGTAAGGTTAAGCTTAGTTTCAGAGATCACCAGAAGGACATTTAAGGCCTGCCTAATTATTATTCCAGTTTTTCCCAGCCTTGCTGCAACATAAATCTCCCATCTATTTAATTTAAATAATCTCCTCAGAGCTCTAGCTTATTTCCACCTTATACTTCCTCAGTAGAGATGGAGAACATCTAGTCAACCCACCTCTCCATGTCTTTACTACTATAACATTCCCTTTCAAAATCCAAGGACTCTAAGCAAAAGTTTTTAGAAATTTCCACTACTACTCAGGTTCTTTTCTCTTTGTTTTTGATATAAATATTTGTCTAATGGAGCTGAATGGATAGACTTATACAAGAATATTTTTCTTCTTTAATTTCTAATTATCTAAATTTCAACACATTAGGAAAGTGATTAGAAATATGGGTAATCCTTTTGAAGTGACATTTAATTATTAATATTAATGATGAAACGGTCTGCGGAGTCAGAACATTAGGCAGTTAGCCCATCTGTTGCACACTGACTTTCTTATTGGGTACAAAGAGTTTCTAGGCAAATTGCTTCTGTCATTTCAAAGTACAATGAACAAATCATCAGTCCTTAGCTTCATTCTCTTCTCGTTTGCTTACTCTTATTATTTTCTCTCAGTTCTGGTGATTTTCCATTTCTTTTGTTTTCTCTGGTAATCTTGCTACTTTACTCACCTCTTTGTCACTTAAAAGCCCCCTGGTTCTTTCCCTCCTTACTCTGTGCTTTTAGGTGAAGTTAACTTGCCATAACTTTTTGCTCTTAACATAGTAATACTGCCTAAACTTAATGCATTGATAAACATGGAAAATAAAATCATAGCATCCTCTGTAGTGAGTAAAGAAAGTAAATGGAAGCTGGAATTAAATTTAGTCATTAGACATCAGAGAACGAGCCCTAACACTATGCTTTAGGAAGAATTCAGCTATGTCTGGTCTTATAAAGATGGGTATGGAGGATTCACCCCCTTCCTTTGTCTCTTCCTATACCATTAGTAAAATATTTTTGAGGGGAATGAGAGTGCAAAGAAATAGGGGGAACTTTCTTTATTTGAGTAATGGGCTCATATGAGTGGAAAGAGCATCTTGATCTGGATTTAGAATTGATCAATTCCCAGATAGTCCAAGAAAGGCAAGTGAAACAACCTAAGATGAACAACTGCCTATGTGGCGTCATCTGGGATTTACTGTGGCTGTGCTGAATTTGGTTCTAAGGTTTCCAGTGTGAGTGAGTGGGTGAGAGCAGCTTTGCATGGGTGACAAGAAACGACCTGGGAGGGCTGCCTGTTATATTAATGTTTCCTTGGAGAATTTGTACTCAGTGCGAAATTGTAAATTAATGTATGGTGGTTATATTTTAATACCTTAATGAATGGTATCAAATGAATGATGTACTAAATATTCTAAACAATATACTTGTCTAAACAAAATAGGACATCATGCTATACTGGGAGAGATTTTCCCCTACTCTGAATGAAAATTTAGGAAATGAGCTATAAACTCTATGTGCACAAGTGCACCATAAAAAGTCCATTCACTGTGGTGTTAGTGAAATGGATCTGACTACCATGTGTCTAGTATGCCAACTCGAAAGGTGCCACTTTGTAGCATTCCTGACATCACCTTGAGCCCCCAGTAAGAAGGGAAAATGAGAAGAAGGGGGTGATTTCTCACCCACTCTTAGCAAATCAAGCAGCATTTTGACTAAAGCAGAGTAAAGTCAGGATTGAAAAAAGCAACACCATGATATATCTTGGTCTTCTTCCAGAATCACTGAGAGTGCTCGCCAAAAAGCAAGAAACAGTATCTGAAATGTTTGAAAGACTAGGGTCTGTGCCAGTTCTCATCCACAGGTTCCCTGAGATGGGGATGGGGAGTTCTGGAATGATTGGCACGATTTGTTGCCATTATCAATTAAGGGTTAGAGAGCTCACTCGAAATGTCTGGCCATTTTGTTGAGTGCCAGAAAGGCAGCCTTCCTCCACAGTTAAAAGTGTTTAAGGTCTATGTAACAGAGCTAGGCAAAGAATGGCTCTAAATGCAAAAAGAGGTTTAGTTGACTTTGCTTGCCAACAGCTTTTGGACCTAACCCTGGGCCCTGGATAAGGTGCCAATCATCACACAATTTGGTCATGATCGTCTTTCCCTCAGGTCAAATGGCATCTATAAGGAGGGGTATCTGGAGCTTCTCACCCTTGGGGTAGGTCACACAGAATGCAACATTTAGACTTGGCCAAATCCTGCAGCAGACACTGAGTGTGGGGTAAGGTGCAGATAATATTTCATTGGATGGCAGATATGGTTCATTTTTCCTCTGAACTCTGACCCCTTTCAGGCCCCATAGAAGCAGAGAGGGAGAACAATCTGGGGAAGGCCAATGGGAGTAGAGATAGTTTGCATCCCTGCCCACTTGTCCTGCCTTCTATATGAATAAGAAACCAAGTAGGGCTATAGAAATGTGAACAGCAGATACTTATGACTAAGTCACAAGTATTTTTACCTTTTCTTCCATACTACTCTTTAACAGTAGGAAGAGACAAACACTGAAAATATGGGGATTTAATCTAATAAATACTTTTCTAGGTCCTTCCCCTCCATTTATTGGTAAACAGATAATTTCTGCACTAATTCCTTGATGCCACTGAAATAAATAAGGTCATATCCTCTGTCTGGTAAAGCCCAATGAACCTGAACACTGGCCTTCCTCATTCACTATTGCATTCAACACATTGTAGAGACCAGGAACTAAGGTATACGTTAGTGATACGGCAGTGAGTATGGCATTAAGTAACTCACTAAGAAACTACATTGCCTTATAAATTAAAAGTTATATTTTTTCTTTCCCTCCCTTCCTTGCCTGCCTGCCTTCCTTCCTTCCTTCCTCCCTCCCTCCCTTCTTTCATTCTTATCCTTTGTTTCTTTTATTTTTTTTATTTGGTGGTTGTTTTTAAAGGGAGATTGACTTAGGTTATGCAAGGCTTTATTAAATGATGAACTGAAGCTTCATTCTGTAGGTATTATGACATAGGGTCCAATGAGTGAGATGTTAATTTTGAGGTTAATTCAATTGCTTTTTTTTTAAAAAAGTGTACAACATGTTAGAGTTCATAGCCTCAAAACATTTGGGAGTGATCTCAGAGAAAATATACCCAACTTTCTCAATTTAGAGATGAAAAATTGAGATCCAGGGAGATTAAATTAGAAGTTTGGGTTTAAGATGGTGGATAGAATGCCCAAAAACCCACTCAAAAGACTGTAAGAGGATATGTAAAGACAAAGAATGGATGAAACAAGGCAAAAGACATTTAGGACCTTAGGAAGCATATGGCTGAGTGGTAACAGACTTGGCAGGTTGTAGAAAATGATATCATAAGCCAGCAGTGGGAAAGGTGGAGAAACTATTGGATTTACATCTCAGAGTTTCCACAAGCTTAGGTATGGGTGGTATGCGGTACCACTATAAGTGGAAAAGGTTGTGAGAATAAGAAACAGAAGATTGCCCTTTTGTCATCTCCATGCATGAGCACATATTGAAAAAGAATTCTAAGTGAATATTTTAAAGAGAACTGGGACAAGACCCTTGAAATCTGGCTTACCATGCTTTGCTTTATTCAGCATGTGTTTAGGATACTATGTATATGAGAGAAAGGAAGTCAGAGAAAGAGAGAGAGATGGGGGAGAAAGAGAAAAGGATTCTTAATATATTAGATACTAAGAAAAAAGCTAATCATGATATATCTCAAAAATCATCATGGAATTGAATCACTGAATAGAAATTAGAAAGAAATTCCTGTTCAAGTGCTTAGGTATTACTTGAAAAAAAATTTTTGAAGTGACTATATTGATGATAGTTGCTTTTTTTTTCCCTTCATGTGTTGATTTTGAGGCCTCCCTCCCTCCCTCCCTTCCTTCCTTCCTTCCTAGTCATGCAAACTGTGATTACCTGTGAGTTGCAAGGGCCCCTGGGAGAAAAGGGTCAAGCCTACTTTTGGACTCACAAGCATCCAGGGTTATAATTCTCACACTAAGAGATGAGAGGAACATGGTTTCAAAGCTGGAAAGTTCATTCTAATTTCCTCACAGAAAAGACTGAACCTGAAAGGAAAAAAATAGTTACAGATAAGATATTAAAAAATAAGTAAAGTATTTAAAGACCAGAAAATCCAAAGATTATTCAAGGGAAACCATATCTACAAAATGTATAGATGACAGTTTTAGAATCCAATTATCCTATGGAAAAATGATTCCTCCATTGTGCTAGGACCATACCCAAATTGTAAAGTTTTTAAAAAATAAAACACATAGAAAGCAGATAGGAAGAAAGAGAGGGAGGGCAATGGAGCAGAAACCAGTAGATGAAACAGGAACAGAATAGACAGGCTTCCTGTGAACACTGGTTACCTGGAGAAGCTGTGATATTAAAAGGAATTCAGGAGATCCACAAGGAAGGCAAAAGAATTTGTACTGTGTGTGAAAGGTGAGGGGTAGTAGGGAAGGAGATGAGGGCATTAGCAATTAAATAAGGATATGCATGGGGACTCAGGACCGATTCTAAAACTGTCATCTATACATTTTGTAGATTTAGGGTGTGATTATTTGTAGTGTATGCTCTAGATAGTCTCAGATTTACGCCTGTTATCCCAGTTTAATTATTAATACTACACTTTTCACTTTCAAAAGTGTCTTGGTGAGGACAATAAATCATGATCAGTACAGTCTTCAGTCCCTTATTTTCAGGGAAAAAAGCCGAAGCATCTTTGGAAGAAATGATACGGAAGGAGGGGATAGAGAAGGTAGGATATTTACTAAAGACAATGTAAAGGAAATTCTGTGGTACTGTTTCCTAAGGACTGAAAAGTTAAATGATGAAGCACGAATTCTAGAAAATTGCATGGTCTAAGAAAATATTAAAGTGATATCACTCTAGAGGAAATTATAAGTTCAGTGACAGTGATCTAGTTTATAATTCTCAGGATCATTATTTTTTGCTAGCTGAATCTTAGCCCCTGAAACTATCTAAAACAATCCATGGAGTAATTATTTAAATATAATTTCCATTTTTTAAATTTTATTAAGATGGAATTTTAGTTCATGGTCATAACATAGAATAAAATCCCAAAATTTCTTATTTATTCTTGTTTCCCAAACACCATTATTTGATTGTATGCAAGGTTATGCCTTTATTACAGCCACTAGTAAATCAAACAGAATTGTATCTTGTACCACAGAACCAATAGGAAAAAAAAAAAGGTTATCTTTTAAAGTCCTTGGCTAAGGTTCAAAGCTCTAATTATATAATAATCAACACAGATAAATGTGTAAACTAAAAGACAATTAATAGATGTGTTATTCATTACATCTCCTTTGGACATTAGCCAGAATTTGGTCTTCAGTTGAAATGTTCAGATTAGGGTGACTGAGTTGTCCTAGCTTACCTGGCAGAGCCCCTGTTCGGGCACTGGGAAGTCCCACATCCAAGGAAACTTCTCAGCTGTTGACAAACAGACCACTGGTTACCCTAGTTCGTATCACTAAATTATTATAAAGGACCAGTAAAGCAAGAACCAGTTTAAAAAACCCTGAACTCTTACTGATGTTGTGAAACAATTAAAATGTGTCTTTTTTCTTTACTAATTTCTTGTTTGCAGTTCATCAGCAGCATCAGAACCAGGGGTGCCAAAAATCTTTATAAAACACCATCCTTATGTAGCTCCAAGCCAGGTCCAGTACAAAAGAGCCAGAAATGTCCAGGCCAATTCTGAGGCTTAAAAGGTTCAGATAGTTCGGATAAGCTTTGGACAAGCAGCCAAATTCTGGAAGCATATCTGAACTTTCTCCAAATCACAAACCTTCTGAGGTTTGCTTCTCCTCAGTCCAAAGCCACTGAAATAGCTGACAGCCTCTTCACAGCTTTACATGAGCAATAATGAGTATGAGATTATCAGAGGCTCCGAGTCACGCCATCCCCTCATTGTTTGGATAATAAAGTTCAGAGGTACCGGGGATAATCTCACTAGAGAGACAGAGACCAACTTTTACTTATCTTTCTTCTGCTCACTTCCTTTTTAGCTAATTAAACCTTAGTTCTTCACAGGAAATAAAACTTTGCAACTCCATAATGGTTTGGCTTGGTAATATTGTATATATCTTTCCCGGTTTGTCTGGAAAAACAGGAAAGGAGAGGTGCCAGCGTGAAGATCCAGAATACAGGATTATCTTTTAAATTAGCAGATTTTTCATTTGCACGTGGCCAGGGCTTGGCTGCGCCATTGGGTCAACAGGGATGCCTGCCCTGGGTCTCTGGAAGGCTTTAGGGAGATGGGAAGGGGAACGGGGCGTGATGGGAGATTAGGGAGAAATTTTACAAGAACAGCATGTGGCCTTATATCAGCTTCCCAGTGGGCCAAATAGAAGGCTATGGCGTATGCTGTATAAGGAGGAGAATAATAAAGCAAATCCCTTTCAGGCTTTAGGCATATTTAAACCATGTGGGAATCATCTCTTTCCTACCACTTTCATAGGGAATCTGAATCCATGTTCACATGTAGCCCCTGACTTACTGTTTCTTGTCTACCCAAAGCACAATGGAATAAACAGAGGACTAGGGCCTTTCACAAAGTCACATACAACATTATGAATTCTGTTTCAAAAATAATGTTTTTTTTTCTAACGTATTTCTAAAGAACAGTGAGGATTGGAAAAAGTAAGGAGAAAGCTAGATTTAATAGATAAATTTTTATACAATTAACACATTTAATCTATCGCTTGGAATTTTACATATGGAAACCAGTAAAAATTAACAAATGTTCATACAGATAACAAACTGCCAAGAGATGTGCTAATTAAACAGATTTGGTGGAATAAATATGCTAAAATTAGAAAGAAACTCAGTTGGAATTAGTACATTACTTTATTCCTGTACTTTGAACAGTCTTGTGATTCCCACATCCCCAGTGGTTATATTATTCAATAATAAGGATACTTATAAGTTTCACCTATTACATGGCTAAAACTACTTTATTTGTTGTTAGTGCTTAAGTTTAGAAACAATGGCATATCAAAATACAAGAAAATCATCTTATTTTGTATAATAAATAGATTTTAGAAATGTATTAAAGCAGCTTGCTGTAAGTTGAGTAACACATTGCTATTTGAAAGATACTTCTAGGAAATTCTATTATAAACTAAGTTCCTCTTTTGTGACATGCCTAACTACCTCCTGATTCGTCCTTTTAATAAATTTTTGTCTTTTGAACCTATTAAGAGAAAGACAAATTTTAGATAAATGTAAAGTATAGACATTGTTGTCTCATGGACGTAATAATTCACTGTCATAGCAAAAACGATAAAGGATGGCTTTAAGAATTTGGGGCTGAAACAGCGCTTAATGCCATAAGGCATTAAGGCAACATTATCTTTGTGCAAGAATTTAAATACCTAATGGGCTCTATAAATATTAACAAAAATCAATTTGTGGACTCCTTGATGAACAGGACATTGGATAATAAACATCAAAGTTGAAAGCATGATTAATGACACATTAAACCAATGCACCTCAATGACTATAATAATTAAGAGTCAAAGGTATTTGTGTCTTAATGATGTTAAATGAACAATGCTTGGGAAATTGTTCATTTTTTTTCCAAATGCAAATACTGATGAATGTAAATATTAGTGGGTTGTAGCCTGAAGAAGAACTAAATGATATGTATTTAGTAGTAATAGCAATTTTAGCTGGACTACTTCCATAGAAGGTATGAGTGCTTTCTGTGAATGACTGGTGGAGCATCAAAGGAAGATCTCAATTCTTATTACGATATTTTTATTTTTCCAATTAACAATGGATAAAGTGTTTAGTAACAGGGAGTAAAAGTGGGACTGGATATTAGAGGCCTCTTCCAAAAATATTTCTTTTGGCTGGAGAAATCTAATAAATAGTTGTGGTGGCTGCTACAAACAATAACATGGCAGCGTGTCCATTCAGGTTCTCAGTCTCCCTATGGTTTAAATGGCCCTTGGCACTGTTCTGACGTCAGGGAGTAAAGCACTGAATGCAGCATGCTGTGGACACACACCTCTCACTAAATTTGTGTTTTCTCCATGCAACTAGCAGTTCAAACTAATTTCAGATAAAGCATTAAAGGTCAACAATGGATTTCCTTTCTAGTATCGTTTCCTAGAACAATCACGTGGTGAGGAAGACATTTTGGGATAGAGGATGAAGAATGGGAAGAAGAGGGTTGGGGAGAGGGTAAGTCTTTGCTCCCCTTAAGCTGCAACACATGATATGAATGAGGCTGGCTCTTCCTGTTAGAATCATTAAATGTTAGTGCTGAAGGAAAACGAGGTATTTTGTAGTTAAAATCGAATCATTTGAGAGTTCATGAAACCAAGATCCAAAAGGTGAAGGAATTTTTTTCAGCATCACAGATAAGTGGTGTTTGAGCAGGGATGAGACTCAGGCCTCCTGAAACCTGTGCTTGGGTGGTGTATGGGACACTGTTCACTGTTGTCTGTTTTGAGGTCATAATTTCCAGGAAAATTCATCCTGGTCAGATTCTCCATGTAATTTTCAACAAATCCAGGTTACTGGATTATAGAGACGTCCATCACCATCTCTTTCTCCTCCCCTCCCCCTCCCCTCCCCTCCCCCTCCCCCCTCCCCTTCTCCTCCCTTCCCCCTCCTCCTTCTCCCCTCCCCCCTCCCCCCTCCCCCTCTTCCCCCGATCCCCCTCCTTCTTCTGTAATCTTAAATACAGAAATATCTCCTTCCCTGGACATTATGTGCTCTACCTTATGGTAAGGTTAATTAATAAAGCAACATTATTTGTTTAACATGTAGTTAAATTTATTATTTATAAAAGAAAATATAAAAAATAAAATAATGATTTTATTATAATTACACATTATTATTGTATTCTATGTATGATTATAGTTCGTACATGTATTCTATATATAATTATATGGTTTATAACCTGCCTTTGAATTTTATTCTCTCCATTTAAAATCAGTGAATACATTTTAAAACATATTTGGAACATAATTCAATGAGCTCCAATACATACAAATATATAATGGGCTAGAATGTCAAAATATAAGCTTATTTCTCTTTCCTCTCTCTCTCTCTCTTTTACCCCAGACTATTGAAAGTTTATTCAGCTGTTTTTGATGTCTTAACTACCCTTTCTAGTCATCTGTTGGGTGTTTTTTTCTTTTAGGAAAATAGACTGAACCTGTACACACAACATTTATGTAAAATAATGATTTCTACTTCTTGCATTGAAGAGAATTTAGCCTTCAAATTTAATAAGCATATCAGGAATATTCATTCTTACTATCCACCACACAGGGGTTTGAATTTCATATGACTGTTTTCTTTACCCTTTCTGTGCAGACAGCATTATTCACTATAAGCACCATTAAGGAACCCAGTGTCCATGAACCCGGCCGCGAACTGACAGTCACTTAAACAGCACAGCATCCAAAGCTGTTTGAGGAATGCCAAATGCTTCTTTTTTCAACAAGTTCATTTCATCCAAGGGAAAAAAAATCATTTCATTTAGAGATTTATATTTATGAACATGTTATGAATGTTCTGGATGTTCCTGTAATGTTTTATGAAAGATACAAATGCATTTCCAAGAATCATGAAGCAAGCCGGCTGGCCAAGGAGATGGTTTGGCCCAGTGGGCAGATCCAAGGGAGGGAAGGAGTCGGCCGAGCCCCAGAGAGGGATTATACTCTCTTGACAGTGGGATCTGCTGATCTTCCACCTGACAGTGTTCTGTGGTGCACCTCTTTGTTCTGACTGCTTCCTGTCAACTCCCCCTAGATGGGTAATGGGAGGAGACCAGCTGCTTGGGAAAATAATCAGGAGGATCATTGCTAGGAGCACTTCCCCATAGCCAGGTTGGAGGCCAACCACCTGAAAAGGTTGTTTGCCAAGAAGCACTTCTACTCTCTGGGCAGCTGCTCCCTGGAGCTGTTTGAGAGGCGAAGGCCAAGAACAGCAGAAGGCCATCCCTGAGAGAGGGGGAGAGAGGCTCCAGGGAGGGGAGCTGAAAGAGGATTCAGGCATCTATAACAAATTTCTCTTCTTTCTTAGGGTTCACATAGTTATCTATCATTCTAGTGGAAAAATAAGGGCTGTCATTAGGACTTCTATTGTAATTTTAATTTTTAGATCTTTTTTTTCCTGGCCTCATTGGTTTACTCAGTTCGACCATGTGCCTAACTAAGCAAAGAAGATAAATAAGTCTTCCCTAGAAGGACCTGTCAGCATACACCTGGGTAAGTCTTGATATTTATATGGCTAGAGCCTGTGTCCCTAAACCTAACCAGTTTTCTCCAATGCCATGTTGTTGGTTAGAAGAGTAGCCAAGAAAGAAATGATTAAAGGGTAAGTGCAAGACGTTGTCCATCCTGGAGGAACCAACTTAATGTTTATCTTTTTGATGGTAGGTGACCACCATGTGTGTTTCCCAGCACCACCAAGCAATTCTCCAGTTCTCAGCAGAGACTGACCTTCATAGCTAACCCGTTCTGGTACTGTCTACCTGGGGGCAGTGTCAGACCCCACAGATAAGGGCTCACAGTTCTACAAGACTGCCCTTCACCTCAGGTGCCAACAGCACCCAGACTGTTACCTGCACTTGTGGCTGGTTATAAAGCAGACGTTCCCAAGACCCCATTGCCGGGTCTGATTAACTTGCTAGACTGTCTCACAGAATTCAGGAAACCAGTTTACTTACCATGTTACCAGTTCATTACAAGGAATCTTAAAGGGTGCAAATGAACAGGCAGAAGAGGAGGTACATAGGGTTCGGTGGAGTCGCAAGCACAGGAGCTCTGTCTGGTGGAGTTTGGGTGCATCACCTTCCCAGCTTGTGTTTGTGCTGTTTTACCAGCCTGGAAGCTCACTGAATCCTATAGGTTAGGATTTTTTTGTAGAAGCTTCATTATATAGGCACGATTGGCCTATTGGGGCCAATCATTGGCCATTGGGGACTCAGCCTCTGAAAGTTCTAACCCTCTGATCACGTGGTTGATTCCCCTGACAACCAGCCTCTGACCTTAGGTTATCCAGGGGCTTTCCAAAAGTGACCTCATTTGGTGCAAGAGTGGTTGAAAGGGGCTTGTCATGAATAACAAGTTATCCATTACACCTTTATGGTTTTGGAGAAGTTTCAGGATTTCAGAAACTGTTATACCAAGTAGTATAACAAGGATGCTCCCATTGTTTTTATCACTTAGGAAATTATAAGAGTTTAGGGAGCTGTGAGCCAGGAACGTTGGCTGAGTACCAAGGCATATATGTATAATAAATTATAATATCACAATGACCTAACTTGGGTTTCCTGGAAAGCAGAGTCTGAGACAAGGGCTTTGTGTAGGTGGTTTGCTTTGGCAAGTGATCCCAAGGAACAGGAGTCCAGGGCTGGGAATAATGAAACAGGGCTGGGGCTAAAGGCAATCTATAGCCTGTTAATTAACTAATTGATCACCTATCTTGCTGGGAATCCTCTGAAGAGCCTTGTAGAAAGTACCTCAAAATTGCCTGAGTGCTGAAAAGAAACATTTACACTACTTCCATTCTCCAAGGTCAAGTTTGCACCAGAGGGGTGGAGGAGTTTAACTCCCTTGCACTTTCTCACATGCATTCTAATGGCTGGGGGATTCTGACGGCAAAAGTTCAGCAGGTAATCCACACAGCAGCTTCAGAGGACTCCCAGGATAGACAGTGAGATATAGGTGGTGCTGCTAAGGCAGGTATTGTTAGAATATGCCCTTCTGCCACTGGACGCTCGGTATCTGCAGTAGAAAAGTGCACCCCAGAGGATGTGACACAGGAGGTGTCCAAACAATGGGCTTCAGTATTGCCTGGTGGGACTTTGTTCCCATTCCTGCACCTTCTCAACTCTCTGACTGCTACATACATTTTCCTCTTTTTCATATTTGCATGGAACTTCTACCACTTTTCTCTACTCACACTCAAATAACGACCTTGCTTTTTAATTTTACTTAGAAAACAGAATTACTCAGAATATCCATTTCTTATCTTACCACCACCAAATGTAGGTTCTTATGTGTGCATCAGGACTCTTACATTCTGCCTTTATTCCTGTTTCCTATTCAATGGTTGGGTTGTCTGTCTCTGTTCTGAGCCAATCAATCCATTTGTGCATTGGCTATCTTGCCCTCTCACCTATAAAGACTTTTTCTTTTATCATTCATTTTCTTTCTCTGCTCTACCAGCATACAAACATGCTGTAATATTTCCAATCTTGATAGAAAAACAATGCTCTCTTACCCTCATGCATCCATCTAACTAGTGGTCCATTTCTGTGTATCCCTTCATGACCAAATCCTTCTAAAAACCTATTTGGTTTCCTTTCACACTCCTTAATCCTTTGTTTTCTTTTGAGCACATTTCCAGTCTGGTTTTATTCCTAGCACTACCCTGAAAGCAATCTTGTCAAGTTCACTAACCACCTATTTACCAAATCCAGTAGTCAGTTTTCACTTTTCCTCCTTGACTTCTTGATAATATCTGACAGTGGATTCACATTGTTGATCTGTCCCTTTTGAAGAATTTCCTTCTCTTAGCTGCTGGAACTATACACACTGAAGGTTTGATATTAGAGTACCCATGGTGTCTTCTTCAAATGACTTGGTTTATTTACAGCCATTCTCTTAGTGATCTCATCCAGATTCATGGTTTAAAGCACCATCTATACATTGATAATTCCTGAATTTGTATCTCCTGTCTGACTTCTCCCTGAACCCTTATCATGTATAATTAATAACCTACATGTTGTGCCCATTCAGCCTGTCTAACAGGTAATCTCATACCTAGTAAGTCCAAAATAGAGTCTTTGAATTCCTATTGGTTGAGACCAGTGTCAGTGTTCTGAACTTTGTAAAAACCAGCACTATTCACTAGGTGCTCAGGCAAGTAACCTACAGGACATTCTTGTTTTCTCTGTAATTCCCTCATAACTGATCTCTGTTCCTACTTTTAGTCCTCGTCAGTATATCCTCCTCTCTAGAGCCAGAGAACGCTTCTAGATAAATACTTCAACTCAAGTTGCTTCCTTGCTATAAACTAGTGGTTTCCCAGCACATTCATATAAAATCTAAGCCTAAAGAGTTGTGTACGACCTGCTCTCTGCTTAGCTTCTCAGTGTCATCTCCTGCTTCCTACCCCTTGCTGCGCTTCACCTATACTAGCCTTCTTGCCATCCCTTGACAAGATGGTGTTTGTTCTTGCCCCAGGGCATTTGTAGTTCCTGTTCTCTCTCTCTCTCAAATGCTGTTGCCCCAGGTGTTCACTCAGCTCTCCTCCCCACTTCATTTAGGTCTCTGGATTCATTCATTAGTCTCTGTCTCTATCCCTGAGAAGTAGGTCGCCTTAGGTCTTTAGAGCAGAGCATTGTCTTAGTCACAGCTGGCATGGCCAGTACCTACAGCAACATTTAGGACAGATGAGGAATTCAGTAACTATTGAATGAAGAATCATTGAATTCCTATAAGACACAAAAGAGAAAATATATAGTAGTATACAATCCAGAAGTATTAGGAACATTCTTACTCTTTTTATATATTATGAGTGATTAAAAAAACAACCGCTCACACTTTGGAGAGTCCTGTGAAAATGATTATTAATTATATCTCTATTCGCTAAAGTTGCCAGAAGACTAGAGCAATCGGTTTTCAAAGTTAAGTTACCAACTAGTGAGTAGCACCGCTTACAGCTCCTTCTCTTCAACTAGGCTTTCTGGCAAAACCTCCCAGATCTTTTGCTCATCTGCTCTCCTTGATGCCTGAGAGCTCTTGACTAGTCTTTTCTGGAATAAGAATAATAAATTACAAAATCCAAAGGAACTTGGTGGGATAAGGGAAATCAAGTCTTTTGGCCTGCTTTAATTTTAGCCTGAGCTAAAAGGAGTTCCCCCTGCTTATAGCCTAGCGTTTGAAAGTTCTCAAGAAAATCTGGGGTCAAAAATCCCTGTTTGGCTTTATCCTCTATACTCATCTTTCCATTCAGGACCAAATGGGGAAGGATACCTAGATGAGCATGTATGTTATTCTCTGTTTTTCAATATGCATTTATCACCATCTCATTATGACATAATTTGTGTCTTCTTACAGCCAGCCCCTACTTCATTTCGATAGAAACTGGGGGTGGGGGGCAAGCAGTATTTCTATTAACACAAAGATAATGAATTCCAATTCTTCCATTCATTCTTTCTTTTATCTGGTCATTTCTTTATTGAGCAAATTATCTGTTGAGTTCTTACTACTTATGAGGCATCGTACTAAGCACTGATTATAAAGGTTTGTATAGGACAAACATGGTCCCTGCCCTTATCTAACTTACATTAAAGAAAAGGGGGTAGATATTGTTCAAATAATTTTTAACTAGGATATTGATATTGTCTAAAGCAAAGAGCTTATATATCAGAGTTACCTGATTTAGAATGAGTAGGAGGTGATCAAGAATGGGAGAGGGTGCTGTGAAGGTCAAGGGAAGAGAACAATAAAAGGGGACAACACAGGTGAAAAGGAGCTCAGCATCCAAGGAACAGAAAAAGGTCAGCAGGAGCTGCTGTGAGAGAGTAAGAGCAGAAATGCTCATGATGAAGCTGGACAGATTTGATGAGGCAGTATTTGTATTTTATCTGAAAATGCACGAAATCATTCCAACAAATCTTTTAAAAAAATTGGTAATAATAAAAATAGTACTCCTGGAGGTAGGAAAAAAACTGGGATATAGTGGCATGTGTCCTAAAATGTCAAATAGAGGTGAAGATGGTCATAGTGTGAAAAGATAATACCATCTAAACAATTAGAAATGCAAGCAGATTGAAATATATTTATTTATTCTAAAATTTTATTTGCTGAGTTGCAAACGATTGTCTTTTATCTTTTACTATTTTGAAAGGGAAGGTGGTTTATAGTCATAGGGCCCTCTGAAGCTGAAGTGAGAAGTGGAGTTAAGTGATTAATTACTCATTGAAAAGAGACAGCTGCTTGCATAAAATGCATCTCCATTGACTTCATAACGAAACTACATTTCAACAACATAGACACAAGTAACAGGCAATAAAAATATTTTGTAACAACTCTCTCTCACACCATATAATACAATTTCTACCTGTAGTAATTCATGACAAGGTCATTGAAAACTTTTTATGAAAAGCTGAATATATTCATTAATTATATAATTAAACATATGCACTATGCTTTAACTTTTAACCTTGATTATATACTATTAACATACAGCAAGTCTTATCTACACTTTTCTCTTTTTAAGTAACTTTCTTAGATTATAATCTTTAGTTATACTGAGTCAATATTAAAATTCTTTTTGCTAGTTTCCATCATAATTTGTCTATTCTTAGAAGTCAGTAATCTTACTGCAAATATTTTCCCATCCTCTCTGACCAAGAGTGTGTTCTTGTTGTCGTGATTGCTGTTGTTTTTGAATATGGGCTACATTTATGATGAGTACCAATAAAGAGTAAATAAGCTGGCTGTGCTAAGATGTGTTTTTATGAGCTGCCATACACGTAGATTAGGAAAGTATAAGATTCTAGAGCAGAAAAAACTTACACAATTGCTTTAAGAGGGAAATTTCTCAAAATACTAGTCAATTTAGTGATTTTAATGTCCTCTCCTGAGATTTAGAGGTATTTTCTGTATTTTGATTACATAAATAGTTTCATTGTCCCAAGCATTATGAGAGCCTAGGCTAATTCTCCAACTAGAGACAGTGAAGTTATCTGGCCAAAAAATAGGAATGTCAAAATCAAGGCTGAAATTGAGTGAGTGAAAAGTCAACACAGAAAAGCAGAGCTTGTAGATACTAGTAGACGGAGATACATAAGAAGATGGCAAAAGTCAAAAGGCTAGTGGTGAAATCTGGGGGCATGAATTTATCCTTAAGGAGGTGGTCAGAATCACAGAAGGAAAATACCCGAAGCAAGAGGACCTTGGAAAGAACTCAAAGCCTGTTCTTGTGGGGCAAGACAGAGCAGTGTCACGACCCCTCGCAAACTCCACTCATGCTACTCTGTGGGGATCATGCAGTCCTTTCCTACTTCAATCACAATAGAAAACACAGAAATTTAGAACAATTGCTCAGGCAATTAATTACACTGTAGGCCAACCAGGACTTCTCTGAGCATAGGAATGGCTTAAATATCTGAAGATCTTCACAGTGTAAGTCACCATGAGTATAAAAGGAAGCTCAAATATTCCCATCCAAAGTAACAATACTATCAATTTCCGTTGGTCAATGACAGTTCTAAACAGAGAGTAACAGTAACAGAAGAGGAAAATTTGACCTTGAAATTTAAAAATTTATTTTGGCCTTACTCTCCTCTATCATAGCAAGAAAATTGGAAATTTCCTTTGATTTAAAGGACTCCTCTCTCCCCTAAGTTCTTCCTATTTAAAATTTCTGCAATTAAAATTCGAACCAACTGCCCACTGTAACAATGACCTTATTCATCATACTACTCGCTTTCATTTTTGTAAAGATTTTACCTTCATGCCGTCTCCAGGATGCCACAAGTGTCTAGCTTATTACCTTTCATGACATTCGTAAACTACATGATTCAGTAAAAATGATTCATCTGTGTTTTTCCTAAGATTATGAACTTGGTGAGTTCTTTTTCACCTCTTAATGAGGGCATGTGGGACATCTCCTCGGACGGTTCATTCCCTCTTTGTAAAAAAAATAGGGCTGAATCACTTGCTATTGCATTTCATAGAGAATAAAGTTTTTAAGGTATTTACATTCTGCCATGTTTATGATGTGAAACGAACATCAAATGAGTCCTCAAGGCTTTTCTGGGGCTCATGACTTCCAGCGATTGCTATGTTGCTCTGTATTTAATGTGGGACCCCAGAATTTGATTAATGATAATATCCTAATTTGGGGACTCTTCTCAGTCAAACTGAATGGCCTCAGATTCTATTCCAAGCATTTTTTCTGTATCTCATTCTAGGAAGTTTTAGATTAGTTGAAAATATGTGTAAACAACTTTGAAGATTTTTTTCTGTAATTAGTGTAATTTTTGCACTCTCTGTTCCTCTGGTTGAAGATACCCCGTCTGTTGAGATCTGTGAGTTGTTAGGAGATAATCTTGTATATAACTTTTTCCATATCATTTTAAAAAGTTTTAAACTAAAAATGAACTACAATACCAATACAAATTGAATAGTTATTACAACTTGATTTAATGGAAAAAACATCTAAACATACCCTACATTTATGAAGTATTAACAGTGCTAGATGCCTCATAGTTTTATTTCTGCTAAGAAGTTTTCTAATGAAGAAAATAAATTGGGCTCTTTAGGACTGTTTTAAGAAGTGTCTCTCGTTTACTGGTTGTTTCCTCCATCACACACACACCAACACTGTATATTTTAGGAAAATATCTCATTCCTTAGGACCCTTCAGAAATTTATGGTTAGAGAAATGGGTAAGATTCTCGCACTTTTGTGTATATGTATATGTATTAAGTAGGAAACGTTGAATTTAAGAAGGACCTCTCATTTGGGATTTAACTAAAGCCATCAGAGCTTTGTTCTGCCACTTCTTGGCATGTTGATTACCCCAATTAATTTCTAAAAGTGTGAGGTCCTAATAGCAGGGCTTAAACCAGACATTCTCAAACTACATCTGACAGTCAGGATCTTTAATTTTTTTTAGAGGGAGAAAAGAAGGGGTCTGGGAATGAAATCCACGTTGCTCTGGGGATGGTTTTTTCCCCTGAAACAATTTCACATAAGCCTACTTTATTAAAACACACACACACACACACACACACACACACACACACACACACCTGATTTAATTGCCACTAAAATATAATCATAGAGACGCAAGAATGGGTGGTATTAAGGGTCACAGACCCCCAGGGAATTGCAGCCTAGAATTAGCATGGCACATTGCCAAATGTGATCGTACATTTCTCTCATTGCTCCCAGATCATGCCTTCCTTCCCTTTCCCTGTCCCCTGAAACTATGTCACTATTTTCCCCAGAATTTCCTTTGACAGTTCATTAAGGCACCAAGTTTCCAAATTCTTTGAGAAAAGGATTTTTTATGTCCTCTATTTCCCACAATGGATCTGACTAAAGCATTCTTGAATTGTCTGCTTGCACTATTTTTATGGGACCACACAGAACATTTCCCCTGAGATCTTACTTCTAGTTTGTCCCCTCCATGTCTCCAAGCTAATCGTCTGATGCACCTTAGGACCTTCTGTATTTCTGCCTCTTTCCTGAACTCTTTCCTTTGATGGAGCAGTTCTCTCTTCCCATTGTCACATGCTGTCCTGGCACTGGACAGGGCACTGGGGCCATGCAAAGCATCAGAATGAGGACTCTGAGATAGGAGGCAAGTATGGGCCACTGCAGAGGCCCCCAAAACTTGAGTGTATTGGCAACACAAAGAGAAGGTTAGAAACCCATCGAGGAGTCCCAAACTGGAAGATGTACAGGTATCAGAGGCCTAGATAAAAGCAAGTCAAATTGGCAGTCACAGACGTCAGTACCAAAGGGGCACAGAGACTCAAATAATTGCTACTCAGACAGGAAATATTGCAGAGTGTGGGCCAGTCTCAGGCTGTGGTCTTACAGGTCTGCCAGTGGGAATAAATGAGCCATGTTACAGAGCTGGCAAATCTGTTAACAGGGCTTAAATAGGAATGTGGTTCCGTATCCTTGCTCCATACTCCCTCAGCTTACAACTTTCTCTAGCCCATCCTAATGGATAAAACTCACAGTTCTGTTTTCACTCAACACTCCTCCAACTTAATGTTGCTTTTGTCTATATATGATGGAAAAGTGTTATACATTTAAATTTATATCACCTATTTCAGTATTTCTATATTTCCTGTACATTTTTCTCTATTAAGAGGATTATTTTTTAGGTTCACCCTTTCTAAATTATTTTTACAGCATCTAGACCAGAGATGGCAAAATAGGTAATACACACAGGACCACCTCCATGATCCACCTCTGGCTGCCAGGATTTTAATCAGGGCACAGTTTCCTGCTAAGCTCTTGTTTTACTTCAGATGTCTTTGTAGAGCTGTGCAGGAAGCCACCACCAGTCAAACCAAACAGGCATCTTAGTTGACAGATTCACCATCCTGGCCCAACCCTTGGCACAACTGGGGAAATTAAATTTATTGATGGTGATATTGGCCTAAGGGCTCAGGTGAAAACTGTTCTCCTTCATTAACAGAGGCATAGCCAGGTCAACTTCATGAAGCAAGAACAGCATGACTATAACTTGGCTTTGGAAATGGGCATCATTGCCTCTCTGAGACAGGCATAATTTTGGTGTGAATCCTTCCAGTGAATGGAATGCTTAACAAGAAGTTTCTCATTCTTTCTTTCTCTCCTTAAGTGGGAAAGTATTTAATCTTTGCAATGACAGCACCAGCTCTCAATTCAACAGGACTGCCTATTGTGTTGAATTAGAGACAAAGGTTTCTGACACAGACCACTGTCCCCTAAGGACAGGATCAAGATTATTCATTTTGTATGGAGTAATAGGTCGGATTGAAACCTGTACCTCCCCGACAAAAAGCCAGTGCTTTACCACCTTACTCAAGCTTTCCCCCATGTTACATGAATTAGAGCATGAATGTTCAGCTTGACATTTCAGCCAGAGGAAAAGTAAACATAAAAATACAATCCAGACATATGACAGACAAGGGACATCAACTTTGTTTCAAAAATGTGGAGACTAGGTTAAAGGAGAGAACAGATTGATATGATGAAGGATGCTGTCTTTTGGTAGAGTTAAATCACTGTATGCCATTTGGACATGAACACCTGGGCACAGAATACTTTGGGAAGGGGTTGCGCTATATGTGTGTGTGTGTGCATATGTGTGCACCTAGGAGTAGCTTAAAGAGGTTAGTGTAGGGACAGAGAGGAGGTATATTTAACTGTAGGGTTTCATGTAAAGGCCTCCTGTATTGACCATATCTTCCTGTAGGTGGCAGCACTAACTAGGCTGGGGTTAGAGAAGAAGGGTTGAGCTTCAAATTCTGAAGAGGAATTTTTAGTAACAAAAATATAGAGAGAAATTAAGACCTGTGTTTTGCCTTTTTAATTGACTATGGATGCTGAAAGTCTTTCAGGTAATCGCACCATTACTCAAATGAAAACACACACTCACACACAACCATCTCATTTAAAGAAAGTTGGGTTAACTTGGCATCACTGATTGCACTAGAAAGTCCGGGAGTGTTCCATGTTCTCTGCGTGCAGGACAGTGAGCATGGTCTGTTCTGCTTGAAATAATCACTTCTCATTGATAAGCATAAAGAAGAAATTTAACCACCCTTTACTTTAATGAATACTCGAAAATCAGTCTTGGTGAATTTGAGAGCTGGAAATAGAATCTCAGACCCCATTTTCAAGGAGAATGAGCATAATTTCATACATTATCACTATTATTCAGTAATTAGGAGATTATTGAAATGGTAATGAAGATAACAAAAGAAAACAGAAATCCAGCCAATCAACCAATACCAAATAAATACCTAGATTTTATAATACAATGAAAAGATATTGCCTGTTAGCATCAAAAAGAAGTGCTAAGAGTGAACATGTAGAAGATTTGGTTTTGTAAAATTTGACTGTTACTAATCACAATATTTTAAATCTATGATCATAGCCATGAAATCAATTAAAAATTTTAGAATATGTTCATTTATATAATCCTGAATTTAAAAAATCTGTTTTGGGATTTGTTTTGTTGCCGCACATCAGCCATAAGCTCCTGACTGACCATGTTATTTTGTCTTCAGCAGCAGCATCATTACTACCAGTTTGGGGGCAGTTTCTATATATAATTTTATACTGATCCAAGAAATGGAAGGAATGGTATACTTTTCTCCACTTTTTGGACTATGAAGCTGAGGGTAAGAAAAGGTAAGCAATTTGGCCAATCTCATACAACAACTAAGGGCCAGTACTTGAGTACTGAATTCTGGTTTCTGTAGAATAATACTCTTTCTACTTACTCTCACCCTCCTGCCTATTGGTAATCCCCACTGCCACACACAGCAGAGGACACATAGTAGATGCTCAACTAATTGAGGGATTCCATTATTTTAGGATACTGTTGTTCTAAATGATTCTGATTAATTCAATAGTTATCCATTATCTGTGCCTAAACCAAGGAATCATCTTTTATTCATAGGGAGAGTACGAGAAATTACAATTTTTTTGGTCAATTTACCAAGGTACTAGTGCCATTCTTTAATGGAAAAAGAACTTCCAGAAGGAATATATAAAATATATTGTCACCATCTGCATTCAAAAAAGTAAATAAACCTCCTTTGGAAAATTTATGTTTATATGTTAATTATTAACATGCTATTCCTTTATTTGATCTTTTGAGCAGTTTCTTTCTCACCCTGTAAATGGGAGTTCTGTAGTGCTCTTTATCCAGAATTTTTCCAAGAAGTTTGTTTTCATGTTGGCTGACTGATCATCCTCTATCCTCCACCAAATAAAAGAATTCCTTGGATTGCCACACAGCACCCTTTCTAGAGCAATAACAACAAAACAAAACCAGACTAGATACTACCCATATGAGCTATGTTGATATATATTTAATCTATATGTATTTTGTCTGAATACCCTCAAAGAAAAACATTTTTGTGGTATTTCTTCTGGAAATCCCTTAAGACCAAGCAATGTGGTGGTATTTCTCATTGAAGTATTGCATTTTCTTCCAGTGGTGGCAAAAAGGAAACCATGAGAAAATTTGCTTTCCTAAAAGGCATCTCTTCTCAGGCAGTGTTTCTGAGGGAAAGCAGTGGAGCCTGCAGGTGGTAACATTTCATAAGGGAACTTTGCATTCACAAGTGGCTTTGACCTATGAATCATAAAGTGCCTTACAGGCATTAATTAATTAATCTCCCCAACACCCACATGGGGTGGGTAAATCATATAACCAAGTTCTAGTATTCATTACAATGTTGTGAACATGAGGATAGCTACAGAGCTGCCCACTGTGAAACTAGTCTGGTGCCACAGAAGGAAGCTTATTGTAACTGTTCATCTGGAACAGCTAACCAACAGTGTGGCAAGTATAACATTACGCACTTGAGCTGTATTAACTTATTTACATACATCTCATAACAATGTGGCAAGGAATTTATTATTATCATCATTTTCCACAATGCTCAAAGGCTTCAAATCCTTCGAAATTTCAAACGTTTTTTAGATGGAGAGTGGTATGTCTGGCTCTGAAAATTGTATTTCCATGACATCACAGTGCTTCATCAAGGACCTAGGTTATGTGTTTTCTGTATTGAACCTGAGAGCTTCTCTAATATATCTTGGGCGCCCTGTCGCTACCCCCTCCTCACCACTGCTCTGCTACGTGGCTGGATTGGAACACCTCTCGTCTCTCTCCTTAGACAAATGATTTAAATTACTGGAGACAGGACCAGGGAGGTAATGACTGCACATTTTAATGAAACTTTTATTTATTCTATTTTCTCATGTTGAAATTCAATTTCACCAATAATGACTGGATTCATAGATCATGAGTACCTTAAAGCAAAGAATAATAGTGTATCTGAATCCACTAAACCTTCAAAATTTAGCTCCATGTTTGGCACTACTGGGGAGTCAGAAGAGATGTGACAAGCTTCCTCTGATAAGATCAGAGATCTTTTTTATTCTTTGATATCCTGACTTCATTAATTTTCTACATTATGTCTACATAATGACATTTCCATGACTACTAAATCTAGGCAAACTTTGGAATTTTTACAATAAATCTTTCATAATATTGGTAATTACAACCAATGCTGCCATTTGTCTTATGGAAGAGTATTACACTCTGTCACTGTTTCATAAAACTGCATACAGCTTAAAAAAAAGAAACAGAATAGATGAAGTTGAGTGATGAGATTAAATGTCACCAAGGTGTCAATCCATTCATGGGCCCTATGCTTTTTTTTTTATTAAGAAATATTTATGTGATTGATAACAGTGACCGTTGTAAAAAATGCTGCTGGGAGAATTATATGCAGATATATTTTAGTATAGTATAAATTGTAAATGTATAATTTTTTTGAAAATGCAAACTACAGAAGGAGGGTGTATTTCAAACCCAGCAGCCAGAGTGTTCTTTTTAGAACAGGAATGTGGGCATATTAACCGCCTTGTCAGAACCTTCAATTGACTTCCTGTCACATTTAGAATAAAGTCAGACACCTTAAGATGGCCCTAAAGACTCCCAGCAGTCTGTCCCTTCGTTTTCTCAGGCCTAGCTCCTGTGCTGCTCCATTTGTCAACTTGCTCTTTCTCTAGACACGAAGACCGTTTCTTGAACAGGCCTCAGGCCTCTTGCATGTTTTCCTATCTCCTGCTGAAATGCCTCTCTCACTCCCTGGTTCCTGCAGGGTTCCCTCCTTCAGTTTGTCCATCTCCCTTCTCAAACATTCCCTCCTCCATCATCTCAGTCCACTTCTCCCTCAACTCATTTGCGCACATGCTCAATCTCTCTCTGCCCAGGAGGCTTTACTCTTTTCATTGCATTTACCATTCATTACCTTGAATGTTTATCTTGAATTATTATCTTGAATATTTATTAATTTATGTCTGTCATTTCTTGCTATGATATAACTTCTGAAGAGCAGAGATTTTGTCTATGCTGTTTATTTCTGTATCCCAGTGCCCAAATTCCATGACAAGTTCTCATGAATGAAAGAATGAATGAGCTGCTGAAGTATATAGAGCATGAGGAAGTTAGGAAAAGCAAGACAGTACATGATACTCTAATTGCATAATGATTCTTAATATTTTTTCAAGGCATCAGAATCTCCAAGTAGCGAAAGAGTTCTTTTGAAAATGTAACCCAGTGCCTTTCTCCTTATTAATGTCCCTCATCATACATAAGTTTTTTCCTAAGTTTTTTCTTTGCTTGTTTTCATCATGCTGTGAAATCCTCAATGATATTCTGAGCAGAAACAAAAAGCTACAACACTTCTTTGATTTGTAGAACCTATAGCACTCATTCTTTCGGGGGTTAGGAACTCAGACAAGTCACTATGGAAAGGGCTGCATTGCATTAATTCACTGTTGTAAATTCACTTAAATGACTATTGGTTTTTCAGCCTACCTCTTTTATTCCTAAAACTAGCCAAGTGATAATACATATCTACTTTTGCAGAGAGCTGACTCAGAACAAATAGTGGAAAATTGTTTTTGCAAGGTTATATTATTAGGTGGGTTGAAATAGAAACAAAAATTCCAGCCGTGTTTTCCACCACACTTTCTTCTCCACATTTAATGGAGGAAATGAAAATATGCTTCCAGGGCCAATCTCAAAGGTCCTCACAGAAAAAAAGTGTGGCTAAACTGGTCTCCAGAGAAGGACCAGCAACAGCATTAATTTTACCACACTGCTTGTCAGCACTTTAAGAAGAAAAACTTTCCTCCAAGGGGAAATATTACCCCTAAAATGTAAGAAAAGGTTCATATAACGCCTAGTAAGATTGAGTATCCTGTACAAGACTGAAAAATAAGTTCCTATCTTAGTTGCTTTTGATTTTTTTAAATCAAAATACTTCATGGGAATGGAGATTTTTATAAACAATTTTTGAATACCTAAATTTTGAATGTTATAGAAATAATGTAACTTTTTAGTAGACTTTGATGGGCTCAATCACCTCATTAAAGATGAGTGATTCAGTGATTTGCCACTTATTTATAAATTAAGCCAATCTTGAGATTCTCAGCTAGTTCTCCTTATTTCACAGTGAGCAACCCTCTAACTAAAAAGGAAACACTACCAAGAGTTCCTCTGATGAAAATGATGTTTCTTTCCAAAGCTGAAGTCCTGAAAGCACTTTAATTACCTGCACTGTGACAGGCATGGAGCATTTATTGGGTATTTGAGCTCATAATTAGTAGTTGCATTTGAAAATATATTTACTGACACTATAAAAGTCAATAAATGTAACATCTGTGAGATTTCCTCCTAAGTATGCTATATTCAGTGATTAAAGTTATAACACATTTAACTTAGTAAATGATTGGGAGGACAGTGTTTCTTCAAAGTGACAGCATTTCTGTAATGTTTAGGGGATGACATTTTGCTCAGTGTGTAGTCTCACGAGGATGATTTCATTTATGCCCTTTTATCCAATTGACAAAGGTAGCCTTAGACAAAGTTCCTAATTTTTTTCTCTCTTATATATCATGAAGGTAACTGAGGTTTGATGTAATTGCCAAAAGTACTACATTCTTCTTTTCCAAATTTTGATTGTCAAGCTTCAGGGTACTGCCTAGAAAGGTTTTATAGGAACACAATCAATTTGCAAGAATGCCTAGGGAAAGTATTGCCATTACCCTAAGATAAGACTATTTGAGTTGCTGTCTGGGCTTTAAATGAGGAAGCAGTTGCCTGCCTCGTGATCCTTCCTTTGTTACTGAAATATATGGCTATTTAGATGTCAAACGAGTGAATTGGTAAATGGCTAAATTAGAACATGTTGGGAAAGGGACAGAGAAACTCCCTCCTTTTAACAACTCTACATGCACTAAGTTTTCACATATTTCATGATTTGAAACAGATGAAATATATGGGCTTACTGCAAGGGTCCTTATCCTTATTTTTTGCCATGGACCCCACTGGCGGTATAATAACTACCATAATTTCAAAGTGATGATGACTGCAAGTGATATTTCAAAACTTGCAGCATCTATAATATGTTGTAACAATGGCTATGTTGTACCACATTCCCACCTCAAGAAAATACTGGGTTTCAGTTGGAGAACAATAAAAACAAAAATGTAATTCTTTCCCATCACAGACCTCCTGAACTCTAGGTGTAGACCAATGGGTCTGTGTACCCGATATTAAAAGCTTACGTTAGAGAGCAAACAAAAACAACTAAATGAAGAAATTTAAACTTCCTTTTCAAGGTGAGGCTTATACACCCCACCTTAGGAAAATGTCTAATTTACATAAATATAATAAGGTTCAATTAATTCATAGAAGAGCATTTTATAAGGCAGAAAGGGAGCTTAGCTTTTGAATATGCCAGTCTCACCTCCTTTATACTTTTAGATTTTTTTTTCATTAAGACTATTTTTTAGAGCAGTTGTAAGTTCACAGCAAATTTGAGGGAAAGTACAGAAAAGCACTTCATTATCAACACCCCCCACCAGTGTTAGACTTTTCTGAAAATCATGAAGACCAGGTGCCTGCTTAGTGCAGTAGAGTATCCCCTTGATAAAAATGGACAGAGAGCTCCTGGATCAGTATTTAACTTGTTCACTAATTTCCTCAGAGTTCAGTAGTTTCATGTTTATGTACTTAGACTTCGTTTGGCCCAGCCTCTCTTTGCTTTGGCTTTGTATTACCAAGGCAATCGTCCAGATGATGTAGCCAAAATCCACTTTGGACATTTTCTGGGGTTTACACGTTCATGTGAGTCTTGTATTTTATTCATTAACATTTTATGTTAAGTTAAAATTTACACTAAACTTTGTTTACAGACAGATGTTGTAACAAAAAAGCCTTGATGACTGAGGTGTTTAATCATCAAATTACATTTTCCTTTTTTCCTTGTTGCCAAGGCTGACATTAACTTATTCATTCATTGTGTAATAAAAAATTAGAAGACAGCAAAATACACTTGTAAATAAACTGTGCCACATCATACTAAAAGATACTATATTTTGAAAAGTGCTCATTTTACCTCAAAATTAACCAAATTGATAATAATCATAAAGTTAAACAAAGTTGAATAGGACAAAAGTAGGGAAAGAAATGGTCCAGATATCTATTCATGACTTCTTATCTATCAGACATTTCTTATCCATCAGTTATCTCATTCAACCTTTTCAGTAACTGTAAGAGATGGTATTATTGTAATATTACTGGAAACCAAGATTAAGTAACTTTCCCACATCACACTAAATGACAGTTATGGAATTCATGCCCAGGTATTTCTGTCTCCCTATGAACAACACAGCTCGGATGTGTAGCTAAGAAAAAGCCACAGCCATTACAGACACAATATCCAAGACTTCTCAACAGATTGACCTCAAGCTAAATAAACACAAAGACACTGAAGCTTGCAGTTAGTATTTTTTTTCTTTCAGACTTTCCCGATGAGTTAGTTTCCTTTTCACTTTATTTATTTTATACAAAGCTGAGTAAAGAGATCACTTTTAAAGGCATAAAACAGACGAGCAAATGGGAAAGTTATGTGATAGTTGAATATATTATGAAGCTATTTTTAAAACCATATTTAAATAAGCTGTTTCCTTCTCAACTTGAATTTTTTCCAGCTAGAAAAGACACTTTGTTAATAGATTCAGCAACTCCTGAACCTCTGGTTTGTTTCTTGGGGCATTCTTGTTATTACTATCAGATAATGCTACCAGAGCCTCCTTTTGGAGGGAGAGGGTAAGAAGTTAGGGGCGAAGCACAACAGAGAACCATCTTCTGTCTTTGTGTAAAGTCAAGAATTGTGAAATCTTTTGCCATGCCCTTCTGGTTTCTCCCTTTCTCCTCTTTCCCTCTCTCAGCTCTAGGACCGCTGTGTACTCTGGGGTCACTAAAAGAGCAACTAACCATTTGACAGTGTTTGGATTCTCACCCCTACACAACAGACCCTCATTACCAAACTGTTAATCACTGCCAAAGGGGTGGGGTCCCTGACAGCTCTCAAGCCCCCATCCCCCCAAGTTGATCTTGTCACACTTGGTATCAAATTACACTGTGATTACAACAACAGGCACGACTGGGTAGTTTAATTGTACATTAGCAAGGAGGAGGGTTTTTCAGCATGGACTTCAAGGTTTTTTAAGCTATCTAGTATGTGTTTGCACATGGTAAGAAGTACAGAGTTTAAAATTTGTTCTCACAACATATTGAAATACACCTGAAGCTCAGGTCCTTGGAGTCAAAATTCCATTTTTAAGAGACCCAACCTTCCAATGTGGAATTTTATATTTTCTCATTATTGGAAATTCCCTCATCTTTTATTTAGCTGTTAGGCTACAGACACAACTACTTATTCAAAAGAGAAAAGTTTGTTCCATAACAATTCAAATAAACAAAACAGTCATTTTGTTTATTTCATGCCAAATAGTCAGACTGGCTGTTTTCTACTCACCCTTTAAACCCACTGAAATTATCCAGCGTGTTCGTTGTGTGTATACACAGCCAAGACGTGAGGAAGTAAAATTTGATTTTATATAACAACATGCATGGCTAATTTCTGTGTTTCTAGGATATCTTTATTTTTTAAAAGGTCATATTTTCATTTCTTACAACAATGCTTTTTTAAAAATATAGTTTCTCAAGTGGCAGTGTGAGACTGAAGATAATCATGTAAGTAGTCCACTTTTCTTGTATTCATTTATTAAATTAGCAAACTAGTGAGCTCCTGCCTTACTGGTGTTTGGTTCCTTTATTTTTACTCCATTATATCAAAGGCATTCTTCATTCCAAGGGACATGAAATTGATTACCTTAAGCCAGTTCATGCCCTCCAAACCCCTTTGATATAATATTCTTATTTATGGAATATTAATAATATATGACTAAAAATAAAAGTACTCTCTGGTGGTAATCAGTGTTTATGCTTCTGTTGATACTTCAGTCCTCTTCCCAGTGGTCGGATAATAGTACTAATCAAGGTTCTGTTGGTTCTAAGTGACAGACTCCCAAGTCAAATTGGCTTAAACTGAAAGGGAATGTAACTTGATGCAGAACTTGCTGTCTCCAGGCTCTGTTGGGACTAAGGAGCTTAAACGTGGGCAGTAGGGCTGTTGCACCCTCTCCACCTCCCTGCAGTCCTGTTCTGCCTGGCCTTACTCTGCAGACTTGGTCTCCTCATATGGCAAGCCAGATGGACCCTGGCAGAACCTAAACTTCATTTTTCTGAGAAGAATGGTTCTTACTTCCAGTATCTATGTATCTGTCGCTGGAAAGTACCTGGCCTTCCTCTGATTGAAATATATGCCATCATCAGGACTATGTCTGAGCCTGACCAGCCTCCATGATATGCTCATTCCTATGGCTATTGGCAAGTTTCAGTGATTACAGCCCTACCAGGACTCTATGGGTGGGAAGAGGGGTGGTTTCTCCACAGAGATACAGAAACATAATTGACATACTCCCCCACCCCCCCAAACACCAGTTGCCAACAACAGGTTGCATAAAGTCAGGAATTCAGAAAGCTGTTATTATTTGCTCTCTCTCTCTCTGTCTCTCTCTCTCTCCTTTTTAATCTAAACTGTGCAAAACAAAGATATGGCTTGAACCTATTACAGTTCCAGGGAGAAGGGTGTTCCCTTCCCGGGGGAAATCCCCTATGAACCAGTGAAACCCAAAATAAATCAAGGGAAAGAATAGATTGGGAGAAACTGTATTTATTGCTCACAGCTTGCTTGAATTCGCTAGCTAAGCCGGGCCCATCTGTCTCCTCTGTCTCTGCTCTCACTCTGCCCCCATGGCACCCTCTCTACTTCCTGTCAGAACCTTCTGGGAGGAATTGCATTGGCGGGGCCTTAGTGACTAAAAGATGCCAGACCAATTCCAGACCAGGAACGGAGGGGAGGAGAGAATGGCTGTTATCTCTCTACCCCTTTCCCTGGAGGCTGCAGGGGACTGCAGCAGTAAACACCTATTGATAAGTAAATGAACTAAGGGCAGGTGGGAGATTGTGGAAATTCTGCTGTTTACCCACACGTAGCCAGGTTCCTCACCATCCTCATTCTATCCTGTAGTTTGCATCCTGTTTTCATCCCACTTTCTTAGGATTGGTTTAGCTGTCTTTTCATCCATCATTCAAATAACACGTATTTTTTAGGAAACAATTCAAGCCTTCATCTAACACAAATCCTTACATATATAATAAAAGTACTTATATATATATATATATATATTTTCTTATAGCATTGTACCAATCATTTGTTTTAGATGTCTTTTATTCTCAACAATATCATAACTTTCTAAGTATACCTTTTACTTCCTTTGACATAATAATATGGCTGTCCGTAGCCATAGGGGAATGTGTATCTCTCATTTAGCAAGGAGAGAAAGAAAAAGGGACAGAGAGAGAGAGACAGAAAGAGAAAGAGAGAGAGAGGAGACAGACAGAGACAGACAGAGAGGAGAGAGTAATGTTCTGTTTCAAATATCTGAGCAAGGCTTTCTTCCAGTAGCACTAACCCGAACAGGCATTGCCTATCCAAGATAAGATCCCTGGCTAGAGGAGAGGAGTATTTGGTAACCATTAATTTGTATGCCAGTTACCTAAGGCAAAATGAAATAATGAAGCTACTTGCATATATAATCCTGAACTGAATATACAAAGAAAAGTCCAATGTAAATGTAACTAGAGAGGACTGTAATGGAATTAAAGTATTTAATAACTTGGTTAAATGAAATTAAATAAGTAATAGTTAAGATATAATCCCTATATAATTAGAATTAAGAGAGAATATTTTGCAACTTAAATTAATTTTATCTTATTCATAATGATTTTAAATAATATCTAAACAGTTTATCTGATTAGTCCTTGTGTTGTATTATTAAGCCTCATACAAGATTCCTAAAATGAGCAGTATTATATTTTCAAGAGCTGAAACCATTAAGTAATCTGAAGAGCATGGTAAAAAGCCCTGGGTTCCACTGACACAATTCAACATAATGACTCATCATTTTTTCAAAAAAGATTTAAGAATTTGATTTCCTGATCATGACCGAGACATGTGTTTCCTTAAATCTTTATCAAGAGGTAAAAAGTGTCAGAAGAACATGTATAATTTATTGCATATTCCTTCCCCATAATACCTTAGCAATAATTTTCTACACCATGTTACAGTATAAAACTTCTAAAAAGGCAAAAATTCCAAATTAATGGTTCAGTCTTGACTTAAGTGGATTATGTATAGCTTTGAGATAAGATACTTTTTCTATTTGCCCTTCTTCATAGAAGTCCTGTGGAGACCTGATTCTCATAAGCTCCTCTCCCTCCTCTTATTTCAACAAAAAAAACATCTTGCAAGGAGATCCACGCTCAGATTTGAATGATCTCAGACAGCAATACAATCATTATGTCTCTATCTATCTATCTATCTATCTATCTATCTATCTATCTATCTATCTATCCCAATGTCACATATTCTGAGTTAAATATTTTATCCTTTAATTTTCTATGTCAGTTGTCAAAGTATTTGCCTAGAAATCTCTATGTGGATGTATATATGTATACATGTAGAATTATTCATCTCAAGGATACATTGAGCAAAAAATAACTGCTTAAATTCATAAAATTTCAATACAAAAGTATTTTTTCAGTATTTATGAGAAACCCAATCTTTCCACGATGTTATTTCCCACAAACTTCGTTGAAGAGTGATTAGCAGTTTGTTGTTATTATTTTAATGTTTAGAAGTTTGCTCTTTGGTGGGGGAGACTCACTCTCCAAGCTTCTTCAGGAAATTTTGCTCAGCTCCATGCCTCTCATTTTTCCTGCACAGTAAGGCTGAAGGAAATTAGAAACCAGTAGAACAGAACAACTCTAGTAGATTACTTAAGTTGCTAGACTTACTTTTCTTCTTATATGGTTACTAAGAGGCAAAAATTTCTGAATAGAGCAAATATCCTGAATAGAGCAAAATACCGTTAACTGAGAAATATATTTTTTCAGTTGTCCTATTAGAGTTTAAGATCACCAGATTTTTTTTTAAGTAAAACATCTTTAGACACTAATAGATATTACCTATAGGTAAGGCAAATTTACATGGTGATTTATCTTTATTTCTAAATTTTGCATCACACACGGTTTTAACCTGGAATCTGTACCAAATGAGAGGATGAAAATGTTAGAGAAGAGAGTGTATTATTGTATATTCATTCACTGTAATACTTGACCATTACTTCTCTATAACATATTATGATGCTCATTTTCCCAAAAAGCAAGACTGCAAGCAAATACATAGAAATATTGCCAGAAGATTTTCCTTTATTTGAAAAATTTGGCCTCATATAGTATATACAGCAATTGTGTAGCTCTAAAATTTGCAATGTTTATCTAAATCAACAAACTAAGGACATCATTGTCTTTTCCTGTAACTACACAAAAAGTAAAATAATAGTATATTGCTACATATTAGATCACCCAACTTTAAACAGAGTCTGGGAGTTTGAATGTTGAACATTGAATGACCAATACATAACTATATAATCATGAACTATGTCATGTTATGTACTAAAGCACTAAAATAATTTCCTTTAAAATTTTTCAGAAAATTAAAGCCTAGCTCATGATGTTATCTCTAAAAATTAGTATCATTAACTGAGTTTTATGTCTTGGGATAAATCAACTAGGATAAAACATATAGTTAAGGTTTAAAATTTAAAAATAAACTACGTTTGACAGTATTTAAAATTGTCATATACAGAAAGTTTTCATTTCCCAGAAATTTTATTTAACAGATTTTATTTTAAAATGTTTCTAACACATTTCTGTGACTTAGGATTTGGGTTTAAAGATGACCAGTATCCAGCATTCTAATGCTTTTATAATATCAAGAATAAGTAGAAGCTATTTACTAAATTTAACCCTTGCCCACTGCAATTGTATTTTTAAGTAATCACCAAATTTAGATATATTTGCACATCTGTATTTTGCTTTCAAAGATTTGAAATAATTTATGATAGACAAACACCAAAAAATAAAATATTCCCTCTCCAAAAGCTGTAATTAAAGTTGAGGACCACTATTTTATCTTCAGTAATTTTCATACTTCTTGAACCATATTCTGCCAGACCTTAAGTTTCTTTCTAATAGATTGGGCTTCTTGGGAGCCCACATATGCTTTCTTTTACCGTGAGGATATTATTACATAGATAGCTGTAACTTTCTCAGCACTGTTGAAAAGTAAATTCTCTGAGTCAAAACTAAAACAGTATCAAACAGCAGCTGTTAACATCTTTAGCTCCCAATCTAGTAGCTCTGCCTTCTGGCTGAACTACGTTGATCAATAAGGTAATAGAATCCTCTTACCCCTAGGTATTCACAAACTACTTAGACATTAAGAATTAAAGAAAATGTCAAAGCAGGACAGGTCCTTTGTACTATTTACTCTAATTTCAGTTTACAAATAGAAAAAAAAAAAGAGGACGTCCAGTGAATTGGCGTCACATCTAATCTAGAGCCCAGCTCACCTCACTTCCTTGCTCCGGCCCCCAGGCTCTGGCTTCAGCTGTTTTGGGGATGGCATCCCAGGAACATGCACTATTCCCCTAGATTACTTCTGCCCCGCCAATTCATTCAATTCTTTAGCTCATTCTTGTAATAATTTTTTCAGTTACTGTGTTTTCTTTAATTATCCTTGGGAATCTGTCAAAAATCATCTAAAAATTATTCTGCCACCACATGAAAAGGAAGGGATAAAACAAAACACAAATTCTGGGTAGAAGATTTACAGCTTCCAAAGGGAATTAATTTGCATGGAGAAAGTAATTTCAATAAAGAATGGGAGGGTGTGAGATCAAATTTTACTGAGGTCCATGTTGGATAGAAATAATCTTAGTCATTGATGATCAAAAGAGAATTTTTGAAAGATAATGACAATAATGGCAGTAATGTTACACATGTTAGTGAGGTTTTTATTCATATAACATTACTTGATCTTCAGATAATCTAATAGGCAGGTGTTACTAACTTCATGATAGGCATATAAAAATGGAGGCTTAAATTCACTAACTTGCTCTTCAGTAACAAAGCTATTTATTATCAGTTCTCGGATTTGAACCCTGGTGTTCCAACTCCACATCAGAGTTCCAACCTTACTGATCCTTATCCAATATCCACATAAAAAGTACTGTACAAATGCATAAATTCACCCTTTAATATAGTGAATGATTCTTTCCTTATTGTTTGTAATTCATTATCTCATTTGATATTGAGAACAGTCCCATGAATTACACAGGACTATTATAATTATGACTTCTATTTCATTAATGAGGAAACTGAGGGTCAGAAAGTTAAATGATTTAATGAAGGTCACACAGCAGCTATGTGATAGAAACACACTTGATGCTGTTACTCACTCTAAATTCAGCAGATGGGGTTGCAGAATAAGGCAAGTTGTCTACCACTGAAAGTCCATGTGCCTCCAAGAACTTACTTGATCCTGAATTTTTAATTATTGGTTGAACCTATTGCCTTCCAATACCAGAGTTAATTTTTCCCTTAGCAACTCTACAAAGGAATTTTTCTAAGCGAGTTTTATGCCTGTCATTTAAAAAGCACCCTCAGAAACGTCCAATCACTCCAACAGTTAAATATTTGTTCCACAATGACTCAAACACCAATGTGAAGCAGACTAACCCAACATTTGCTTAATCAGCACTTTAAAACTCATTGCTTGTTGATGTTCTGAGGACTAAAATCTGCTTTCCCCTTTGAGTCTTTATGCTGTATAATAGAGATGGCTGAAAGCCATTAAAACAGAACAATCTGTGTATCCTCAAGGCAGAATAAAAATGCAAGCTCATTTTAAGCATGATGCTGTGAAGTTGATGTAATGCTTTTTTTGATTAATCTCCATGTGTATGTTCACTTTATGCAATATGTTATATGACAGTAGCTTTCCAATTAGCAAATTTATTTCTTCTTTAATTCAATGAGGATGAAAGATCTTAAAATCTGCCCTTTTGAAACATGTACATTTCAAGAGGCCCTGTTTCCAAGAAAAGTATAATTTTGAAATATACAATAGATATTCTAATTCAAAAATGGAATTACTTCTGCTTGAACTGGGTCTCTCGAATAATTACAGATTTGTGGTAGCAATAATTTTACTGAAAATAATTAATATTAAGGTCTGAATTTAAAAGTTGTCTCCACATAAACAGGAAAATTTTTATGACTTTGGGGTTGCTTTAAAAACAATATGGAGAATCCAACAGCCAAACAGAGAATTTTCCATTTCCATAAGGTTTCGTGTTGGTGCTGAGTTGGCGCTGAGTGGGCAGCAGGGAATGGGGGGCTGGGCTGGGCTGGGGGAGTGGAAAGAAGGTCGTTAATAAATTGTATGTCCCTGGTAGTTGCATTCCCTTTAGGGACTTTCAGAAACCTCATTTCTGGTGCTGATTCAAGTGCCAGACTACAATTTTCACATTGTAAATTATCCTTGTTTTCTTAAAACTTGAATTATTTTTATTAGCTGGTCACCTGGGATGTGAACAAGAGTCAAGTTAAAACTTTCAGATAAGCAAAGCAGCTGTTGCAATCAGCTTTCTCTTTGTCCTTTTTACCACACACTCTGCTTCCTGCCTTTCTCCATCCAATCTCTCTCTTTCAATCAATCACTCTCTCATATCCCCTTTTCTCCATAAAAAAGTAAAGGCAAAGTGACAGAACACATGAGTTTTAAGAGCAAGCAAGCCCTAATAGATCCACTTTCCATCACAATCAGAGTCTGTTTCTGATAGGTGTCTGGGCAAGTGTTTCGGTGCCCTGTCCTCCAGTACCTTAATCTCAAAGAGTCAACAATGATACACAGAATGTCTTAGTGCCGTGACACAGGGACAATACGGATTTGTTCATAAAATTATCTGAAAGACATTTCCTTCTATATAGAAAAGCTCAATAGTTAAAAATGAAAATGTATTGGAGAACTTTGATCTTTATAGGTAATATTTGCTGATTATAGAAATTGGAAAAATGTATAAAAATAGAAGGAAGACAAAAATGAAATATACCATACAAAGATAACATAATTTTAATGTTTTATTTCCAGTTTTTTGGAATGAATTGTGTACATGTATTTATTTTATATATATATATATATGTATATACTCATTATATATAACTTTCTGTCATTTTTTATTATTATCAGATCATTATAATATTCATATTACACAGTCCTTCTAAGACTGCATAATACCCATAGAATGGATTTCCATTCCATTAAAGGATTTATTTCAGTATTTTCTATTGTTAGATGATTAGTTTATATCCATATATTTCTGTTGAATTTAATATTAAAATTCTGCTCTTTGTGCATAATATTTTAATTTGATATTTCACATTATTTTCTTGGTTACATTCCTCAAAGTGGAATTGGTTGTTTACAGAAGGTGTATACTTTTTAATATGAGAAGAGTATGATTTTACAGAAAATATATATCATAGCTATGGACCATTCTACATCAATAGAATACTGATATGCTATTACCTTACTATTTAGAGTGTGAAATAATTAGCTTTATCAATGAAAAGCTAGTGGCACCTCACATTATTAGGTTGTTACAAACAACCAGAAACTCCCATCAAATGTTTAATGATAAGCATTCTATCTTATGAAGAATACTGATTCATCAGAGGACAACTTGAGAACTAAATGGTTAGGTATCTACAAGCCATACCCCAATTTTTTAAAGATTTTAAGCATTTTTATCTTGGACATCTTATGGGAAAGGATGATAAAGATGGCACACATCTTTGCTTCAGATCATTTTAAAAGGCCAGACCAGAACCAACAACTAAAACTATAAGGAAATAGCTTCTAGTTCATTCAGTGGAGATCTTTATAGAATTAGCAGTCATCAAACTGCTATGAGCTGCCTTTATAGACCATAGATCCTTCAAACATAGTGATCTGCTTTATGTATAAGGGCCTTGTGTCCTGTGTGAGAGGATGAGCTCAAGGCCTCTTTCCCAATAGAAAAGTTGGCAATTCTAAGACTCTTAAAGACATTTAAAATATTCCTGAATACTTACTTTTAAACATTTTGCTAAAACCTTTTTCAATTTAATATTTAATAATAAGTCTGGCCAACTGGATATAGTGAACAAATCTTTACGTAGAAGGGTCCCACATTCTAACTGAAAGCAACTTTTCCAGCTCTCTCATTTCTCTCTGTTCTGGTAAAACTCCATGAACAAAATGGAAAGAAATGGTCAAGGTTATGATTTCTCAGCATTACACTCTAGAAATAAAATACAAATCTCTTCTTCCTGCAGCACTGAATAATTATATCATTTCATGAAAATGCTTTGGGTAACATTTTAGAGTTTCACAGAATGCAAGCACATCAGATAAAAATAAGAGAAATTATAAGTGAGGAAAAGATAAACTTATAATTATGTGTTATCATCAAACTCTTACCTATAGAATATTCATGATCTTTTGTGCAGAATACATGGGTTACACAAGCCTTTATAATCCTAAAGACCTATCTTCCAGTTGGAATTGTAAGATGCAATTATTACTCACCCTACTTACTGGGGCGTACCAACCAAAGAGCTAGCCAAACATTTTCTTCTTGCATTCCTAAAATAGTTTGAGGAAACCCCTTGAGGTCCAATATCTGATTCTTCAGAATATCTTGGGAGAAGAAAAAAGGAAGTCAGAAAAAGTCATACATATTCTGACACAAAAATAAATAAACACGGTTCTAAAAGTGAAAAAAAAAATGATGGATAAGGACAAACATGCCCTCAGAACTATAATGTGTTTGGCCTTAAGAACTTAAAGGCGACAAGGGATTTTATACCAAGAGGTGACAAATTCCTCTTGGATGGGAAAAGATATATAAAATGCTGCTTTGTAAGCATTCATTTTAACCAGAAAGGATTTTCTCATTCAGTGGTAATACACACTGTGTGGTAAACGATAGAAGAGACAGCTACTCAAGCATATTCCACTGCATTCATCTAGAGGCCAAAGCCACCAGCATAATCTCTACCCAGTTAAAATAAGGTCTTTTGGTTTCAGAATGGCCACACAGATGCCACCCATCTGCTGGTGGGTGGGAAGCAGCTTCTTCACTCCGTTGACCCACCTCAGGGATGTGGAGCATGAGCACCCCACTGAACGAGCCTGTTCCTTGAAGTGCAGCCGCCTCAGTGCTGCGGTTTATTATACCTTGCACCTGGACCAGCACCTCCGTGATGTTCCTCGCTTATTCTCTCTGCCATGGCTAGCTGGCATCAAGGTTTTTGTTTGTTTGTTTGCCTACTTGCAATTGGAATATGACATCTTATTTTATCTCCTTGCTCATTCCTAGGTCACTGAGCATCACAGGAGGGCAAAGGAATCACAAAGAATTAAGGATACATAAATGCAAAAAAAAGTCTGATCCTCAAAACATTTGAGAATAATAAGCTCTGAGAAGAGAATAAATTACCTATATTTGGGGAATGGTTAACTCCCTAAGGCCACTTAGCGCCTTTTCCCAAGCACTGGTTCAAAGACCAACATTAGTCAACGATTCCGCTGTTATTCTTCCATGAGAAAGCATATTCGAGTTTATTGGGTCATAAAGCAATTATAAAGATTATATTAAGTCATTATAAAAATGATTGCCTTTCCTCGATGATAGCAATTATGATTGCCTTTCACATCTCTTCATTTTCTGCATGTGGGATGCCATACATAGTGTTGTACTCACTTCTTTCAGTTTGTCTTTAGCCCTCTACCCCTATTCTCAGAGAAAAGTCACCACCAGTACAGTTGAGAGTACCAGGTCAGGACGGGAAGATGATGCCACAGTACTCAGGGTAGCAATAGGACTAAACTCAAACTGCAAGAGAATGAGAGCTGGAAGGATAGTAGTGAGGTTGGGAGGAGAGTGGGAGGCAGAATCCATGCCAAAGTTCTAACCATTGCAGGGGAGAAAAAAACAGAGTAATTCAAAAGACAAGTGTTGAGTGAAAGTAAGAGTTAAGAAATCTGGAAAACTTCACTATTCTGTAAAAAATAATATGTGACCACACAATTAAATTTTCTTATTTCTAACAAGTGTAATATTTCAAAAACAGGGCAGTATTCCAGCATATCTCTTCTAACACAATATAAAAATATAGTAGGTGGAAGAGTTAACTTGCTTGCATAATATAAAATATGCATTCACTTATTACTGACAAGAAAAGGTTACATTAAAAAAATTTTCAAGAACCATCTATGTACATGTATGTTGAGATAAAAACTTAGCTCTAACATGCTTAAAATCAGATTCCACTTTGTTATTAATCTCCCCTCTCCTTTCCCTGTACAAAAGCCCTCTGCTTTGCCAGCTGTATACCATATTGAATCAACTTGTCTTGAATCATTCACCTATTCTGCAAGTTTGCTCCATAATTCCCACAGATATTTCAATTTAGATTATACCTACATGTATATAACTCACATATGGCCACCTCTCTGGCAAATGCTGTTTCTAATCCTCTGTCAACATGCTTGTTTGGAGATGATTCCCTGAAACTCACATCTCACATTTTTGCCCCATGTTACTAAGTAAGTGCCATCCTGTATGTCAATAGTTTAAAATATTCCTGTGCCTCATAATTACTACTTTGTAAGATGCTATGCTGCATGTAAATAAGGACCTTTTAACTCACACAATTACTTTGTTGACCTTTTACAAGAATGTGTATCTAACATCTATCACAGCACTTATTACATGTATTCTAGTTAGCTGTCTGATATCTCTGGCCCAGATCAGACTACAGGATCTGCTTTGTCTCTCTGTCACAATACCTGGCATATGAACATGATGTTCACTGAATGAATGCATGAACATTGGCAATGTATGCCTGAAAAACATACTTTCACTTGGTTTGAATTCAATGCCAGGATTACCAAAGAAAGTAAGAATATAATTTAACAGCAGTCAAAGGCTAGAATGGAACCATAGATTATTTTTTACTCAAAAACACATTTTTGTTATCCACGTAGGCACATGAAAATTGACAGCAAGATTTATAATATTAAATGTTATAAAAACAGTAAAATTGTCTGATTCAGACTTTCCCCTTATATACTCAACCACTTTTCTGCCTTTCTGGTTGTTTGAAACTTTGTAGCCTGATATAATTGTTAATGATAAGCAGAATCAACACTCCTTTTTGAATAAGATGTAATGAGAGATTTTATGAGGAAATTAAAACATTAATTTTAAATTGGAATACAATTTTTAAATGGTTGTTTTATAGCTATACACGTATTTTGTACATTACAAATATCCTATTCCACTCTAAATTGAAAAACACTGAAAACACATTCAATCTAATTATAGTTGTCATTTTAAGACTATGTACTATATTTTTCAATGTAGACCCAAAATAGAGAAACAAAGAATGGGTAGCTGGGGATTGTTTAATTGTGTCACCTTGGTTAACTATATCTCTTATTACACAGGTGGCAAATGAATTTTAACAATTAAAAGTTGAACAATTAAAAATTTCAGGCCTTGACTACTGTCTCAAGACAAAAATAGCACAATATAAACCCATGAAATGGAGGCCAGTTAGGTCTTTTCCAAGCCCTGATGAAGTCTCTTTAATAAAATGGAAGGAAGGAATTCTGAGCTGCTCAACAAAATTCTTGTTTTTAAAAAATGATCTTAAAAGCTTATGCACCCTTTCTGTGCATTACATTCTGAAGTCCTAACCACTAATTATTGGATGTGTGATTCAAGAAGACCTATGGCATATCTATATACTGGGCATATGTTTAACTAATAATCAAATCCTTATAAGCACTAAATAACCTTCTACCAAAGAACAAACATATACACATATTTCTTATTGCTGAAAGTTTCACTTGTAGTTTGTTGAATTTTACTTTGTAGATAAAAATGGACTAAATATTTTGTTTTTTTAAATCTCATTGCAAGCAGTAGGAGAATTTCCACTTCATTGCTACAATTTAGAGGCCACTTAGAAGAGTATTTTCATATTATGCCCAAGGAAAGCTGAAGAACTGCTATTTCTAATAAGAAAAAAATTTATTTAAAACTTTCCCCCACATTAAAAAGTCACAATCTATCTGAGACTGGAAAATGACCTTAACTCAATTGTATTCTATTTATATTTTAATTTCTTGCGGAGCTTTGAATAGTATCATGGATCCTCGCCCAATTAATTATGTCAATATTTGCAAGAGCAGTTAGTAAACACATATTGATGCAATATGATGTTGGGGCAGAAGGACATTGTACTCCAGGGAGAAAAGAATTGTATACTTCATTTTAATTCAATCTTGATCAATGAGATTATCATCGTAATATCTCATAGAATTCTACTTCATAATTGGTATCTATGGTAAATGGTGTTGGTTGATCTAGTCAAACCATTCTAATGTCTCCAACACGTACATGCATACCTTGCTAATAGAACTCTCTTAGTCCAGGATGTTCTGACATGGTAAGCCCTTCTGAAAGGAAAGGAGTGACACACAGCAGCAATTCACCGGAGAATTCTGCTTTATTAGGGAAAGGTGCTGGGTTATATAGGAAGGGGCATGAGCTGATTGAGGTGTCACTTCTATGGGGCTGGTGGCTATTGGCTAGGTGCTGGGATTGGGAGGGGGGCGAGGGGTGATTGGGCTTCAGGTGGCGCTGGCGGGAACCGAGGACACAGAAGAGAAGCAGAAAGTTCGCCATTTTATGGGTGGGGGCCCTTCATTCCCCCCTTTCTTCTCTATGGGGTTGTGGACGTTGCTTTCTCTCTGACTGCTTCCTGCTGAACGGGGGCGGAGAAGGGAGTGAGGGCTTGAGGACTGGGAGGAAAGGGTTGATAGGACTCCCCACAGTAAGGACCAGTAGATGTGGACTTCTTCAGGTTGGAAATCAATGAAGGTTCCCTGTAACCATAGGTTGAGGACTTGTTGATTCTAATGGTGCCAAGAGGATACGGGTGCCAGAAGCCAGGCGTCTGCGGCCATTGTTTCCAGGAACAGTTTCCAGCGGAGAGAGGGGTCCATCTCAGCGTGTGGTGAGGAGGTTACATGAGGGTGAGGGATCTTCTGTGGCTAAAAGCTGGTAGTTCCTGAGTAAAAGCTGTTTGAAAGTTTGATTAGAGATTTTACCGACTTGGGATTTGATAAACTTTACTATACAAGGTAAGAAGAGACAGGCGAGAAGAATGATTATTATAGGGCCTGCAATTGGCCACAGCCAGGTAAGGAAGGGGTTTGTTAGTATTGAAGAGAATGGGTTGGAGGAGTAATACTGTGGGTACCGGGAGTTATTCATGTCAATGAGGGCAGTAATTTTTGTTTGATGCTGTGTGTAAGTCTGTCTGACTTTGAATCGCCATACAAAGGAGGCTGGGGTGGCGGGGAAGACAATAGGAATGAGGAAAAAAAGCGAGAGAGAGCGAGGGAGCAGTAAAGGAGGAAAAAGTCATGATTCGGGTATGGATGGCAAAGGGGGTGAATGGGATTTTGGAGGAAAGAGGACAGTAAGGTCAGGAGTCTGGAGGGAGGGAGAGTCTGTAAACTTTTGTAGGTTAAGAGATCCTTTAGGTGATGTGGGGACAGAATGGTAAGGGGCGCCCCGAATGTCAGTTTATGAGCTTCCTTCTGCAAGAGCTGTCCAGCTGCTAATGCCCGTAGGCAGGGGGCCCATCCCCAAACTGTGGGGTCTAATTGCTTGCAAAGATAAGCTACTGGGGCAAAGGATGGGCCATAATATTGGCCTAGGACTCCTAGAGCTTGACTTGACCTCTCATGAATGTATAATGAGAAGGGCTTCGACAAATCAGGAAGATGGAGAGCTGGGGCTTCCACAAGGGCTCCACAGAGCTTAATGAAGGAGTGTCGGGGTGAGGAGGATAATGGTTCTTCAGGGGGGCCCTTGCTGAGGTCGTATAGGGGTCTTGCCAACAGGGAGAATTTAGGGATCCAAGCTCTAAAATACCCAGCCAGGCTTAGAAAGGAAAGGATTTCTGTCTTGGTTTTGGGAACGGGCAGGTCAGAGAGGAGCCGTTTTCTGTCTAAGGTAATGGACTTTCTTTGTTGAGATAAAAGAAATCAGAGGTAATTATAGAAGGGGAAGAGATTTGAGCTCTGACAGGGGATACCCGGTAACCTCTGGAAGCTAGAAGGTTAAGTAGGGAGGCAGTGTCAACTTGAGACTGTTCCCACGAGGGACTGCAGAGTAGAAGATCGTCCACGTATTGTAATAAGGTGGACTCAGAGTGATCATGATGAAACTGTTTGAGGTCCTGAGCTAGGACCTGTCTAAAAATATGGGGACTATCTCGGAAGCCTTGAGGCAAAACTGTCCAAGTGAGTTGTTCAGAACGTCTTGTGTATGGGTCCGTCCAGGTGAAGGTGAAAAAATCTTGGGAGGAGGGGTCCAGAGGGATAGAAAAAAACACGTCCTTGAGATCTAGGACTGAGAAGTGGGAGGCTGAGGCAGAGATCTGCGATAAAAGGGTGTATGGATTTGGGACTAAGGGATGGATAGGGATGATGGCCATGTTAATGAGGCGAAGGTCTTGGACAAGGCGGAAAGATCCATTGGTTTTTTTAACAGCTAATATGGGGGTATTAAACGGGGAGTGAGTGGGTCTGAGGTAATTTTTGTTTAAAAGATTTTGAATGATGGGTTGGAGGCCTATGAGGGCTGAAGTGGTTGGGGGGTACTGGGCCTGACAGATATACTGAGAGGGGTTATGTAATTTGATAGAGGCAGGAGGACATAGAGCCATGGAGGAGCTTGTAGTGTCCCAAACTTTGGGATTTACAGGGTGTATTAGGGCGGAACTGGAACTTTCACTGGGTAGAGGGGGGTCGTCAGCTATGAGGGCCATCAGAAAGGGAGTACTGGGGGCTGTGGGAGTGGATATAGTTATGGAAACATGGAGGAGAGAAAGGATGTCCTGTCCTAGTAAGGGGATGGAACACTGGGGCATAACCTGGAAGGAGTGGGAGAAAGGTATGGGATTGTCTTGGATTGTGCATAAAAGGGGGGGGTTTAATGGGAAAATCTGTTTACCTCCTACCCCGACTATAGAAGTAATGGCAGGCATGGTAGGGCCCCAGTATTACCGCAAGACTGAGAAGGTGGCTCCTGTGTCTAGGAGGAAGGAGATGGGGCGACCGTCTACTATTAAAGTAACCCTGGGCTCCTGTTTGGTGATGGAAATGGTCGGGCGAGAAGCCCCCGGGCCCCGTCAATCTTCTTCTGCCAGCCCCACTACGGAGAGCTTAGGATGGGGGTTGTTCGTCCAGCCTCCCCTTTGGGTGGTTGGGCAATCAGACTCCCAGTGGCCCTTTTTGTGGCATCTGGGGCATGGGGTGGTAGGAGATCTGGGAGAGGGGCATGCCCTTGACCAATGTCCTTCTTGTCCGCACTTGAAACAAGCTCCTGGGGAGGGCTTGTTTGTAGAGGGGCGCCTATGTTGTGGTTTTATCAGCTGGGCCAACATTTGGAAATTGGCCTTATCAGCCTTTTGTTTATGGCGTTCTTTCTCCTCCTCCTGGTTATGGAAGACTTTAAAGGCCACTGTTAGGATCTCAGTCTGTGGGGTAGCAGGGCCCTGTTCTAACTTTTTGAGTTTAGCTTTAATGTCGGGGTAGCTTTGAGCCAGGAAGTATGTCATAAGGACATGTCTCCCGTCAGGCGTTTCTGGGTCCAGGCTGGTAACTGTAATAGGGCTTGGGTGAGTCTGTCTAAGAACTCAGAGGGTGTCTCCTCCCTCCTTTGAATTATGTCTTGGAGCTTTTGAAAATTGACTACTTTACGAGCTGCCTTTTTCAGACCTGTTATTAAGCAGGAGGCAAAAATATCTTGAGAGCGGAGACCCACAGCGATGTTATAATCCCAGTGTGGGTCTTGTTCAGGGACAGCGGTGGGGCCAGGGGGATAGGTGGGGTCAGTCCTTTGGGTTTCGGTGGTGTGCGTTTGGGCGAAGTCCCAAACTCGTCTGCGCTCTTCAGGAAGGAGGGTATTGGCCAGCAGCATGAAAATGTCATGATGTGTGAGGCTGTATGACTGGAGGGTCCATTGAAACTCCTTGATATATGTCGTGGGATCAGTGGAAAAGGAGCCTAGGCGTTTCTCCAGTTGGGCTAAATCTCCTAAGGAGAAAGGGACGTGAACGCGCACGATGCCTTTAGATCCTGCTACTTCTCAAAGGGGGGCAATAATTTTGGGAGGCCCTCAAGACCGAGTCTGAGGAGGACTGAAGGGTTCTGGCTCAGTCTGTGGGGGAGAAACAGGTGATGGGGGCAAAGACGCGATAATTTTGGGAGGCTTTTGGGACCGAATCTGAGGGGGGCTGAAGGGTTCAGGCTCAGTCTGTGGGGGAGAAACAGGTGCTGGGGGCAAAGACAGAGGAGGCTCCTGGAAATTAGTTGGAGGGGGGCTGAAAGGCTCAGGCTTGAACTGTAAGGGGGGTGAGGTGGGGGAGGAGATGGTGGTGGAGGAAGGGGGAGGGGCTGTTGTGGGAGAGGAGGGGGAGGCGGCCGCAGCGGAAGAGGGTGGAGGGGTTGTAGGAGGGGGAAGAAAGTGAAAGGGAGGCTTCTGCGGGGGAGACGGCTTGCAGGCTAGGAGAACATGGGGGGAGGCGGGGGGAGGAGGCGGAAAGCTTCTATATAGGGAATCTCCTTCCAGTTTTTCAGGCGCTGGCAGTAGTTAAAGAGATCGCGAGTGATGTCAGGATCAAGAGTTCCCCCTGCGGGCCATTGGTTGTTGTCTAGGGGGTATGTCGGCCAATCTTGGGAGCAGTATTTGCGGAGAAGTTTTGGTTTTATATCAGGCGTCAGGGAGAGGGTGGCTAGATGCTTGAGCAGGCATTCAAGAGGTGAACTTCCAGGGAGGGATGAGGAGGCTCCCATGGCTAAAGGACAGAGAAGGAGAAAAACAGGGGAAGACGAATGGAGACCCTCGGACTGGGAGCAGACGGCAAGGAGACAAAGGGCGTCCCCGGTGATCCTTGGTGGTCTGCGGAAACTCGTATACGAGTCGGTTTCTTAGGAAGTGTGGGTCGTCACCCAGGCTTCTCTAGGAAGGCAGAGTGCCAGAGTCCGAGGAACCTAGTACTGGGAGTTTTCAGCGGAAGGAATTTTCGGCGGAAGGAACGGAAGGAGGAGGGGGGAGGAAAAAGGGAGCGTTCTCATCCGCAAAGGAGTCACCTCGCTTATGGCTGTTGGGGGAGGGGCCTGAGGGTCCGCCGCAGCCGTGAAGGCCTAAGGTGGGGAGAGTTCCCTCCTCGTCCCCGAGCGTCAGGGCCTTGCCGGACGATCACGGTCAATGGCGCTGCGATAGCTCGGGGAAGAGTGGCCCACCCCAGGGGAAAACTTACCCAAAGGCCAGAGAGGAGTGGTGAGTGTGAGGAGCCAGCGGTGGAAAAAGAGGACGAGGGCAAGCTGCTGCTGGTGTCGGGGGGAAGATGGGGCCCAGTTGGGGTTTCCCGTCTCCCAGGTTTCGGCACCAATGAAAGGAAAGGAGTGACACACAGCAGCAATTCACCAGAGAATTCCTCTTTATTAGGGAAAGGTGCTGGGTTATATGGGAAGGGGCATGGGGTGATTATGGTGTTACTTCTACGGGGCTGGTGGCTATTGGCTAGGTGCTGGGATTAGGGGGGCGAGGGGTGATTGGTCTTCAGATGGCGCCGGCAGGAACCGAGGACCCAGAAGAGAAGCAGGAAGTTCGCCATCTTATGGGTGGGGGCCCTTCACCTTCCCCTATTTTCAAGAGGTAAATCATATTTGGTCTCAATCAGTCAAGAAAAACATATGCACTACCATGAATGATCTTATGGGGGTCATACTATTCATTCCCGGAAATGAGACATAAAATAGGCAAAGAGCTCTGGGAGTAAAAGGGGGAAGATTATTTCCTGGTAAGTTAGATCATAGTAGAAATTGCCTTTTTTCTACCAATTGTATTTCTTCCTGATTGTGTGATACCATAATCCTTGAAATCACTACAGCAATCTTGTGTCCATGAGTTGAAAATTTACAGGAAGGATAAAAAACCAAAATGCTGAGATAAGTAAAATGAAAGAATAGAAAAAGCCTAAGTCATTGTACTGCCTCCAGGACTACCAGAATCCTTTTTTTTTCCCCAAAAATACTCTATTACTTGCATCTAAACACACACTAATACAAAATTCATATTAAGTGTTAGAAAATTAAAAGCTGAAACAATAGGAAAATATATCCAATCTTGTTATTATGGTTGAAAATGGGGACTAATTTCCCTTTGATGTCATCATGCACAAATTTAATTATTGCTTCAGTTGATGACAAGAGCCATCAAGTCACTCCAATTATCAGTTGCCCTCAAACACAAGCAATACTGAAGTTGACATGCAACATCAGGGGATGTCATAGTAAAAAACCATGTGCCTGCTCTGTGACCTTGTTGTCCTTTGTCATTTCACCAGGTGAACAGACCCTAAGAATTGGACTCTCCCCTACCACTGATATGAACACTATAGAATGAATAAGTCAGCGAGAAACTTTGGTGAATTTACTGAAGCATCCCTTTATTGATATCAAGTAATTCAAGAAACAACTCCAGAAATTTAGCTACAAAATTAATGATGATTTAAGTTATCAAAGTAAAATACCTAGGAGAAGGGGTAGCGTTTTCAGTTCTTGTCTTTCTTCTCTAGAGTTCATAGATTTTTTTGAGTTGATAGTGGAAGATATCCCAGTATCACACAGTTTTCGTCATGGTAAAATGTAAGGTCCAATAAGTACTGATATAAGAATAATTATGATGGGACAAAAGAACAGAATTTTTTTTCTTTTAAATAATTATTTTTTATTGAAGGGTAGTTGACACACAGTATTACATTACATGAGTTTCAAGTGTACAACACAGTGGTAGAACATTTATATACATAATTCTAGGTTCCAGCTATCACCCTACCAGGCTGTTACAATATCTTGACTATATTCCTTATGCTATACATTACATCCCGGTTACTAATTTATTTTACCATTGGAAGTCTGTCCTTTTTTTTTTTTTGTGAGGGCATCTCTCATATTTATTGATCAAATGGTTGTTAACGACAATAAAATTCTGTATAGGGGAGTCAATGCTCAATGCACAATCATTAATCCACCCCAAGCCTAATTTTTGTCAGTCTCCAATCTTCTGAGGCATAACAAACAAGTTTTTACATGTAGAACAAATTCTTACATAATGAATAAGTTACATAGTGAACAGTACAAGGGCAGTCATCACAGAAACTTTCGGTTTTGCTCATGCATTATGAACTCTAAACAGTCAGTTCAAATATGAATACTCATTTGGTTTTTATACTTGATTTATATGTGGATACCACATTTCTCTCTTTATTATTATTATTTTTAATAAAATGCTGAAGTGGTAGGTAGATACAAGATAAAGGTAGAAAACATAGTTTAGTGTTGTAAGAGAGCACATGTAGATGATCAGGTGTGTGCCTGTAGACTATGTGTTAATCCAAGCTAGATTAGGGCAATAAAACATCCACGTATGCAGAACATTTCTCTCAGAACGGGGGGGTGAGGTTCTAAGCCTCACCTCTGTTGATCCCCAATTTCTCACCTGATGGCCCCCCTGCGACTGTGCCTGTCTTAGGTTGTTCCTCCCTTGAGGAATCTTACCCGTCTCTGGCTAACCAGTCATCTTCCGGGGCCATACAGGGAAATGTGAAGTTGGTAAGTGAGAGAGAAGCCTTATTGTTTGAAAAAGTTAGCTTTTTACTTCTTTGCATATTTATGCCCTGTGGCTTCTATGCCCAGCATTTGTCTTGAGGTATCTTTACCACTTGGAAGAATTATGATACTCGGTAAATTTGATATGAGGCACGAATTCTATTTAAGGGTTGTAATTAGGAAGGAAGAAGAAAAGCTATAGAAGTAGCAGGCGGAAGAAAACATGGGAAGATTGATTATTTCTTTGATATATCTTCTTGTAGAGTAACTTCAGCATGTACAGGTTTTAAGCTACTACTTAAATTGCGCACACACATTAACATAATAGGAGTATAGTTACATAACCAAAGCATATCTGTAATTACCAGCCATCTGCAGTGAAACCAAGAAAACCAGTTAGGCACCTTAGGCATTTGTGAAAACTTATCTATGATATGGTGGATATTGTCCAACTGAACTTGAACAGTCTGAGAGAAATCAGACAAATTAAAACAACCCATTCCTGGGGACAGTTCACATGCCATATGTTCTTTTAACAGTAAATAGTTTGTAGTTGTAAGACTTTGGAGCGCTACAATTTGCACTTCTCCAAATTCTTGGTTGAGTTCCAACAGTATAGATCCAGTCCAATTTTGTTGTTTTACTGTATGCACAGGCCAGCTTAGATATCTCCTTCCTCATTCCCATGGCAAGTCCAGGAACTGGTGGGATGAGTGCATCTACAGCTGTAGCAGTGCGTGGATCTTTGTTGGGGTTTTTTGATGATCATCTTCTGGCATGAGTCTTCCAGAGAGTGCAGATGTTGGAAGTTCTTTTTCATATCGTATCTTAGTTCATTTTGGGGGTAGCCCAATTAGGCTTTGATCCTCTGTATAAACACAAACAGACCCTTTGCCTACACTTTTATATGCCCTTTATACCCTTGTGTAGAACTCGTTGGAGGTTACCACACAGGAACTGCCCTTTTTTTTTTTTTTTTCTATCACTAATCTACACTTACATGACGAATATTATGTTTACTAGGCTCTCCCCTATAAACCCCTTTACAGTCACTGTCCATCAGCATAGCAAAATGTTGTAGAATCACTACTTGCCTTCTCTGTGTTGTACAGCCCTCCCTTTTCTCCTACCCCCCCATACATGTTAATCTTAATACCCCCCTACTTCTCCCCCCCTTATCCCTCCCTACCCACCCATCCTCCCCAGTCCCTTTCCCTTTGGTACCTGTTAGTCCATTCTTGAGTTCTGTGATTCTGCTGCTGTTTTGTTCCTTCAGTTTTTCCTTTGTTCTTATATTCCACAGATAAGTGAAATCATTTGGTATTTCTCTTTCTCCGCTTGGCTTGTTTCACTGAGCATAATACCCTCCAGCTCCATCCATGTTGCTGCAAATGATTGGATTTGCCCTTTTCTTATGGCTGAGTAGTATTCCATTGTGTATATGTACCACATCTTCTTTATCCATTCATCTATTGATGGACATTTAGGTTGCTTCCAATTCTTGGCTATTGTAAATAGTGCTGCAATAAACATAGGGGTGCATCTGTCTTTCTCAAACTTGATTGCTGCGTTCTTAGGGTAAATTCCTAGGAGTGGAATTCCTGGGTCACATGGTAAGTCTGTTTTGAGCATTTTGATGTACCTCCATACTGCTTTCCACAATGGTTGAACTAACTTACATTCCCACCAGCAGTGTAGGAGGGTTCCCCTTTCTCCACAGCCTCGCCAACATTTGTTGTTGTTTGTCTTTTGGATGGCAGCCATCCTTACTGGTGTGAGGTGATACCTCATTGTAGTTTTAATTTGCATTTCTCTGATAATTAGCGATGTGGAGCATCTTTTCATGTGTCTGTTGGCCATCTGTAATTCTTTTTTGGAGAACTGTCTCTTCAGTTCCTCTGCCCATTTTTTAATTGGGTTATTTGTTTTTTGATTGTTGAGGCGTGAGAGCTCCTTATATATTCTGGACGTCAAGCCTTTATCGGATGTGTCATTTTCAAATATATTCTCCCATACTGTAGGGATCCTTCTTGTTCTATTGATGGTGTCTTTTGCTGTACAGAAGCTTTTCAGCTTAATATAGTCCCACTTACTCATTTTTGCTGTTGTTTTCCTTGCCCGGGGAGATATGTTCAAGAACAGGTCACTCATGTTTATGTCTAAGAGGTTTGTGCCTATGTTTTCTTCCAAGAGTTTAATGGTTTCATGGTTTACATTCAGGTCTTTGATCCATTTTGAGTTTACTTTTGTATATGGGGTTAGACAATGGTCCAGTTTCATTCTCCTACATGTAGCTGTCCAGTTTTGCCAGCACCACCTGTTGAAGAGACTGTCATTTTGCCATTGTATGTCCATGGCTCCTTTATCAAATATTAATTGACCATATATGTCTGGGTTAATGTCTGCATTCTCTAGTCTGTTCCATTGGTCTGTGGCTCTGCTCTTGTGCCAGTACCAAATTGTCTTGATTACTATGGCTTTATAGTACAGCTTGAAGTTGGGGAGTGAGATCCCCCCTACTTTATTCTTCTTTCTCAGGATTGCTTTGGCTATTCGGGGTCTTTGGTGGTTCCATATGAATTTTTGAATTATTTGTTCCAGTTCCTTGAAGAATGTTGCTGGTAGTTTCATAGGGATTGCATCAAATCTGTATATTGCTTTGGGCAGGATGGCCATTTTAACGATATTAATTCTTCCTAGCCACAAGCATGGGATGAGTTTCCATCTGTTAGTGTCCCCTTTAATTTCTCTTAAGAGTGACTTGTAGTTTTCAGAGTATAAGTCTTTCACTTCTTTGGTTAGGTTTATTCCTAGGTATTTTATTTTTTTTGATGCAATTGTGAATGGAGTTGTTTTCCTGATTTCTCTTTCTGTTGGTTCATTGTTAGTATATCGGGAAGCCACAGATTTCTGTGTGTTGATTTTGTATCCTGCAACTTTGCTGTATTCCGATATCAGTTCTAGTAGTTTTGGGGTGGATTCTTTAGGGTTTTTTATGTACAGTATCATGTCATCTGCAAATAGTGACAGTTTAACTTCATCTTTACCAATCTGGATTCCTTGTATTTCTTTATTTTGTCTGATTGCCGTAGCTAGGACCTCCAGTACTATGTTAAATAACAGTGGAGAGTGTGGGCATCCCTGTCTAGTTCCCGATCTCAGCGGAAATGCTTTCAGCTTCTCGCTGTTCAATATAATGTTGGCTGTGGGTTTATCATAGATGGCCTTTATTATGTTGAGGTACTTGCCCTCTATTCCCATTTTGCTGAGAATTTTTAACATGAATGGATGTTGAACTTTGTCAAATGCTTTTTCAGCATCTATGGAGATGATCATGTGGTTTTTGTCTTTCTTTTTGTTGATGTGGTGGATGATGTTGATGGACTTTCGAATGTTGTACCATCCTTGCATCCCTGGGATGAATCCCACTTGGTCATGGTGTATGATCCTTTTGATGTATTTTTGAATTCGGTTTGCTAATATTTTGTTGAGTATTTTTGAATCTACGTTCATCAGGGATATTGGTCTGTAGTTTTCTTTTTTGGTGGGGTCTTTGCCTGGTTTTGGTATTAGGGTGATGTTGGCTTCATAGAATGAGTTTGGGAGTATCCCCTCCTCCTCTATTTTTTGGAAAACTTTAAGGAGAATGGGTATTATGTCTTCCCTGTATGTCTGATAAAATTCCGAGGTAAATCCATCTGGCCCGGGGGTTTTGTTCTTTGGTAGTTTTTTGATTACCTCTTCAATTTCGTTGCTGGTAATTGGTCTGTTTAGATTTTCTGTTTCTTCCTGGGTCAATCTTGGAAGGTTATATTTTTCTAGGAAGTTGTCCATTTCTCCTAGGTTTCCCAGCTTGTTAGCATATAGGTTTTCATAGTATTCTCCAATAATTCTTTGCATTTCCGTGGGGTCCGTCGTGATTTTTCCTTTCTCGTTTCTGATACTGTTGATTTGTGTTGATTCTCTTTTCTTCTTAATAAGTCTGGCTAGAGGCTTATCTATTTTGTTTATTTTCTCGAAGAACCAGCTCTTGGTTTCATTGATTTTTGCTATTGTTTTATTCTTCTCAATTTTATTTATTTCTTCTCTGATCTTTATTATGTCCCTCCTTCTGCTGACCTTAGGCCTCATCTGTTCTTCTTTTTCCAATTTCGATAATTGTGACATTAGACCATTCATTTGGGATTGCTCTTCCTTTTTTAAATATGCTTGGATTGCTATATACTTTCCTCTTAAGACTGCTTTTGCTGTGTCCCACAGAAGTTGGGGCTTAGTGTTGTTGTTGTCATTTGTTTCCATATATTGCTGGATCTCCATTTTGATTTGGTCATTGATCCATTGATTATTTAGGAGCGTGTTGTTAAGCCTCCATGTGTTTGTGAGCCTCTTTGCTTTCTTTGTACAGTTTATTTCTAGTTTTATGCCTTTGTGGTCTGAGTCATTGATCCATTGATTATTTAGGAGCGTGTTGTTAAGCCTCCATGTGTTTGTGAGCCTCTTTGCTTTCTTTGTACAGTTTATTTCTAGTTTTATGCCTTTGTGGTCTGAAAAGTTGGTTGGTAGGATTTCAATCTTTTGGAATTTTCTGAGGCTCTTTTTGTGGCCTAGTATGTGGTCTATTCTGGAGAATGTTCCATGTGCACTTGAGAAGAAGGTATATCCCGCTGCTTTTGGATGTAGAGTTCTATAGATGTCTATTAGGTCCATCTGCTCTACTGTGTTGTTCAGTGCTTCCGTGTCCTTACTTATTTTCTGCCCAGTGGATCTATCCTTTGGGGTGAGTGGTGTGTTGAAGTCTCCTAGAATGAATGCATTGCAGTCTATATCCCCCTTTAGTTCTGTTAGTATTTGTTTCACATATGCTGGTGCTCCTGTGTTGGGTGCATATATATTTAGAATGGTTATATCCTCTTGTTTGACTGAGCCCTTTATCATTATGTAGTGTCCTTCTTTATCTCTTGTTACTTTCTTTGTTTTGAAGTCTATTTTGTCTGATATTAGTACTGCAACCCCTGCTTTCTTCTCACTGTTGTTTGCTTGAAATATGTTTTTCCATCCCTTGACTTTTAGTCTGTACATGTCTTTGGGTTTGAGGTGAGTTTCTTGTAAGCAGCATATAGATGGGTCTTGCTTTTTTATCCATTCTGTTACTCTGTGTCTTTTGATTGGTGCATTCAACCCATTAACATTTAGGGTGACTATTGAAAGATATGTACTTATTGCCATTGCAGGCTTTAAATTCGTGGTTACCAAAGGTTCAAGGTTAGCCTCTTTAGTATCTTACTGCCTAACTTAGCTCGCTTATTGAGCTGTTATATACACTGTCTGGGGATTCTTTTCTTCTCTCCCTTCTTATTCCTCCTCCTCCATTCTTCATATGTTGGGTGTTTTGTGCTGTGCTCTTTCTAGGAGTGCTCCCATCTAGAGCAGTCCCTGTAAGATGTTCTGTAGAGGTGGTTTGTGGAAAGCAAATTCCCTCAGCTTTTGTTTGTCTGGGAATTGTTTAATCCCACCGTCATATTTGAATGATAGTCGTGCTGGATACAGTATCCTTGGTTCAAGGCCCTTCTGTTTCATTGTATTAAATATATCATGCCATTCTCTTCTGGCCTGTAGGGTTTCTGTTGAGAAATCTGACGTTAGCCTGATGGGTTTCCCTTTATAGGTGACCTTTTTCTCTCTAGCTGCCTTTAACACTCTTTCCTTGTCCTTGATCTTTGCCATTTTAATTATTATGTGTCTTGGTGTTGCCCTTCTTGGATCCTTTCTGTTGGGGGTTCTGTGTATTTCCGTGGTCTGTTCGATTACTTCCTCCCCCAGTGTGGGGAAGTTTTCAGCAATTATTTCTTCTAAGATACTTTCCATCTCTTTTCCTCTCTCTTCTTCTTCTGGGACCCCTATAATACGGATATTGTTCCTTTTGGATTTGTCACACAGTTCTCTTAATATTGTTTCATTCCTGGAGATCCTTTTGTCTCTCTCTATGTCAGCTTCTATGCGTTCCTGTTCTCTGGTTTCAATTCCATCAATGGCCTCTTGCATTCTATCCATTCTGCTTATAAACCCTTCCAGAGTTTGTTTCATTTCTGCGATCTCCTTTCTGGCATCTGTGATCTCCCTCCGGACTTCATCCCATTTCTCTTGCGTATTTCTCTGCATCTCTGTCAGCATGTTTATGATTCTTATTTTGAATTCTTTTTCAGGGAGACTGGTTAGGTCTGTCTCCTTCTCTGGTGTTGTCTCTGTGATCTTTGTCTGCCTGTAGCTTTGCCTTTTCATGGTGATAGGAATAGTCTGCAGAACTGGGACGAGTGACGGCTGGAAGGACTTCCTTTCTTGTTGGTTTGTGGCCCTCCTCTCCTGGGAGAACAGCGGCCTCTAGTGGCTTGTGCTGCGCAGCTGCGCGCAGACAGGGTTTCTGCTTCCTGCCCGGCTGCTATGGAGTTAATCTCCGCTGTTGCTGTGGGCGTGGCCTGGCTCGGGCAGCTACTCCAAAATGGTGGAGTCGCGTTGGAGCAGGAGCTGCTGGGAGGCTATTTATCTCCGTAAGGGGCCTCCCTGCTCCCTGCAGCCCAGGGGTTAGGGTGCCCAGAGGTCCCGGATTCCCTACCTCTGGATTAAGTGACCCGCCCTGCCCCTTTAAGACTTCCAAAAAGCACCCGCCAAAACAAAACAACGACCACAAAAAAAAAACAAGAAAAAAAATTTTTTAAATTAAAAATTTAAAAAATTTTTAATTAAAAAAAAAAAGGTGGTCGTTCGTTTTTCTTTATTCTCCGGTGCCAGCCTCAGGCCTCTGCTCACCGGTCTTTCTGCCCTGTTTCCCTAGTATTGGGGTCCCTGTCCCTTTAAGACTTCCAAAAAGCGCTCGCCAAAACAAAGCAGCAAAAAAGCAAAAAAAAAAAAATGGTCGCGCGCTTTTCTTATGTCCTCTGTCGCCCAGCCTCCAGTGCCTGCTCACTGTTCTTGCTGCCCTGTTTTCCCAGTATCGAGGGCCCTGCACTCTGGCCCGGATGGCTGGGGCTGGGTGTTCGGCAGTCCTGTGCTCCGTCTCCCTCCAGCTCTGCCTGCTCTTCTCCCGCCGGGAGTTGGGGGGAGGGGCGCTCGGCTCCCGCGGGGCCGGGGCTTGTATCTTACCCCCTTAGCGAGGCGCTGGGTTCTCTCAGATGTGGATGTGGTCTGGATATTGTCCTGTGTCCTCTGATCTTTATTCTAGGAAGGGTTGTCTTTGTTATATTTTCATAGATATATGTTGTTTTGGGAGGAGATTTCCGCTGCTCTACTCACGCCGCCATCTTCCGCCCCTCTCTCAGAATTTTTTTTTTAAAGTTCCAACATGAGTTTATTTTTCCCAGTATTGTCAAAACTATTTATAAATGGTGGCAGTTTATTGGGTATAAAATATTTAAGCTCTAGCCTTCTTAAATTCAAAGTTAATTTGTAGATTTTCTCAAAAATAAATGTATTGCATTAGTTATTCAGAAGTACAGAATACCAGCATATGTCAGAGATACTGTGGTTTGGTTCCAGACCATCACAATAAAGCAAATATCCCAATAAAGCAAGTCAAATGAATTTTTTGGTTTCCCAGTGCATTTAATAGTTATATTTACACTATATTGAAGTCTGGTAAGTAGGCAATAGCATTACGTCTAAAAAAAAGTACATATCTTAATTTCAATATACCTATTGCTAAAAAATGCTCACCATCACCTGAGCTTTGAGAAAGCTGTTATCATTCTGCTGGTGGAGGGTCTCACCTCAAGTGTCGGTGGCTGCTGTCTGATCAGGTGGTGGTTGCTAAAGGCTGGGATGGCTGTGGCAAAATCTTAAAGTAAGACAACAGTGAAGTTTGCTGCATCAATTGACTCCTCCTTTCACGAACAAATTCCTCTGTAGATATGATGATGTTTAAAAGCATTTTACCCACAGTAGAACTACTTTTTCAAAATTGGATTCAATCTTCTCAAACCCTGCCACTGCTTTATCAAAAAATTTTATGCAATATTCTAAGTCTCTCCTGTTATTCCAACAATCTTCTCAGTATCTTCACCAGGGGTAGATTCTATCTCAAGTTTGAAATATTGTGAAAATTACCAAAATGTGACACAGAGGCACAAAGTGAGCAAATGCTCTTGGAAAATGGTGCTAATAGATTTGCTCAACATTAGAGTTGCCACAAATCTTCAGTTTGTACTAAAACTTCAATATCTGTAAAGTGCAAATACAGCAAAGTGTTGTGTAATAAGGTACTCCTATATTACAATTGTTATTAAATGTTTTATTTTTGTATATAGATACAGTTGTTATATCCAAGCCAAATATATAGATATTCTAGATATATTTATGTGTGTTTTTTTGTTATTGCTTTTAATTTTGTTTTAGAGAAGAGTGCTAGAAAGAGGAAGATTGTAGTTGGAATGTTAAATCTCCTATAAAACAAAAGTGCTAAATATCATTCCTCTGTAAAAATGAGATTATATTCATGTAATTAAGTTGTGTCTTTGGTTGAACTGATATGTGTGTTTAATACTATATTCTATGAGTAGTAAGTTCTTACCAGAACAGTTAATATTAAAACAAAAATGTAAATGCAAAACTGAACATAAAGTTGTGATAATTACACCTTCCTGCCAGAGGCTTATATTCTGTGGAGCACTTCTTAGAGTGATTTCTGCATGATTATTCAGTATGCTGTTGTGTCATTCTTCAGAACTCACATTGCGGATGAGTTCTACCTTGATGGCATGCTGACCCTCTCCTAAGGGTAGCATTCAAAACTTTAAAACACATAAAAATAGGCTTCAAGTAATTGTCATGTACATGAATGACAAGGCTAAATAGTGATAAATACCAAACAAGGGAAAAAAGCATTAAGAGCAGAGAGATACATTTACCTCTGACTTTTAAGTCAGTAAATAATTTTCCTATTGTTCAGGTAAATCAATCCTCAATTCGAACTTAGCCCAGGGTTTCTTAGTAGAAACAGGAATGTGTCAATCAGATGCTTGGTAATGGTATATATTTGATGTGTGTTTTGTCCAGTTGTTATAATTGTTTTTGAGGAGAAATGAGATGTAAAACTGCCTATTGTTTAGAATCTTAAAATATATTAAAATATATATGTAATTGGAATCCATGGTCATGCTCCCATTGCTGACTATTTACCCTTTTGTTACCGTACTCATCTCAAGGTCCTCTGTGAACATTATTTATGTATATATTTTCTCCCCCATGGTCATTTATTGTTATTTCTGATTTAGTCTTATGGAAGACAGCAGTCCCATTTTTCCCTCAAATCTTACTTCCTCTGAAAACCTAAACCAGTTCTTGTGTACCATACATACCAATATATTTTTTCCTGTGCCAAGTAAGTACATATAAGTATTTTGTATATCCAGTTATTATTTCTTCAATTATTTGATCTAATACTATAATGACTACAGCTTGTTTTGCCACAAGGAAAACATCCTTAATTCCAAGGTTTCTGTATTTTGGTCCTGGAGATTATTTTGGGACCATTAAGGTATGGATTTTCCTTCTCCATAATGAGTCGAGGGTTTCCCATTCTTTGAGAAATCCTCAAGCTTGCAAAATTCAGCTAAAAAGGTCACAGACCTGGCTTTTCATATTATCTAATCATAAAATACTTGGGCTTTGGTACAGAAAAATTTTCACAAATCAGAAATTTTCTGACAACATCTGGTATCTGAAAATTTATTATGGATTATTTCTTCCTTGCTCTGGGTATTAAAACGGTCTTTTTCTCTTTCTCTTTTTAAATTTTATTATTTTTTCTGCCATCGACATCTCTCTCTCTTTTTTAAAGCAAACCATACATAGTGCACCAGTTCTACATTAAAGCCACATCTTTGTAGGAAAAAGACAGAGTATTTAACCAATGATATACCTGACTTCGTTCCAAGCCAAACAACACAGCCTTTTTATTTTTACCCATGCTGCAGGCTATCTGAGAGTATTACAGTTAATGTGCAATCAGGTAAGTAAACCCATATTACATATCTGTAATTTTCATCCAGTAGAAAGAAAATATTACATTACAAACCTCCATAATTGCATTCAAATGTAATCAAATACAAAAGTTTAAGATCCCAAATCCTTTGAGTTATAAGATCTCTTTTTCTATACATTTAACCAGTCTTATAGCTGCAAAAAGAAGTCGAAATAATTCTCAAGGCACTAAAAAAAATAACAAGATTGCTTTCTACTGTAATTGCCAGCCCCTGGCTCTTAATTCTTTTATAGCACTGTCTGCAACAGTCATTTATGTGCTCAGGCAACAAAGACCTAGACAGGGATGCATTTTCAAAACATGTATTTGTAGCTAGGAAAATAGCCCTTTGGAACTAAATAGAGTCTCTTTGGTTGGGATGTTGGGTGAAAACTAATACTGTAATAAACAGAAGTTATACATTTTTTTTGTGATCTATGGATCAAGAACATAAGACTAGAGGGCTTTTGTTTAGCATCCAAATTGAGGGAATCTGAATTAGCAGAAAAGCCTTAGAAAGGGGACTCATCAAAACTATGAATATGATCCAAGCTTTGAAAATGTAAAGTGCATTATCTTAACAACTCTATTTACCCTGGCCTGCTTCCTTTGTTCTTTTTTAAAAATTGTTTTATCATAAGGAAAATACAGAACCATTTGAAAAATAAGAATCTATGGCATTACAAAAAGACCATTTAAAGATGGGATCATAATTTGATAGTAGATGATAAATGTTTGATTGAAACTTGATCTTTAAACTTGGTAACATTGAGTCCGTCTGTTTCCCTCTATTCCAGACTACCTACAGGAAACAATTCTGAGTGTGTAAGGAGGTTGGAGACATAGAGTACACTAAAATGTTAGAAAACTACTTGGCCAAGAAAGAAAATCTGTATTTCTCCAAATCCATGAAATAGAGATTCACTTGAGTTAAACATTTCCATCTTTAAAATGAGTTATATTCATATTATGATTTCTTAATATGAAAAATTATTTGGTGGTCCTTCCTCCTCAAAAACAATTATAACAACTGGACAAAACACACACCAAATGCTGTGTCTCTGTCTTCCAGCTGTTTGAAGGCTTTTGAGAAAATCTACAGCAGTTCTGGGGCAATATCCTACAGAGAATGGAAGTGCATTGAGATGAATCCTACAAGAAAGCCACTGATTTTCCTATTGAGCACTTGCTGACTCAAATTATAGGGCATAGAACTTCATGCGGCTGCTAGGAGCTTAAAATGGTCTCTATTTGCCAGGAGAACAGAAATTGGATTTCAGAGTTCCCAGGTCAGTCAGGAAATGAGGGGCCAATATCTCAAAGAAAGGGAGCCAGAACAATTGTATCTGAGGCAAAATGCAGTAACTGACATAAATAATTTAATAATGTGTTTAATAGCAAATTAGACACAGCAAAGAAGATGAATGAGCTATAATATAACTGAATAGAAAATTGCCAAATTAAAACAAAGAAAAAAGGAGTTGGGAAATGTAACAGAGTGTAAGAGACACATGAGACATTGTAAAATGGTCAAGTGTATCACAGGAGAGTAGAAAGGGAATGAAGAAAATTAACTGAACAAATCATTGGCTGAAAATTTGCAAAACTGATGACTCTAATGAAGCATAGATACAGAAATTTGAAACAAGGTAACTACAATAACCACATTTAAGCATCTCATAGTAATATACTGAAAACCAAAGATCAGAGAATATCTTAAAAGTAGGCAAAACCAGGAGTAACAAACAGACCAACAGCTGGCTTCATACCAGAAAACATAGAAACTAGACACTAACACAATTACATCTTAAAATATTGAGAGAAAATAACTTCAAGTCTAGAATTGTATACCCAGCTAAAATATTCTTTAAAAAATGAAGGTGAAATAAAGATAGATCAGACAAAAACTGAGAGAATTAGTCACCAGCTGACAACACACACTAAGAAATATTAAAGGTAGTCAAAATAAGATTACAGATGAAAGCATCATAAACAGGAAAATAATTAAAAGTAAAAGAAAGAGTAAATATGGGGAATAAATAAAAATGAATCTTGACTTTAAATAATAACCATGTATTACAATAATAACCATGTAAATAGTTATAATAATACTACCATGAGATGGCAAATATATATAAAACTGAAATACATGACAATAGCACAAAATATGAGAGATGAGTAGAGGAAAAGTCTCAATTGCCTAGAAAATGACAAAAGTACTAATTATAGTTAGATTCTTACATTTCCTAATTCCAAGTTTAACTATGAAAAGAATCATAAAATCAAATGTAATTAACAAGGAGACACTATAATACTAAAAGACACTTCATTAATTCAAAAGTAAGGAAAGAAATAAAAAGGGAGAAAATAAGGGGAAAATAGAAAATAAATAGGATGATTGGGTAGATTTTAAACTCAAATATGTAAGTAATTATATTAACTGTAAACAGAGAAAATACTCTGGAAGATAATTGTTAGATTGAATAATAATAATAGTAAATAATGCTTACAAAAAATACTTCAAATATAAGAGGTTGGAAGTAAAAGGATAAAAAAGCACATATATAAACACTAACCAAAAAAAACTTTAGGAGCTGTACTAACATAAGAGAAAGTACAGTATAAGGCAAGAGGAATTACTAGCGATGCAGAAGAGGTTACATGTTAAGAAAAACTTCAATTCACTGAAAAATATAATTTAAACATTATATGTATATCTAATAACATAACTTCAAAACTTATAAAGCAAAAATTAACAATCCTAAAAGGAGAAATACAGCCTCTCCTGTAATGTTATATTTGTAAGACACTTTAAGTAGACAAATATATCTAGATCTATACCTAATACCATTTCTTATTATCTACCCTTCCATCTGTCTTAGGTAGATGGAAGATTTAAGCAATGTGGTTAACAAACTGACCTAGTTGACTTATTCAGAAAGCTTACTTAACTGCAGAATACATAGACTTTAAAAATTGGTATGAAACGTTTGTTAGAACAGATAATATGATAGCCTAAATAAAAGTATATACCATATATTCTCTAACCAAAGTGCAACTAATTAGAAATCAATAATAAAAAGAGAAATAAAAATCTTCAAAAGTTTAAGAATTAAACTGTGTGCTTAGAAGCCATGGGTCTAAGAATAAATCACAATGAGAATTAGAAATATGTTTAGTTGAATCATAATGAAAATGTGACAGCCTACCTCTTCGTACCTTTCTTCTTGTGTGATACTTCCAAAATGTTCCTTGAATAAGGCTCTTGGTTCGTAGGACATCCTCTTTCTCTATGACCCCAGAAAGCAAAGTGATCACCATGGCTGCTCCTCTAAAATACCGTATGTTTATACTAATGTTCTGACTTTTTTACCGGCTTTTCTTCTTATTCCCTTCTACCCAACACAAAAGTTATAAAAATGCTGGAGAACCTGGATATTTCTCACATTTTTAAAACTTTCCCAAGTACTTATGCTTTTTAATGCTTTTCAGAGGGAAAAAAATAATGTCAGGCAGATACAAATAGTACATGGTTCTTACCCCACGCAATTCAATCCACAAGAATGCCATCAATGCCACGTTAATATACCAATGACAAGCAGAGCTTCAATTCTAAGTTTCTGTGACAATAAGTGGAAAAAGTTTACTGCTATATGTTACAGATTATTTTACTATTACAGCTCATAGATTAAAGCAATAATTCATATATACCTTATAATTACATATCTCCCATTTTTTAGACTTTATAAAGGGAGAATTTATTTCACTATCTGCTTCCAGGCAGTATTGTCATCCTTATTTTACATGTGAGAATCAGAAAAGTTATGTGATTTGTTCATGATACAGACTTTAAATATAGAGGAAGACTGAACAATCAATCTACTGATTCAGTTCAATGTTTGTATCAATTGTACTTTAAAGGCTTCCCATCTATTTTCTGACAATTACCAACAAAGACAGTAGATTATATTGATGTGAAAGTGACACAAGACATATTCCTTTTAACACTATTACAAAAATTCTATGTCAAATAGCCTTCATCTGTGGTTATTTTATTTTGTAGAATGTGTGATGATCCTTATTGCTGCTATCATGAATATACGCTATTATTTTTTTCCAAATAGAATGTTTATTGATTCTGGAATATAAAATGCATGTTAAAAGTAATAGTAATAACTTTATTAGATACATGGAGTAGACATCCCAATATTAGAGCTGGCAGATTCATTCTATATCAAGTCTAACTTGCTTTTATTTTTAAAGCTGTCAAGGAAACCACAGAGATTCAGAAAGAATAAGTAACTTGTTAAAGGTTAAATAGTTATTTAAGAAGAAATCTAAGGACAAGAGTGTGAGTATATTATTTCACACTGAATGAATGTGGTTTCTGTCCTTTGGGCAATGTTGACTAACTCTATGTATTTGGAGTCCATGTGGCTAATGGGAATACTATCAATTTTTGGAAGGTTTTGGATGAAAGAAGAAACAATTTGGCAAAATAAACACTTACATGAATGATGCTTTAAATTAATTCCTTATATAATCATTTATCCAGTTCTTGCAGAAAAAAAATCAATGACATTTTTCCTAGGATACATCTACTGCAATGTGTCTCTGCCTAAGCAACTTGTATCATGCTTACATACACCACACAAATAAAACAGTAGTGTTAACTTTTGTAGATGTAATAATAGTGGTGTGGTTATGTAGAAAAACATCCTTATTCTTAGGAAGTGATGCTAAGGTATTTAGGTGTGACATATTTCAATATGTCTACATCTTACTTTCAAATGGTTCATCTGAGAATTAATGGAAAAGAAGAAATAAAGGAAGGAAGGAAGGAGAGAGAGGGAGGGAGGGAGGGAGGGAAGGGTGAGAGAGCAGGGAAATACAGAATAACGAATAAGATGGAAGATAAAAGAGAAGAGTATAAGGTATATTCTTTCCTATTTTTTGAATGTTTGAAATTTTTCACAATGAAAAAATGTTTGTAATTCTGGACCAGGAGAGCAATTGCTACTTTCAGGAAGATGTTGCCCTTGTCTACAAGAGAAGTTATATATTAAAGAAATAAGCCCAAGTCAAGATAAAGTCAATTGTTCACAGTATTCTTTTCAGAATGTCCCTAAATAAATAAACAATACAGACAATTATGTGCTCTATGGAGACAGAGCTCCAGCTTTCCCCCAGGTGATATTAATGCAGGAGAATGAGAAGGGAGGCTAGCTTATCTTTTACTCATTCCTGAATCAACTCTATAAAGTTGACTCCAATATAATTATTCCTCTTTCAGCCATAAACTTTTAGAAGCCAAATAAATAGCTATTTTTACATATAAAGATGATCCCTAGAGGAGTTAGAAAAAGTAGCATTTCCTCTTACAACAGTTAACGTACTTTTTATGAAATCACCTGAAAATAAGTGCCCCCTTATTTTCTGGTTTCAATTACTGTATGAACGAAGGATTGTAAAACAAATAAATCACAATCTGTGACTAGAATGCTTTAATAGATATATACGTAAGATTTCAATTGGTTGATAAAAGTATTCACTTCCTGGAATTATGTTTTATTACAAATCTTAGCCTTTGTTATTTTTTTCCAAGGAAAATGCTCAAATGATTTTCAATTCCTAAGGGCCAAATTCTGCCGTCAGTTATCCATGCATGGCTCCCATTGACTTCAATGACTTTCATTGACTACCATGGAAGAAAGCCAAATTCCACTGGAGGATGTGTGCATGCAACTCTATTTGAAGTTAGTGGGGGTCACATACATATCCTAAGGCAGAAGTTGGCCCAAGGATTCTATACTAATCAATTGCTGTCTTAGCATGCAAAACAATGGAAAAAATATTGCCACTACAAAAGTAAACCAAATGTTAAAGACAGCTCTCCAAGAGAAATCTAGAAAAGACTTCTTAAAGAAATACAAAAACATTGTCATGCCATTGCTGCTCTGCTGGAGACTGAAAACAATTAGGATTCTAATAAGATATATGTTGCAATAAAAAGTTTTCCTAGATGATGTAGCAGTCTCATACAGATCTGTCACAATGAAGGATCTGGACCATTGCAAGCTTTGGCTTTTCCTTCTATGAGTATGTTAGTCTTCTGAACTTTCTTCATTCTTAGCTCCCACAATTATTTCAAATGATACTCATGTCTTATGTAAATATAATACTAAAAGTGGATAGTCTGTTTGGTGCCTTGTGCTGTTTTTTCCCAGTTAGTTCCCATCATTGGACACTCTCAGTTGAATGCATCAAATAAGTACAGTACAATTACTAGAGTAGGGAGAAATATAACAATAATCACTTTTATCTGTAATTTTCATCATTTTTCAAACTCCTTTCTCTGGATACAAATCAAATCAAATATGCTTTCTTTATCTGTATAAACAAATAATGTGAAATGTCCATCACCATGATCACAATAATGACAATTTCCATCACCTCCAAAAGTTTCCTTGTGCCCCTCTGTAATCCACACCTGCCTCTACTTCTATCTTCAGGCATCAACTTAGTTGATTTCTGTTACTATTGATTATTTGCATTTTCTAGAGGAATGGAATCACTTAGCGTAAGTATTTTGAGATTTATCCATATTGTTGCCTATGTAAATAGCTCATTCCTGTTTATTGCTGAGTAGTATTCTGCTATATGGATGTGTTACAATTTGCTTATCCATTCACCAGTCAGTGGTCACTCGGGCTGTTTCTGGTTTGCGACTGTTATAGATAAAGTTGCTGTGAATCTTTGTGTACAAGTCTCTGTTTGAATATATGCATATATTAGTAAAAAAAGTGGAATGACTGGAACCTGCAGGAGGTTTATATACAGCTCCTTAAGAAACTGCAAAATGGTTTCCAAAATGAAAGTGCCATTTTATGTTCCTACTAACAGTGTATGAATGTTCCAGTTGCTCCACAACTCATTAACAATTGGTTATTTTAATTTTAGTCACTCCAACGTGTGTGGACTTTCTAGGTAGTTAGAGCAAGCATTCCTCTCCACTCTTCTAGAGACTTGCTGATAAAGAGCTTGTCTCTGAGATTATACCCATTTGATTTCAACATAGTCCTCTCTATGTAATTTGGAGGAATTTTTTAAAACATTTTATAGACTCAGTTTATACATATATAAAGGAAGGCATTTATAATAACTAATTCTAGAGATGTTATAAGCTCAATAAGAAAGAGTATTTTGTTATCATTTCTTCATCATTTTCTCCTCTCTTTCTTCCATTCATGTATATATATATATAACTCCAAAAATCACAACACAATTATAAAAAATATCACTTTCACTCCCTATTAAATAAGAACTAGTCAACTACACTGTTCATATTAGCTTTAACTGCAGTTGACCTAAAACACTTTCTAAAAAATATAGTCTGGGTAATATAACATTAAATAAATCCTTATTTTTTATTTCTTTCTTATCTGTTTCTCTTTTTACTTCTCTCAAAACTGAGTGATTTGTTTTTTCAGAGGTCTGGTCATGCACTGATTTAAAGTTGAGTTCTTATTTATCAAAATATTTTGGCATGTCGTGCTTTTTTCTCCCTGAATAATGCTTTCCTGGAAATATCTCTAACAATAGTAATTTATTTAAGATTAAAAAGAAAATTCTGATAACTGTATATTTTAAGAGTACTAAAACTATATAAAGCATTAAAATTGAAAAAATACAAATAAAGCAATATTTATAAAACTGAGAAAGTGTTTTATTAATTAGCATTTCTTCTTTACTAGGCTGAAGTTAACTAAATTTTATTTGGGCAATGTTCAGAATTTAACAAATTATTATAAACAACATGAGATGGAAGTTCATAGCAAAGAGAAGGTACAGACCTTACGCTACAAATGTGAACAGTTCTAAAAGAACAGCCAGTTCTTGGCAACTGCAGTTAAGCTCAATGCTTTAAGATCAGCACAAATTCTGAAAATTTGCAAATTAATTTTATTTTGAGAACTAATAGGTCAGAATGAAACAGAGATGCTTGATTACCATTGATGGTTGACTTTCACTAATTGTCATCTCTTTTCAAATAATGTCAAAAATTCAAAATAAGAGCGTACTCTTTCAATACCTTTCTTGTTCTTCTGTTATGTGCATATAACATATTTTTAAATTCTTCATTTACCTTTAACATGAATAGTTCTATATAATAATTTGTTTCTAATATAGAATTTCCAATGAATATCTATGGAAAGGTTTTACTACTTGACTCTGTCTTTCCTGCTATCTTCTTTCCACTTTCCAAAATAAAAACATGGGTTGGAAATGTAAGGTCAGCAAACAAAGAAAGAATTTCTAAATCATAAACTGATACTATACTATCTTCTGTTCCTAACCATCCTTCACTTGACCCTCTTTGTTTAAGATTAATTCACACTCACTGTCTTTTAAGATGTTAATTAAATTCTGGACTACAAACATTTGCATGTGAATAGAACTTGAGCTGTGGAAGGATGCAAATGATATACCATATTTCCTCAAATCTAAAATATCATATATCATAAAATGCACTGCATTGATATATGTACCACTAAAGAAGAAATAATTTTAGCAATTAAATAGTGGCACAATTAAAAAGTGTTATTTGATTATAACAGGCATCCCATCTCAGAGATGAAATACCATACTCATAATATGGCTTCTGTACAAAATTAATATGTTGCTGTGTGAAGCTGACTGAGTTATTTAACTCCCTTGTGCTGCCTCACCTTTAAGGTGAAGATAATATTTTGTTCTCAGTTGAAGGGATGAAAGGAAATATGTGCATGGAAAACTTTTAGTGTTATGTCTGGTATATAAGAAGTTGAAAGTAAGTGATGATTACTGTTTTATTTTCTTAAAAATTAAGCTCACATAGCCAAAAAATTGAAACTAATTTATGATAGAATAAATACAATTAAAAAAATAAGCAATAGATAGATTAAGAAGTTGGGCAAGGCAGACACAAAGGGTAAACTAGAAGGTTTGGCAAAAGAGTCTAATGTTACGCAGGCAAAATAGAAAAAGAATGAGAAATCCTGGTGGTAAGAACAGAGTGAGCAAAGGCACGGATGTGGGAGTAAGTGAGATGCCCAGATTGAGTTCAGTGAAAAAAATTCTAGGTGTGATCATTGAAAGCTCAGTTTTACCAAGCCTGTCATCAGGAGACCTGAGGCTTCAGCTAAGTAATTTATTCTCTCTTGGTCTCATTTTTCTCCTCTTCACAATGCTAAGTTTAGACTAAATCATTTTTATGATTTCTTCTACCTCCAGCAGCTTGGCAGCTTGAAAAAATACAAATAAAGCAGTATTTATAAAACTGAGAAAGTGTTTTATTAATTAGCACTTCTTCTTTACTAGGCTGAAGTTAACCAAATTTTATTTGGGCAATGTTCAGAATTTAACAAATTATTATAAACAACCTTGGCCACACCACAGGAAGCTGGTTTGAACTCCTTGCTGGTTCATCCCTAGGTTACACTAGGTGCTGTAATTGCTGGACCACTGGACCACAGAAGTGAGGTTTCCCAATGTTTTTCCATCTTGGCATACCAGATTCAAAATCCTGAGCAGGTGCATCTGAATCTTCATGCTGCTTTGCAGAGAAGGAATACCAAGTCCCTTTGGCAGCCTTGTTTTCATCTGGACTCACACAATGGAAATTCCTCAGAGAAAATAAACACACTTGGTTAACCATCACCTAGAACAAAAAATAAGTAAATAAAATATAGCATCTCAGAGCCCTTCTCATATCTTCCTTGCCACTAAACTACCTATACCCTCCATAACCAGTGTCCTATTTATTTCCCACTATATAAGCTAGTTCTGTTACATTTTGAACTATATATAAATGAAAAGTTAAATGTTTGTGACAATTTTTAATAGTATATGTGTTTATAGATAATTCTCATTGGTATATAAAATTCAATTGTATGGGTATATCAAAATTTGTTTTACTTTATCCATGGACATTTGGGTAGTTTTCAGTATTTGATTACTATGATTAGTGTCTGTGAATGTTCTTGTACAAATCTTGAGTTAAATATTGTGCATATATCTGCTAGGAATTGAACTTTTTAATACTTTTTTTGCTAAACTTTTTAATTCACATTAAGAACTATACCTTAGAAATACATATTACATAGGTTCCAGTACAACACAAAAATATAACTGAAAGAAAAGTTTAAAAAATACTTAATAACTGTGATGCATTTTGGTATTTCCCACTCAATTTTTCATGCATTTTAAAACCCTGGGCTCTAGGATAAAGGCCAGAGGTCTGAGAGGAGTACCAGTGCTGCTTCTATCCTCCTTGCAGCCTCATGTCTTGCCTCTCCTTACCTCTGGCGCACTGTTTCGCCAGTATCAACTGCTTGTAATTTCCTGTTTCTCCCTTCCAGATCCTAACTCCAAATAATATCTATTTGTCCTTCAGAGCTTGTCTGACTCCTCTCACCCTTCAGCCTTCCTGTAGGCACCACCTCCTTGAAGACACTCTCCCTGACCAGGCCTCTCCACCCCAAGACAACCTTAGCTGCCCTCATGCGTACTCTTTCATGCACTCTAAATACCTGTATTAGTTTACCAACATTATTATTATTATTATTATTTGTGCATCTGTGAGTTCCTTAAGGGCAGCAACTGTTTTTTTCATTACTGTAGCCTCAGAGTGTAGCAGAAAGCCTGCATAAAATATGTACCCCATAAGTATTAATTATATAAATGAATTAACTCAAATTTAAAAGCCTGGATTTCAGTTCCAATTCACTTATCACTTACCTGAATTTGGGCAGATTGTTTATTTTAAGTAAGCCTCAGTTTTCTTACCTGCTAAACAGAGATCATTATCCAACCAACTGTTGTTGTTAAGATCAAATGCGGCAGTGAGATCACACAACTCCTTATAAATGACATATATGAAACTATATGTATATTCACACTCACATATATAATACTATGCTATATTATATGCTATTATATTTTAAATGTAATCATACTCTATTATACACTAAATTACATATAATACATTATATATATACACATACACACACACATAAAACTATGCTAACAGATTAGAACTTTGGGTTTGTATCTTTTTTTTTTTACCTTATTTGATTTAAAGTTTTCTTTGATGTTTCAGTTATGTTGAGTCTGCTTTATAAATTTAAAAATTCCCACACTAGACTCACAAACTCCAAGAAGGGACTAGCAGTTACCAAAGGGGAGGGGTCGGAGGGTGGGTGGGGAGGGAGGAAGAAGGGGATTCAGGGGTATTTTGATTAGTACATATGGTGTGTGGGGATCATGGAGAAGACAGTGTAGCCCAGAGAAGGCAAGTAGTGACTCTGTGGCATCTTACTACACTGATAGACAGAGACTACAATGAGGTATGGGGAGGGACTTGATAATATGGGTGAATGTAGTAACCACATTGTTTTTCATGTGAAACCTTCATAAGAGTGTATATTACTAACACCTTAATTTAAAAATTATAAAATAAAAAAAGAAGAGACAACAGCAGTGAAGCAGAAAAAGTACCAATAAAACCTTCTGATGTTTAAAAGAAAAAAAAATTCCCATGCTATTAAATACCAGAAATGGTATGTAAATATACAGTTAGGAGAGTCATGTAGTCAAGTATTCCATCAACTAGTTGAATGTAAGACCATTTCTAATTTAAAATAGGTAGATATTTTTGAGTTGATATTGTTTATCCAAACCAAACCCTTGGCTTTCATTGTGTGTGGCAAGCAGTAATATATCTTGGGGAAAATTAGGATTCATATAACATGATACTTCTGAAAAGGTTTACATTGTGTAAAAAATCCATTTGTGAGCACACACTACTTGATATGTAATCCCTGCCCCATTTTGCATTGCTAATACAGGCAAAATACTTATTAAAACAAGTACATTTAAAACATAAAAATTATTTTTATTGACCCTATTGGTTGAATTAATCTTTCAAAATTAAAAACAAACATAACTTCATTTTACTGGAAAAAGCCTGACAGAAATAGATAAAGTCATCAGAGTTAAATGGAAGGTAATAAATTGAAGAATGAAGCAGGATAAAAAAATCCAGATTAACCTAGAAAAATTTAGACCCAAGTTATAAAAGAAAATGCTTCATGCAGCTAGGCCAATATTTTTGCAAATGAGCAAAGCCTGCAGGGTATAAGGTCCAGGGTTGGTAGCCCCTGAATGCTCACTGTGGCAAACTAGGTCATGGCCAGTCTGAAGAGGTCAGACTTTGCTAGTGCCTGCCAGTCTGGCCGTGCAAGAATGTGGACCCAGCATTGCCAGAAATTTTGACTTTTCACTAGAAATTATAAATTCATATTTTACATGAGTTTTCTAGAATTGAAATGTTGTTTTTATTTATTTAAGTTGTGCAGGCCATAAAACACAGCTTTGAATCAAATCAGACTTCTTCCCTGCCAGTTTGAAAAATGTAGGCACAGACAACAGAACAAATGAAGATACAGTTGAATATAAGTTGAGTATCTGCCAACAATACAGTGTTTTTTAAATAAGAGAATTCTCATAGTGGCTAATAAGCATGGTATTGCAATTACTATTGGTCATCTTGTTAGCTTACTGCACATACTTCCTATTTTCTCATTTTTAGAGGAATGTATAGCAATTAGGATATGTCCAGGAAAAATCATTTGAAAAGAATGTTTGCAAAGATTTGAAAAATGTAACTCCAAGAACTGTCAAGAGAGTTACAGTTGATTAACCAACTTCACATGAAATTGAGCATAGTGTCTCATTGCCCTCCTCCCCACTCTTTGGGTTTTTGCATATTCTGCATGAAATTTCCTTTTCTCTAGTCTTTACATAGTTAATTCTGCCTTGATAACATCTCCAGAATGCCTTCCCTGCACAACTAAACTCAGTCACCCCTTTGATGTTTTTTCATGATGTTAAGTGCATTTTCCTATGATTGTACATCTCCCTGTATGGCTTCTTTATTTTTCTTCTTACTCTCAACCATGCGCTCCTTGAAGACTATGTCTCATTCGTTTTTAAATTCTAGGACCAAGCAAATCTTAACATATAATGATAATTAATAACTATTAATGAGTACATAAATGAATTCATGAATAAATCAGTTGATGGACAGGTGACTCCTTCATCAGTTATTGAATGTTGACAAACTTTACTTGCAGGTATGATAGGAATATTAAGGATACTAACATTTATTGATTACCTACTATGTGCCATATTTCATTGTGTAATCCTCACAATAATTCTAAAAGTTAGGCATTATTATCCTCACTTCACAAATAAAGGAAAAGGTTTTAGAGATTGAGAAATTTGCCTAAGCTTACACATCAAATAAGTGAAAGAGCCACATTTTGAAATGAAATTCTTTTTGGCTCCAGAGTTCATGGGCTCCCCTGATGGCACCGTTGCTTTTCTGTGGGCTCTGATCATTAAAGGGGCACTGGTATTCCCAAGAGCGAGTCATTCCCAAAGAGCCATAACTGGATGCATGGTACATTGGAAGTACATGTTCTCTGTTAAAAAAAAGAAGCTGTCATTTAAAATCTAATTTAAAATATACCAGAATATCTATTTCTGGAAATTAATTTGTCCTGTATGATCTCTGTTATTGTATAGATAGAGTTTTCTGTTATCTTAGGAAACATGTGCAACAGGGCAACTTTTCTGGTTCTATAGATGTTTCCACATCTTATCTGTTGGTAACTTGAACACAGGTGAGAAAAAGTGGACAAATTTTCACAGGAATTCCAAGAATTTTTTTAGAGGAAAGGGGTAAGTCTGAAAAACTCCTTCCCTTTGAAGACAAACACAGTTAGAATGTCTTAAATTATTTGAGATCACTCTAATGAAATTAACTGACAAGAAAATATACCAATTAGTTCCTTCTTTGCCCTTCCTACATCCACAGAAATGTACAATTAGGATAGAGTGAATTTAGTTTAATCTCAAATTTTAAAAAATGCCTTTGCACAGGGAATTTAAAAATAGGGTTCCACTGTTTATTTTTTTTAACAAAACTTGCCTTTAGAATAGACTACTTGGGCTCTCTACAGAGTAGAATTTGGGAAAAACAATGAGGCCACTATGACATACTGAACATTATCTGTTTCAAGAAGCTAAGTTGACATGCTCCAATTTAGATGCTTGTCATTAAGTTTAAACTAATGCTCTGATTCCCTTATTTGCTCAGATAATGCCTACTATCCTCAAGAATCTCCGTTCAGAATTCACCTGCTTTAGGGAGCCTTCTATATCAGTTAAGATCCAAAGAGAAAAACAGATAGAAACCAGTCTGAGTATTTAAAACACAGGAAATTAGCACGGGAAATGGACTTTGCATATGATGGAAGAGTTTAAGAATCTAACCAGGGCAGAGTGGGTCATACTCAGAGGAGGGAAAACAGGAAATCATCCCTAAGCTTGAGAGACAGAGAAGATGGCACTCCTGGAAGCTGAAACCTCGGCAGAGCTTGCCTGGTAGGAACTGCAGTCACGCACACATACACAAACCCTGCCTCCTTGCGTCACTCCCTTCGGGCCAACTACTGTTTGTAGGCTCTAGGACACCAGCTGACTGAGGAGGCTGGAGAAAAGCCTGGTGAAGTGAGCCCTCCTGGCATAGGGCCTAGAGCAGGGTAAGGATCAGGCACTGAACGGGAACAAAAAAGCTCTGGTTGGCATTTCTCTCACCTTAAACACTACTCTCAACTTTTCCACTCCCATCCATGTTAGATGCTCTTCTGTTCCTGTGAAATATGACTACAGCACTTTGCACTGTGGTTATCTACATACTTGTGTGGGAGATGGTGAGATGTAAGAGATAAGGGGTTGTGAATATTGGATGACTGAGTGAATAAGTGAATCCATTCCCCACAATGCTCCCCTCACCTGCTAACATGTACTGCCACTTTATTTTCAGTCTCAGAGTACTTATTATTTTTCAAAAATTCAAGGCTACAGCCCTTGAACGCTAAAGCTTGCACACTGTAATCGAGCCTGGATGGATAATCAGTTGGCTCTAACCCCTGGACATTATAGCCAAATGTAATATGAGATTTTAGCCGTTCCTTTTCATCCTGTCATTCTATAAATACACTGCCATGCCTCAAGGTATTTCCAAATAGGCAGTACAAATTTTATGTGTGGGAAAGAATAAAATACTTCTTTCATATTAGGGAAGTGATACATAAGTTTTCATGTTAATATTTCATACTATCTTGTTGTAAAATCATGGGTTCCTATTATAAAATATTTTCCTTCTTTTGGATAAAAAGAAAATAGGAACTCAGATGAGAAGAAATGAATTCTATTAATTGTAGCAGACACTACTTTTGTATAGTGAAGAAATATCTTACAAAGTCTTTCAGTGCCAAACATTCCTGTAGCTCAGATGTGTCTGAATTGAAGCATGACTTTTTTTTACAGAAAGATTTATGAATAGAGCAGTGTTTCCCAAACTAAGTCCTGCTGTACACAAGCAATACAAGGGTTTAACAAGCTGTTAAATGAATAGATAATTCTGTGGTCAAATAATTTAGGAAATAATGGATTAAAAACAAGAATCAACAAGTTGTTTTTTCTTACTGGAGAAATTCTTAGTCTTCAATATGTTAATGTACTTCGAATCTCCAGGAAAGGAACAGAGTCACTTTTGGCAGAACTCTTGTACAATGTGATAATTTTTACAAAAGAAGAGAATACAATTCATTATAAGGTTGAGGAAAAAGCCACTCAAGCACTAATTTTTTTATTGAGTACATAAATCAGTAGACAATAATAATTACTAGAAATCACACATTGATTAGAAGTATCATATATTTTTAGTTCTTTAGTGCTAGCTTTAAAATGAGGTTTTTCAAATATATGACTAATATTTGTGCTTGATTGATTTAATAAAATCTTTTTAATAAGAAAAAGCTCCATTGAATGGAAAGATGTTAATTGGATAACGGATAAACTCTCTTATCCACATAGACAGCCTCTGACTATGAGATCATATGGAAAGTGTCATCCTTCATCTGGCAAGAGTATAGCATAATATCAGAGTATCAGGAAGAAATAAGAAGTTTCTGAAGTATTAGATTTGTGACCTCACAGTTACAAAATAATAATAGCTATTGCATTTAACATAGTGAAAAAAAGATTTTAAGAAATTTTACTCATTCATTCATTAACAAATACTTTATTTACAATTTTATACCATACATAAGTGTTTAATAAATACTTACTTCTCTAAAATAATTATTACCTTAATATATGGATAAATTTTATGGTTTCTATAGATAAGTTATGTAGTTACTAGAGATTTTCAGGCCCTCAAATTGTGACTGCTAACTTGTATTTGTCCATAGAATATTAATCACATAGAAAATATGTGATTAATTATGAAACTAGGTTTTATAGCTAAATAATAGAATTAGATTTGATTTTAGCAACATTTTTTTCTATATATGTATTTTCTAAAATCATGAGCTGCTTATTATATTAGGCTCTTTTGCTATATGCAATAATGTATAATATAATCACTGACTATTTTTTAAAATTTTGCTTTTCAAAAAGACAAAACTTTGAAAAGTTTGCTTTTTAAAAGTTTGGTTTAAGTAAGATAGTGTCTAGTCAGGAGTATGGTGGTAATTGGTTATAAATGTCCCCAAGCCCCTTTAAAAACTTAAAGAGGACTCATCCCACCAGCTCCTGGACTTGCCATGGGAATGAAGGAGATATCTAAGCTGGCCTGTGCATACAGTAAAACAACAAATTTGACTGCATCTATACTGTTGGAACTCAACCAAGAATTAGGAGAAGTGCAAATTGTAGCGCTCCAAAATCTTACAACTACAGACTATTTACTGTTAAAAGAACATAAGGGATGTGAACATTCCCCAGGAATGGGTTGTTTTAATTTGTCTGATTTCACTCAGACTGTTCAAGTTCAGTTGGACAATATCCACCATATCATAGATAAGTTTTCACAAATGCCTAAGGTGCCTAACTGGTTTTCTTGGTTTCACTGGAGATGGCTGGTAATTACAGGTATGCTTTGGTTATGTAACTATACTCATATTATGTTAATGTGTGTGCGCAATTTAAGTAGTAGCTTAAAACCTATACATGCTGAAGTACTCTACAAGAAGATATGTCAAAGAAATAATCAAACTTCCCATGTTTTCTTCCACCTGCTACTTCTATAGCTTTTCTTCTTCCTTCCTAATTACAACCCTTAAATAGAATTCGTGCCTCATATCAAATTTACCGAGTATCATAATTCTTCCAAGTGGTAAAGATACCTCAAAACAAATGCTGGGCATAGAAGTTACAGGGCATAAATATGCAAAGAAATAAAAAGCTAACCATTTCAAACAATAAGGCTTCTCTCTCACTTACCAACTTTACATTTTCCTGTATGGCCCCGGAAGATGACTGGTTAGCCAGAGACGGGTGAGATTCCTCAAGGGAGGAACAACCTAAGACAGGCACAGTCGCAGGGGGGGTCATCAGGTGAGAAATTGTGGATCAACAGAGGTGAGGCTTAGAACCTCACCCCCCCTGTTCTGAGAGAAATCTTCTGCATACGTGGATGTTTTATTGCCCTTGTCTAGCTTGGATTAACACATAGTCTACAGGCACACACCTGATCATCTACATTTGCTCTCTTACAACACTAAACTATGTTTTCTACCTTTATCTTGTATCTACCTACCACTTCAGCATTTTATTAAAAATAATAATAATAAAGAGAGAAATGTGGTATCCACATATAAATCAAGTATAAAAACCAAATGAGTATTCATATTTGAACTGACTGTTTATAGTTCATAATGCATGAGCAAAACCGAAAGTTTCTGTGATGACTGCCCTTGTACTGTTCACCATGTAACTTATTCACTATGTAAGAATTTGTTCTCCATGTAAGAACTTGTTTGTTATGCCTCAGAAGATTGGAGACTGACGAAAATTAGGCTTGGGGTGGATTAATGATTGTGCATTGAGCATTGACTCCCCTATACAGAATTTTATTGTCGTTAACAACCATTTGATCAATAAATATGAGAGATGCCCTCACAAAAAAGAAAAAAAAAAAAAAAGGACAGACTTCCAATGGTAAAATAAATAAGTAACCGGGATGTAATGTATAGCATAAGGAATATAGTCAAGATATTGTAACAGCTTGGTAGGGTGATAGCTGGAACCTAGAATTATGTATATAAATGTTTTATCACTGTGTTGTACACTTGAAACTAATGTAATGTAATACTGTGCATCAACTACCCTTCAATAAAAAATAATTATCTAAAAAAAAAAAAAACTTAAAGAGGAAAAAGAAGAGAAAAACAAAAAATCCACAGCCAACATCTTGAATAAAATGTGGTGGTAACATATCCATAAGAAATCCAGAACATGGGCAAATAAGACTAAATCAGAAATAACAATAAATGTAAACATTATAGATATTTTGGAAAGCAATTTGACAAATTCTCATAAAATATATATAACATAATTTTATTACATATGTATGCACACACACGCACACATATCTCCACAGACCCAGCAAGCCTATTCCTAGGTATATATTTAAAAACCTAAAAAGATACTCATGTGCATTCACAGAAACATTGTTTGTAATGACAATAAATAGCAACAGCTCAAATGTCTCTCAATAAGAGATGAGTTGCTACATATTCATACAATGAAACACAGTAGATAAAAATAATGAATTAAAGGAACACGGATAAATGTGTAGGAGTCTCACAAACAATATGGAACAAAAAGTTTTTTAAAAGCATGTTGCAGAAGGATACCAAGGAATAATCATTTTGTGTATAGTTCAAACATTTGCAGTGGGGAGAAGGCTGTTGGGTAGGCTTACACATCAGGTTTAACTGAATTAGTAATATCTCATTTCTGCAGCAGATGGTGGCTAATGAGGGATCCTTGTAGTATTTTTTACATCTTTTAGTGCCTTAAATACTTTATAATAAATTCAAAAAGTCAAGCTAACCTATTTTTTACCCTGACTATATGAGATAGAATTTTCTGGTTATAACTGTGACCTCCAGCAAATCTCTGCGTAGTCTCTTTTTGTACAAATCTCCAATGTGTTTACTCTCCCATCCTACACATATATAGATGTCTCTCCTTTCCTCTTTCTTGTCGGAGGAAGTTCATCATTATTATTTAGTAACACTTGCCAACTAGGTATAAATAGCATGCTGCTCAGAGCTGTCATAGGACATGGTCCTTTTCAAGAAGCCTTATTTTGCCCTGAATAAGTAGCCTGGCATCTAGCCAATTACAGCAAATAAAGCTTTCTCTGCTCAGGACTGCAGAAAAATAGTGAGTGACCAGACCCCAGGTCTCTGGCCCAACAAGACATTTTACTTTCCAGTGCCTGTTGCATCCACTAATGTTCCCCAAAATGTCAGCACTTTAAAAATTTGCACTTGCCCTTCATTTCAATTTAAAAAGCAGAAAGGCCAAAATACACAAACTTGCCAAATGTGGTTGTTCCATACTTTTCTTACACTTTAAATGCCTATCATCATCTTCCCCAAAACACTGTCTCTGATTTCATATATAAACCTTACTATTTTTCTTTAGTGGAATAAAAACCTGTTTCATATAGCATGACCCTGACCTATCTCTGTATTTCCAGTTTGCCCAGATATTTTCATTCTGATGTGTTTGCAATTCTGGGAGACAGTGTATACTGACATGGAGATTTATCACCAGAAGCCTCCCAGTGGAGTCAGTGGCAGGAGATAAAATTTGGTCACAATTCACATGTGTTTGAAATGAGCATTCCAAGAGGCAAAGATAAATTTCTCTTTAAAACCCACAGGATAAAATACCATACCTCCAAGCATTACTACCTCTGCATTTGCTCAGTCTCTCCTTTATTCTCTTTACTTTTTCTTACTTTTGTTACTTTTTTCCAGGCAATGAACTATGAAGTTACTGTTATTATGAGGAAAAAAATCTTATAAGTAAGTAAAAAATAATTTTATTTTGCCATCAGTGCTTTCAAAAAGAAGAAAAGGTAAAACTGAAGTAGAATAAAATGCTACCACTAAAAAGTACATTAACAACCACCCAGTTCAATAACCTCATTTTGCAATGTAGAAACTGAAGCCTAGGAAGGTTAAGTGTCTACTTCAAAGTCATTCCTTCTGTGCAAGGGGTTGAGGAGGTATGGGAACTCAGATCTTCCAGTTCTGAGCATCAGGAATCTATGCACTTGCAGGATGAAGTGAAAAATTTTATCGCCAGGGCTTCATGCTTTTAGCTTAAAACTTTGATCAATATTAGAAGGTTTACCCCTTCCCTCCTTCCCTCCAAAAAGTGTACCTGGAATAATTAACATTTTAAGTCTCTATCCACTAAACCATGCCACAAAGCTGCTACAGATAAGGAAAGAAGGAGAACATTTCATATAATAGATTATTTAACCATTATGATATCAGGAAGTGACTTATAAATGTCAGATTGCCTAAATATTTGAGCTACATTTAAAAAATAGGTATGTATTTATTCTTGCCCCATATATACAAAGTAATGTACAAGGATCAGTTAACAGTATTTGTGGCAAGATTTTTATTTATGTATTAACTGTTAGGTAATATTTGCCCTTTTTTTAGTATTTATGTCTCATTTACTATTAAAAATTATTTTCTAAGCCTAATAACATGGGACATCACGAAAGAGTAAACTAGCAAAAGCATTAACCTAAGGATTTAAGAGAAACAAATTTTAGAGCTAAGACACTTCCATTGAATTTTGCAACTCTAAGCTCCAAGCATGGTCCTCGTTGCTGAGGATGAAAAGGTGAATGAGATCTGGCTCCTCTGATGGAGCACCTCATATCCTAACAGGCTATTATTTTAATGGAGGTAAACTCTACCTCTAGAAAAAATGGATAACACATTCATCAAAAGGTCTGCAAAAGAAGCAAGAGGAGCTTTTCTCTAAAATTCTTTTTCTCTGAAAGTCCAAGAATTTCAGAGTTGGGATCTTAGGGGGACATTTATTGCTACACTTTAATCCCCTATCTAATACATATCCACTGAGTGACTTTTCAGGCTGTGCTTGACCAACCCCAGTTACACATTCCATTTTGAATCCTCTTTAATCATTAAATGCTCCTTTAATATAAACTGAATCATACCAGACCCTATGAATCTGTCTGTGGATTCAAATAGGGCCCCAATATCCATGTTCCCCAAAGGTGATGCCCTACACTGGCTCACATAGGAACTCAGCTGACTTCTTTGGAAAATACTTCCCCCTAACACTTGGATTTCTGACTGTCCCAGAAAATGTCTCTCACGTACTGATCAATAGGTCAGATCAAATGTCCAGTAAATTGTCATGTAGAACCTGCTACTTCTGCTCAGTGACGTTGTCTCACATTGGTGGCTTGCCACCAGTTGCCCTGTTCCCTGGGGTTGGCAGTAGCTAGGGCAGCCCTGAGCCATGCTGTAGTCTGTAGAGCAATAGGGGAGATTTTGGTTCTCCCATTTTTGTGGTGTACTCTGTTGCTGGTTATATGGCCCATACCATCCTTCCCCAACTCAGTGCCTTCCAGAGCTTTTAATTTACTGCCCAGCCTCATCTCCATCCACTGGACAGACTTGACTCCAATGGTAGCTGAGTGCTAATATTAATGCAAGTGACAGATACACTGCACTCAGCCTCTTCCCCCAAAATTTCTAAGGTTTTGATACTGGAAACTCCTGAGTTATTCCTGCAAATGGACTTCTGGGATGCCTCACCAATTGATCAGTCAGGTCTAAATCCCACTGATAGGCACAGCGTAGACTCAATCTTGAATCTGTGTGAGACTTGAATTGATAAGGCTCTGCATCTTAGTCATTTTGATATCCCCTACAGTTAGTAACAGCACCATACATGTAGAAAAATAATAGTAATAGTAATAATAATAACATATACTGAATTTTGCAGCCTTACAGGTAATAATTTATTTAATTCACACAGTCATTTTATGAAGCAGGTACTGTTATTTTTCCTACTTCACAGAAGAGTAAACTGAGTCATAAAATGACTAATGAATGTGTTCATGAGCACGAGGATAATAAGTGGTAGGGATGGGATTTGAACCCAGGCATTCTAATTGCACAGCCTGTAGGCTTCACCACCATATGTGCTACCTTCCTACCCTCCACACAGAGGCTCCAAAAGCACTTTGAGGAAAAGACTGTATGTAATAACTGCTTCTTGTAGTTTGAACAGATTGATTTTTGACTTTCCTCTGGGAACACAGATTAAACATAGTGGGCAAACATAAAGGAGACAGTCACATTTTCAAGATAGTTCTAAAGAGAGCTGTAGATAATTGGGTACCCAGATACTTCCTGGGGTGACTTGAAGCTCAGAATGCTGTAACACTCCAAGAATCTGAAAATCTCTCCATTGCCTTTGAGAGACTGGTTTTTTTGAGCATTTATTCAAAAATATAATAAATTTTTACTCAATATATTAATAAATGAATATTCGATATATTAATGTAAAATTATTCATTACTCATTGTTCTTTAGTGGAAAACTGCAACACTTTGCTTCTTCTGTCCTTGCCATCATCCTTATTTCCCACCAGGGCCTTTAAACCTCCAGTGGCAAATACCCAGAGATGCCCTTCTGCACAACAATCCCTGCTCTTCAACTTTCCTGCCCTTTTCCCCACACCATCTCTCCTGTGTCCTGACACCGGCTCCAGAGTGCAGGCTCGCCTGGCTCTTCTCATCTTGGAAATATTTAAAGCAGATACATTTACACAAAGGTTGTGATTTATTAGGACTTGAGTACTGAGTCATCAGGTTTTGGTTTATTCTGAAGCATCTTACTATGCTGATGGACAGTGACTGTAATGGGGTATGTGGTGGGGACTTGATAATAGGGGGTCTAGTAATCATAATGTTGTTCATGTAATAGTACATTAATGATAGCAAAATAAAGAATATAGAACTATATTCTATATATAATTTCTATCAATAATAAAAAACAATAAAATAGTAAAAAAAAAACTTCATTGCTGGAGAAGACAATACTTGATACAAAAGAATTAATTCCTAACAATGGAGTTCAAGGAGTTTTGAGGCTTAGGTAGGGCTATAATAGTTTTGGGATAAGACATCTTCTTAAATCCCAAAAGAGTAATTATAATGAATTATCATGTGCCTGGAAGTTCCTTCGTTTTCTTTAGTATTTATAACCCTTGAGATGCAAATATTTTTGACCCCGTTTGGAGACAATAGGGACATTTCACAACTTTCACAGCTAGTAAGAAGCATAATTGAGACTTGAACTCTCTCTTGTTTGCCCCTTTGCCATTGCTTTATCACCTAGTTGGCCTCATAAATTCAGCACTTTGGTGAATTCCTAGGGTAATGTTCAGTTAACCTGGACAACTATTTTGAATTACAATGAAAACAATTTAAGGATACCCAACCTCTCTTTACTTTAGCATTAGTCTTTGAGGCATTAACTCCAAGGAAGTGAATTGGTGGCTAAAGGAAGGCTTATCATGGGAATGTTTGGGGGTAAGTGGAAATCCCTCTCAAAATCACTGTGTGGGCAAAGAGCTCCTTGAACATGAGTGCACTGAGCTCTGCTTTGGGACTCTGTCAGAGAAGCTAATTTCTACCTGAATGTGCAAGTGGACATTAGAAACTTGGTCGCATCAAGACCTCCCTCTGTCGCTAACAGGCAGTTAGATATTACTTAGCTTATCTGTCCTTGTATTTCCTCAGCTCTAAAGTGAAGATGTCCAACTGAATCAGAGTGCTTCAAACCTGTGGGTTCATCAGAACCAACTGAGGAGTCATCTTTCAAAATAACCATACCTTGATCCTTTACTCTCTTCCAGAAATCACACTCAAAGACTCCGGGCATCCATACTAATAGGTCTGACATAATTTCTGATTTCACTATGTTATGCTTATACTTTTGGGATGTATCATTATCCTGGGCATTATTTTCAACCAAAGCATATCAAAGTAAGTTTGTAATATCATGACTCTTCTGAACTTACAATTATTTTGACTAGACACCGGAGCAACTAGATAAGTTAACAAAAATGTATGTAATGTCAGAAGTTAGATTTGCTTCATTTACTTATTAAACTTTTTTACCTATTAAACAATAGATATGAGTTGATACACCATATGGCTTAAATAACTTCAAATTAATCTTATCCTCTCTTCTTTTCTTATAAAAGGGTATGATCATAAAACTGAGGACTTCTTCAAAGTTGAATTCAAAAGAAATATTTTAAAATTCAGATAGTTTCTATATTGTGCTTATGAGGTCAAACAGCGTTTGATTAAATTTTTCATTTTTTAACTAGTTGCTTCAGCAGTATTCTTTTACCATCTTTATTCTATTCTGTCAGTATTTTAAATCCCTAGTTACTGGTATCATAAGTTTCACTGGGCATCCAAAACATTTGCCTCATGAGGAAAATTCCCAAGTGTCCTGACCTCTCACTAGTTTTATGCATCTGAAGAAAATCTTTCAAAGAGATCAAGATGAGCGACAACAGGACAAACTTTCAAATAGTACTGTTGATTGAGAGTGCAATGGACAGTACCAAACTATTTACAGATGTTGCGCTTGGCCTCTTTCCCAGCACCAAATATTTGCATGAGAGATAAAGAGCATAATCTGTTCACATATAATGACGCTCCTCTCCAAAATCTTTTGAGCTTGGTTACAACTTAATAATCATTTGCTCTTGAAAATTGATTTCGTCCTTGAAGACCATCTGCATCTATGTATCTAGGCACCCCATTCTTTCCTTGTCTTAAATACTGAATGTTGGCCTCTTTTCATGAAGTGCACTCTCCCCGCACTGCCAGGGGTCCAGTAGATTGCGTACCTGCTACAGCGAGAGAAAAGGAAAAACCCTTAGTGAAGTATTGTGGTGTTTTATTCTTTCTTCAGGGTATCATATAACTATGTGGTAAAGTGGATAAGAGGACAACTTATAAAGCTGTGATTTTTCTTCATATTCTGGCTTCACAAGTAGTTATGTGATCCTGAATATATTACTCACCCTCTCTGGGCCCCTTTTAACTCATCTTCAAAATAAGGATAATGCTGTATACCTCCTTAGAGTTGTTAGGATGTCCAAATAAGAGAATGAATCTAAAGATTAAATGCTCAGTAAAAGGTGGTGGTTGTATTCTTGAAGTGTTTCAGTAGCAGAAGGGGTGCTAATATGGAAGGAAAAGTGGCTGTCAAATCTAGTGGGAAGTGGCAGCTAATTTGTTTCTGGGAATGAAAGAACCTATGTCATAAGTTTCAAAGGGAGTGATGACTGGGCTGAAGTACTGCCTTAAAATGTGAGGTACATGAAAGCTTCTTTGAAAAGGTAAAACAGGATAGAGATGGGAGGATATAGTTTCCAAGCACATGTCCTCTGTAAGGAGATTAATATTCTTCAGTCCAGTGGTTCTCAAACTAAACTCATTGTAAATATCATCTGTGGATCTGTAAAAACAAACAAGAACAAAAGACTGAAAAACAAAAATCTACTACTGTCCTACTCTAATAAGAGGTTAACAGTTAGGGGCATTGATGCTAATTAATTTTTTGAGCTCTCCATTTAATCTATGCACAGTCAAAAATCACTTGGACTTCTGAATTCTTCCTGTAGTCACAGAGACAGATGCTAATTATTACCCTGAGGACTCAGAGAAGTTATATTCTTAAAGTAATTTAGTTACACAAATGGAAAAAAGATAAATTATCTGCTTTGGATTTTTAACAGCATAGTGTTTCTATGAAGAAAGAAGATACTATGTTAGTAATTAATTAATTTTAGCTAGGTTATGTGCAGTTTGAACTGAAATAAGAAAAATATTTAAAGTATAGAAGAATATAATACAAATATAATAAAAGTAACATGTTAACAGAAATAAAAGCTAATTGGTGGCGGTAAACAACAGAATTATGGAAGCAGAAAATTTAATCAATAACATAGAAGCAAATCTGAGAAAATTTTCCAAAATATAAGGCTTACATAAACAAGTAAAAGATACAAAATGATGTAGAGTATATAGCACTTAGGATCACTATATTCAATTTAAGAAAGAACACAAGCAAATAAAACAAAAAATGGAAATCAGACATATGATTAAAGAAATGTTCTGAATTGAAAGGAGAACAGGTTTTTACCCCAGGCAAAGAAAGAGTAACAGGATACCCATATCTTTGATATGCAGTGGCAAATTTTACACACTGTAAAATTTTAACAGTAAATAAATTTTAAAAATCTAACCAGGTAAAAGAATGGGTTATCTATGATTTACAGAAATTGAACTGATCTCAAAATTCCCCATAACACTATTAGAATTACATGAAATGATTTTTTGAAGTTTGTGTTTGAATAATTTAATACACATTCAATATGCGGAAGCCATAGAAAAATATCCTCAAATGTATTAAGAACAAAGAAAATAAACCAACCATAAAAGTTCCTGGAAAAACTTTAAGAATATACTCCTATTTACACTAAAGAGCAAAACACTCACAGCACAGGAAAATAAATTGCAGTAAACATTGCAATCATTTAACTAAAGGAATACAATAAATACTTTAATTAAAAACTCTTCTGCAAGTGCCATAAATAGTTTTAAAACATTAACATTTCACAATATATATGGAAATCTGTAATTCTGGATTATATTTATAAAAATTTATGTAAGGGGGAAAGTGTAAAAAACTCCCAAATTCTGAATCTTATAAAATCAAAAGTCATATATCTATTGTCTTTCCTGCTCTGATTTTTTGAAGAAATATTTGATGGAGTTGATTTGAAAAAGTTAAACACTCAGTAAACTTCCAGAATTTTACTGGAAGATAAAAACAAAGGAAATCAGTCATGTCATAAAAAAGACCATAAGGAAAATTGAAAACAATGTTTAAAACAAAATGAATGTACTCGGAAAAACAAACCTTACCAGTAGCAATAAATATGTTATTATAATAATAATTATAACAATCAAGGGCAAAGCAATTTGTTTAATAAACAAATTCAACAGTATACTGCTTCTAAGAGATATGTGGAAACCAAAATGGTATGAAAAGTTGAGTGAATATTTGACAATAATGGCTTCCTAGGTAAATATAAGTAGGTATCAGACATGGCTATATTAAAATGCAACAAAGTAAAATGAATGACAAACCAACTAAAGTAGTAAGAAGGATCATACTCCTTTGATAAAACAAGTCGTAATTATTTTATCAAAGACAGTGATACATAAAGAATAAATTAACCAAAAAAAATCTATAGTGCTATAAATTAGTATTGCTATCTCTGAGTTTGCATCAAATGTGATTAAAAAAAATTAATGGTAAAAGATTTGATCAAAATATTGCTAATAGATTAGGAAATATGAAACATTCTACAAACAAATATACCATATTTTCATATGGTCATGAAACAAACTGAAGTTCTCAAAAAATTCTAAATAATAGAAGTTTTTAGGTAGCATTTGACCATTATACAGACATATCAAAATTTATTTAAAAGTGAAGTCATAAACATAAACATCCTATTATCTTGATATATACTTAAATATCTTTCATACAACTGGGATAATATAAGAAAAAATATAGAGGCAGTCTAATTTCAATAAAAATAAGAATATTAATGTTGAGATATATAGGATGCAACCAAAGTTACATTCAGAAATGATTGCATAAGCTTATGGGATTGTATTGATTAAAGAGAAGGCAATTAGCCATTCAGCCAAAAAGTTGGAAATTTTTAAAAATCTTCTGTTTTAGGAGAAAAATAAATAAAAACCTCAGTCAATTACTTAGTAGACAAAAGTAAATAAAAAACAGAATTAATGAATGATTCCTAGAACTGATTCTTGGGGAAAAATAAAATAAAGGAAGTTACATAGACAAAATTTCATTTAAATTGCAGTTGAGAAATTAAATAACACAAAGAATGTTAGAAATCAAAAAGGGGACATTTAAATTAAATTCATAGTAAGCTTCTTAATTCTCAGGGCTTTGTTATTAATCTATAACCTATCATATACATAACCAACACTACATAGGTGTAGCTGGTTCTCATAAATATTTATAGAACAAATGAATATGGAAGATATTAAAAAATTGTAAGAGTACACTTCGCACAGCTGCGTACTCATTAACTCCAAAAAATAGTTTCAGGTTCAAGGAGTTTTACACTTAGTTTTTTCAATCTTTTCAAGTTTTATGGAAAACTTCCTATTTTATGAAATTAGTGAAACACTAATAAAATCTAATAAAAATAGAAAGTAAAAAAGAAAGAAAACAAATTACCAAGTACATGCACAAACACAAAAATACCATAAAAAATGAGAACAGTATCACTTACAATGGGATAACATTAATAAAGTGCTAACAAACCTAATTAAAATATTTAAAAATATTTTCACTATACTGAAGTAGGGTTTCTTTCAGGGACGTAAATTTGATGTAATACAAAACTATGTAGCCTGTGGCTATAAGCATGATTTTGGTATCCAAGCAGCTTGATTAAATTCTCTCTTTCACTTAACAGTTGTGTGACCTTAAACAATGACTTAACCTCTCTGTGCCTTAGTTTTTTCATCTATAGAGTGGGGGTAATAATAGTAATGATCTTAAAGAATCATTTGTAAAAAGAAAATATGCAAAATGCTGAGTATAGTGCTAGGTATAGATCACTATTACTATTATTTATCACTATCATTATTATTTTAATTAATAATCTCAGGAGCCACCATTGTCCAACTTTTACTCCAGGGCAGTAACATGTACAATCCCTGCAATGGTTGTCTTGTGTTATTTTGATTAGCAACAGGAGTAGAGAAAACCAAAAGAGAAAAGGGACCCTGTATATTATATAAGTTGAAAATATGTCTAATTTTCCAGTATTCTTCACAGGCCCAGAAAAGCTTTTCCCTGAAGTAGGTGTGTGTGACTCATTCATGGCCCATAGTTGAGTCCAGTCTGGGAAAAGCTGAAGCTCTGAGGTACATCCACATCTTTGGCCCTTTGATGCACTGCAATTAGGATGTACTTAGACCTAAGGAGGGAAGATTTTGTCAGCTAATATCTGTGACCACCCAGTGGTACACTGGAAATAAAGTGGTGGGTGAGCTACCTTTCAGAATCGAGTGGTAAATTTATTTGGAAATGGTACCTTTGTCATGATTTGTAAGGGGGTTGTGTTTACTAAGGAAACATGGCAAGTGGAAGTGGGAGATAACATAGTAAATGTCCCATTTTGTCCCACCAAGTATAGTCACTGTGAGCGGTGATGGTTTTCTCTGTACATCTTACCTGCAGATATCAAAGCCTGCACTTGCTCTTTACTGTATAGAATAAATTTGCCTCACTCCTTACTTTAAAATATGAAATGAGGATCAAATTATCCTCTCAGTTATTATAAGCATGGAAATGGAAAGCATACAATTTCCATTATATTATATCCAGTATATATATATTATATATTATAATATATAAACATATTATAAGCATACAAATGGAAAGATTGTCCTCTTCTGGGAAGCCCACAAGCCCACCAAAGACTAATTAGTTTTAAAATCCTATGAAGTGATTTTTAATCCAACAGTATAAGAAAAAAAACTCAGATTTTGATTCATCACCTCTGTGCTCATTACTTTATCACTGCCCAATAGTGTCACAAGTTCCCTGCCATTCAAAACTACACATCAGTCACTGAAGGCAACGGATGAGGTCTGGTGACCTGCCCTAAAAAAATAAAAAAATTTGAGGAGGAAGTGGAGAAATACCACCTCATAAATTTCACCCAACCACATTTAATAGCCACCAAGAGTTTATGGGACCCAACTGTTGTATTTTCTATGATGAATATGCCTCTATCCCAGCATTGAGGCCTCTGAATTTCTCATGGATGAAAATTTGGCTTAGCGTCATTACCTCTTCTCTCTGGGAGCTAAAGGAACTTTTCCATGGTCACAATATTCTTTTAGAGACTAATATAAATTAGAATACACTATGCACTAGCATCTCTTAAGAAAAAAATATTATAGGTGTTGCTCAGACTTCAGAAACTTGTCTGGAGGCCCAGAAGAAAAATGTCCATAAAATTTATGGGAGACATTTGAGAGGAAAAAAGAGCACTAAAATAACTTAATTCATATAATTTTTGTAAAGTTTATTGTTCAGAAATATTATTATTTATTTCTGGAAATTTTGTTGTCAGACATGTCCATCCATTCATGGACCTCCAAAACAATTCTACTCAAAAATTACTTTGAAAACTGAAGGTTTTTTTCTTAAATATAAACTAATATGTATTTGTATACATTAAGGAAGGTTAAATGATTATATAAACAATTAGAAAAGGAATATACTTGACACATATTCACATACTTTAATCAGTTCCTTAGCTGAAGCAGTCTCTAATACCTATGTCCAGAACCAGAGGAATGCATTTTTTAAAGAGACAGACTTATGGTATTTTTATTTTTTTCATAAAATTGTGTGTAATATTTTTGAATTAGAATTCTATGTTAAAAAAATTGAAATCTTTGACATCTTTATAACTGACATAAACATTTCTCTGTGAGAGGTAAGGGAATATTCTCTAAATGTGCTGAGGGAGCTGGTAATCTCCAAATTCTGCTAGTTGAAATATATTCTCAAGTCCAATTTATTTTATACTGAAGTAGGTAAATATTTCAGCCAAAATGTTTTCACAGGCACTGCCTTTTTGCTTCCATTTAGTTTCCTTCAAAAAATCTTTTTATAAACAAAATGTCTCAAATAAGTTGTCTCTATTTGTGATTTCCCTGAAAGTTTTACCAAATTTAAATGCTGCAAGTTGTAGGTTCTCAATTTTATTTCATCCCAAATTATTCAATTAAAAATAGGTAATCTGTCAACTAATTCTTCTCCCAAGTCAGATGTTCCAAAGACATTATGCAATTCCCAAACTAAATTTTATACCCTGCCTGTTATCTCATTCTTGAATTTGTTCAGCTCCCATGGCTTTTGTAGAATAAATGTCTTCCTGTTTGCAAGACTGGTCTTCAGTAATCTCAATTCGCTAAAAGCTTAAACCCAAAGTTGTTGTTTTTCTTGCCACACCATTTGTTGAATATTTTGCTTAAAAATTTCCAGCTGATTTTGAACAAAAGGCAATCAAAAGTTGGAGAAATCATTTATAAAAATATCAGCATCATTACAGGGCATTAAGGTTGATTCATAAAGTAGTCATTCAAAGGCTCAAACATCCTTAAAATCTTACTGATGAGATACTGAGAAGAGAGAAAGCATACTGCCATGTTGAAATGTTTTTATTCAATGTTAGTTTTATCACAAAGTTTAGTTGTTCCAATTGTGTATACATAAAATTATTTATAGATTTTGACAATTGGAGCGTCTGTCTCAATTGGCAGAGTATTAAGGCAGTTTGGATGAAATCAGGAAGGTCGTATATATCATAACAAATTTCAATTTCCTTTCTCCTCCATAAGTTTCCTCATTTGGTGATGAGACCATTGATGTTACCATGGTGATGTGCTCCACAAAATTTTCCATTCATATTATCACCACCAAAACAAATACTATAATTCACGGTTGCACTTTTAACATCCATAATGATAGCAGACATTTTTATCTGTGAGAGTATGAACTCCAAAAGCTTTACTTTGACTCCAGCAATCATATGGAAAAAAAAAAAGAACCATTATTGAAATGAACTGATTTTCAATTTGAAGCCACCGCTAATATAAAACTAACATTCTTTAAACTAGAGAAGTTCTGCTGTTAATGGAGCCACTGCATTTTCTGCTAGCACTTCCTGCTTCATGAATGCGCAAACTTGGAACTGAAAAGGAGCAACATTAACTTAAGCCAACAGTCAATTGATCTAAATGAAAACTAATGTATCAAAGACTGATATGTAGATACACCTTCTATGGTTGCATATTGAAATTGTCATTTTGGGTACAGTCTCCCTAAAATAACAACTTTTGGTTGATGCTGCTAACTTACCAGGTTTTGCCTCTAGTTTCCATTTGGTCAGATACCGCAATGGCCTTTGTGATAAATGGAAACAGTGTATATTTTTTTATTTAAAAAATTTTGTTTTTAGACAGCAGCAGACTCACAGACTCCAAGGACTAGTGGTTACCAAAGGGGTGGGGTGTGAGAGGGCGGGTGGGGAGGGAGGGAGAAGGGGATTGAGGAGTATTAAGTTTAGTACGCATGGTTTTGGGGGGATCATGGGGAAGACAGTGTAGCACAGAGAAGACAAGTAGTAACTCTGTGGCATATTACAACACTGATGGGTAGTGACTACAGTGGGGTATGGGGGGGACTTGATAATATGGGTGAATGTAGTAACCGCATTGTTTTTTATGTGAAACTTTCATAAGAGTGTATATCAATGAAACCTTAATAAAAAGAAAGAAAATCCCTAAAAAAGTTTTTTGTTGTTTTTTTAGGTCATTAATGGCAGAAAGATTTATTACAAAATTCATTATTAAACAACATGATGAAATTGTAAATAGCTATGATGTAGATCTATAAATGACATCACTAGCAAGAGCATTCAAACTACTTGCTATACATTTTAAGACTGGACTACTCAAACTCTATTTCCTTCACATATATGAAAAATATATTACTATGTTATTGGGATATATGTCAATATGTGATATATGTAAATATATATATCAATGACCCATCCTTCTAGGATCCTTGTGGCTTCATGAATCTTGCAGGCCCTATAGGCTGCACCACAAATGTCTGGAGGGGGAGCAGCATCTAATATTTCTCCCACCACCACTAAAACAAAAGGGGTTAGCTGCTCATACCTGAATGCCCTTGAATTCTAAACACATTCTCCTTGAATCTGGAAAGAATAAAAAATATATTAAAAGGAGAGAGAGAGATGTTGCTGGGCATTTTGCAGTGCCTCATACTACAGCCAGTAAGAAAATGACAGGAGCTGAAAATAAAATAAAATATCAGATGTATTCTGACTTACACAACCTTTAATAATAATACATGAAAAAAAATTTTTTTTTACTTGGGCATATGCCAACTGAACAGGGCCTTAGGACCAAAAGATAAACTAAGACTGTCCTCTGCAAACTGGGATGGTCAACCTCCACAGAAGCAAGCTTCTAATGGCACCCATGCTTAGGTACCACTTACTAAGGGCCAGGCCTGATGTTATACTGGAAATTAAATAGTGATCAAAATATGATTCCTACTCTGGGAGTTGGCTCTGTTTGCATAGTTCACTTTTGTAAAGCCTGCAGTTTTCAAGGCCATTCTCACAATTGACTCCTTTGATTAAGACAAGCTTTGGGAAGTACACCATCCCTTCTGCCATTGTTAGCTCTGAGAACTGTCCCAACCGTCACTCCAAAGGCACCAAAATGGTGGAGCACAGCGTGTAGCATATCTGCTTGTGCTGTTGTGAGAACATTACCCCTTCTCAGCCCTGACAGGATGGACTGTTGCTATAAGAAGCTTTCTCACTCAGCGTCTTCTCTTGGTGCCACTCAGCAGCTTTGAGAACAGCCAAAGCCGCAGGAATGTCAGGGTGATTATTGGCCAATGTCAAACTTACTTTGGAGCAGAGGCCCTTTAAGTTCAGGAGACAGATTTACCTTTGTTAGGGCTTAATAGAATTAAGCAAATCAGCACTTCCTGCTGAAGGCAGACTGCACAACCACCAAGCTAGCAGTATCATTAAGAAAACACATGTGTTTAAAATAAAATTGTTTCTAACAGTAAGTCTCAAATACCTGCTATTCTGGCATACTTCTTGATTTTTAAGATTCTATCAAGCTATGATGACTTTAACCTTATTCTTTGAAACATTCTCCCCTCTCTTCCTCTATTCATCTATTAAATTTAATTTCTTCTAAGGAAAAGAGAGATAAAATATGCTCAAAATATACTGGAGGATCAAGCTGGTGTCATTTTTTCCCTTTCTCATAAAATATTTGCACCTCATTTCAAACTGTGTTCTCATTGTTATTTCTGTGTCCAAACAAGAAATGTTGGCTTCCTCACTGCTCTTGGTTCATGTAAGTTCCAGGCTTTGTCATATTTTTCCAAGAAATGACTCTTACATTTTTCTGTTTACTCTCCATTCCCATGCTTTCTCTCCCACCTGAGCACTAATAACCTTCTTTTTGTGAGGAGGAGCCTCAGTTTCTGCCTTTGCCAACCTGGTGTTGCAAATGGGTGAAGCTGGAATGGCTGGGTTGCTCTCCCAGCCCTGTTATCCACTAGGTAAACTTGGGAAGATTGTTTAATCTCCCTATGCCTCAGTTTTTCTTCTGTAGAATGGGGTTAATAATAATAGTTATTCTCAAAAGATTAGAACTTACTACATAAATATCAAAACTTTTATATTGCCAAAATATATAGATTTAGGTACTAAGTCTAATTTACAATACACTAGAGAAAATAATTGTAACACATGACAAACACCTTAAGTCGGCATTCACATTGACCCAACATTTTCAATTTTAGATGTCCATCTGACAGGAATACTTGCAGGAGTGTCCAAAGCTGGATTTGAGAATTTCTCTGTAGCACCGTTTGTAAAACTTGGAAATTGCCAAAATGTTCATCAATAGGTGAATGGTTAAATAAATTACACTGTTTGCATACCAGAAAAATAATAATAGTAGTATTTGTTCTCACAGGGGTGTTCTGAAGAGTAAATGAGTTATATGTAAAACACTTAAAGAGGTGGTTGGCTGTTGCTATTTCTCCCCCTACCCGCCCAAATGTAGGGCCTCAAATAGGGCAGGGGCATCATCCATTGATAGTCAGTGCAGAGAAGCTTTGCAAAGTGCTTAAGACAACTCTCACCGCAGAAGAAGGCCAAGGTTATTAGTTTAACTGATATAAGATCAAAGTAATGTTACTAGAAGGAATATGACCTCCTTATGTAGAGAAGAGGGTGGTCTTCAGAAGGGAGTCAATCAATCCTCAGGGTTTGGGAGCATGTGTTTGACTTCACATACCTCAGAAAAAGCCTCAGTCTAGAATGCATAATTTACACAAAGATCAGAACTTTTTTCCATAATTCATTCAAGTAATTTATCCCACAGTGACCAATGTTCTTTTCTGAACACTTCAACCATAGATGTTCAAAATTATTTTTAAAAGGTGTTATCACTGTGGAATATAAGAACAAAGGAAAAACTGAAGGAACAAAACAGCAGCAGAATCACAGAACTCAAGAATGGACTAACAGGTACCAAAGGGAAAGGGACTGGGGAGGATGGGTGGGTAGGGAGGGATAAGGGGGGGAGAAGTAGGGGGGTATTAAGATTAGCATCCATAGCGGGGTGGGAGAAAGGGGAGGGCTGTACAACACAGAGAAGACAAGTAGTGATTCTACAAAAGGTTGCTACGCTGATGGACAGTGACTGTAAAGGAGTATATAGGGGGGACCTGGTATAGGGGAGAGCCTAGTAAACAAAGTATTCGTCATGTAAGTGTAGATTAATGATTAAAAAAAAAAAAAGCAGTTCCTATGTGGTGACCTCTAATGAGTTCTACACAATGATATAAAGGACATATAAAAGTGTAGGCAAAGGGTCTGTTTGTGTTTATACAGAGGATCAAAGCCTAATTTGGCTACCCCGAAAATGAACTAAGATACGATATGAAAGAGAACTTCCAACATCAGCACTCTCGGGAAGACTCATGCCAGAAGATGATCATCAAAAAACCCCAACAAAGATCCACGCACTGCTTCAGCTGTAGATGCACTCATCCCACCAGCTCCTGGACTTGCCATGGGAAAGAAGAAGATATCTAAGCTGGCCTGTGCATACAGTAAAACAACAAATTTGACTGGATCTATACTGTTGGAACTCAACCAAGAATTAGGAGAAGTGCAAATTGTAGCGCTCCAAAATCTTACAACTACAGACTATTTACTGTTAAAAGAACATATGGGATGTGAACAGTGCCCAGGAATGGGTTGTTTTAATTTGTCTGATTTTTCTCAAACTATTCAAATTCAGTTAGATAATAACCATCATATCATTGATAAGTTTTCACAAATGCCTAGGGTGCCTAACTGGTTTACTTGGTTTCACTGGAGATGGCTGGTAATTACAGGTATGCTTTGGTTATGTAACTATACTCCTATTATGTTAATGTGTGTGCGCAATTTAAGTAGTAGCTTAAAATCTATACATGCTGAAGTTACTCTACAAGAAGATATGTCAAAGAAATAATCAATCTTCCCATGTTTTCTCCCGCCTGCTACTTCTATAGCTTTTCTTCTTCCTTCCTAATTACAACGAATTCTTAAATAGAATTCGTGCCTCATATCAAATTTACCGAGTATCATAACTCCTCCAAGTGGTAAAGATACCTCAAGACAAATGCTGGGCATAGAAGCCACAGGGCATAAATATGCAAAGAAATAAAAAGCTAACCATTTCAAACAATAAGGCTTCTCTCTCACTTACCAACTTAACATTTCCCTGTATGGCCCCGGAAGATGACTGGTTAGCCAGAGACGGGTAAGATTCCTCAAGGGAGGAACAACCTAAGACAGGCACAGTCGCAGGAGGGTCATCAGGTGAGAAACTGGGGATCAACAGAGGTGAGGCTTAGAACCTCACCCCCCCGATCTGAGAGAAATCTTCTGCATACGTGGATGTTTTATTGCCCGTGTCTAGCTTGGATTAACACATAGTCTACAGGCACACACCTGATCATCTACATTTGCTCTCTTACAACACTAAACTATGTTTTCTACCTTTATCTTGTATCTACCTACCACTTCAGCATTTTATTAAAAATAATAAAGAGAGAAATGTGGTATCCACATATAAATCAAGTATAAAAATCAAATGTGTATTCATATTTGAACTGACTGTTTATAGTTCATAATGCATGAGCAAAACCAAAAGTTTCTGTGATGACTGCCCTTGTACTGTTCACCATGTAACTTATTCACTATGTAAGAATTTGTTCTCCATGTAAGAACTTGTTCGTTATGCTTCAGAAGATTGGAGACTGACGAAAATTAGGCTTGGGGTGGATTAATGATTGTGCATTGAGCATTGACTCCCCTTTACAGAATTTTATTGTTGTTAACAACCATTTGATCAATAAATATGAGAGATGCCCTAACAACAACAACCAAAAAAAAGTACACACTTCCAATTGTAAAATAAATAAGTAACTGGGATGTAATGTATAGCATAAGGAATATAGTCAAAATATTGTAACAACTTGGTATGGTGATAGCTGGTACCTAGAATTATCATGTATATAAATGTTGAATCACTGTGTTGTACACCTGAAACTAATGTAATGTAATACTGTGTGTCAACTACCCTTCAATAAAAAATAATTATCTAAAAAATAAAAATAAAAAATAAAAATAAAAAATAAAAAAATAATAATAATAAAAAAATAAAGTCAGATGAAAAAAAAAAAAGGTGTTATCAAATATACATCTATAAGATTTTTCTTTTAAGTCACAATATAATGACAAATTTGATGGGAAAAGAACATTCTTTGGACCTATGTTGTGAGTCATACATAATAAATCACACAAAAAATAATTTATTTAGGAAAGATTACATGAGTTTTTTGAACCAAATTCTTTAGTACTAAATTTAGAATAATTACACCAAGTCCCAAGTTAATTTCAAGGTGAGATAATGTAGGTTAAAGTAACTAGGATTATGTCAAATGTGAGATTATTTAATCACATGGTTGTGGTTTAATGTTTCAGGGTGTGTGTGTGTATGTGCGTGTACAAAGCAAGGGGACTAGTCCATGGAAACTGAAACTACAGTTGCCAGCCCATTTCTCTATACCAACTCTCCAAGTTATACAGTGCCATCTTTCTTAATGGGTAATAATAACTATTACCAATCTGTAAGCACTTGTAGTTTTCTTGACATTGGGATAGGTACTTAAAACATAATATTCCTAGACTCATTCTTTTAACCCTATGTCTGTGGTTTTTCTGGGGAGGGTGGTCAGGCTCACTGTGTTCTTGAGTTCGGCTAGTCTTCATCAGTAATTCCTTTTGCCTCTCCATCATTCACATCAAATGTTTCTCAAGGGATGGTCCTGGCAGAAGATAGATATACACCTCCCTGAAGAAGTTCAGTCTGTTCTTTATTCTAAGACTAAATACAAATTTAAACTACTGAGATGTGAAGCTGAGGATTAATAATGCTGTGTTCCCAGTCAAACAGCCATGGTTGCTCTTGAGCATGGGCTTCACAGCCCAGACCTTCAGTGTTGATCCGCTGGTAGATGCTCTTCAGCTGTCCATCTTTTTGTGGAGCCCCTTTCCATACCTACTTCCTTCATCTCCCACTTGAGCTACACCCAAACCAAAGCCTCAGCAAAATTCACTCTTTCTTTCCCTTGTGAGCCTCCCTCTCCTCTCCTATCTGGGCTGTAGCCCTTCCCAATAGTCATGATGATCATTCTGCTCTAATGTCTTATATCTTTACAGCTTCCTGGGGTGGGTCATATAATTTTTACCTTCCATCTGTTTCTTCTGCCAGGTATTTCTGCCATGAAAGAAACTAGGACACCGAGGGTAAAAGAGGCCAGGGAAGTCATTAGGGTGGGCTTCTGCTTTGGTGGCTGCACATTTTTACTTTTATTGTTTTTCTTCATATATTTTTCTGTCTATCCCTTTTTGTCTTAATAAGAAAAAGAAAAACAGAAGTTCATCCCCTGCCAATAGAACTCATTAATTCTTCATAGAAGATTCCCTTCATCCTGAAAACACAATTTTGGGATGTTATTAAACAATAAAAGAAACTATTTCCTCCCTAAACTTGAGCCTCATTAAAACTCCTCGTCTACTAACCTCTGTTAATATGGAGAATCACTATATTGGATCTGGATCACATCTTCCCAATTCCTGTTTGTTTTTGTTTGTTTGCTTGCCCTTTCATTACACAGAGAGTCCTGTTATGGAAAAATACCTCTCTAATCCTCACATTAACATTCCAAATTAGGCACCAAGTCTTACTATATGAAGATGTGCTAAATTTATTAAAATTTCATACTGAATCATTGGCAAAGGTAGAAATTATCTATTGACACAAAGTTTACTAAACAAAGCTGTTGGGTAGGAAGTAGCATCAAAATATACTCACATGGAAAACTTAAAATGTCTGAAATTCCTACAATATGCAGAAAAATCTATGACCAGTACTGCTATTACTACTACTATTAAAAGTAACAAACAGCATAGCCATCATGTAATTTAAGGCCTTCTCAAAGAGACAAGGTGATACCATTAGCCTAGAATGACTGAATGGTCGCTTTCCCCTCTTTGACCTGCTGCCTTGTTATGCTCTTCACCTGCTTCATGAACTGACCAGGTTCCTGATTGCCATATGCTGATTTGCAGAGGGCAGGTCTCTTGAATATTCCTTGTTAGGTATTTGCAAAGAATTACTTTTATAGAAAATTGTTTAGAAATGATACTTAAAACTAGGTTATATTTCTTAAAATGGAAGTACTGACTCTAGGAATTTCATTAAGTTAACTAAGCTCTACCAGGGATGTGGCTAAAGATTGAGGTTTGAGCCCATACTGATTATATAATCAAGATAGGGTGTCTAAATTTCTTATGCAAACACCCAATATGTGAGGTTATTAAATGTCTGCCACTTTTGGGACTTCATCTCTTAAGATTTTCTGTTATCCTTCATCTCTGGACAATAATGAAAATGCTACCAAATTCATGTTAAGTCATTTTACTTTCATTAATACATGCATACACTCCTTAGTGAACATAGTTAACTCATCTGAAGTTAAATATTATAAGACCAATCTACAAGACCATTCATAGCACTCATTATGAGTAATTATATCCTATATTTCTTCCATCTGTCTGGCTTTTATAGGGGACTTCATAATCCCAAGATAAGACAATTATATTTAACTGTGCTCTCCATTTTTGAGCAATTGCTTAGTGATTTTGCTGCCTAAGGGAAAGGAAAGGCCCTGCAAAAGCAGCAGGCATCTTTTCAGGTGGGATCCTGTAGTACCAGACCATCACCTGGCAGAAGCACATCTGGGCCCCAGTCTTACAGCGCCAAGATTTCATATGACCCCAGATGCCCTCTAAGTCAAGAACAGTTTCTCTCGTTATGTATCACTATCACAAAAATTTTAATATGTATTTAACAGCAGCCTAAAACAGCAAGAGGGATTTGTGGAAAAGGCAAGACAGTCTGATCCGGAAGTCTTCATTTTTCATTAAAATAGGAGTTCTCTCGATTTCTGAATTTACTGGCAAGATGTTTTTCTATCTTGAGTACAATGTTCTTGTTAAACACAAAATATCTTTACAGTTCTGGAGAGAAGGGTGTTTCCAGCCCAGGGAAAACTCCCCTATGAAACTGGTGAAACGAAAATAAGTCAAGGGAAAGGGGACATTGGGCGAAACTCTTTATTACTCACAGTTTGCTTGAAATTGCTGGCCAGTCTCAACACTGTCCTGACCCAACTGAATCACCTCTCATTCACAAAATATCTTTTTTCATCAACTACCTGATGGATGATCATTTTTGAGCTGTTGTCTGGTAATTCTGCAAGTAGCCTGGCAAAGCGTCAGAACTCTGCCAAAGCAGCAGTGGATAATATCTGGTGGCCTGGAATTAGTACCAGGGTCTTGCTAGGGAGAGCACATCTGTGGCTCTTCCTTGCAATGTTAAAAAATAAAATAAAATAAAACAACAGTTTTGTTGACATATGATTTATATACCATATTGTTCACCCTTTAAAGTGTACAAAATAATCAGTGGTTTTACTCTATGTAGAGTTTTGCAACCATCATGATAATCTAATTTTAGAACACTTTTACGGCCCCTGAGGATGTCTTATATCCGTTAGTAGTCACTCCCTATTTCTACCCCTTACTCTGAGTCCTACAGGACCAGTAATCTATTTCCTTTCTCTATATACTTGCCCATTCTGGACATTCCACATATATGGAACCATACAATATGTGATCATTTGTGACTTGTATCTTTTATCCCTGTCATGGTATATACCAGACTTCATTTCTTTTTATTGCTGAATAATATGCTATTGAATGGATATATCATATTTAATTTATCTATTCATCACTTGATTTCCCCTTTTTGTCTATTATGAATAATATAGATATGAACATCTGTGTCCATGTTTTTGTGTGGACATGTTTTCATTTCTTTTGGTTAGATAACTAAGAGTGGAATTGCTAGGTCACATGGGTAACCCTATGTTTAATATTTTATGGAACTGCCAAACTGTTTTTCAAAATGGCTGTATCATTTTACATTTTAATTGTATTCAAGTTTTTAATTTCCCTACATACTTATCAACACTTGTTATTATCTGTTTTTTCTTTTAATTACAGCCATTCTGGTACCTCACTGGGCTTTTGCTTTTCATTGTGCATTTGATTTGTATGACTGAGGACGCTGAGCAACTTTTCATTTGCTTATTTGCCATTTGTATATCTTCTTTGAAGACATGTCTATTCAAATCCTTTGCTGTTCTTATATTAGGCTACTTGTCTTTTATTATTGAACTGTAACAGTTCCTTATATATTCTGGATGCAAGTGTCTTATCAGATATATGATTTGCAATAGTTCCTTCCAGTCTGTGGGGTTTCCACTTTCTTCATAATATCTTTTGAAGCACAGATATTTTTAATGCTGATGAAGTACTTTGGTCAATCTTCTCTTTTATCAATTGTGCCCCAGATGTCAAATTATCGCCAAAACCAAGGTTCCAATCCCGATTTTATCTGATACTAGTTACAAAGGGAAGAGGACTCAGCAGTACAGCACTGGGAGCCTAAACCATGATTGCCAACAAGGTGATCAAAGGTGAGCTGCAGGTGTGCAAGGAGACAACGCTGCTGGGGCCGGAAAGTGATGATGCCCCTTCCCACTTCTATCATGACAAGGAAATATAATGATAGAAGTTTTCTCTGCCTCCTGCACCTGGGACTGCAGAAGAAAGGGCAATGGACTGGTAAGGAGATATACAGGGTATGACTTCATGGCTGAGTGACACCATTCATAATTCTCTAATAAAAGTTTCTGGCAAGGAATCTTAATGTAGAAAAATAATTTCAGCCTTCAGGAAACCACTTCTGACTTCACAGCTGCTCCGTGGCCCTATGACAGAAAAATGGTAAGAGAAGTGTAAGAAATTGCAAAATTCTCATTTGTCAAAGCCAATGTATGTCCCTGGTACCCAAAGAAGCAGAATGACTTCTGCTTTCCAAATCTCATGTGAATGCCCCTCATCCACAGACCCTGAGCCATATCCAGATCCTCTTTAGTAAGGGATTCTGGGAAATTCCAGATCTCATGATACAGGGAGACCAGAGGCAGGGTAGAATGTAGAATGGATGTTGTCTGCCAAAGATAATATCCAGCATAAACAATTAAGAAGAAGAAGATTCAGCTGGATTGAAATCAAGTATAGACTATAAAGAACCAGTTAAATAGGTTTCCCTTACTCTGAGACTGTAAGGCAAAAGAACAAATGGAAAAGAACAAAGGAAGGTACAGTAGATGTGGATGGTAGAAACTAATGATCCATATACACATGTCTAACATGTCTGAGGGATGAGAAACTATACTGAGGAACATAGTAGCAGCAAATTTTCCTTAGATGAAAATTATCCTTATTTTTCTCATTCGAGTGTATAGATTGAAATTCATTTTTAAAAACTGACATCTAGATGGGTTCTAGCAAGATTTGTAATTTCAAGGATTATAAAAACAAATCAATGAATGTGCCCAAGCAAAAATGTTAAATACAGGTTACTAGTGCAAGAAATGTACACACTACAAACGAATGTGTAAATGTATACACTGAAAATTTCTATAATGGTCATTATCTTGATATGAAGCCTCTCTGTCACAGTTAACAGATGAGAGAGTGCTTAATAAATTTAATTTTAGTTTTGTCTGATGTACAGAGTTCCTTGAGGTTCAATCTTCAAGCACTTCTTCATCAGGTATTCTTCCTTCCTTTCAAATGATTCTTTTTCCCTCTTTTTTATACAGATGACATGTATGCCCTGGGAAACCATCCATGGTCTCTTATAGGCCAGAGGCCAGAGTGGCCTCTGATCTGTATAGACCCTCACCTGCTCCAGGGGAAAGGAAGTCTTTTCTTTTCACTTGGTTGTTGGGCATGTTGCCTTGGTATTTACAAAGTAGCTGCTGTCCTCACTGTATTTTTTTTTTTTTGAATACTGTGCAGACACCCCCAGCTGCAATCTCCGACCCCACTAGAAAACTTGATTCAAGAGGTCTCTGCGTTCTGCAGCTTCCTTGTCTAGAACTCGGGTCTTTTCTGGCCCTATTATTTTCCTAACCAAGGGCTCCTACATGCCAAACAAAGGCAATGTATATCTGGGATCTAATTTAGGGATTTCTGTCAAGATACTTCCCTCAGGCATCACTTGATTTCCTACGCCATTGTTCTTTTAGGAAACATCAATTTTTCTTTTGGGAAATGCTCAAAATTTTTCTAAGTTTTTCAGCTTTTTGGTCTACTCCTTAAAAAATGGTACACTAGGACTTTTGCTTAGAAACTTCTTTTGAATTTCCACCTGTTTCCACTGTGTCGCACTCCATGATTCTGAAAGATCTGACCCTAAGGTAGGGGTAAAGAATGCTGTGGGTAAAACTGCAGCATTTCCAGAATCTCTCACTTGGCCTTAGTGCATCTCAATATCAGTAGGCGTTTCCAAGGGGTGGGAGAAGTAGTCCATCTCCATATCGATAGGTAATTACATGGGGAGCGAGGGTGTATCTAGATCAGAGAAGCTGGGTGAGTTTTCTTGAAGCTGGGTCTCCAGACACTGGCAAGCAGAAGTGGACAATGGCTTGTAAACAATAAATGGATTTCTCCCAGTTTATATCTTGCTTTGACTGATTTCGGTTTCAAAGGTGTTTTACCCTGGGCTGAGAAGGGGTATTCCCCCCACCCCTACCCCCAACCTCCACCAGAGTTACAAATGCAAAGGAAAAAAACAAATAGAATAGTTGAACAATTCTTTGCACCTTATCAAAGCTTCCTCTTTCCTATGCTGTTGAACTGACCTGATGCCAAATCATGTTCCTCTCCTTATTTTGGTTTATAGTAAAACACAGCAATCAGACTTGCAAGATCTACTCTGATAGCTAAAGAAAGAATTTTGGAATTCATGAAACTCAGCAAAGCCTACACCTGAAAATTAATGTCTTGTTATATACTCAGTATTTAATTTAAAACTTAAAGCTGAATAATCAAATCTATATTCTAGTTTAGGCTCTCCTCTACACATGAGTACAGTGGGTAAAACTGCAATATTTCTAGAATCTCTTGCCTGGCTTTAGTGTTATCTCCATATCAATAGGTGTTTCTGAGGGGTGGAGAGGATTAGTCCATCTCCATGTCAGTAGATAATTACATGGGTGAGCAAGGGCTTATCTGGAATGGAGAGGCTGGGTGCAGCTCTCTTCTGTAGCCACTCGAGAGAGATGTGGGGGATGACTGTTTTTAAGAAATAAACTGGTTTCTTAAACTTTATTTCTCCCTTTGACTAATTTTGGTTTCGAAGTATTTAGCTCTAGAATTTCCCCCCCCAGAGTTACATCTGATGGTAGTCAGTAGGATCTCTGAACCCAAAATCTGTCTACATAGGTGCAACCCTTGGGTGTGCTGCTCTAGGGATGGTGGGGAGACCCCAGTGGCTGCAGTGGTAGAGGGTGCAGCTTCACTCAGGAGCCCCCTATATTTGGGGCTTCCAACTGGGGAGCCCATAGTGGGGAATTAGTCTACAGTAAAGCATCTCCTAGAGGGGTAGGGCCTTCCCCAGAATTGGGGAAAGGTGGAGACACCAGAAGCTGCAGAATTAGCCCTCCTTCACACAGAAGACTGCTTAGAGGCTCTGAATGGCCATGTAGCAGCTGGCATTGTAGAATCTTTTTCATTGAGATAGTGGAAAAGTTTATGGAGGAGAGAGAGAGATGGTTATCAAGGAGAGAGAGAGGGTTATTGAGGATAAAGAGAGACTTCACCTTCACTTGGAGGAGCTGGGCGATGACCTATGGGATGCCCTTAAGGAAGAGTGACAGTTATTGAGAAGATGCATCATGCTCCTGGAAGATGTCTTAGCAACAGCAAGGAGGGAGGCAGCAGGAGAGTCTGCATTTCAAGAGGTCATGGGGGAGAGGGAGGAAACAGCAGTGCCTTCAGCCCCAGAGATGGTGGAGGAGGTGTCGGGTGAGGATGAGGGGATGGGGTCGAGGGCGGATCTGTTGGTGAAACCACCGCCTGAGGTACCAACCTCTCCTGTATTAAAGGCCTGCCCAGTTGTAATTAAGAAAGTAAGAATGCAACAACCACAGGCTCCTCAGGGGGAGGAGCCACCCCCTCCCCAGGTTGTGGAGCACTCTGTGCTCTGCCCCTATAACCAGGATGAGCTGGTGGACATGAGCGTCTGGTATTGGCAGACACCGATGGAATCTCTGCCTACATGGCTTTTGTGTATCTGAGATATGGGGGTGGAAAACATTGTTATGTCAGGTTCTGAAATGAGTAGACTGGTGTCCCTGATGACTCATCCTTCTCTCTGGCAGCAGTTGCAAAGTGCCTGTCACACCTCAGGGAATCAGTTGCTTCTGGATTGGTTGACAGAAGCCAGCAGGGCAGTTTACCCTAATCAGAGTGATTTACCATACTTACCCACTAGCTGGAAAACATACGCAGAGCTCCAGCAAGTGTTATGGGAGCTTGGTATGAAAAATATCTCTGTAATATGGACCCCCAGGGCCCTGATGAGTTGTTCACTGTAGGAATGAGAAATCTGGTGATCCATACAACTCCCCCATTTATCTTTGGGTCCCTAGTGACTATTCTTGCCCCCACATAGGGCAACCCATAAGTGAGGTTACTCTTACTTTAGCAGATCTGGGGGAGGTTGAAACAATAAGATCACAGAAGGAAGTACAGGCTACAACTGAAAGGAGAGGTGCAAAAGGCCCTGTGAAGGTCTTGAGGATCCTGATGTGAGTTGATTTAATAAAGGCTGGGGTAGTAAAAGAAAAACTTGATGAGAAACCCAATAGGATCTTGTTAGAACTGTGGCACCAATTAAAGCCAAAGCAGCAGTTCCAGCCATTAAGGTCCAGGACACAGAAGCCGGAGGTAAAGCCCCATATTTGGCCTGTGTCCCTGGAAGACTTCCTGGGGGACAGTACTCAGGCTCCACCTGGGTCCTCACCCCCATAGGATGACGACTGGGCATCGCGGTTCAACTGAGGGGGAGTCAAAGCCCCCACCTTGGGGTACATGGTGGGAACCAGAGGCCAATTCATTGTTCCCCGTGAATGTACAATGTTTCTTGGTGCTGGTGGACACAGTAGCTGAATGTTCTCTGATATATGACAACCCTGAGCAGGGACCCCTGCTGTGATAGATGGCTATAGGGGTAAGGCAATTAGAGTGAAGAAAGCCCAAATCCCACTGGGGATAGGGCATTTACCCCCAAAGAAGTATACTGTGTACATTTCTTCCACCCCAGAATATATTTTGGGGGTAGATATCCTGCAGAGCCTGTGGTTACAGACCACTGCAGATGAGTTCAGACTGAAGGTATGTGTGGTTAAGGCAGTTCTGAGGGACATGCTAAGCACCCACCTGTAGCTCTACCTGTACCTTCGTGAGTGACAAATACTAAGCAGTATAAATTGCCTGGGGGCACAAGGAAATTGGAGAAACTCTATAGGAGTTGGAGAAGGTGGGCATCATAAAGCCCACTCATAGTCCTTTTAATCAGTGTGGCCAGTGAGAAAGCCAGATGGATCCTGGAGTATGACCATGGACTACAAGGAATTGAATAATGTCACGCCTCCTTTGCATGCTGCTGTCCCCTCTATAACAGCTCTTATGGACACACTAAGTCATGAACTAGGGACATATCATTATTCTGTGGACCCTAATAATGCTTTCTTCTCTGTTGACACAGCACAGGAAAGTCAGGAACAGTTTGCCTTCACATGCGAAGGACAGCAGTGGACATTCCCTGTCCTTCCACAGGGATACCTCCACAGTCCCACCATTTGTCATGGACTTGTAGCCCAGAACTTGGCCACATGGAAGAAACTGCAAACAGTACTGCTGTATCACTACATTGATGATATTATGTTCACGTCTGATTCTCTTGTAGATTTAGAAGGGGTGGTTCCTAGACTGCTGCAACATCTACAGGAGAAAGGATGGGCTGTGAGCAGCACCAAGGTTCAGGGATCTGGTTTGTCTGTAAAATTCTTGGGGGTTGTCTGGTCCAACAAAACTAAAGTGATTCCTGAAGTAGTCATAGACAAGGTCCAGGCTTTCCCTACCCCTACCACTGTGGCAATATTACAAGAGTTTTGGGGGCTTTTGGGCTACTGGAGAGTGTTTATCCAGCACTTGGCACAAATTCTGAAGCCCTTATACTGGTTGGTACGAAAGGGCATCAGGTGGGACTGGGATGAGACATGTGCAGCTGCTTTTACTGCTGCTAAGCAAACAGTCAAGGCCATACAGACCTTGAGTCATAATGGGCCAATCAAGGCCCTGTGAGCTAGATGTTCATGTAACTGAAGATGGTTATGGATTGAGTCTTTGCCAGAGGCTTGAATGGACACACCAACCCATTGGATTCTGGTCACAACTATGGAAAGGAGCAGATGTCTGGTACATCCTGATAGAGAAGCAACTGGCTGCTATGTATCACACCTTGCTGGCTATGGAGCCCATCATCAGGACATCTCTGACCAAGGAAATAACCACCTATCCCATGATGGGGTGGGTGCCAGACTGGACCAAAGGCCATGCAGTGGTGTGGCACAGACGCCTACACTGGTCAAATGGGCACATATTTACAACTGTGTAGCACCCTCTCTACTAGTCCCTTAAGTGGAGAACTCCAACACTTATTGGGGCAAGTGACATATACCAGTGGAAAGTGGGAAGAACTTGCTTTTGAGCCATTAGTAGCCGAGAGTCCTCATCAGGAGGGAAAAGCCCCTATACCTGAAGATGCTTGGTACACAGACAGCTCCAGTCATGCACAGCTCCCAAAGTGGAGGGCTGTGGCTTTCCATCCTAAGACTGAAACAATATGGATGGAGGATGGAGAGGGGAAGAGCAGTCAATGGGCTGAGTTGCAGGCAGTATGGCTTGTGATCACCCAGGAGCCCTCCCCTATATAGTTGTCTGTACTGAAAGCTGGGTTGTCTATCAGGCCTTGACCCTGTGGCTACCGACATGGTACCATGCCAACTGGATGGTTGGTCACTGGCCCCTTTGGGGGCAAGAGTTGCGGTAAGACCTATAAGTCTCTGGTCAGACTAAGACTGTTACCGTATATCATGTGACTGGCCATTTGCCTTTGGCATCCCCAGGGAATGATGAAGCAGACACACTGGCCCAGGTGCATTGGGTAGAAGTAAGCCTGCCTCTGATACAGCACAATGGTTACATCAGCGTTTGTTGCACAAGGGTCAAAAGACAGTGTGGGCTGTAGCTTGTCAGTGGGTCTTGCCTTTGACCTTTGAAAAAGTCAGCAAAGCCCGGAAGGACTGCATTGTGTGCTCTAAGAGGGACTTAACACTGAGTCTTGCAGCAACATGGGGCAATAGAAAAGGGGCCGATACCCCTTGCCAGGTAACTGATAAACTATATTGGGCCTCTGCGCATATCAGAAGGATATCAGTATACCATGACTTGTGTGGACACAGCTACTGGCCTGTGGGTTGCTATTCCTGCATGTCATGCAGATCAGCAAACCACCAAGAGGGGCCTAGAGTGCCTCTTTTGTAGCCTCTGACCGGCTGCAGATGATTGAGAGCAATCAAAGCACTCACTTTACTGGATATGTGTTATAAGAATGGGTGTAGCAATTAGGAACAAAGTGGAAACTTCATGTACCATATTACCCTACTGGGGCAGGCATGATAGAGAAGTACAGTGGCTTCTTGAAATCTGGCCTGAAATCAGACACCAATCATCTACAGGACTGGTCAGTTCACTTATGGATGGTGCTGCGGTGTTTGAATGAGAAGCCCCCAAAAGGAGCCTTGAACCCTGAGGATATGCTAACACCCATTGCTGCCTTCCTATACAACTATATGTGCAAATCAAAGAAGAGCTATTGAAGCCAGGATATGGCAGCAGAGCAACATCCTGCTGCCAGCCCCTAGTGCATTAAACCCTAGAGACCCTGTTGAATGAACATGAACCTGGACATTTTGACATACGGACCAGCAATAGCTGGCCCTTTTGTCACCTTGGAAAAAAAGGTTTGGAAGCTGGCCTTCTGTGTATTCCTGGAGTAACAGCAAAGTGGCCCCCAAAAATGGCAGTAGTGTACCCAAAACATCCAGGAGGTAAGAGCATCTTACAGGAGTGTTTTGTTTTATCTTTATGGCCAGTGCATGTACTGCCCATAGCCCTATATATTGGCCCATCTGTAACTCCCAGAGGGATGGGGTGAAAGTCTGGTATACTAAACTGGGATGAGATCCCATTCCTGCCACTGTCCTATCACAGGACGACTCTCTTGCATGGATCCTACTTGATGGACAAGATTTGCCTATGCTGGTGTCATTAAAACAGGTACCTATCGTCCTTAAGGTTATTTTCTCCTACAGTCCCTGTGACCTGGACCCACCCCGTGGCTGCAGCTGCCACATGGTGATTGCTCTGAATCCCCTGCCTGTTCCGATACCGACTGCCTGTGGAATGGGCAAGCTATGGACTTAATCTGCAAAGGACTTTGAAAATAGCTCTATCCTCTGGCTTGAGGATTATCATGATTCTATGCTATTAGTATGGTTACAATGCTCCAGTTTTCTTGTACAGGGGCCATTGCAGAAGTTGGGGAATGTGTTGATTGTGAGGTGAGATTTCTGGAGGGGTAGGCTGCAAGTAAAAGTGCAATATTTAGAGAATCTCTCACCTGGCTTTAGTACATCTCCATATCAGTAGGTGTTGTCAAGGGTTGGAGAGAAGTAGTCCGTCTCTATATCCATAGGTAATTACATGGGCAAGTGAGGACTTATCTGGAAGGGAGAGATTGGGTGGAGCTCTCTTCTGCAGCCAGGTCAAGAGAGATGCGGGATAACTGCTTGTAGGAAATAAGCAGGTTTCTCCCACTTTATTTCTCCCTTTGACTGCTTTCAGTTTCAAAGGTATTTTGCCCCGGGATTTTCCCCCCAGAGTTATATCACTGATGATTGTCCTTGATTCAGTGGATAGAAGAACTATGGGAAATCTAGGGAAGAAAAATATTGCTTAAATATCTCAAGCATTATTCCAATACATGCTCAAAGGAACAAAATTACAATTAGACTTTTTCCTTGCAAAATGGAAAATAATGAAACAGTAAATAATACTATGACAGAAAAAAATATGACTCAAGAATTTCATATGAAGGCAATGGAAAACATGGTAACTTCTACAAGAGATCAGTAAGTATAGTATCATATCTTCCTACTGGAAATCTTCCTCAAAATCATTCAGTGACTAACAGATTACTAATTTGGATTTTAAATAGGGGAAAGTGAGTGTTCAAGGACTATCAATATTTCACTTAAATGAAATGGTTTGATGTACATCTACTTATTTTATAAAGAGTATTGTTAAATCCAAATAAACTTTTTTCCTTGAAAAGTTATATAACATAAAAATATAATTCAATAACAAAAAGAGCTCAGGTCCAGCATCCTAGATTTTATTTGCAAGGTTAACAAGTGATAGAAGTAGGCATAGTACAATCACTACATTTCTTATTTATAAGAGATGTAAGTCTTTATAGCATTCTTTTTCTTATATTATGTTTTTCTCCTTTTAGAAGATTATGACATTAATACATACCTTATAATATAACTTGTTAAAATAGGTTAAAAGAAAATATTATATGGAAAAATAGTCTAAATTCAGTTAATTCACATTCCTGAATAAATTTCTAAGAACAACTAGCACTTTATTTTTGCTTTTCTTTGTTTTCTAATTATTTAGCTTTTTAATTTTTAAGATGAAAAAGTATGTCTTTTTTTGTAATTAAAACAATTATAATTAAAAGCAATTCTGGCTTAAAAATTAATACTAATGAACTTTTAAATGTTGTAATCAGCTTTCAGATACCTGGCAAAAATAAAAAACAAAAAAAGACATAACTCACATAGTAAAAGAAAAAAATTAATGTTACAGCTTGAAAAGTAATGACAGAGAAAAAAGGCCAAACACCAGTTTTGACTCTCAAAATGAACGATTAAATCCTCCTATTAAAGCTTTTCAGGTCAGGAAAGAAAAAGCTCTTTGCTACTTACAATAGCTGCAGTGACATAGAATAAAAATAAAAATAAAAGGATTATCAAAGACTTATTTGGCAAAACAAAATAATAGAAAACAGTCCTGAAGGAATGGATGTCAAAAACCTACATTAGAGGAAATTTTACAACTTTACACATACACATTAAATAAGAATCAGCAAACAATAAAATAACAAGTAACAATAAAAATAAAAATTAAAATAATACTTTAAAAGCAAAATGTAATGGATCAAAATCAGGAAAAAATAAAATTAATGACTCCACAGATTATTTGCAATAAAATTAGAGTAGACAGGTTTTTAGAAGATTTGATTAAGAAAATGGAGAAAAGTAAAAGAGAAAAAGCACAGAAATCAAATAGAATAAAATGTATGAGATTATAATATAAGGCTTTATCTATACAGTGAATATGTAAAACTATATGAAATGGATGATTTTCATGAAAGATTAACCAGAAACAGTTATAGAAATTAGAAAAATATGAATTGAATAATAATCATAGGCATAATGAAAAACATTTCAAAAATCATTCCAAATTCTCCAGGGATTGTTTTACTAGTGAATTACTTGAAACTTTAAAGGAACTAGTAAACTCAATTCTATATAATTTGTTCCAGAACATGGGAAAACAATATGGAAAGCAATCAGATCTATTTTATGAATTCAGGTTAATTCTGACATCAAAACCAGCAAACATTATAGGAAACGAAACAAAACACAACTAAAGACAAATCTCTTCCATAAATATGGGTTCACCAATGAATCGATTTTAGGAAACCATGTGCCTGGCACTTATTAGACACTCAGTAAATGCATCCTACATTTGTGAGGGAAAAAAGCTATCCAACAAATTTCCATGGCTTCCTGTCTTCACATCTACACATTTAATTCACATATGAACCCCTCCTCACCTCATCTCTTTCTGTCACAGAGTGGGGAAAATGTCTTGTTCAAAAATAAAAGCTTCCAGCTATATTCAGGATCTCATTCTATAAACAAATGGGCATCCCTGCTCAGTCAGTTACTTCTTCATCAATTATGTGTAGCCTCTTTCTTTCTATTAACTACTTCCTTTCAGAAATGCTTCCTCAGTTCTGCATCCTTCTTCATAAATCATCTATTTACTGAGCACTTACAAGGTGTCAGATGTACTTAAAAGTCATGACCAGATTACCTGCAGTCCTTGCCTTTGAGGAGCTTTGCCCTGGCAGCAGACAGTTAAGTCAGCAATTGCCTGGCAATGTGCTAAAATGTTGCCACACACAAGTACTACTAGAGTTTGTCAGGGAGGTGTCTGGGAGCTGCCTTCTCCTGTTAGTGCCATGTTTTTATTATTTCCTTCATTGGTGATCTTCTAAAAAAAGAGTACCTTACAAATGTCATCCTAAGTCTTCATTTCCCATGAATACCTCCTATAGGTCACTCCTTCCTTGAAAGTCCCTTGATCACATGTATGCTCTTCCACTTTTACTTATTCCTCTTTCTCCTTTCTTACCTGTTCTCTTTTGTAGAATTCTATTCTTCCCCCCAATTATTTATTAATTTTGAACTATACTTCAAAGGAACAGAACTGTTTTTGTTTTCTCAGTCTGCACATAAACTCTGAATGCACACCCTCTTTCATCTACTTCCATGTTGAAACCATGGAAGTACCTACTTTCAAGTACTTTCAAGTACTTTCCACTACTACCTAAGTACTGGGCTCAGTCTCTACCCACAACATGTAACTCTCTTCTGAGCTTCAGATTCAAAACTCCAGCTCTCTGCTGAGTCTCTCCAAAGAATGCCTACCTGGAATCTCAAATACATGTCCGAAATGAATTTTGTATCATCTCAAATCCTGCTGCTTCCTCTACACATTCTACAGGAATGAAAAGCATCGTTGGGTATCCACTTTCCCAAACTATCTTTTATGCCTTCTCTATCCATCCCCAGTCAACCTTGGTTGGGTCCTATTCACCATACTTCCTTAGAATCTTTCAAATTTGTCTCCTTTATTACTTGGGTTACTACAAAAAGTGTTTAAATGACCTCCTTGCCTTCTTTCTTGCACTCTCTAAAATGCTTTCTTTTTAAATTGCCACTAAAGATACCTGTTAAAAGGCAAATCTGCTAAGGTAATCAATTTCTTTAATAATATCTCAAGTTTTCCAGCACATTATAAAAGGCCTTCATGACCTGACTCCTATCTATCCTTCCTGCCTGATCTTCCTGTTGATAATTTTTAACAGTGGCTTTTTTCTCTTAGCCCACAGGAAATGTGTATTTTGGCCAGTTAAACATCAATGCTCATATGCACATGAAGATCCTCAGCTAACTCCTGCCTTGTTTTCTTTGCTCTCCTTGTGATTAATTACATTTCTGTTTAAAATCCTGCATTTCTCATGCCCTTCACCAATGCCTAAAACTTATGACCTATCTTAGTAGCAAGACGTAAATTGCCTTTGATTATTATAATTGTCCATTTTTACCCCCTTGATAAACACCATTCCTCCCTAAGCATACTATGCTCCAAGTGTGTTGAACTCTCCTAATTCCTAAAGCCCTGAAAACTAGTTTCCCATTAAGTACTCAAGTATCAAATTAGTATAAAATTGATTCAAAAAGATATATACAAAGTAAATATGAAACCAGAAGTCCACTTCACTGTAGCTCCACGGAATGAGTTAATATGTCTAAGTTGGCCAGTTGGAAGAGGCTGGTGAGAGAGGGCAGGGAGCCATCTGTCAGAGGTGAAGCAAAAGGGGATACATTTATCATTAATCCCCGAGGAACATTTTGTGTAAGGAGAAGGTGTGCTGTGAGCCAGGACATCCCCTGATACAAGATAGATGAATCATGTCATCAAAATGTAAAGTCTCATATACATTCTGATTTCCTCATTCTAATCCAAATCTCACTAAGCAAATTTTGGTAATTCTAGTCTTCCACACTGGTAGAGACTTCTCCTTCCAGGAAGGTACAAAGGTCTTTCCTAACCAAATGAGATTTATCATACTGAGTGAATAAATTGGCATTCCAGTCCTTTACATGTGAGGTTTATGTCTCCCACTCTTCCAAGTCTGGATCACTAAAGAAACTGAATTATTAGCTCTGTAGGGCTGAGTCTACACTCTGAAATGTGATCAATTCACCAGTATAAGAATGATAAAATATTATGAGGGACCTAGGTGGCCTTTCCAGATGATACTTCCTTTGTCTCGCTCTGAGCCTGTTTACAGGTTGCCCTCTGTCAGCAGAAATGTCACCCTCTCTGTGAAACATTGCCCGCTGCTCTGTGCAGGGCTAGGCCTTTTCTTCTGGGTTCGCACAGCACTTTGTTACAGCCCCTTCTCATTTTTTTATTCCTGTGTCTGTGAACTCCTGTGCCTGACACATACTAATTAGATGCTCATAAAAAATTTAGTGCCTGGTATTTTGTCCAACTCTTTTTCCTTATTTCCCTTTCATTATTAGACAACACAAAATAGGATATCTTCTTGGGAATGAAGGTTCATCTTGTTACTGAATTAGACTTTACAATTCGGTCTGAATGTTATTCTAATTCCACCCAAGAGCTAACCGTTTTAGAAGCTTTTACTGCATCTATTCATTCATCTTCCAATTATTTTCAGCTTCAGTTAAACATATCAGCTCCATAGCATGTTTAACTAACTCTTTTTGCCACAGGATCTAGATGTGATTTTTATTGTTTTGGCTTTTTTGGTTTTGGTGTGCTGCTGTTAATGCTCCTGGGGTGAAGCTCATATACCAATTTGTCCCCTAGCGAAGTAGCCATTTTTAAGAAATAATAGAGGAAGGCTTTAGAGTTCTAAAAGTTCTTCACTGTGTAAAATATGCTTGTAACCTGCAGCTTATAGAATCAGTGCCTGTACTAATGGTTGTTCAGTAGTTTAAGAGGTGTTTGAATTATTAGGTGAGAGGAGTCACTGTAACAGTTAAACAAAATCACCAAATACATCTGAAGCCATATAATTTAATGTATTAGGAACAGATCTTTTGTAAGTTTCCAGAAAGTTATCCAATATCCTACTGACCAGCATTTTAAGACACATTTTACAGGCAAACCCCCAACTTAAGTGCCTATGCCATCCACTAAAGGAGAAAGAAATGCTGTAATGGTAGCCCTACCCATGGAAAAAAAATGCTGTTTCTTTAGTACACCATTACTTCCCAGTAAGTATTGTAATTGAGAAGAAACTTCCCTTAAATGTGCTAAATCAATTAATTACCCACACACACTCGCTTTAACATCCTGCACTATTGAAACAACTTCCAGATGTCACATTTGCTAATAATTCTTCGGTCATCATGTTTCAGTGAGTCGGCTGCGTCACTCCAGCTTGGAATCTGCAGAGATGCAGCGTGACAGTCACTCTGGTGATGAGCTGAATCTCGTTGTGGCCACAGAAACTCATTTCTTAATCTTGGGGAAATAATTTAATTATTTTACATCTTGACTTCCTCATCTGTAAAAATGGGAGTAGTGATTGGTAGTGCTCAGGAAACATAAGTAACAACAGTGAGCAACTCTGTGCTTTGCAAAGAACTACACTTTAGCCGAGTAGTAATCATATTTTGACTTCATCATGTTCTTGCATAAGAATGATCCTATTAACTCGTTTTCCCATTGAGAAAGTGTGTATGGAAACATTATGCTCTGTTTGTTCTTAAATGCAGTCTATTCTCATTTGGAGTTTAATGCGTATTTTATTTTAGCACATTTTAAAAAATGTTATTCTAACATACCCAATGAGTTATATTTCTGAAGTCTACTTTTGTGGAGGATCTGAATAGCTTCATGTTTACCCTAATAGTAAGTTTTATTCATTAAATGTCATTTTATAAGATGAAGGATACATTTGGAATTACTTTACAGCCTTTATATTTTCTACAACCTTTAAAACCACATCACTATTAGTTGAATTTCTCAAGTTTTGTGTGTTCTAAACATAAAACTATGCAACAAATTTGCTTTTGATACTTCTAGCCTTGTGCTTTATTAGAAATAACTCATTTGCAGAGAACCTTTTATTTGGATCAGTGCTGAGAATAAACACATAGTTCTCAGGGACTTTTATTATTTATTATAAAGTAATTTGGCAAGGTGTTGTGTAGGCAACTAAACAAAATGCAAGATTAATCAGAACTACCAATCTTTTCCTGATTTGCGAAGTAACAGAAAACAGCAGCCCAGCCCTGTTTTACTCCCCAAAGGTTTAGTTCAGTATGTGCCAGTGATGGAAAACATCGTCTGCCTATAAAGCAACAATTAGGGCTGGTTTCCATTGACTCAATCAGTCAAATGTAAAAATACAAAAGACCAATATAAAATAAGCCCTCTTCTGTGGGCCTTCACATGCCAGAAACGTGAACACCCTTGAATATATGTTGCTCCTGCTATATAACAATGCTCCACTGGAATTTTGAGGTTTAAAAGTTCACATTTAATTGCAGAATTGAATACAGAAGGGTAAAAATCAGCAGGTTTTCCCTGTATTATCGTAGAGTCTGGGAAAAAAGACATAGCTGAAAAAAAGAGGATTAAAGTCACTTTTTGAATAAGGTTATCATCAAAGTGAGGCTAATGATAAATCACTTAGCTTCTTGGTATACTCATTTCCTTATATGTTCTATCTATCAATTGATATAAAATATTAGAAAAACTGAAGCCTATTAAAGTTTTAGGCATTCTTGGAAGTAAGCATATTACTCAGAATTATTTTTTTAAAAGGCCTGTTAACATGTACATTGGTCTCCATATATGTTGAGGGCAGGGCTGCAAAAAGCATTTTGTATTAATAGCCATCTATGCAAAAAGGAACTGTTAAAATCAACTTGAAAAAAAAGCTGAGCTGTTGACAATGTTAGACCATAAATGCTTTATACATTCACTGATAATCAAGTATATATTATTTACATACAAACAGAAAGTGTTTGAGTTATATTGGATGAATTTAGGGTAGAGATAGGAAAGATCTGCCTGGGATCGAGGTGGGGAACTGTAAGTAATTTCTGATATCCTTGTCTTCAGTTACAGCAAATGCCATTTAGCTTGAGAGGAAGGAAGGTACCTGGGTGAGGCTTAAAGGATTTGTCCAGCATCGCCCTTGTTTAAGAGTGCGCCTGGAAATGCTGACCTTAATAAGGTCTTTGGGTGCATGTGTGTGGTTGTGGCTTTGTTAATAACCTTTCAACCAGCTGAAATGTTGCAAAATTTTTTTACTACCTTAGAGGATGGAAAAAGCATTCCATCCCTAGATCCTTCTTCTACCAGCATTTTAGCAAAAGTAGAATATTATTTCTGTTTACGAATTCTTAAATAAGCACAATTTAGTGTCACCTGCTGCCTGATGACATAAGGGTCTTTGTTTCAGTTTGGTATGAATATGTATGGCTTTGCGCTTTCTTGGTGACTTGGAGGGAGAAACTGTTTCATGTTCTGGACTCTCTGCCACTAGGCCTAGCATCACGAGTATCTGTCCAAATCTATTCCACAATAAGAAACTGAAAGTGAAAGAGAGGAAATTCCTGCTCTGGTTAGAATGAGGAGATGAAACTGACAACTACCAGGCTGTGGTGAATCTCTGTAATTTACCAAAGAGTTAGCGCTTCTCGAGTTGATGATCACCAGGCCTTTAGCCACCTGGCTCCTGCTTATCTCTCTCACCTCAGTTTCAGTCCCTTTCCTGGTTATTTCTACCCTCTCAGCATACCTAACTGCTTTATGTCTCTGAATGTGACATCCTCTTTCACTCTCAATCTTTTAAGTATAGATTCTCCTGCCTAGCACATGCTTTTCCCCTTTTCATTTCAAAACACTGGAACTATCTAACCTTAACATCATTTGCTTCTAAGAGTCCTGGGTTGCTTGGACTTATTTTCTTGTATTCACACTATGGCAGATAGATTGGTGTGTTCAAATTCCAGTGCACCCTTCTGTGACGTGCATTCCTGCAATGCAACACTTTTTTTCTAATGTTCCCTGCACCTAAGATTCTACATAAAATTTAGATTCCTTCACTTAGATGCATCTGTATAAGATCTAGAAGAGAAAGGGAGACAAGGGCCATCTTTCCAGACATTTTCAGCTCTTTCTATAAGGTAAGGATGACAAAATTTTTCTGTAATAGTGCTCCAGTTTGTCCTTGCAACCATCAGACCACAGCTGCTATGGTGTTTTTATGTTCAATAGTTACAATGGCAGCCCAAGAAAACACCATCAAGTTATTATTTCATTTATGTGGAAGAAAGTGACACTAAATGTGGGTAAAATTGCAGTATTTCCAGAATCTCTCGCCTGGCCTTAGCTCATCTCCATATCAATAGGTATTTCCAAGGGGTGCAGAGAAGTAGTCCATTTCCATATCAATGGGTAATTACAAGGGCAAGCAAGGGCATATCTGGACCAAAGACTTTGGGTGGGGTCCCTTCTTCTGCAGCCCGGTCATGAGAGACACGGGAGAGCAGAAGTGGACTGCTTGTAAGCAATAAATGGGGTTTTTCCCACTTTATTTCTCCCTTTGATTGATTTTGGTTTCAAAGGTATTTTGCCCCAGGATTTTCCCCCTGGAGTTACACTAAATTTTTCATTATTTCCAATAGCTTCTATTCACCATCTTATCATTATCACGGCGACCCCTTAACCAAACTCTGTGAAGACTTTATCACATTACAAAACCAAGGACAATATGTGGAAGGTCCATCTGTGAAGTAAAAATTGCTACATGGTTAAAATATCAGCCAGGAATCATCTTTGTTACTTGTATCTCAGAACAAGTTTCAATAACAAGATACCTATGAAACTTCTTTACAAGTATTACTTTGACATTTGAAGGAGTCTGTAATGCCATCTCATTTGACATTATTCAGATTTTCAATTATGTGCGGAGAAGTGGCAGTCAGTTACTATGTTGTATTAATGTCTGTGTGAAAAAAGAATGAAAATTATTTCTATCACCTCAACAATTTGTAACAATTCCCAATCACTTTGAGCACCAAACAGGTTAGTAACTGTCTTATTTTTTCCTATTTTTCTGAGACTGAGTCTACGACAAACTTACCAAAGAGCAATTATTTAGTGTTAATGTCAACAAATTAATATAGGGTGCCCAGGAAGTGGCAGGAGATAATAGAAGTTTATCACCATAAAAAGTAGACAAAGAACAAAAGGAAAATGAGGGAATGGAAACAGGTAACAGGATAAGCTATGGCATAGCCAATAAGGTAGTTTTTAGGGATACGATGATGGGATGAAGCAGATGGCTTAACTCTTGTAGTTATAAGTCACCAACTTCGCAAAGTTTATTTGAAAGTACTGTTGATACTATAGATTTTTAAATGGTCACATGATTCATCCAGTAGTTAATTACACATTAGGATTTATCATTCTGTTGTGACCTTAAATTTCTCTAACCATGTGTGCTCTTATTTTGAAGGGCTACTTTTCTTCATGATAATTTAGATTCTAACGAAAGCCCTACTCCGAGACATCTCCTACTTCTTTCCTTCAATGTATCATCACACTTATGTGGATGGTGTCAACATCTGTAATATGCTCTCTTCTGTTGTCTCTTAACTGTGGTACTTGAAGAGCAAGATGCCTTTGTCTGTAGCCACCTGCCCCAGTGTTGATGATAGCATTATGCATTTAGAGCATTCCCAATGAAACTTAATTGAATAGACAAATGAGCTGATACAGTTTGCCAAAGCAGAGGTGGTGAAACATTTACAAGAAAACAAAGCTCTTAAAGGGGAATAAGAGAAATGTATTTCAGCTCTGCCAATAACTGGTTTAGGAACAAAGGCAATCACATAGGCCTTTGGGGCCTTATTTCCTTATCTATGAAGGAATCTCTAAAACCCCTTCCACCTTAAGCCCTCTTGTAATATCTGGATGTTACCCATATTTTGGAATAATACCTACAAAAAGTTTGGGAAATTAGCAAGAATATGGCAGCCAATAGAAACCATGGGATTAGAGATTTACCTCCTTAGTTTTTACTTAAAAAATTGTGTGATAAGATGCTCTTTTGTTTGACACATGAATCTGAAAACAATATGCCATTAAATATGCTACACGAGCTATAAAACCCTTCTAGCTACAAATGTCCCAAGTATCCTACAGAGGTATAGAAAACAAAAGGAAAGACCATTTTGGTACATAAAATGATGTGAGGAAAGGAGTAATGATATGCAAACTCCTTTAGGGAATATGTTGTATCATATCATAAGGTGTCACTTCACCAAAAAGAAAAAAAGAGCTTGTATTCTACTTCTGTTAAAATAGCTGCTCATGATGCTCAAATAAAAATAGACGTATGTTCCAGAACACATCATTTATTTTAATAATATGAAGAGTTTGATGTATTGCCACTATCTTGATAATCCCTACCTAAAACTACACTTGAATTTCATATATATATTAATTAAAGTATATATCTTTTTTACTTTACAATGCTAAGACAATGGTATAATATATAAAGACATTTTAAACTGCCTGTCAAAACATAAAAACAACATTTTCTGAGCCCTCACTTCCCCTCATATGCAAGAATCGTCTGTAGGATAGTGTATTTATTGATACAAATCAGAATGATGCCCTCATTTTCCTATACCTGGAATACATTGTCTTAAAATAACTTTTTCTATCATCAGGGCATCTATACTCAACTTTTAGATAAACTTTGATGATTTTTTAAAATTGAAGTTTAGTTGATATACAGTTTTATATCAGCTTCAAGTATACAATTCAGTGGTTCAACAGTTATCCATATAATTAAATCCTCACCCCCCACTAGTCAGTTGCTGTCAACATAGAAAGATGTTACAGAATCATTGGCTATATTCTCCATGCTGTACTACCATCCCTGTGACCAACTTACATGATAGAAAGTTTTGTGCCCTTTTATTCTGCTCACCATCCCCACCCACCCAACCCAACCCCATCTCCATGGTAACCAACAGTCACTTCTTAGTGTCTATGAGTCTCCTGCTGTTTTCTCATTTTGTTTTGTTTTATTTTTAGATTCCAAAATAAGTGAAATCATATGGTATTTGTCTTTCTCTGCCTGGCTTATTTCATGTAGCACGATACCTTCTAGATCCATCCATGTTGCCACAAATGGCAGGATTTATCTCTCTTTTATGGCTGAATAATATTCCACTGTATATATGAAGCACATCTTCTCTAGCCTTTCATCTATTGATGGACACATCAATTGTCTCCATAGCTTGGCTATTGTAAGTAATGTGACAATAAACATAAGAATGCAAACATCTTTTTGAATTAGCGACTTTGTTTTCTTTGGGAAAATTCAAAGAAAGTGGAATTACTGGGCTGTAGGGTATTTCTATTTTTAGTTCTTTGAGACACGTCCATACTGCTTTCCACAGTGACTAAACCAATTGACATTCTCACCAACAGTGCATGAGGGTTACCTTTTCTCCACATCCTCCCCAATGCTTGTCATTTCTTGTCTTTTGGATAGTGATCATTCTAACTAGTGTGAGGTTATATCTCACTGTGACTTTTATTTGCATTTCCCTGATGATTAGTGATGTGAGCATCTTTTCATGTGCCTGTTGGCAATCTGTATTTTATCTTTGGAAATATGTCTGTTCAAGACTTCTGCCCATTTTTTAATTGGGTTATTTGATTTTTGGTGTTGAAGCATATGAATTCTTCATGTATTTTGGATGTTAAACCCTTATTTGATAAATCACTTATGAATATATTCTCCCATACTATAGATGGCCTTTCCATTCCTTTAATGGTGTCCTTCACTGTACAGATTTTTAGTTTAATGGAGTCCCAGTTGCTCATTTTTAATTTTGTTTCCCTTACCCAAGAAGATGTGTTCAGGAAAAAATTCCTCATGCTTATATTCAAGAGATTTCTGTCTATGTTTTCTTCTAAGAGTTTTATGGTTTCATGTTTTAGATTTAGATCTTTGATCCATTTCAAGTTTAATTTTGTGTATGGAATTAGACAGTAATCCAAGTTTTATTCTCTTGCATGTAACTGTACAGTTTTCCCAACACCAGTTATTACAGAGACTTTTTCCCATTGTATATTCATGGTGCCTTTATCATATATTAATTGACCATACATGCATGGGTTTATATCTGGGCTTTCTATTCTGTTCCATTGATCTATGGGTCTCTTCTTGTGCCAGCACCATACTGTTTTGATTACTATAGCTTTGTAGTACAGGTTGAAGTCAGGGAGTGTAATACCCCTGGGTTTGTGCTTTCTCAGGATTGATTTGGCTACTCAGGGTCTTTTGTGGTTCAATATGAATATTAGGATTATTTTTTCTAGTTCATTGAAAAATGCCATCCATTGGTATTGTGCATTGAATCTGTAAATTGCTTTAGGCAGTATGGTGATGATGTTTTTTAAAGACATAAGATATACCAACTCCAGAGAGTATAGTTTTGACCAGGTAGTGGAATTTATGTAGTGTTCAGAAATAAAAGGCTGAAGACCCCAGAATATCAAGGTTTAGACAAAAGTGGTTAATCTGTGCATAAAGTAAGATAGATATTAGATTTTAAGGACCAAGCTAAATATGTATGATTTATTAATTTTTTCCAGAATGACTATTAATTCTCCACTCTGGGCAACCTGAAGGGTGGGAAACTAAATTATTGAACCAATATCACAATGTAAGTTGAATCCTTCTTAAACTCCAAAATAGGAGGAAAATAATAGAAAAAATCTAGACTTTCAAGACATCCAGGCAGAAGTTACACATAGCACTTACTCACCACATAATAGAAATGGATAGGGTGTGTGTGTGACACACACACATGGACTACTACTCAGCAATAAAAAGGAGGACAACAAATATACCCCAAAACATGGATGAGTCTGAAAACATTTTATATATTCTCTATTTTGTTTTGGTTGGTAGACACCCAGTAACATGAAATTTAATCAGCTTGGACTGCTCTAACAAAATACCACTGACAGGGTGGCTTAAGCAATAGAAATATTTATTTTTCAAAGTTCTGGAGGCTTAGAACTCCAAGATCAAGATGCCAGCCAATTCACACTATCCAAAGACAAGAAATAACAAGTGCTAGCAAAGATGTGGAGAAAAGGAAGCCCTCCTACCCTGTTGGTGGGAATGTAAATTGGTGCAGCCAAGTGTAAAGCAGTATGGAGGTGCTTCAAAAAACTAAAAATATAAATACCATATGACCTAGTAATTCCACTTCTAGGAATTTTCCAAAAGAAAACAAAGTCGCTGATTCAAATATATATTTGCATTCCTGTGTTTATTGCCACATTATTTACAATAGCCAAGGTATGGAAGCATCAATAGATGAATGGCTAGAGAAGATGTGGTATATATATGCAATGGGATATTATTTAGCCATAAAAGAGAAATAAATTCTGCTATTTGTAACAACATGGATGGGTCTTGAAGGTATTATACTAAATGAAATAAGCCAGGCAGAGAAAGACAAATACCATATGATTTCACTTATTTTTTGGTATTTAAAAATAAAACAAAATAAAATGAACAAAACAGCAGGAGACATAGACATTGAGAAGTGACTGATAGTTACCATGCTAGGGACTGGGGTGTGTGGGTGAAATAGGTGAAGGAGATAAAAAGGCACAAAATCTCAGTCATAATATAAATTAGTCAGATTGATAAAAGTAGAGCATACAGAATATAGTCAGTAGTTCTGTAACATCTTTCTATGTTAACAGTAACTACACTAGTTGAGGTGAGGATTTGATAATATGTATAACTGTCAAATCACTATGCTGCATACTTGAAATTAATATAATATTGTATATCAACTATACTTCAATAAAAAAATTGTTGTAAAAGATGTTAACCAATTCATTTCCTAGTTCCTGGTGGGAACCCTCTTCCTGGATTGCAGAAGTTTCCCTCCTTTTGTGTCCTCACATGCATGGCAGAGAGAAAGTGTTCCGGTATCTCTTCCTTTTCTTATATGGACACTTATTCCATCATAAGGACCCTATGCTCATGACCTTATATCTAATCTAATCTCCCAAGATCCTATCTCCAAATACAATCACATTGGGGTTAGGCCTTCAATATATGAACTTGAGGAGGACACATTCAATCTACTTAACTATGCTGATGTACAGTGAATGCAATGGGGTGTGGGGGGGACTTGATAATACGGGTGAATGTACTAACCACAGTGTTAATCATGTGAAACCTTCAAAAGATTGTATATCAATGATAACTTACTGAATAAATAAATAAATAAGACACCATAAGAAAGTGAAAAGACAAAAAATAAATTTCCACAAATATCAGACTGCAATGATTGGAAAAATTCTGGTCTGTTACCACATATAATTGAGAAGATTCTATATAACAATAAAAAGTATTATAAATCTTATTCATTCAATACTAAAATTAACTTCTTGAATGGAGAATAAAATTTCCTTACATGCTGGTCAATAGTAGGTTTCTAACATTTTAATATTTGAAAACTTTTAAAACACAGTTGCTTGATATCATGTCATCTTGATATTTTAGATGCAATGCAAGTAAGGATTGCTATTAGGAAGATCAAAATATCTCTTCAGAATAACTGTCATAGATATCTTTTCTAGACTATTTTACATCATTAAAAACATTCATTTAACTATATTTTTCTTTAATTGATGGATCACTTTAGTTATTTCTGCACACTAGATATTTTAGGTGTTGTCTATATTTTTGAAAGAGCAAAACCTTTCAATAAGACCAAGTTGCAACCTGGACTTTGGAGAAAGTAGTAAGCAGTAGGTAGAAAGAAACCTGCATTTGTTGTCAGGAGACAAGTCCCAATTCTAGATAGGTCTGAAAGCTCAGTAATCAATTCCTTTCTCTGGACCAATGTGTCATCATATGAAAAAGAAAAATTGAACAACATGATATGTAGTCCAATGACCAGACTGTATTCTCTGAGTCTCTTATGCATGTTATCTTTCTTCAATCAAATCTGATCTCTTTCCTATTTTTCAGGAATTTCTGAGTTTGTAATCCACCTAGAATTCCTCCTTTTCTCCTAGAACAGTTAAGACTTTTTCTACCCTAAAATTTCTAAGAACTTGACAGGAAAGGGAGACACTGTAATCTGTGATCAAACTATGCTTGAACAGGAATCCATTAATGCTCATTCTGCAATTCTAACACTACATTTCTTGTGACTCAGAGCAATGCCTAAAACATTGTAGGTGACAGAAATAATAAATCACAATACTTTGACCTGAGTGTTCATGAAGACAGTAGTTACAAGATAACTTCTGAAAAGAGACTAGAGAATGCCCATTGAACCAAGAGAGTCTAATGATTCAGACAGAGCTAGACACTAGGCCTGATCAGCAAGCACCACACAAATCCTACAGCAGCTATTAAAATGACCACTAATATGATCCTTTCAGAGAGGTCTGCTTCCTAGCATTCTGCCCATCAGGAGGGTGACATACACCCAATTTATCCAGGACTATCTCAGTTTATGCATGTTGTCTCAGCATAAATATTAATAGCATCCCCTTTCACTCTGAGAAATGCCCCACTTAGGGACTTAAATTATATGTCCCCTTCCTAACAACCAAGTAGACTCACCCTCTGACTGATAAACCTAGGAAACTTTTCCCCTTCACCAGATTCTAGTATTCAGTAACATGGAAGTAGTTGCTTTGCCATATTCTTCCTTAGAAATAATGCTTAGTCATTTGTGACACACTAATGATTCTAATACTGGCTCAGACTATATCACAATCAGATGACTCATTCCTACATCCAATACTAATTCCAACACTTGCCAATGTGGAAATGTAAACCAGTGCTCTTTCCGTTTATTTTAGACCTATATTTTCATTAATTACCTTAATTGCCATATTTGTTTTCTATTTCCCCCAAAATAATTTTCTCAGACATTTATGAGTTTCATGCATCACATAACAGATTACTTCCTCCATCAGTACCTCATTCTCAAACTTTATTATCTTAGACTTTTAAATCTATCATAACGGTAAAGATTCTCCAGCTCTTTAATCAATTCTTAGGAGTATCTGCCCTAGCTTCAGAAATTAGCTGTGAATAAGTACCCCAGGGGAAAATATGGAAAATGGAATTTTTATGTCTGTATTTTGTTTAAAAACAAAAGGAAGGAAGAAGAATGGGAGAAAGAGGAAAAGAAGAGGAGAGAAAGAAAGAGTTTCTACATGAGGTTCCCTAAAGAATTTGGTCAAGCTCTAATTTCAGCAACAGTAAAAGCTGACAGACTCTTCAGTGAGAGTTACCAGACACTCCTTTGTTTAACAACACATACCATGTGTTCAAAAGTGTGCCTCTCAATTAGGAAGAGAAAAAGCTGATTGATTTTTTTTTACATAAGATAGGAAGGAATAAAAATAGATTCTTCATTCTCCTGTTTTGTTCTGTGACTTTCTACTGCTGAAGCTAAATGACGATGATGATGATTAATTTGACACATCAGTGAAAATACTATAAATAACTTCTGCCAATGAGAGATGAACAAGGTTAACAAAGCTGCAAAACTCCCTACCCCAACCCAAAGATGAAGAAGCAGTAAGAGGCAGAGATAGGTCCTTGTATATATGCACAGATACCTGCTAACATTCATTTGGTCTATTTTGAATTCCATGTGGTTTTTAACTCTATTGAGGGTCTCTACTAAGCCTAAATAGTGAGTCAGAGCCAATGGTACAACCAGCCGATTTGGAGAATTTAATCCAATAACTTATCAAATCCAATAAAACCATAATAAAAAAATAGCCAAGTGAGCTATTTGGCTGAAATGGTTGATTAAGCAAAATAATACACCCAGCTGTGCCAGGCAGACTAAGAGCTAAGCTGTTCATAAACCAGTTAAAGGAGGCAGCTTCCTGCGACTGGAAGAGTAATGGATCTTTCTTCGTCTCAGTCTGTCTTGGGATAGACCCAAAACAGCTCTTGAGTTTGAGAGGTTTGTACTTTAAAAAACAAAAAAACAACTGGAACAAAATAATATGTTGCTTAGATTTTGACTGATGCCAAATCTCATCACTCTTCCTTCTTCCTGGCTGTCATGTTCAAACTTTATCTGAATATTAACTGCCATCAACAGTTCAGATTTTTAGTTGGGTTCCCTGCATCCAAAAGTATTGCAATACAAAACATTCAAGATATAGATAAAATTGCAGGGCAATGACTGCCTGTCATCTTGGAGGCATGTGTTTTCGAGCATTAGCTATTGTTTGTTTTTGTGCATGAATAGAAAATATTGGTAAAACTTGTACTGTGAGTGACAATAGAGTAGGCATGAAAAAGTACCATTGAGTGGTTTTCTATATTGATGAAGAATGAAATTTTTATCACGTTCAGATTTGCTCTTACATCTGTTTCCTGGAAAGAAAGAATTCAGTGCCAGTAACAAATATGCTAATTACAATTTGGGCCATTGCTTCAAAATCTTTAAGTAAATGCTAAATACGTTAGCTCAGTCAGGAAATTTGCTAAGACACATTTCTTCTGACAGCTGCCAAGGAGAATGTCTGTTTTTAATACTTGAAAGATATACCAGATTTGTACTTTTAATATAACCAGTTTTATAGCTCCAATTGCAGTCTTACTGAGCTCTTGACTAGATTTTCAGCATTGAATGTCAGAAGGTAGCCCACTTCAAATGTTTTTTGCTTTCTTTGGTGCCAACCCTACAACTGCTCTAGACAGCATTTATCTCAGAATCAAAAGAACTAATTGTTTTGGTTTTTATTCCATTTAAACTCAGCATCATTGAAAGGACAGACATAAATGTCCAACCTGCTGGTATTCAGAGTGCCTAGATTTATGAGCCCAATGAGAGTACAGCCTCCCCAGTCCCATTCATCCTAGCCATCTTAGATCAGGGACAATGCTGGTCTTCGAACTCAGATTTATTGCGTGGTGGTCCTCACTATTTTTAGATTGGCAGAAAAATCAGCGTGGCCCTATTATGATCTCTTTATTTCCCTCACTTAAAACTGTCATGGGGCTCCAAATGAAACAACCAAATTAGTGACAAATGTAGAAAAGACTTTCCAATTCTAGTTTTTCATGGGCAGTATGTTTGCTTATGAAACAAAGTAGTAAAGGCAAAAGCAGGCTTTATTTCAGAGGACCTAATTCATTCATGTATCAAAGACTTATAAACTTCCTTGATAGTCTCCTCCTCTTCTTCCCAAGGATGATAAAGAATCTTATCTCCTCTCAATCAAAATAGGTTCAAATTTATTTACAACTGGATAGGCATGGGCCAAGCTATGTTTTCCTTAACATAACTCTGGGCTGCCCTTTCACTGTGGGCTCACTCAGTACAAGACGTCAGTATGATTGCAATGAATGCTGATTTTCCTACAAAGGCAATAGTATGAATGTCTTGGCACTTTACAAGCAAATGACATGTTCTTCTGCTTGCTCAAACCACTTAATAAAACCTCATGAAAAATAATAAAAATGGCTAATGCTTTGAGATTGTTCTTTTCACATCGATAATACCACTTGGAATTGGATATTCTCCAGAGAAGGAGAAGAAACCAACAGGTACTTAATCATCCTTATCAACATTATCAGCATTGCCTTCACTATTTCTAGAGCCTACTATATGCCAATAATTACAGTAGACACTTGAAGTCCAATATCTCATTTAGACTCCATACAAATCTTGTGAAAGGCAAATACTATTATCCAATTTCATGGAAGAGGAAATTAAGTTTCAGTAAAGTATAGTGGCTTACCTGAGGTGGTGTAGCTGTTAAGTGGCAGAGCTGAAATTCATGACCAGGTTTGTTGGACTAGAAAATGTTTGCTTTTTACATTATGTTTTCTTAGGGAATGAAAGCAATAAAGGGCAAGGCAATATTCTCCCAGGAAAAATAAAGTAACAAAATGTGTGCCCCACTGTTTGTTCTGTCTAGTCACCTAATGGCATCCAGGCTTAAAGTATTGATAAAATATATAATGAACATGTAAGTCAGAAATCTTGCCTTAAATGTCTCATATCACCAGATCACAGAACACAGGTAGAGGTTTCAGATTAAGTTCTAGGAATATCCAAGTGAAGGTTTGAGCAGAAACAACCAAAAGGGAGAGATGTGTTATTAGTAGAAGAAAGGATAGTTACTTAAAGAAGAATCCCAAATTTTCAGATTGAAGAGAACTTAACAATAATTTGGACCCACCTATTGCATGAACTACTCTAGCACACCTGATCATTTACTTACATATCTCCTGTGACTTACTCAAATAGCCCATTTCCTCTTGTTGAGTTATTTATTTATTCATTCAACACACCTACAAGTATTTTTTTTTTTAATTATTGCATGCCATGGACTGTGACAGGCACTGAAAGGACATACAAGCCAATGGTCCTTTTCCTCAAGTTCTTCTCTATACTGGGCCAAAAAGTCTCTTTCGCTACTACTTCCAGTCTTGGGCACAAACTTTATCCTCATAACTATTCATAACAGAACATCTTCTCCAAGTGATAACATTTCAAATACCTTAAGTCATCTAACATGCCACTTTAGATGGAATGGGCCCTTTCTCCACAGTTGCTCTATTTTTTCCTTTCACAAGTGGGAGAACTTTCTCCCATGGAGGTATCTGTGGTTTTAGAGATAAACAGGGGTCACAGGGAGAACAATGGGGAAGGAGGCCACCACAGTTAGGCTCTAACCTGATTTTAAGGGTTCACTGTAAATGGAATACTTGATGTAGTTAATATGATCCAGCCCATATTTCTGGGGTTAGGAGGTAAACAGAGATTGGAAAGAAAATAAATGTGTATTTGCTGGAATTATCCTTGTCTTAAGTCTCTTGAGGATCTAACTGTGACAGGAGTGACTAGATGGAGTAGAAATGCAGCAATGTAAACACATTTTTTTTTTTGTAGATAAAGTGACACATTTCCTCATAGGACATGGTTTCCAAACAACTGTTCTCTGGGCTTACTGTAGTTTTTCTATATCCATTTTAAAATATGGTTCCAAACTAACTAAATACTACATTTCTAGTGTAACTAGAGGAAGTAGAGCAGAACAATGGATTGCCTTGTTCTAAATATTGTATTTTTTATAGATACAATCAAGCCTTGCTTTGGCTTTTTGTTTTGGTTTGGTTTTGCCCCACCACTAACTCGTATAGAGCTTTTTTCCCTATATCCATGTTCTTTATAATACATACTATTATACCAAATTTCTGTCATGTTTTACATGTGCAGTTGCTGTCCAAACTCATTTTACTAGAATGAGCCTTTCACTTCAGCATTTCAGCCCTAACTCTAGTTCTAATCAGAATGATCATGCTTTCTCCCTAATTTATTATCTATAAATTTCATGAGCATGTCATTACAGTTTTATCCACCTCTTGGTTTAGAATGGAGAATGAAGCCAAGGACAAAGGTGTAGCATTCTAATAACCACCTATTCTAGAGGGACAGAAATCTTACAATCGATTACATTGGCTGTTGGGTTTTTATTGTCCTTGCATCTGGTAAGCTTCTTCATTTTGTCCATAAGAAAACATAAAAGTAGATGTCAACTGTGCTTATATCTTTTACTTTTCTTTAAAATGTAAACAATTTACTTAAAAACCAACCAACCAAACAGTTCACCCATTTCTCCCACCCCCTAAGCCCCAACTCTGGCAACCACCAGTCTGTTCTCTGTATCTATGAGCTTGTTTTGTTTTGTTTTGTTTTGTTTTGTTTCCTTGGATCCCACATACAAGAGATCATATAGTATTTGTCTCTGCTTTTACTTTTTTATCACACTTCCCAATTTCATGGTTCAGAAACCCACTCAAACAAGGGAACAGGATGTCTTGTTTTTAGAGAAGCCATGATGGGTTCAATGGACCCCCATTTTTTCTTATAGTACTCAAAAAAATGTTACTAAGAAATAACCCCCAAATAAGGGCATTGCTCTGGTGCTATTGATAGCAGGAACAGCTTTCTCTCTTAATTTGGAGAATCAGAATACATGCCAATTTCCTATTTCCAACTCATCTTATTCACTGCAATTCTCCAGAAACCACTACACTTCTCAGTTTAATATTTTGTTTTGTCAGTGTTCTCGGATATAAGCATTCTAGATCAGAAGATTTGCACAAGTTCAGAGATTCTAGAACTCTTTGATAATGTCTCTGGAATTTCTCTTACTCTGACCCCAGGACTGCATCTGCCTTTGCCATATAGTGTTCTATAGCCATATGGTCAGTATTCAAATGGAAATTAAGAACTTATGGAGGTTATGCCTGCTTTTTCTTTGAACAAATTGAAATCTTTCTTACTGGAGTCTACAAAGTTCTGGTGGACTGAGTCAAAAGGAGGACAGATCAGGGGATGAAGATCCTTTCAGGAAACTGATGACAAGTTAACTTTATGATGCTGCTACCTCACTCACCCCCCACCATCCAAACCACGACAGCTCAAAAGTGTGTTCCATGGACCAGTGACATCGGCATCTCTTTAGAGCTTGTTAGAAATACATATTACCGGGTCTCTCCTCAGGTGTCCCACATGAGAATTTATTTTAAGCTTTCTAGGTGATTCTTATGCCTGCTAAAGTATGAAAAACACTCTTCCGTGCCAGATTCTGTGAGAATCTGTCCCCTGTGCCATATTCTGTGAGACTGTACGGCTGTATAGATAGGATAAAGACTACAGAAGTTAGTTTTTGAAATCCTCAGTAAAAAAATTACTCACTGTTGTTTACATAATGCTATATGCTTACTCTCACCTTTCACTTCTCAGATATTTGGGATAAGAAATCTTCCAACTGAGTTTTAAGGTGTGTTAGTGAATTAATGCAGAATATGGATTAGGCTGATATTTTTACTCCTTGTTCAGACTCAATCCATTCTTTTTATTTTCCTCCACCAAGTTCCCATTTACCTTTTCTGAGTAATCGAATAGAACTGTTTTTTCCTTGCTAAACATCAGGATGTACAAGTACTCAGGTCCAGAAACATGTCTTTAAAATAATTCTCTCTTTGGTATCTTTCTGTTACAAGATCTTGCCAAGAACTTGGTCTTCACGGTAAACTCATATGGTGATTCCCATGTACTGAAAATTTGAGCTAAACCAGGGATGTGCTTTAGCAGACAGCAAAGTAAGGTGGAAAGTGCATCAGCTTGAGTCAGACAGATAGAGGCTGATTCATGGTCTGCCACTGAATAGCTCTGTAATCTTGGACAATTTACTTAATGTCTCTGAATTTCAATTTCCTTGCCCATTGGATTTATTATGTGATAACTGATTCCTCATTTACTTATTTGTCTGTCTCTCTACGCATTTATTTGTATATGCCAATCTCACTACAAACAGCTGATGAAGTGTCTAATGAGATAATGAATATCAAGTGTCCAGCCCTTTGCCTGGAGCCCACAAAGTGTTTATTAGAAGTTAATTCTACTTTGTGTTTTTCTCTTTCTTATTTCCTCTGCTGCTAGAAATTATTTTTCAGAAAGAGCCAAAGCATTAATCTGCAGAGCTGACCAAAGGGGTGCAGTAATAGATAGGCAATGTGAGTATTAGAATCTAAATATAAAAGGGAAAAAATGTGAGGCTTTCCACTCTGACCATTAGACCTCTGCTATTCAATGTGGTGGTCACCTGTAGGTCTTGAAGATTTGAAATAAGCCTAATCTTAATTGAAACATATTATATATTTAACATAATACCATATTTTACAGTTATAGCAAAAATTTTATGTATTTTTATGTCATTGTATTGAAATGGTAATATTTCAGATATATCCACTTAAATAAACATATTATTATCATCTGTTTCCTGTTACTTTTTAAAATATAAGTGTTAAAAATGTAAAAATTATATATGTGGCTCATATTTGTGTCTCTTAATATTTCTGTCAGACAGCACTGCCCTATCATGGGATTTTAAACCACATATGCCATGTGGCTACTTTAAATAAGGCAGTGTCAAACGTCCCATACTAATGTATTTTCAAATCATTTTTAATAACTACAGAGAAGAAAACAAACCCTCAGGGAACTGGCTTACATAGAACTGTTTAAGAAATCAGCAGCATAGGTGGGACAAAACCAATACATGAAGAGCAACTCTACCCACCTGGTATTTTCTAAGAGAACCCACACTTCATGGCCAGCTTAGTAAACTTTTTACATAGGTATAAGGTACTAAAGCCAAAGGTGGAAATTGTATCTCTGAATGGGTATGTACTAGTAAACTGTCATCCTATTAACAGCAAACATGATGGGCAAATGTTTGGCTAGATAGCACCATTTTTCAAGGCATACCTACCATTAAAACTATGAATAAAATTGCCTCTTTTCCCTTCACTTCTGCCCCCAAATTAGGAATTCCTATCTTCCTCATCTTCCCTTGTCTGTATCTTATCAAGTCCCATTTTGTACCTGAAGCCTTCCCTAGCCCAATTTAAGCTGTGTTATTTGCAATACATATATAGCCCTTTGCTAAACATGATTGTTTTCATTTTCTAATTGTTCTTTAATTAGATCTTATCTACCTTACCTATCCATGCCCTAATCTCAAAGGAAGAGGCATAGCTCACATGACTATGTCCCTCACAGCCTTTGTTTAAGCAAACAGATAATGTTAACTCTAAAAACAATGAAGGTCATAAATAGCAGTGGAAAACCCGTATGAAAATGTGCAACATGATTATAAGCTCATTATGAACAAGAAATGTCTATAGGGCATTTTGACTTGAACCCCTTTCTGCATGTCAAATTCATGAGATCTAAAACTGAATTCATTAATTTCCCTTCCCTAACTTGCTCCTGCTTTGATTCCTATTTCAGTTAAGTGGAGCTACAGACCAAGTCAGGACTATACATACCTTTAACTCACTCTCCCTCACCGGACTCCAAGTTCTACATTTTGCCAGACCCCAAATCCTGCTGATAACCCTCACATCTATTTTAATCCTTACTGTTAATATCCTATCTCTGGGCTCTTGTCTTTTACTAGCTCCCAGCCCAGTCAGTATGAACTGTTAAGAACACAGATCTGAGCACACCACACATCTGCTTAAAATTCCCACTCTTTTTCATGGGGTAAAATCTCAATTCCCTAATAAGGTTTATGAAGTCTTTCATAATAATGTGGTTATAATTCCACTTCAGCATCGACTCTCATCCCTCTTGCTCCTGACCCTGACTTCCACGCTAACATTATTCTCTCTCTCCTAATCAGGCTTCTCTTCTCTTGCCACTAGGCCTTCCCACGTGCTATTGTCTCCACAAAAAGCATTCATTCACTCTTTGGTGGTCAAATCCCTGCCACCACCTTCACTCAGTTGACCTTAGATTGTATGTTCCTATGTTACTGTGCACAGAACTGATTATAACACTGCTTGTTCATCTCCTCCACTGAAATGTGAGCAGAGTCAGGGTGTGATCTTTATTTACAATTACATTTCTTCCCTCTAGCCATGTCTGGCCCATAAAGGGACTCAGTCAATTCTTTTTGAAGACAGGAAGAAAAAGAAGAGGTAGAGTAGATGAAGGAACTACAGAGATACAGAGAAGAAAGACATTTATTTTATTATTCTACTCGCTCTCAAATGTTTAATTTGTGAGGCTCTTTCCTGAACCACAATTTTGGCTCATACCCTTAGGCTGTTGTTTTTGACTACTGATTCAACTACAGCCCCTTATCTGCAGTTAGGCTCACAGTTTTGTGAGAAATACAATAGTGACCATTCATAAATTAAACTGAGGGACGAACACTATCCCCATCCCCCGCAGAACAAACCCCAAATGGACAACACGATGCACTTACAAACTGAACTAATCAGCCCATTATAAATACCTGTTTATTACTTCCAAGGAGTCAGCCAATAGCTCAATGAACTCAACCAATTAAACAGTTAATGAATGTTTGATCTACACTCACAGTAGGCACTCAAATACTAAATGAATATGAGTCTTGAGAATCTGGAATATGCTCTTAAGAAATTTCACCTAGTTGAAAGAAATGAGGCTAAATAAAATATAAGAAGTAATCATAGAGAAATACTGTGATAAAAAGATGCTTCTGAATTCACACATCAGAGCAGTTTAGAAAGAAATATCAGCTTGAAATTCGATCAATGAATATCAAAGAAAGAGCAACCAACTAAAACTTCTAAATGAGAAGGTAAAAGACACTAACCTACAAAAACGCTCAGTGGAGTTAACTTCAAGGTAGATAGATGTTTACTCACCAAAATCTCTCAGTCAGTTAAGGTACGTTAGTGAAGGCCCGCTCTGTTCAGCTTCTATTTACATGAGAAGTAGAATGCCAACTACAAGGCATTCAGGAATCACTGACTCAAGCCATCACCCTCAGCCAAAAACATCTCCCACATGTGTGGGAGCAGCAGCCAACATGTTCCGGTCAGGCACTGTGAAATTGCCTTGGCTGGCTAGGCTTTACGTGATTCCAGCAAGGAAATAATACTCTGTCTTGTTGCTCCACCACATGCGCTCAAAAGGAAGGAATGATATCAAGGATTCCAAAGTACCCTATCCCATTGTGTGCTCAAACTGTCAAACAGTAAAAAGTAAAGAAGCGTAAGCGCTTTTGGCCACTTTTTTTTTCCCCCAAACAATAAAAGATAATATTTGTTACACAGTTGAAAGAAAACATGGTAGCTTATACGATAGGTTTAGGCAGGTGAAAAGTGTCTTGAATGAGACCATTTCACTCTAGAAACCCTGAGTTTGTTTAGAAGCCACAGCTAATTTTCCTGCCTATAGTGATTGCTAGTGCTGGGAGCAAGGTGTGCAGTGGAGTGATGCCACAGTGATCAAAAACAGAAAGAAAAGTGTAAGAGCAAGGAATGTGTCCTGACTATACACTATGTTGGTTTAGTCACTGAGGTTACTTTTTGAAACATTTCAAATACCTTACTTTCTTCTGTTAATAGTATAAGTAAAGTATGAGATCAATAATGAAGAAAAAAAAACTTGTGTTTAACTAACAAGCAAGCATACTTTGTGGTCTTTCTCTTTGCTATTAAATTAAATGATAAAGGGGAATAGGATAAAGCAATAAAGAGAAGAAATCTAGACTTAGTGTTGCATCCTGGTTCTGCTAGTGTTTACTCTTAGACAATTTTTCTGAGGCTGTCCATGTCTCAGTGTCCCCATTAGTAAAATAAGACTGATAATATAATAATATCTACCTCATACAGCCATTGGGAGAATTAGATAAGGACAAATCTGTTTGGCACAATGCTTTGCACATAATAAGCTTTTATTTTAAGCATATTGGTTATTTTACTATTTGTTAGCTACTTACTAATATATTTATACCCTCCCTTTTTCCTAGTTCTTTGACATTATCTGTAGTCCGCAATGTGAATCAATTGCAAACCTCCAGGGCCTTTGGGCTTCCCTTAGAGAACAAGGTGATATTCTCAGCATCTCTTCCTGCATGTGCAAAGTCTCCTCTCTACAAGTCTCCTCTTTAGGCCCACCTTCAGGCACCTAAGATCTCATGTCACATAAATAACATACATGTGCAGATACAGAAAAGTGATAAAGTCGTTTTCATATTTTTCTTTGGTAAACTTAAGATTTCTTGCAGATGATATCCAGCCACCTAATTGAGTTTCATAATGGTTCTAATACTAGCAAGCTGGGTAAATGTGTGGGCTTCTGGAGGGATTGGAGTTTGGAGGAACTGGAATTGGTGATCCTGTAGAAAAAAAAAAAAGAAGCTAAATATCAAAATGGATCAATAACTCCAAATACTGGAAATAAGAATTTGTGAACATTTAGTGCTGAGGTGGATGCTGGAGATCACTTAGGTCAATTCCTCCTACCTATCCCAGACTCCATGAAAATGAGGCTCCTCAAAGTTAAGAGCCCTGCCTGGATTCACATGGTCAGGTCAGGCCCAGGGCAGAAGGCAGTTCCAGCAACTTCTGGCGTGTGTTCCATTACACTGTCTGTAAGGGCTGAGCAACTGTTTACTTAAATAGCTCAATTTGAGCATTTACAACAGAACTGATTTATTTGAAGCATATTTTAAAAGTAGGTTCTATATTCTCTCTTGACTTTGAATTAACTGAAAATATTTTTCTCTGAATATTATAAATGTGTCTTAGTCCATTTGCACTGCTATAACAAAATACCATAAATAGCTAACATTTATTTCTCACAGTTCTGCAGGCTGGGAAGACTAAGATCAAGTCACTGGCAGATTCAGTATCTGCTGAAGCTTGTTTCCTGATTCATGGACAGCACCTTTTCACTACACAGTGAATCTGTGCATGTAGCAGAAGAGGCAAGGGAGTTCTGTGGGGTCTCTTTTATAAACGCAATAATCCATTTTAAGGGAGCTCTCCTCCCATGACCTAATCACCTCCCCAAAGCCCTACCTTGTAATACCATCACACTGGGCATTAGGGTTTCAATATATGGATTTGTGGGGGATACAAACATTCAGACTGTAATAATGAGCTCAGCAAATTAAAATTTAAACAGGTGTTCTTTCCTCCCTGAAATGTGAGCAAAAATGGGTGAAATGCCTTGTTATTTCTTCTATATTCTCTCTCCTTCTCTTCCTCTCTGCAGTTGCCTCTAATATTCTCTCCACCTACCATGCTCTTTCTTCTTTCGCCACATGACTGAAGCCTCATTCTTTTAAAAATTAGTTCAAGGAGCTTTGAATCAACTGCTGACACTCCCAAGCTTCCAAAAGACTCCTTTCTTTGGAACTTCCATTTTTCTTTATCAGTGTTTCTCCCAAGGTACTTTTCATTTGTAACACCATTTAAATATTTTTGGTTCTCCTACATTATCAAGCACAGTGTCTTGCATATAGTAAGCTTTTAGTATATTCCAAAGAGTAACCAAGTCTGTATCTCCATTTAAAATACCCTGGCCCAACAGGAAATGGCTGTTGCTAATAACACAGACACTTCAATCTGCAATAGAAATCCAAGGTTCGTGAATCTGAAACACTTTCTTTAGAGAGATCTCTCAGCAAAATCTGTTTATGCAATAAAATCATATTTTTAAAATTTTAACTTATTTCCTTATTGTTTATTAAAACTTCACATTGTCACTTAATATCAAGAAATGACTAGGAAATATAGCCTTTGATAGCAAAGATACCTATGAATCATTATTACTGTAATTTAATTACACATCTTTAAGGTAGTTTTTATGGAAACCAAATTAAGCTTATACTAATTTGGCTTTGGATGGTGAACCTTCTTGCATTTCCAAAAGTGACAATAGAGGGTAGGAGAGAAGTGCACCCAGCAGAGCCAGAGAACACAATGCCCCACTCCATCACATAGCTTACCTGTGGATTTGCAGGGAAAAAACACGTGTGCACGCATGTGTGTGTGCACGCAGATATATATAAACATATTTTTGAAATCATATGTTATATACAAACATACTCTAATATGCAAAGCTTTTTACTGTTATATTTATTTACGTTCCTAATAAATCTTTGAAATAAAAAGAACAAGTATCACTAACTCCATTTTATGAAAGTCTGGGTCACTCAAAGGATTAATTTATTTACTTAATTGTCATGCAGCTAGTGAATTCCAGCCTTCAGATTAGAAGCTATGTCACCTGATTCACAGCCTTTGATCTTTCTATTACTTTATTTGGACTAAAGAAAAATTGTAAACTGTTCATTCCTACATTTCTGTACCAAAACACACCTTGTGAGTAGCAATAATACTAGTTGTAATAAACTAAACAATCTTAAAATGTCTTTAAATCCCCATTCAATTTGTAAGAGTGAACTGACTTTTTAAAGAACCCTAGTGATTTCTGTGAGCTTAATTTTTGAGTCTTTTTTTCCCCTTCAAATATACTGGACACATTCTATAGCTTTCGAGAAATTAAAAAATTCTGAGGACTTAATTTCTAAACAGAGTACACACGAGAGGGCCTCCAGACCAAACACATAAAAAAATTTGTCTCTGATATAACATGTGCTTAATGCATTCTACTTTCTGAAACATAGCCACTGAAAGACCTTTCTACTGTTAGCTGGGATTGTAGACAAAAATTACTGGTTCCTTCCTGTTTGAAATTTTCTGTCTCAATAACAGCTTTCTTAAAAGAGAAGAAATTGAAGCATTGGAAGGATTTTTAGGACCACAGGTGCTAACAGTGACTGTTCCTTTTATTAACGTATCCATCATTTACAGACTATACTACTGTTTTTGCATAGGTATCTTGGAATAGGTGTTTTTCTCTGTATTTCCTAATAAAATTTTCGTTTTTAAGAGGAGGTTCACATATTAAACCAAGTCACAGTAATATATAAATAATCTATGAGGTATACATCCCTCTTGATTTACAGAAAGAGGATTGAGTGATGGCATTTTGTTAACAACGCTTTTCTCAAAGTGCAATCCTTAGACTGCCTGGATCATGAACACCTGAGTGTTTGCTAAAAATGCAGCACCAGACTTCTGAATTAGAATCTCTCTGGATGAGGCCCTGGCATCTGAATCTGATACACACGAGAGTTCAAAAATCAGTGAACTAGAGGATAATGGTGGGGACACAGGGAGTTACAAATACAAATGCAAAATACGGCTTATGGTTAGGGCCAGCAAAACACAAGCCAATGCATCAAAGCCAAATTGACCATCTCTCAACTTGGCCTGACTGCTTCTCAAGTTTCTGCTCTGCAGTTCACAGCACAAGTCATTTCTCACTGGAGATTATTAACTTTCCTTATGGGACAAGATGTCACTGGAAATGTGAAATCGTTCCACCAGAGACAGCACCAATGGGTTCTGAGGAAGCTTGCTCCAGGCAGCCTGTTGGAGGAATGGCCATGTGGATGGTCATAACCAGGTTACCAACGGGCTCTAGGAAGTGCTGTAGGTTGGGTGGTCTCTCTGAACAGTAGTTCTAAGAGTAGAACAGAAAACACTGAATGTAATTTAATATAGCACACAGACTCAACTCTGAAAAGGCCCATCTGATCTTTGTGAAGATCGAATTACCTCTCTGTCCACAGAGGGACACCCCTCCCCAGCCACCACCATTGGCAGTGTCTGTGGGAAAACTTACTTGCAGCTGTGCTACCTTATCTAGTCAAAGGAAAAAAAGTGGTCATCAGATTCCAGGGCTGCCAGTTGTTAAGCCTTTATAAGAACCACAGGGTTGAGGGGTGGGGGATGCCCAGGCGGTTTTAAGGAAAAGATACACAAAAATATTTCTAATTCCCTTGAGTACATTATCCAGGATTTATTTTTCTGAAATAAAAACCTGGAAGGAAAAAACAAACACACATTAAACTATTAATAACCAAATGTCACTTAGGGATTTAATTCTATTTTTCTTCCTATGCTAATGTTATGGAGCTAAAGCCAGAATACTCAGACTAACTGGAAGTGAAATTGAGATTGATAAGCATTTGATTAACTTCTATCCTATTTATTTAGTGTATCGTACTGGGGTACATTAGTAAAAATAATACTACTAATAAATCTCTTAACGTAACAAAGAACACATTGGACATTAAATAAATTTATGAAAAAGTCTTGCCATCACAAAACATCTACCCTTAAGATCTTCAGAACAAAGTTAGCAGTCAATCTGGCCTAGGTAATAGTAAACTGATCTATATATCTATGTAACGTGAACTGAAGCTAAAACAAGCTACACTTTGAATTGACTATTTTGTTTTCAACTACCCTATAAAACCCTGAAACTAATACCTCAGGTTCTACAGTCCCAAAGTTACCAGAGTTTTCTAGAAATCAGATTATTTTGTGAGTCACAGGGTGAATGATGTCATCCTAATTCCCCACAACCTCCCAGGCCAATCCCTCTACAGCCTTGAGACTCTGTTACTGTTATCTCACATTTGTTTACCCCCATCTTCAAGCTTAAGCTTCTCAGGTCAAGGACCCTGTCTTTGGTGGTTTATACTTTCTGAAGCAATATATTCCTTTGTAAATAATTGTGTTTAATCATCTCAAGACACTTCAGTTGGATTTTCCCATAAAAGAGAAAGTTTCTCTAAAGGGTACTTTATAGTTATAGCACAACAAAACACTATTTGAGCCTTTTTCTATGAGGCCCATCAATACATGTACAAGTTGGAAAACTCGGAGCGCAACAGTTAGTCACAATCAAGGGCAGGTTCAAATATTTCTCAGAGGCTGAATTATGGTCACAACACTGCTGACAGCTCTCCAAATTAGGTAAAAAAGTGATAAATCTGTTAATTATTGTTATTTTGGGAGAACGTGAGACCAAATTGAAATGACTACTATTTGGCATATTAAAAATATAACTAGACCTTTGTTTACTAGTAGAGGCATTATCATAGTGCACAATGGGTGACGTTCACTTTCTGTTTCTCTAGCATGTATTTGTGCTGTGATTTCAAACTTGGTAGGGCATCAGCATCACTAAGAAATATTTAAAAAGAATCAAAACAACAGTCAGATCTCAGAGCTTAGCCTACCCACTGATGGGGCTTGGGATTCTGTATATGTGCAAAGCCACAGAGGTGGGTTTGAGTTCTTACACTCTCATGAGTTGGAGACCCTTACATATGCCTACAGACTTTAGTGGATCCCACAAGGTGCTGCCCTAAACCTCTCTGAAGTACCTGGTGTGCAAAAAGGACGGTCTGGAGTCCTGGACTCAGAATTTAGGTGCACCCTCAATTCATCAGCACACAGTTACCTTGTATGAGAAGTTTAAATGGCCCCAAGACCTAGCTATACAAACAACTAAAAATGTCTAATAACTTTGGAGACAGTTGAAAAGTGGAAGACATAAATGGCATTGGCTCACCCTTGGCTGTCTCATAAAATCACCTAAGAAGTTTACAAAAATGCCCACACCTGGACTCTACCCCAAGAGATTTTCAGTTTAATTGGTCTGGCACCAGTATGTAAACATACAAAGCTCCCCAGATGGTTTAATGTGTGGCTGAATTTGAGACCCTTTGGAAAGGATGAAATGATAATTTTACAAAGAGAATCAATGAAGAACTTACATAATTGGGTACATTGCCTAGATGTTTGATATCTCATAGTCTCACAACAGTATTTTGAAGTAAGTAGTAAAATTCTCATTAAGTAGATGAAGAAACAGAAAATATGTTGGAGCCTTCCTACTCATAGTGTGGCCTACATTATCAGCCACAACAGGATCTCCTAGGAGCCTGTTAGAAATGCAGAATACCAGGACCCAAGCCAGGTTTTCTGAATAAGAATCCAGTATTTTAACAAGATTCCCCAGTGATTTGTCTATGTATTAAAGTTTGAAAGCCACACTTCTCTAGGGAGGGCTTGTACCCATTACGGCTTCTCATGGGAATGACTGGGTCTTCCCTGCACATTGCCTGCCTTGCATGTGAAACTGTGTGGTGTCAGTGAGTTCTAGTAGGAAGACTTTCCTCAAGTGACCATGAGTGAGTGCAGTGGGGCTATACCACTTGATTTTCTCACCTTAACTTTTGCAGTCAAATAGCCATATATTACTTAATTAACAGGACATATTTTAGAGAATCTAAAACAAGAACAAAATTATCTACAAGAGATAAACTTTGTCAGATGTCCTGAGCTAATGGCTTGTGTGTTACCTACTTTGACCTTTGGTTACATGTCTGGTACCTCAACCCTTGTTTGAACCCTCAGCTCCTGGCCTTGACCCTGTCTCTCTCTAAATCTCAGCAGATCAAGTGATAAGAGGATCTTTAATTCTACATACAGATGAAGTAGTTGTGTTAGGTAGTATTTATTCATTCATTGTTCACAAACCCTGCACTTGTTGTTATGATCCAAAGATGAATAGGACAGTATTCCTGAATGTAAATTATTAGTAAATTAATGAGAGAGACAGACAATAATAGATCATTACAATATGTGTGACTAATGAGAATACCATATGTTGGTGGTGGCATGATAAGATCCATACTTTGTACACTGCTTGTTGGAATACGAATTACTGCAAGCTTCCTTCAAGCAATTTGGTAATATGTATTAAAAGTTTTAAAAGGTTTTTGAGTTTGGATAGTTTATACATGACACATTACAGAGCCATTGTATGAGGTTTAGTAGGGAGAACGGGACCAGATTTATATTTTGGAAAGTTTACTTTGGCTTAACTTAGGGAATGGATTGGAGGGGTACAAGACTGGAAGCAGGGATATTAATTAATAGGCTGTTTGTAGCAACCCAACATTTTTTTAATCTAAGAAAAGATGAGAACCTGGAATAGGGCCATGATTTTGTCTGGCTTCTTTGAAAGTAATATGTTTCTAGTCTTACCTCAGAAGTGCCTCTTCTAGGAAACAATCGGACATGGAGTATTACAAGCAAAGATTTTTAAAGATGTTTACTGTCGCAATGTTTGTTAACAGTGAAAAACAACAACAACAACAACAACAAAACACCTAAATATCTGACATCTAAGTTATCCTTAAACAAATCATAATATATCAATTCGATGGAATCTATAATCATTGAAATAATATTTATGAAAAATATTTATGAGTGGGACTGAGCATATAGTACAATGAATTATCAGGCAAAATCTCATGATCAAAATTATCCAAATATCTTAGCATGGTCTACAAATTCACTCCAGCTGTAATCCCTGCCTGACTGTCTTATCCTATGCCCATGACACTTCAGCTCTACTGAAATGCTGGTTATTCTCTAAACATACTAAGCTTCCCTATAGTCCCATGCTGTTGAATATGCTAGGTTTGTTTTTTGAGTTTGGGGGGTTTTTACAAAAATACATCTTTTCCTTTAAATATCAGAGAAAACCCACAGCTGTTCCCCCTCTTCCCTGCAAGGACAGCCCAGGTCCCTAGAATCATCTGTTAAATTAATTAGCTAATTGTTTGTTTAATTTTCCCTTGTCATGTTATGAGCATGAACTGTACTTGCCCCACCTCAGCCTGGTTTGGTGGGTACAGTCTTCCTTAGAACTTGGAACTGTATTTTCCTCAAGTTTCTCTCCATTTCTCATTCAGAGCTGCTTCTTCATGGAGATTAATTAACTCACTAGAACAAAAGAGTTCTTGGAGGAATCAGATCCTTTCTTTTGAAATATTTGAAAGCCACCAAACAGTGCAGAATATATCTTAAATATGTTATTCAGATGTCTTGAGAGACTGAATAAGTATACCGACAAAATAGGCAACAACTTATTGTTCAAATAACTTCATGGTGAATAAAGATTCAATTCTTAAAGACGTAGTACAAAGGAAAATTTCCTTCTTCTTAGAGGAACAAAGATTTTAAAAGGGCCTTGATGAAGAAATTGGATATTTAAGGGCAAATGAAATTTTGACCAGAAAACAACTTGAACAATGGTCTGAAGGCAGCATATTGCCAAGTGTGGTTGCAGTAACGTGAATCCACCAGCTGATGCCTTAGCTGCATGGAAAGTCAGTGGTGGAAAAACTAGATGGAAACGTCTAGAAAGAACTGAACTTTGGTATTGGATGCTCGGGTTGAAATATTTTAATTTTATTTTTCATATTCTATGAACTCATTGAAGATTTCTGTATGTAGGCAATATAACATGATTATATATCTGAATTGTAAAGATAACTGAGAATATGTGAGAAGGATGGCAGAGAGGTGAACCTGGAGACTGGTAGCTCTAAATCAGTTCCTTCTACCCAGAGCTTCCTTCACCTGAACTTTAGACCTGTAAGCTGATATGCCTACAGGGCTGTCTCACATGCTGATACCAACTCATGATGTTGATAGAGAGTTTATCAGTTATTTGTTTATCCCATTAATAAAACTGGGCATCAGTAGCTAAACATAGACATGTAATTTTTAAAAATTCTTAAGATGTTGCTTTCCCCAAATAACTAGAAGATAACTAGATAACTAGAAGAAGATGAAGATGAAGGGCAATTGCTTGCCAGCAGGCTGCAGACCTTAAAAGTAGAAAGAAAAATACAGAAGATCATGTCTTAAGGTGGACCTCAAATCAATCCAGACAGACTTCCCATCTGAGTCAACCTTGTGAAGGGCTCATTGGAAAGGAATAATCTGGAAAAGGGGGACAGATGAGGGCAAGAGGACCTGAAGCAGAGGTAGGAAGAATGCCCAGAGGCAAAGGGGAAGACTCTGAGGATGACCGCCACAACTCTACTTCGAAGACCTTACTGCATCGGGCCTGGGTAGCAAAGATGTCCAAATACCTGTCTTTGATTGGTCGTGTTTTATCTTTTCGTCAGTATAAGCCTGACTCTCTGCTACAGCTCTCTGTTGCGTTTCCCCTAAACATTTTGGAAATTCTATAACATATAGGACATCTCCTAGAACACTTCTACATTTTCAGTGCTGAAATTTTCTAAGTCACTGTTAATATTTATTCTACCTCATTTTTTTGCTTGTATTGTTCTTTTTGACTTATTTTCTCCTTAACATAGTATCTTATTCTTCCATCCCTACATTTTTCCTGCTTCATTCTATTTCACCTCATTTTCTCTTTCTTTCCCGGTCCTATTCACGTCATCTCAATATATAGGTCTTTAAATTTGAGCTTCCCTTCCACTGATACTGGTTTCTGATTTGTGGTCCACATAACTAGAACTTTCCTAAACCAAAACCAATATGGGTATAAGGTAGTGCTCTGGCCCTTGTTCCAGGTTGAAAGCCATGGGGGCCAGACATCTCCTAAGCCTTTCCCAAATTCTCTCCTGAACAAGTTTCCTTCACCATCAGGAGTTGCCCGCTGTCATACTATAAACCATTGATCACTCAGACTTTTAACATTGAATTCTGCAGAAGATACCAGCTATCATGGCTCACCGTCCTTGTGTCCTCGTGCCATGCCAAGAATTGCACTAAACATTAGGGTAACTAGGACTTCTGCCTTTTAGATTCTCCCTTCCAGAAACTCACAGTATAAAGAGGAATCAGACAAGTACATATACAATGACAATTACATAATATATACAATATATAAACATACTTGCATTGTTTTTTAAAAAGCTGAATCATGAATTGAGTTCTGTCTTGTTCACCAACAGTTACTTTCTCCTTGGGTAGCCACACTTGGTTCCAGTGTGAGACAAGGAAGTGTGTCAGTGCAAATATATATATACACATACCAATGGGTGACAATTTCATACTCGACTCAAGCATTTTCATTTGGTGAGTAAATTTCAACTCTTATTACACAGCAGTGAGTGCATATCTAGGCTATAAATTATACATTGGCTTCTATTTTCTTTGGCTTCTTGATTTTCAACTCACACATTTATGAATATGGAAGGGAGATGATTATTTCCCTAGAAGAGAAAAAATGCTAAAATCAAGAGAATTCAGGAAATCTATATAAAATGTCTGGGTTGTAAGGACTTTGTAATTTTGATGCCACCATTAGCAAATCCTCACTCCACACTACAGAGATTATATGAGGTTAGAGCTGCTGTGCTTCCACTGACACTTGGGTAGTAACAAGTTCATGCTTCTATCCTTCCTTTGTGATATAAGAGTATTTAAGGCCTCAGTGTGCATTTAGGGCAACTATGGGTCTCCCATACGGGGTCTTTAAATTCAGTGAAAAAGGAAGCATATACTGTAATAATGTTATTACCGCTCTTAAGTCATCTTTATGTAGTGCTTGATAAATAACAAACTGCTTCTCTAATGTTACATTATTTGGTTATCGTAATAGCCACATAAAGTAAATAAAGCTGTTTTAATATTCATTTTATTTGTAAGAAAGTCTAGCTTGCTCAAGACTACACAGCTGGTAAAATCTAGGTCCAGAATTTTAATACAGCTATATTAAAATTCATATTTGGAAGTTTGAGAATTCTTGTATTGTTCAAGAGCATTTTTCTCATTTAGGGTGCATGAGTTTTCTCCAAGCTCCAAATGTGTTTTATTTCATAGGTTTGTAAGAGGAACGATAACTTACATTCTGAGGTTTTCTTAGAAATGAAATATTATTTCAATGCATTGTTCTAAAGAGGTCTACTCTGGTTCTTAGAGGAATAAAACATGTCTTATTTTCTTAATAAATTAATTACTTTCTTAATAAATTTCTTACTTTCTCAATAAATTACTTACAGAAAAAGGGAAAACAGACAAAACAAAAACATCCAAAAATAAAGAAAACATTCATATTTTTTCTGAGGTATTCTATCATGACAGACAACATAGGTTTGTGGATGAAGCCTGAGTTTAGTATTCAGTTATACCAGTAGCCCCCATTCTTGTTACCTTGTTCCAATTTTCCTTTTGTCACTAAAAGTTATAATCTTCTCACATACCCCATAATTTTTACTTTAATTATTTAGATTTATTATCTCTCTCTTCCAACTGAAAATAAGTTCCAAGTGGGCCGGTGTCTTTCTTTTATTTTCTGATGTATCTCAGCACTGCTACAGTGTTAGGCATATGGTAGGAACACAATAAAATTTGCTGGTTGAATGAATGAGAATGTACCTGGATTGGAATTCTCACCTCACCACATACCAACAGCAAACTTAGGAAAATTATTTAACTCTTCTGAGTTTCTGGATGTGCACTGTAAAATACACAACATAACTCTTACCATACTAACCATTTTAAAATGCACCATTCTGGGGTATTAAGTGCATGCACATTGTTCTGCATCCCTCACCATCATCTATCTCCAGAACTTTTTTATGTTTCCCAACTGAAACTCTGTACCTATTAAATAACAACATCCCAATCCCTCTTCCTCTCAGCCCCCAACAAATATCCTTCTACTTTTTGTCTCTGAATTTGGCTAGTCTTTGTAGCTCATATGAATGGAATCATACAGTATTTGTCTTTTTAGACTGACTTATTTCACTTAGTATAATGCCCTCAAGATTCATCTAGATTGTGGCATGTGTCAGAATTTCTTTTCTTTTTAAGGCTGAATAATATGCGATTGTATGTGTATACCATATTTTGTTTATCCATTCAGCTATTGACAAATACATGGATTGCATCCACCTTTTGGCAATTGTGAATAATGCTGCTGTGAACATGAATTTACAGATGTCTGTTTGAGTCCCTGTTTTCAATTCTGGGTCTATATTCAGAAGTAGAATTGTTGGATCATCTGTAATTCTGCTTTTAATTTTTTGAGGAACCACAATGCTGTTTTCCACAGTGGCTGCTTCATTTTATATTCCCACCAGCAAGGCAAAAGAATTCTTATTTCTCCATATCCTTGCCAGAACTTGTATTTTCTGGGATTTTTATTATTATTATTATTAACTATCCTAATAAGTGAGAAGGAAACCCTTCTGTGTTTTAATATATTCATCAATACAGTGGGGATATATATACTTAGTGACTAGCACAATTTTAGCATAAGGTAGATATTAACTAAAAGGAAACTTTCTTTTGTTTATTGCTATGAATGGGATGAAAACTTCCAAATAAATGTTTAGAGAGTCAATTCCATTTTTCCTGTTATTATCTAAAATTCATTCAGACTGATATAGACATAAACCAGACATAACTACAGGAGAGAATAGAAGCTTCTTTTTTTAAAATTTATTTTCATCTATGAAAGAGACTATGTTGACAGGATCCAATGTAAAGAGTCCAAATGATTACAAACTAAGACCTAATTTTAATGATATATATTTTCTTTTAGTGAAAAGGACCTGTGAGGAAAAGTAAAGAAATTGGGACAATCTAATTTATGTATGAAAAGTGCTACCCTTGAACTAAAATGTGAAATTATTTCAACAAATTGTTGAGTCACACATTTTTTTTAAATATCTGAAATTAGTTACTTGATTCAAGTGAACTATTATTTGATTGACTTCACCACCCTATTATTTAAGAATAGTTAAATTCTTCTTTCGGCTACTGTGAAAATTTGTGCTTTGTTTAGACTTAAAATTTTTCATGCTTAGGAAACTTTAATATTCAATATAACTAATTTCAATTAAGTAGAAGTTTATCAAACAGATGTCTTATGTAAAACATGTATGGAATGCAAAGAAGAATAAGGTTCAATATATACCTTTAAGAGCTTGTGATCAAGTGAATGAATTTGATAATCATTATTTAAACATTAACAAAATTCTAAAAGAGGATTAGCTCAATATGGCAGAACAAACACACATCTCCACTTCTTCTAACACCTGAAGTACCATAAAAGAAAAGAAAAATGATATCTACTTATATCTCTAACCATATCTATTCCTATAAATGATTAGTTAGAAAGAATATGATTATCTTTATTTTAACAATTCCAAAATACTTAAAAGAGAATTGGATCAGTATGGAGGAAGGAGCATATATGTCCAGCTGCTATTTTGTCTAGAATATCATGAAATTAAAACATATTTATATTTAAAATAATAAATCTGTAGTAGCTCTTGAAACCAGGAAAGAGGCCTTTAAGTAGTTTACATAATTTGAAGTATTTTTAACTTTCACCCAAAATTAGTAAAGAGTTTATGACAAACGTAGCTGAAAGCCATATTCAGATGGGCAGGGATACTTAAATACAAAATTTTCAGAAAGCAATAGGATTACCAATAATTTCAGGAAAACCAAAGCAAAGAAACTTCATGTGAGCTGGCAAATAACTATAAAAAAGAAAACAATAACAAAAAAGAGACAGATGCAATAAAGGAAACTAACTTTTAAAATTATTCTTAGCTCATTGAGAATTCTGAATCCATAGAAGAGGAAATAGATTTTGTGGAAATGAAAACTAAGGTAGTTTAAATGTAAAAAACAAAAACAAAAACAAAACCCAAACTCTAGAGATGGATTGAGTAGAGAATGGATACAGCTAGATAGCAAATCCACAAGCTGAGGATGGAGCCAAAGAAATCTCCCAGAACACAGAACAAAGTAGCAAAGAAATGGAAAGAACGAGAGAAAAGTTAATAGACAAGGAAAAATTTCCAGTATCCATTTAATAGGAGTTCCAGAAAGAACAAAGAAACTGGTGTGGGAGAAATGACCAAGAAATCACACAAACTACAGAAGAAAATTTTGGATCTAATGGCACAACTGAAAAAGTACCAAGCAAGATAAATAAAAATAGACATCTGCCTATGGGCTTCAGAATTTCAAAGTTGAAAAGAAAAATCCTTCAAGATTTTCGAGTGGCAAAAAAAAAGTTATTGATAAAAAACACCCAAGATGGCCAAGAATCATCTCCTTGGCAACACTGAGAGCCAGAAGATTAAAAATGTCTTTAATGTTATCACTAAAAAACTGGTTTTAAACCTAAAATATTATACTTAACTAAACTAATATTCAAATTGGAGGTCAAAATAATGACATTTTCAGATGTGTGAGAGTCAGAAAGTTTATCACCCACAGTTGTTCTCTGAAAACATTCCTCCTCAGTATAACACAGGGAAAAGGAGCCCAAAAAGTAGGAAGAAGTAGGCTTCCAGAAAATGTGGTGCACAAAGAAACCCATAATCCTAGCTAAGTTTACATATTTTTTGAAGCATAATGTAAAAAATCAGAAAGGAATAATCAAATTTTTGGTACTAAAATCTCAGCTGATTTTAACATAGGAAGGTGGAATATGAGTGTTGGGGAGGGAGTCAATTTATAAAGTCCTAAGGGTCTAACCTCTTCACAGAGAGCATATAAATTCAAGTAAGTGATTACATATGAATATGTATGTGTGCAGTATATATGTGTGTATGTACATATGTGTGTGTGTACATATGTATATAAATTATGGTAAATGGTAAAGTTATATATTAGACCTAAGCAAAAAAAATAAGTTCAATGTAAATTAAAACTTTATGACAAACTAATAATGCATACAAATTAATAGCTTGATAATGTAAATTGCCAAAACCACAAGAGAAAAAAAGTCATGTGGCAAGAACATGTGATCCATTTGATAAAAGACAGGGAAAGAGAAAGCGTGGTAATATGACAAAAAAGCTCAAACATATCATTAATCCACAGACACAAAAACTCGTTAAAGGGTTAAAGTCTGCTATTCAAATACAGAGATGATCTGATGGAATTTTAAAATATCAAGCTATATGCTATTTACAATGGGATAGAAAGAAGTATACAGAAGACAAACATGAATAAAAGTTAAGCAGTGTGGTAAAATTAATACAAGAAAAAACAAACTTTAGATTGAAAAGTACTTAGCATATCAGAGTGGTGGTATTTTATGTCCTTGAAAGCTACAAACGACTAAAATACATATAATAATAAACATTTATGTATTAGACAGTGTAGCCTGGGCTATATAGTTTTTAAAAGCTGATGTAATTATAAAAAAATATTAAGAAATCAAGTATTATAATGTAAGACTCTAGTATGCCCATAAGAAATCAACAGTAGACAAAATATAAAAATATAGAGGCTTTAAACAACACACCTAACAATTCTTATTTAATAAATAATAAGTTTATTTATTAAAATCACATCTTAAACATAAAACAAGTTTAAGAATTCACAATTTATACCTTTCCCAAAAACAGAAGAGGTAGTGACTAATTCTTCCTAAATAGGGAAGAGATACAGAATATTAAAAACAGACCAGAGTATTCCAGGCAGAGTGAACAATATATGCAAAGCTTATCTTTTTCTCTGCCCAGCCTGGAGCTCTAAGTACACTGTACCCACCACACCTATTTATATTTCTTTACCTACCGCCAGGGAATATTAGAAGTTAGAAAAACTAAGTTTACATTATTAAAATTGTACTAATAGAAGGAAGATGGAGGAAAGGTAAGCATTCATAGTTAACTTTTCTATCTCAGCAATCACCAGAGCTCTGCAATACACAATAAGGTAAGCAATTTCATATTGACTTTTTTTGAACACCAGGTATAGGTGTAGGTATAGGTATGTGTGCATGTTATGCATGTATATGGCTATATATGCACATATACATTTATATTATAGACATCCATATGTATGTAGATATCACTAGGTATATGTACATGTAGCAGTGTATTTGCACATGCATGTATGTATCTGCATACATGTATATACACACACTGTTTTTAATATGTAAAGACAGAGAAAAAATTACAAATACTCAACCAGGATTGCAGAATACAAAACCCAATGAATAATGAGAATTATTGAATTTTGTTGATATCTCATATCTCAGCTACCTATAATACATGTAGCATTATTCTTTACCCTACAGAATAGTATGTTATCACACATAAGTGTGCTGTGTGTGCCTCATGCTTATAACATAGTAAGAAGTGTTAAAAGGCAGTTCATTGGAGAAAACTGCTCTAGCATACAATAGCAAAGTTAGAAATTTTGAACAAAGTGGCAATAATGGTATTAAGGAGGCTGTCATCCATAATACCAAATTCATTATAATAAATAGGAACTATGTTAATTTTTTTTGGTTTTACAAGTTATTGCTATTAATGGCCACATAATTGTCCTCAAAGATTTATCAACAATGCTGCATTGTAAAGCTCCAAATAAAATGAAAGAAAATACCAATTTTTCTATAAACCATTGCTACTAGACACAGAATAAAAGAAAAAACTTTTTGAAAGAAATTGGAAAGTAGTTATATTGATATTGATTGAGACCCCATCTGACATGGCACAGCACTAGTGCTTCAAGGTGACAACCTGCACTTTTTTTATTCCATACCTACTTCTTGCTAAAAGAAAGCGTTGTCTTGGCATCTTCATTTAGTCCTGACTTTCTAAGTAACATAATAGTAAATAACTACTGCATCCTACTTCAATAAGTTCTATGGACATAATAGGACAGAGAAGGAACACTTCAAAGGGTAGTGCTGTTGAGTTGTTCTTCTCTAAGATTCATATGTTGATATTTTCACTGTCACTATGATGGTATGGAGGTGGTTTCTTCGGGAAGTGTTGTGTTGATGAGGTCTTGAGAGTGGGGTCCTCATGATGGGATTAGTGCCCTTATAAGAAAGGACATCAAGGCAGGGAGATGGTGGCCATCTCCAAGGCAAAGAGAGGGTTCTCGTCAGAATCCAACTCTACTGGCACCCTGATCTCAGACTTTCAGTCTCCAGAATCATGAGAAAATAAATTTCTGTTGTTTATACCACCCAGCCTATCATATTTTGTTATGGCATCCTGAGCTTACTAAGACAGGTTGTAGCATAGACCAGTCAAAGATGAGAAAAACATTCTTGGGTTAGCTGCCTTCACTTATGGAAAGATGAACTTATCTACATATACATTCTTACACCAAATATATTTTATAATTCATCAGATACCAGTAAAAGCCCCAAAAAGTATAGTGTCAGATAACATCAATAGTCTTTAAATACTAAGCTCTTTGGTAATCTCCTGGGCTGTTCTAATCAAGTGGAATAGCATAGATCTTATGTCATATACTAGAAGCTCATAAACTGCTCTTGGCCAATTTCCCAGTAGCTCTGTTCACCCAGGTTTCTGCGTTGAGACCTCAGAAACAGCTCACTTAACCTACACAAGCCACAGTAAGCCTACTGCTCTAAGAAGCTGTTGCTAACATTTTTTCTAGTTTCTGCACATATAAGAAAGAGACAAAATGTGTCCCAGAGGTGCAGCAAGACCTTCAATTCTACTTCTCTGGCCAACTAAACTGAAGGGGATCTTCCTAACAGAGGGTGTCTTAATACCACTCATTCCTCAGTCCTCAGCTCTCCTGCACCCATGGAAGTAAACTTTTAAACTTGGTGCCACTGACTGACAAATATACCCATTTTACTTTGAATCTTTAACTCTGTATTTCTTATCTCTTTTCCAACTCTCCTCACTTACCATGGTTCTATATTTAATCATCTCTGATAGTATTTCTCACCTGTTACCCACGTCCATCTACTCATTTTTTCTTTTTCCATACATTTTAACTAACTCACTTCATTTTTCTCTTTCTTCATACATTCATTCAAAACTAGTGTGAACTCAAGCAAATTTCTTAATCCTTCTCTATCTCTGTTTCCTCATTGCAAAATGGAGAAATAGCTAAACCTCCTTACTGGATTATGATGAGAATTAAATTATGTAATATATATAAAGCACCTAGAGTTGTGCTGGGTCCCCAAAATGGCTAACTTGAAACTGAAATATTTTTATTTCTCACTTATTTTTTTCTGGTCAATATCCAATCTCATTATCAATGGTTTTATTCTAAAACGGCATGGCATTTTGTCATTCTTTGTATCACCATTATATATTTACACAGAAAACTGGGTTAAGGCACAGTGGTTTGGGAACTTACTTGAAAAATGAAATGGGCTTCTTTTGATCATGATCCCTGATCCATGACGGCCTCTCCTGGGCATCACTTGTTCGATTTCTGTCCACCCTGTCTTCCCTGATGGGATTCATCAAATACATACTCTTGACTCGCTATTCCAGAGTCAAGTATTTGGGAGCAGGAAGGCTGGAGGTGGCAGGTTCTTGATTCCTTGTACTTCAAGTCTATCGATCTCCTTCCATGGGCTTTCTGCAAATCTAAACATGCTGAGAAAACAGAAGGAGGGTTCTGGAGAATTCTGAGATAGGGAAAAAAGAATAACAAATACAGGGAAATGGGCTTTGAATTAAGGCAGTGTAATTAAGGTTATGGTCAGGAAGAGAAAAAAAAAATGCAAGAAAGAAAGCGCTTTACCAGCCCTGATATCCTCTGGATACCTCTGGCCAAGAACCCTCCAGTCTTCTCAGACTGCTCCACGGCTTTCAATTCACGGCTGGGGGCTGGAGAGCAGTGTCATCCTTCCCTTACTCTAGTGCTTCAGTCATTTTGTTTCATTCATCAATTCATTCAATAAGCTATTAGGTAGCACCTTCTCTGGGCTTTACATTCATTGTTAGACACTGGAGCCAGGAAAAGAGAGAACTAATTACTAGGATGAAAAGATATGATTCCTGACCTCAGAAGGTTTGTAGTCTGGTAGGAGAAACTGATAAAGGCCCAGAAACATTCCGATTAACTCACACTGGGGCACACAGAAGGAGGAATGATGAGCTCGCCTGGGGAGTCAGGGACATTTTCATGGAGGATTTAACATTTGAGGAAGTCCCTAAGTACAACTCGATACTCCCCAGACAGAGATAAACTGTCTTTTGCAGACCATGAGGCAGGCAGAAGCATGAAGTGTTTGGGAAGTAGTCGCTCACTGTCGTAATAGAGGGAGTGTGGGTGGAGGCCGAAGACATAGAGGAAGACGTGGGGGCAGTTGAGAAATCATATGCCCAAATAGGTTTAATATGTCTCTCTCATCTTTCTCCTCCTCCCACCATTCTCCCTAGTATGACTAAATGAGAGATGCTTGGACATTCCTATTTCTGGTTCTGAGGAAGGCAGTGAATCCGTGCAACTCTGAGAGGAATGGCCTGGGGTGACCTGAGCATCTGGAAGGGTCATTTTCAATCTTCAGGCTGGGACAGCTGGATGGCTAGTGGTGTCGCCGAATGATTCAGTAGAATGGGGGTCTGTACTGAATGTTATCATGTCAGAGCTAACAGTGTCAGTAAAACATTAAGCATTACTTAGAAATTATTGTCATATGGAATTTCTTTAGTTGCTTTGTTGAAAATTTCAGGTGTGCTGCATTAGGATAGAGAGCCAGTTCTCTGTGTGTGTGTGTGTGTGTGTGTGTGTGTGTGTGTGTGTGTGTGTGTGTGTTTTAGCTTTTATGGCCTGTAGGCCCCAGGAACCTGAGAACAAGCATGCTCTTTCAATATTCTTACTTGTACACCTATCTGTGCATTCAGGACTAGGGTACAATGGTGGCTTTTTGTATCTATGAAAGTGTCAGAACAAGGATGAGGGGACAGGACATGATGAGAATCTAACAAGACATGACCACTTGTTTCTTCTTTGGTGACAGTCAGGGAATAGCTCAGCTTTCCTCTAGCCAATCATCTTCCCAGCTAAGGCCTTTAGGTATGGCTGAAACAAATACTCCTTTCTCTTGTATGTTCTAGTGTACATTCTGTGAAATCCTTCAATCTGGCAGCAAAAAGCAGCTCAACCCAGAGACTTATTTGCCCATGTTTTCCTGGGACTCTCCCCAGTAACACTCCCTGGAAATCCTGCCTGCCAAGGCTATATGAGAACACTGAATAGCTTAGCAGAGAAGAAAACTGATATGAAAAGTGGACAGAAAGTTGCCAAAATAGGTCTCTCCTAAAAGTAAGCATAAAAATGAAAAAAGGCACAATTAACTAACTGGTTTCCTAATATATTAGGAAGTAACTCAATGTCTGCCTGCCTGAAATTGCATTAAATTAGGAGGAAAAAAATTAATGCATTAATTTGCATAACATAAGGTGCTTATTAAGTCTTCCGGATGGTGATGCTCCACAAAATAAATTTTCCATATTTCAACAGGACTTGCTCTTAAGGTGTCAGAAATTAAAACTGAACACCTTCTATTGGCATCTTATAAAAAGACATTCTAACAGAATCTCAGTCTAATAGTTCAGTACCAGCAGCACCAATCTTATGCAGTTCTCCTGGAAGCTTTCAGCAGTAAATCTCTAAAAATGTCCACTGAAGCAGTAGGGGTCGTAAATACTTCGCAAGAGCAATAAAATAGAACAGAATTTTGGAAGTTATAATTTTAGTGGATATAACTGCACTATAAAAAGAAGGCCTCTGGGACTCAGAATAAATGCAAAACTCTGTTTAAGTGAACTGCAGTGCTAACCCATCTGCTAGTGGTAAATTATCCCCAGTCCCAGGTGTGGCACATTATCCTAAGGGTGTCCAGTGATTAAAGGTAAGAACGTGGCTAAAATCCAAGGGAGCACTGAACATTAATGATGGCTGGAAATTGTCAACAATTTCTCTAGAAGTTTGATTCACTCTTATTTGCTCACATTAGCCAGGTCCAAAGTTCAGCAGATTGTCTGTGATCAGCACAGATACTCCAGTGAGGGAGGCCCACTAAAAAGTAGACTTTGGCTCTTCATTTGCCCTGGAAGGAGTTCATAGAGGATGAAAGTAGAGTCATAATCCCATTACCTATAAGCTCTTCAGACTTGAACAAAGAACAGACATTTACTGAGGCTGTTGTCCTAAAAATCAACCGATTGCAAAGCAACATAAAAATTTCATTAAATTTTGCTCTTTCTGGTATATCACTTTTCTGTTTGGTACACATTTACATATATGTTCTTTTTTATTTATATCTCTGTCAGGGTCTTAGAAACTCCCAAAGGGTCAAGCATATGTTTAATTGACTTCCTAAGATCTCTCCCCACCACCCACACAAACATAAAGAACACTGCATTGTTGAATGCAAGTGACTATTATTTCACAATTACATTAAAATTGTTTGTAATATTTGGGGTCACAAAGTTCCCATCTTTTATTCTTTTCCACCAAGTACCTGAATTGTTCCTCTGTGCCCCAGTCTACTTCTGATTGGTGAAACCCAGAAAACTGCTGGGTACAATATTGAAGGAAGGTGACTGGGTAAAAAAGTTACATCTGAAGAACAGATGAAGAAGGTTTTCATGCAAGGAAGCCCAAGCTTCCAATTGTTAATCAACATTTGATTGTGGCCTATTAAAATGCCAAATCACTTTGCAATATTTGTGCTATGTCTTCACAGCTTAAAATAGTCACTATGAAATAGTCATTCCATCCCACTTTTCCCATCTGAAAATAATAACACATTGTACCTTTTGCTTTTGCTTCTAAGTTTTTGGTTTTTATTATTGTGTAACTGAAATGTCAGCCTCCTGCATCTAAGGGTCACCTTCTAGTTTATTTGGAAAATAGAGGAACAAGAGGGTTTGTCAACTTCTGAGTCACTGACTTGGCAGCTATTGTCTGTATCATGTGCTCTTCTCAGCCTTGCTTCCTGCCTGGCCTTTGGTCACTGCTCTGTTCACCACTGTTTGCCACCTGGAACTTGAGTCTACTTGGTGGTGTAGTGCCAATTCCAAAGAGACCCACTTTCCATCATTAACCTGTCACTTTGCTCCCATTAATACCTAACCACAAAGTTTATGGGTCTTACAGATTTTGCTGCAGGTTTGGGGACTGTTCCAAATAAAATTCTCTAGTTCTACTGGAGAAAAAATTCCCCAATATGGGGATTGGTTTTACCCAGGGTCTTTTCACAATCTGGGCATTCCTAGGATGCAATAATCACCCCACAAGGCATTTCCCAAAGTCTGAGATAGTGAATCCAAAGCAAGATCATGACAACAGTGGGTGAGAATTGGATTTGGGAGGAGGAGGGTCTGTAGAAAATAGTCTATGATGGGTTCTTTGGCTTAAAATGAGGTTACCATCCAGGCTTCTCAGCCATTGTGAAGTGAAGCCAGCCTAGGTTGCTGAGAGGACATGTGCTGTTTCTGCACACCCAGTATCATATCCTTATTCTTGTTAGCGCATCTTGACTTTCCTTGGGGATCAACTCTACCCACTTTCATTCTATGTGGCTTAGGAGGGGTTAACTCAATCCCAGAGTCAGAGGTGAGCTCATGACCCAGATACGGACAATTGGTATTGTGGTCTGGCTGTGATTGGTTAATCACTCTTTGCTGTAATCAAAGAAATTGCAGGAATTTTCTTGAGCAACTAGGAAAGACACTTTTTGGGGGGTTTGTTTCATTTCCCCCCTAAGACTGCTAACAGAGAGGATGAAGTAAGACTGAGCTTCCATCAGTCACCATAGACGCATAAAAGTAACATCAATGGAGAGGAAAGGAGAGCTGACATGTGAAGAGAGACTGGCTCTGATGTTGCATTGAGACTTTTAGATCCAGTCATGATTAAAGTTGCTACCACTGGAATTTTTAGCTTGGAAACCAATATTTTTTTTAACTTAAGCCAATTTGAGTTGATTTCCTGTCACAACCCAGAGGTTCTTAAATAATGTATTCTTGAATTTTTCCTATGACACCAGGTCTCTGATGGATACCAGAATAAACCTATACACACACATACCCCTCCCAAGAATAAACAATGGTCTCCAAAATATTGCAGTTTAAGTCCACACAAAGAAAGTGAAGCACTTTTTTGAGAATATAATAAAAATCTACAAAGCCTGTGTGAACAATGACCACAGTGCTTTACATTGTTATGGAAAAAGTTTTTTTCCATACTTTTCTAGGCAATAATCTTAAATTTTAGTGATGCAAAAGAAATGAACTCTATTAGATTCCCATGACAAATAACAAAACTACATATTTCTTTAGCTATATAAACATTTAGCTGGAATTGAGATTAAAATATTTGAAATTCAGGGTCAAATTAATAAGCAGGCATCTCCCTACCTCACTACAGCTCTTATAAGCAGGAGATCACAGTAGAGGATTTATTTCCCTTTTCAAATTCCTGAGGTAAAGGAATGAGGGAGGGGCAGGGCAGAAGGCTGGCTCTTCCAGGAACATTTTGAATTTAGGCAACTGTAACCAGTGTTTATAAAGAACACAAAATCTATTTACATTTTTCCAGATTCATTTATGACCTTTCTCAATACATGTATATTCATCCCATTTATGAGAGGAGAGTGGTTTATATTAGCTAGGAATACACCCATGGAGGGAGGAGAAATTGAGATCACTATACCACTCTTAGGACAGATGATGTTTGTTGGGCAATCTTTATCATTGAGTTAAAGACATGTTTAATTATTTAGGCTTAACTTGAAAGAAAAAGATTTCCAAGTTTTCTTTTTAATGTGGAGAGTATTATTCTAAAGCCTAAATATTTTTGTAAATCAGAGTCTGTTCACCCATACCTCCATTAACTTATCCCTGGTGTGGTGTGTTTTCTGTGTTTGTGTGCCTCATTGAGTGCAAAGAAGGGGAGGCGAGAACCATTGTTTTATCTTTCTATCTTTCTCCTGAGTGTGCACAAAAGATGGAATCCCAGTTTGGGTACCAGAAATTATTCCCATTCCAAAAAACTCTGTTTCACATTTCTATGATGTCAAATAACATGAATTTTTTTTCATGGTCAGTGATGATTGAGTGTATCACCCCTGCCTCCAGGATTCTGGCATCAATATGGAAATTTGCTTAGCTAATCAATAGTTAGTTGGCTCTAAGTCTAGTGTGGACTCTGATTTGACATACATATTTAGTTTCTTTTTTTTTTTTAAGTATACCAAAGTATTATAGTATCAAAATCAATGAATTTTGTTCCTTCTTGTTAAGCATATCGGCTTTCTGGTTCACATTTCGTCAATTCCTTTTAGCCAATCTAAGAAGAATACAATACTTTTTTATCCTTTACTATTACTGTTAATTTACTATTTTAAATAAAAACAAGTTATTTACTTACACTAGGCATTTTGTAATTGCCCAGATCTTTATCTCTGGAAGATCTTTGAGTTTAGCCTAATCTGTAATAGCGTTCTTGGGGAAAAGAAACCCTCCCCCTTTCCAGCTAAGCAGATCTATTTCATTTCCACGAGTTGCTACACGTTTGGTTGACTTCTCACTGAGGACTGTTCCTTCCTTCTCTAGGCCTCCCCACTGACAATAGAGCTGATTATTGGCTCTCCTTTACCTCCCAGAGCAAAACCTAAAGTCTTAAGCATAGCGTTTGAGAACCCCTAGTTGGGCTGTGGCAAAACAACTTCTCCTGAGAATGTCTCTCCAAGAACAGAACGGTTCCTTTTCCCCTCTTCCTGCTGGTAGCACGAGGGGATTTTTCTCCATATTTACTGTGAGGACCTGGTGGAACTCCTGGAGGTAAAATGAATGAAAGTGTAGGAGCTGTCTGATGACTGGATCCTCATGGCATTTTTTATTCTTATCCTCGTCTACACTGAACCTCTAGCCATTTGTCAATTACAGTCGGTTTTCCTATCCCTGTACTGATACTCCTGATTGTGGGTTTCTGCTTTAGTAAATTGAGGTTGTTTGTATTCTCTGTCTCTCCAGTTTTGGGAGCAGCAGTTTGCCCTATGATCTCACCTCTTTGACATATCTGAGTTGCTGATTTCTCAGTTTGTGCAACTTTATACTTGTTGTTAAGATGAGTGTTGCCTTCCGTGCTCTTTACTTGCTGGACTGGAAACAGGAAGTCCCCCTTCTTTGGGTGTGTGTGTATGGATAGCTTTTTCCAAATTTGAATTTTTTTTTTAACTTTTGTACAATTTATAAAATGGGGGAAAGAATTGTGGTACTAAAATGTCATTAATCATTGAAAATAAATAAAACCATTTAAAGGATTGTTCTGAGTTGGTGTTCAACTCCAGCTGTAGAAATACTGGGCACACTGCAGATCTTCTAAAAGAGGTGTAAATTCTATAATAATAAGCTCTATAAAAATATTACAATTGACATTTACTTCGTACTTACCACTGGTTTGAGAGATTTACTGAACATAAACACAGGCTATTTGTTATCTCCAAAATGCAAATAAGGAAACCTGGGCATAGGAAAATTTAGTAACCATCCAAGATCACCCACTGCTCATCTACTGTACTCTATAATAAATCTGAAAATATGAATATTAATATTTCTGTCTCTTCCATGAAAATACCTTTTTTAATTGCTTCCCCAAAAGGTCTATTTCCAATTGATAGGTGCAATATGAGTTAAGGCATATGGAGTTTAAGTATCTTACACCTCAGGCATATTTCTCACATATTTCTGGATTCATAAACAAAACCAACATTGGAATCCCTCAGGTTTATAAACATGTTCATTCAGGGAGGCAAAGAAAGTTGTCAATTACATAGCTAAGTTTCATAATAAAGGACACATTATCTTAACTATTTAATGAAAGTATTTTGAATGAACAAATACACATCTATGTCCGTATCTATATATACCTTTATCCATGTCTAAAATATCACATTAGAACACTAACTTGAGTAGTTTATATTAGATAGGAATACACTAACTAGAGCCTGGTGATTCTCCTATAGAGTTATAAAGGAGAAACAGGCCCCATCAGCAACATTTATCATTGACAAAAAAAAAAAAAATTTAATAAAATTTTTTAAAAATGAGTACACACAATTGCACCTTTTTGTCGGTCAGTATTTTATTCAAGTCACTCTTCTGACCATAAAAATAGAGTCAGTTCACAACACAGGGCAGAAAAGAGGTGTTGAGAATCAATTTGTTTGCCTGTTCCCAATATATAGTTACCACTGGGACAAGTATGACTCCTTATTCAAAAATGCACATTCCTAGATACTATCCAATAGTTGACATTATACAGATATTGATATTGAAAATTATTTGGAAGAATACCCAATGGACCTAGGTAGCACAGAGTAAAGACAACTCAATAGTTCTAAAACTGTGGTTTAATATAAGAAATATCTGACTTTAAGAAGATAAACCTAACTTTAAAATACATACTATTTTAAAGTAATCATTTCCCTTTATTGCAATTGCATTTACATCAATGTCTGTCTTCCTCCATGGGCCTTTTTAATAGCTTAGGTCATGCTTGTTTCTCTTTGACCTCTCAATTCCCAACAAATTACCTGCCCTCAAATTTATAACCACAAAAATGTGTAAAACAACGAGGAAATAAAGGAATGCCTGAATTTTAAGTCTAAGAAGTATTTTTTTCTTTTTCTGGTAAATAATATTGGGCATTTCTGAATAGATTTTTGAATTTCTTATTCTTTTATCTAATATGTAAAAGAGTTTCAAACATTATTTATGATTGAAAATCTTATAAGTAGCTGATGAAATAAAATATAATTGCTTAAAATTACCTTAGATAAATAAGACATTATAGAAAGAAAGGATTGATGTTACAGAAAATGGAAAAAAAAAGTTGTTGAGATATGATATTGAAGTTGCTTTTCTTCCCAAATACATGAATCCATGAATTTACTACTGCTTTCCACTCTCAAGGAAACACAAATTAGTTAGGGATAATGAAACCAACACTCTGCTTCATGTTTGTGGGTTGAGTTGCTACATGGAATCAGAATGAATTTTCTGTGGCTTAATATTTTTATAGTGAAGCAGCCAAAAATACCAGAAATGCATAGCACAAGCTGCAAGCATTCTGGCCCTTTCAGGCATTTCTGTGGCTTGCTTGGCATTGGTAAACGCAGGTGAGATACAGATTGCAGTGAGGGTCAAATTACAACAAACACTGACTTTTCCAAAAATATAAGAGTTGCTCAAACAGTTTCCCTATTACCTTGGGAGAGGATGCCTGTCCATCAACAAGCTGGGACTTTAGAGCAAGTTCTCACAATTGGATCTTTTGAGTGAGCAAATATCTGAGCCCAGTCAAAATAAAAACAACAATAAAACACCCTTCTCACATATTCCCACAGTAGCCTTGTGGGGCGAACACCAGTGAGTACTGTGACTTCCCTTTTTCTTTCCTTCTTGTTTTCTGATTGTATATTTTTGACTATACTGAATTTAAAAGGGTAAGGTTATTCCTTAATCTGAGAAATGATCAAAAAAGTAGTAAGATCACTTTGTGTATCTCTCCTATAAATTATTCTCATTACTTTCTTGGCCTACCTAATAATTATGTTTATTGCTCATATGATTTCCTAATATATAGGTCATCATTTCCAAGCATGCAATTTGTCCATGGGGTTTTTTTCTTTGTATTTTTTCCCCTTTAACTTCTTCCTAATTTGATTACATCAGATAAGAACATGATGTAGCTTGGAAATCACAGTGTGTGTGTAACACATATGCCCCGTACCTTGTGGATATTAGTAGGCCATCTAAGCATAAAGTACTTCTTAAGATTAAAAAAAAAAAAATGGAGCCTTTGATTTTTTTATACTCACATGATTTTAGTTTGTATTTCTGGTATAATAAATGTGAAATCTATTCTATAGTTCTCCAATGCTGTTACTATATTCACACTAAATTTTCAGTTATTCTTTGTGATCGATAGTCTAAGATGAAATTTGTGTTTTGAGATAATGTGGCTGTTCTGAATTGACATGTCTTAACACTCACCATTTCTCAGTATTTTGAGAATATGTCTTGAGAACAAGTATTGACTGTGGCTCTTGAGATAACTAAAACTCTCATTTTATTGCAAACGATGAACCATTATTGGAGTCCTTACATTTGGATACATATAAACTGTACTGTATGATAGTTTTACTTCATAAGAAAAACATTCTAAAACAGTGTTGAAAGCAATACTAAAATTATTCACACTAAATGAAGCCCTCAACACATCATCAGTCTTTTTCTTTTATTTCATTTCTCTATGATGTTCCTTCACACTACTTTCAATGAACTCAATGTGCATATCTTGACCTTTTTTTTAACTACACAAAAAGACATTTATTACAATGAGATCAGTACAAAGCTGATTTATACCATTTTCTAATTAGCTTCCTCTCCAATTAATCTGTGATGAAGGCTTTCCACTAACTCAAAGGTTCCAAACAACTGATGTTTTGTTCTTTTGTTATTATTTTGACAAAGACAAATTGAATTTCTCATTGCCCAGTAATACACTCACAATCATAACAGTTATTTATACTTGCATTGGTAAAAATTTCAGCCCCTCCAGAACATTTAGTAATAAAGGACTTCACTTATTGCAAAAAGTAGAAAGACAGTTACCACATAGTCTCATTTCAGCCTTTGTATTGGATATTTCCATTAGCAATGTAGAAAACAGTGTAAGTTGGATGTAATCAAATTGAAAAAGTGAATCAAATAGGACTACATAGATATTAAGCAATGAAACAGCTTTCTAACTTGCACACCACATATGTGGCCCTATGAAATTTGATGGACCCTAATAATTCATTGCCTCCTGATATTGGAACCAAGTACTGGGTTCTGAAGTTAGCAAAGAGTCTGGGTAGCTCAGACATAGCTTTGACAAAGCCAAAAAAAGCTTGGAAAGGGAAACAGTCTAACCAATGATTTGGCAGCATAAAAAACCAACAAATATGTTAATTGATGTTTGTTTTAATATTGAATATAGTCAAATCTTTTTATGTAAAACCAACCCATTAAAGAAGACACCCTATGAAGGAGAGCAGTTGAGCAACAGAGGTCAAAGTATCAACTGAGCCATTCTCTGTTAGAAGTAACAAAAAGAGGCTGAAACTTTTTGATTAGGTTTCAAAATGAGATGGAGGGGAGAAATATGAAAACTATGTTTCCCTCTAGATGTGTATGTCAGCATTAGTTAACATTTATAAGGCATAAAAATTTTCCCTCACCAAATTTTGGTGCTCAAATGCTGTAAAATATGAATATATGAGTTGAATATCTGCAAAGGCCTTATGCAACATTAAAATATTAAAAACATTTTATTTAACAGTGAGGGACCCTGTAGCTGTGAAACGTTATGCACTGAGATTCAGATCCTTGGTTTTAGGATTTGCATTGAAACATACTTTGAATGCACCTTCTTTTTCTCTTAAAACTTTCTCTGGGCTGTAATTGCTAACATGTTGCAAGATGTATAAATTCAGTTGATAAAACTATAGCACATATACGCACCCTGCTAATCCCTAAGCATATACATTACACTCAAAACAAACAAACAAAAAAAACCATTATGCTTGACACATGAAATACAGGTTTGATACTGGCCGTAGCTCATTCTACTGTGAGTCCTAGTAATTAATGCCTCCTGATAAAACAAGCTGAAAGTTGCATATCAGAAAACACCCATGAAACCTAATCAATCTTTCACTTAAATAGGAATGAGGTGGTACATTACTATGATAATAATAGTAATAGTAATAACAATATATTGAGAACTCACTGAATACCTGGCTCACAATATAGCAACTTAGATATTCTGTTTCATTTAATTGTCAAACAGATCTTAAGATCAGTGTTATCATTCCCATTTTACAGATAAGGAAACTTGTTGAGTAGCCTGTCCAAAGATCACCACCCAGATAGTTAATGTGAAGCTGAAAGTCAGATCCAGATCTGACTGTACTAAAAGCCTATGCTCTTTTCACTCAGCAACCCTGCCTAAAAAAATAATGAGTGAAACACCAAGGCTAAAGAGAGAATGTGATACCTCTGGCCAAGCCCATGTTGTGATTTCATGCTTTGAAGTCATATTACCCTGTCCACACCCGACTCCAAACACAGCAGTTATAAAAAAGAAATTTCAGGGAAACCAATTAAAATGATAGAGTTAAATTAAAGAAAATTGACCACCATGGACTGGTGAGTATGTGTGTATGCGTTTTCTGGATGAGGCAGGTGAGGGGAGTCTGAAGACCATTTGTCTGTCTGCAATCAAACTGGAGAGCAGAAGAAAGGAAAATCTCGGGTATCTTCCCCCTATCTCTGCCTGGCTGGCATCAGCAGTGACGGTGTCTCCAGGGGCTCACACTCCTGCCAGGTCCTTTCCTTCGTGGTCCTAACCACCTCCCTCCCTTCTCCATCACCTCAGGCTGGTTCTGGTTTCTGTCCACTGGCACTGGTGGTTAGTCGCTGATAACAGCAGCTTGTTCTCAAGTCTCTTCAGTCATAGGGACGGATTCATCTTCTCACTGTTGATAATCTCTGGGATATCTTAAGGTCCTTGTATGTCTTCTCAATTTGCAATATAAACAATTATCTGAGTTAAATGCTCTCTCAAATAACTGGAGTGGTTTCTGTTTTCTGGACTCTGATTGATAAACTATGAAGTAGTTGAGGGTAGAGGAGAGAATGAAAGCTGAAGCTATATATACATTGGCCTATGAGTTTAGAAGCCACAGGAAGCTTAAGTCTTACATATTATACAGATAAAAATATGCCATATTCAGTGGGGAAGATCGAAAAGACTCTGTAGGAGTCTTGGGGACAACATTAGCAGAATCCCAAATTAATCATGATATGGGAACTCAAAGCCAACAATATAAGACATGGTGTTTGAGCAGAGGTCCCAAAATGGAAAAGGGACTAAATGGAGAAAACCATAACCCAAAGAAAGGATAAACAGAGAAAGGGACAGAGAAAGAGAGATGGAGAGAGAGGGAGACAGGAAAACAAGCTTATTCAGATGAAATTAAAACTAAAATTTCAAACTATTATAACTAAATAACCAAAGGGTGCCTGCATATTCAGGATGTTAATTCACTATAGATAAAATGGAAGCAAATGGAACAATCTCAAAGGACTATTATAAAATTAAGATTTTGAAAGAGATAAAAAGTGAGATCAATTACAAAGATAAAATTATGGGGAAAGGAATAGGACTGTGAAACTAAAACTGATGGTTATGAAAAATAACAACTGGTAGAAACAATAGACATCATATAACTCATCCCCCCCAAATTTGAAAATATCAGAATTATCGAACACATTACAAAACAAATGTAGAAACTATGTTTGATGCTACTCCATTTGGTAGATCTAAACAAATACAGCAAACTATGATGTTCTCTCTTAATTTTACCATTCAGCAGGTCAGTTCATTAGGACACTGAAAGCAACCAGCTCTTATGGAGAGAATCTCCAGTCTACTTATTTAACCAAACCAAATGTGGTGTGAGTATATTTTTTATATTTTAAGAGGCCATGGATAGATCGCATATCATGGATTCTGTTTTGAAGAATGTCCGAGTAGAAATCAGCTCAACCATGTTTTAAGTTGTCAACCTCTGAGGATTTATTGTTTATTTATACACTATAGAGAATGATAGACTGAGTGATTAATTACTCTGTGACCTAAGGCAATCTTGGTACCCTCTATGGATGCTAGTGTGGTGGGCCTCTCTGCAAAGAGGCTTAACTATCTATTCACATAAGAGTCCTGGTTTGGATCCTCAATTTTCACAGTATATGTATCAAGTCTATCATTTATTTCATTTTAGTAAAGAAAGAGAATTTCTGTTAGCAATGCAGAATAACTGGATTGCAAGTCTATGTCAGAGAATAAGTCTTCAACTACTTGTCCTATATTTATTATATTTATCAAAAAAACAATTGAGAAGAAATATATTTGTGGAAGGAAACATCAAAGATAAGTAACCCTCTAGTCTAACTGGTTCATATTCTTATTTCACCCTGCATCATCAGAAAGCCATAAACACCAAGTACATTACCATAGCTCCCTGAAGACCTATTTTTACTAAATTATATTTTGGCATCATATCCTAGACTTGTACTTGAGGACTGCTGTAAGAAAAAGAAAACAAAAAGCTCTTTGATAAAGGTAGGCTAAACTGCTTTAACAAACAGACCCAAACCTCTTCAAGCGTCTCAAATGAAACGGAAGGTATTTCCACTCACATAACAGTCCAAAATGGGTGCTCCTGGTAAGCACACAATTCTCTTCTGATGATGATTTGGGAATACTCTGTGACTCTGCCATGCCCTAGACCTTCATCATCATCTGTATCTAACTGGTAGAAGACGGAGGGGCACCCCCTTTCTTAGAAGGCTCACCCAGAAATTAACACGTATATCTTATCCTCACTTTCCATTAGAATGAATTAGATAAATGTTCACATTTCGCTGCAAGGAGTGCTGGGATATGTGGTCCGTACCTAGGCAGCATCTTCCTATTGACCATTCTGTATTGTGGAAAAGCAGAACAGAATTTGGTGGGTAGGTGTACACTCTCTTACTTGTTCTAATTGTAGGAATATGTACAAGACATTGATGATGACTGGAAAGGTTAAGTGTGTAAAATTTCTTTCAAACATAAACCTGAGTAAGCTCTTCCTGCTTTAAGAAACTGGTATACCTTTCCTTTTGAACAATTAAATAAGGTAAATGATCATTACTTTGTTGGTTGCTTGTTCAAGTACTATTTTCTTAATTTTTCTGTTTTGCTTTGGCTAAAGAGAAGTTTAATCATGTTCTGACTGAAATCTAGTTAACTGTGTAGGACCTTAAGATCTGCACAAAGTGAAAATAAAATCTCTGTAGTTATTGTATAGGTAATATATGAACCTGGTGGATCATTCAAAAGGACAAAATGATGTCAACATTTGACACCTTTTCCCAGAGTCAACAAATTTTATAAGGTTCTTTAATACATTTCCATAGTTAATCCATGCATATATAAGTGTATGCATTTTTTCATTTATCTGAAACATGTGGTTCCCTCTGTCTGCCTATATATATCTTACATATTTCTTGGTAACTTTATTCGTAATTATTTTGTCTTTTTGTTGCTGTTGTAAATGGAGTCAAGGGGCCTTTCATTTATTACCTATTCTAATAGCTCATTATATGATATACAGATGCTACTAGTTTTTCAGCTGAGTCTCTTAGGTTTTTACAAGTATACTGTACTATCAAATCTATAATAATTACAATTTTACTCCAACCTTAACAATTATATTCCTACAATTTCTCTTTTGAGTTAGCTAGTATTTCTAGAATAATCTTATATAATATCTGTGATAGCATATTTGTCTTGTCCCAGTATTACTAGGAATGCTTCTAAGTATTCCCCTGTTAGCATTTCTCTGCTGAACTAAGACTTTTTTTTATGTTAGAACTTATTTAATCTATATTCAATAATTTTATATTTATTTTTAGTGCTATTTGTGTGTCAAGTTTGGCTAAAAAATTTATGGTAAGTTGAGTAAAACAAGTCAGAAATTTATTTTCTTTTTCTGTGCTCTAGAGCACTTAATAAATTAGGGTTTTTCACTTCATACACTAAGAAATAAGACTGGTCTAATGTTTTAGGATGGAGAGGGAAGAAATTAACATAATACAAATTCTTGCTTTCATAACAAGAAATTTATATGGGGGTGATTTGGGAAATTTATCCTTTTCTACAAAATCTCACATTTTATAATGATGTGCAAAGTTATTTGAGTAAGATTAAGTAACATTATGTGGTCCTTTTAGATTGCTCCCAGTCTGTAGTTATTGCCCCTTCCCAATTCTTTTTTTCTTTTTTTTTGTGGTATCATTAATATAAAAATCACATGAGCAACACCATGGTTACTAGATTCCCCCCATTATCAAGTCCCCCCCACAAACCCCATTACAGTCACTGTCCATCAGCATAGTAAGATTTTGTAGGATCATTGTCTTCTCTGTGCTGTACCGCCTTCCCTGTGCTCCCCCCTATGTTATGTGTGCTAATCATAATGCTCCTTATTCCCCTTTCCCTCCCTTCCCACCCACCCTCCCCAGTCCCTTTCCCTCTGGTAACTGCTGGTCCATTCTGTCCGTTCTTGGGTTCTGTGAGTTGCTGCTGTTTTGTTCCCTCAGTTTTTGCTTTGTTTTTATGCTCCACAGATGAGTGAAATCATTTGGTACTTGTCTTTCTCCACTTGGCTTATTTCACTGAGCATAATACCCTCTAGCTCTATCCATGCTGTTGCAAATGGTAGGATTTGTTTTCTTCTTATGGCTGAATAATATTCCATTGTGTATATGTACCACATCTTCTTTATCCATTCATCTACTGATGGACACCTAGGTTGCTTCCATCTCTTGGCTATTGTAAATAATGCTGCAATAAACATAGGGGTGCATATGTCTTTTTGGAACTGGGATCCCACATTCTTAGGGTAAATTCCTAGGAGTGGAATTCCTGGGTCAAATTGTATTTCTATTCTTAGGTTTTTGAGGAACCTCCATACCGCTTTCCACAATGGTTGAACTAGTTTACATTCCCACCATCAGTGTAGGAGGGTTCCTCTTTCTCCTCATCCTCACCAGCAATGGTTGTTCTTAGTCTTTTCTATATTGGCCATCCTAACTGGTGTGATGTGATATCTCACTGTGGTTTTAATGTGCATTTCCCTGATAATTAGCAATATGGAGCATCTTTTCATGCGTCTGTTGGCCATCTGAATTTCTTCTTTGGAGAAGTGTCTACTCATATCCTCTGCCCATTTTGTAATAGGGTTATTTGCTTTTTGGGTGTTAAGGCATGTGAGTTCTTAACGTATTTTGGATGTTAACCCCTTGTCGGATATGTCATTTACAAATATATTCTCCTATACTATATGATGCCTTTTTGTTCTGCTGATGCTGTCCTTTGCTGTACAGAAGCTTTTTAGCATGATGTAGACCCATTTGTTCATTTTTTATTCTGTTTCCCTCCCTTGCCGTATTCTTATTTATGTATTAATGTTTTCTCCTTTTTTCCTTGATTATCTACTTATTTTAGTTTTAAGAACTTGCTCTTGGATTTATTCAGCCATTCTATTCCATTTTTTAATTTGATAACTTATGCTTTTCTTTTGCTACTATATCCCTTCTCCTTCCTTTAGAATTTGTTGTTCCTTTCTACTTTCCTGAGATAAACGCCCAATTCTTTTCCTTTTTTTATTTCTTCATTATTAATGTAAATATATTAAGGCTAAGAATTTTTCTAAGCAATTGGTTAGCTATATATATTTCATAGGTTCTGATATGGGTGTTTTCATGTCATTTTCTAGGTTTTTTTTTTTTCTTTTTAGATTCCTTTTAAGAAAGAGCTTTTGTTTGTTTTAAATGGAAGCATTTCCTACTTTCCAATTTGGTTATATTTTTGCTTTATTACATTGTGATCAGACAATGTCTGTATTATTTTCCTGTTTTATATATATTGAGATATTTTTAATGTCCTATATGTAATTAAATCTTTGAATGGTCATTGTACTTATAAGAGTTTGTCTTGTCAATTAGCACTATCTTATCGTTTTTTTAGTTTAGATCTTCAGTACCCTTAAAGATATTTCTCCAATAAACCTATCATGGCTAAGAGAAATGAATGAAAATCAGATACTGATGTTGTGTGTGTTTTTGTGTGTGTTTGAGTTTGGTTTTACTTTAAGAATGTCAAAGCTGCTTTTCACAAATAGATATTCACAGACGTCATATTTCACTGTAGAGTGCACGCACTCTTTACCATCATTCAGGACTCTCTCCCAAGTCTCATTTACTGTTTGTGACCAGAATTTCAACCATTTCTGATATAATAAGTGTTCTTTTATTTTATTTTCATTAGTCTGGTATGCTGATGTCTATATTTTGTTTTCAATCTGTTGAGTCACTTTGTGTTAAATAAATTTCTTGTTATTGATGGTTTTGGTTTGGGATCCGATTTGAGAATGCTTCTCCTTAGTAGGTGAGTCTAGGTCATTTGCATTTATTAATATGACATTTATGTTTATTCATAGTTGTGTAATCATACTTTATGTTTTCTGTTTTATTGTGTATTTTAACCTTCCTAATGTTTTATCATTCTGATCAACCTGTATTTTCTTCAGCTGTGGTATTTTATTTATTTGTTCTTTATTGGATGCATTGTCAAGCACTGGTTAAAATATATTGTCGTACAAGATGGAGGAAAATATTTATGGAGATGGATGTGTGCATGCAGAATATATACATATTTATATACATGTATCCATTTATAAATTTCTCTGTAAAACAAAAATTTTACATTGCTCATATCACAAATGGCCAAAGAGGTAATTCTACAATAAAAGAAAACTAAAATTAGATTCAAAACACCCGGATTCTTGTTCTGGTTCCAAACTGAACCAGCCAGAATACTCTGGGGATGTTATTAAGCTTCTCTTTAACATTAAGATACTATTTCTCTATGGTGAAAGTTCTTTAAAAAAAAAGTATTTTGAAATGTACTTTTAGAAAACAGCTCTCTTGCTGTTTTAAATTCCTCAAATAATTACCCAAAACAACAAAACTAAAAGTCAAAACCTTAACCTTGATAATATGATTGAATCTGAGTTGGAGAACCTCAAGTATGCAAATTCAGAAACATAAAAGTAGCATAACCCATTTGAATTTGATCAGATCAGTAACCCTGTGTTATGATTCTGGCATTTGCCCATTTAGAGGTCACCCTGACTCTGCATGTCATCTGCATAAATGTTTCTGGTGACTTTTAAGTACAAATGATAGAAGGCACCTGATGATCAGCACGATAGCATGTCATTGTGTCTGTTAGGCAATGGCAGCAGGTGGCTTTGGACCTGGAAAGGAATAGGGTAGGAGGTCCTCAGTCATTTAGAATTAGTCCTGAGGCTGTATGAAGATGCTATAGGTATCACAACATGAAAATAAAATGGCAAACATTCCTCACACAATAAATAAATCAGAAAGTGGGCCAGAGTGTGAAATGTAATGTGAGCTTAGCCGGTGTCTGGGCTAGTATGTCATCTCTCTGCCCTTTGTTGTGCCTGAAAATAGAAAACAAAGGCCACCGGCACTGTTCTGTACAACAATCTAAATCTACATTAATTTACAATCTCAGTTCCTCTGTCACCTAGGAACCTCATGAGCAGAAATCATCACTGTCATGTTACTGTAAAAACAGCTCACTGGGCTATTGTTGATTCATTACCTTCTCACTGTTTCTAACACTTCATTTCATGACACTGGGGATCTCCACAGGCAGAAAGACAAAGGCTGAAGTATCTTTAACAGCACACATCACTGTATAGTACATGTAAGGCAAGGCTGTTCTTTTAGATAAGAAGAACACAGTATCGATTTTAGAGGTAAGCTAAACTAATTGGCTATAACAACTGGAAAAACCATTACTGCATATTTGTAAATTAGTATGTGTACAAGAAAGGCATGTATCTTAAAAGACACAAGATAATCCTATTGAATTAAAAGTTGAAATTCTACTGAAGGGTAGAAAGAAAGTAGCAATTACTGCCTTTTAAGTACACTTAGACATGCTCTCCTTTTGCCTCCTCACAGCAAACCTGTACAATATGTGTTAATATTCATATTTCATAGATGAGAAAACTGCCAAACAAAAGAGTTAAATATGTTTCCTAAAGCCATTCAGCAAGGGAATTTCAAATACAAAAATCAAACCCTGGTAATGTCAACCTCCTAAACTCTTTTTCTTTCCCATACACCACACTATTTCCTCTAGGGCCTATTATATGAAAGATACCTATCTATGCAATGTAGGACATTTTAAAAACAGAAAATGCAGAGTCTTTAACATCAATTGTCTTAAAAGTTAATAGAGTTCACAAATAAGTACAAGACAAAATATGAGGAAAGCTTTACGAAAGCAGTAAGAGATTGAAATAAAGTCAACATCAAATGTGATTTACAAAATCCACAAGATAGTTCATGAAAAAGATGGCATATGAAATAGTTTTTAAAGGATTGAAAGAATCTTGTGAAGAGAAACTACCTCATTAAACATACCTTATAAATTGTAAGAAATGGAATGTGCTACTTACTTTCGTTTTTATAGATATATGACAAACAGTTTCCATTTCACCTTGGTGTGTTTCATGAAAGAAATCAAGTCTTTGACAGATGAGAGATTATTGCAAGTAAGATTTATTAAATATGCACTGAAAACATGCCTAGGAAAAATTTTGAAGACATCTTTCTAAAAATCTAGGTTTTCACGTTTGTATCTCAGCCAAATTTAAAGTAACGAACCTGTCCTTATTTAGGAGTGAGCAAACCACTGACCACAAAAATGAATTTAGCATAAAGGTATGACAGTTACAGTTCCCAGATATATGTTGCAATGTGTATATATTCTATACCTGCAGAGCTCGTCGGTGTGTTCTTGGGAAATTGCTCTTGCTGTCTATGATTCAGCTGTGTCAAGGTTCTGGGTTTAAGATTGGACTCAAAAGACCTCAACAAACTGGGTGATTTTTAGGACCGTGGGCCAAATTCTCACACACAACTGCTTGCTCACACCAGGCAAAGGGATCAGACTTCAGCAGAAGGGGACCATAAGTGATTTGGAACAGCACTTGTCCTCAAATCTAGAATGAAACTCATTTAAAGCTAACTGCCCATGTAAAGAATGCAAAGGCATGTTTCAGCATCACAGTGAGTATTTGTCTGCATCTCATAGGAATCCCTCCATAACAACATGGATAAGTGGTGGTACAGCCATCTGCTTGATTACATCTCATGACAGGGACCACAGTACTCTCCAAGAAGTGCATTCCATGGTGGGATACTTCTACTTGTTAGAGAATGATTTCTCCTACTTAACTTTTTTCAAAACCATTATTTCTTACCTGCTTTAGGTTTAGGCTAAACTATATTTTAACTTTTTCTCAGAGTAGGTTTGTTTGTTGTTTAGTTTTGTTATGTATGTTCCTCATGTGTTGCTTGTCTTTATAAATATCTTTTTCATTTGTATAACAATGGCATTGCTTCTTTCTCAACTGCAGAAGATGTTCTAAGTTTTTCAGTGAGCTAGGAAGACATTTACTTACTGGTTATTTCTTTGTCTATTTTAATCACTTTCACATGTGCTAGAGGCTGAATGCAATAGCAGTTGAAAGCAGCATTTAATGTTTTAAAGAACACTGGGAAAGTGAACTGTTTTTACGTAGGAATTAGGAAGTTCCAAAAGCAGGGTCTATGAAGAGCAGGCATGCAACAGAAGTTGCTAGCCAAGTTCACGTCAACAAGCATCCTGCTTCCTTTAGAATCCTCCACTCTTGCTCTTCTCACCTCCCCCTTGATGCACCAGGTAGAACTTCTTTCAGGTCCTATCAGTCTCATCCATTCTCACCTTTCATCTTTTTTATGTGCCTTTATTCAAATACCACCTATTGCAAATGACTAATCCTTCTTATTCAGATTTCAGTGTAACCATTGTCCTCCTTTCCCTACTCCTCTTCCCCACCCACCCCCACAAAAGATTCAGGGAGAAGCCCTTTGTATTCCTATAGCTCACATACTATCCTTATTGAGCACTTACACTGCAACTGTCTGCTTACTTTGAATTTCAACTTCATTGCATATTCATTGAAAAGAGCATACCTTGTGGTCTTATTCACAATTATACACTTCATAGTGTCTGGCACATGTTAGGCATTCAATAAATACTTATTAAATGACTGACTGACTGAATGAATGAATGAATTTCATGTAGTACCTGCATGAGGTATACCAGACTAATATTTGATGACTTTATATGTAATGATTGATACTATTTCCCAAATGTGCTGTTATTATGGTAAGCAGACAGAGAAAGTATATGCAACATTATCAACTTCAAAATAAACTAGATAGTGGATCTAAGCAATTTGTACACAAGCAGATTTCCTGTACACATAGGATTAAGAAAATTAGCTTTTTTGATATTTCTAAATTTACCCAGTTATTCTAGAGTCTATCTAGTTTAGTGTCTCTTAAATTGTTAAACATTCCAGAGCAGCTCAACAGGAGATTAACTCCATTGAGCATTTGTACTAACTCCTTACTATGACCCCACTGTTGGGTAGAAAAGTGACAGCTTCAGGACATCATACCTTTTTGATAATGTTCGCTTTCAATACTCACCTGTAAGTACACCTACCCCGAATGTTTGTGTCTCCTTCTCATTGATAGAGTTATGTCAGGAATCCAGCCATACAGACCACTTTTAAAAGCTCTGATGTATTCCTGGCTAAGTACTGATGGATTGGGTGAGAAATCTTTAACCTTTACTGTGCTCTCTCCTTTCTGACATCTGAATGACACATTCACAAATTTAATGCAATTTCAACGCTGACACAGACTGGAATGTAGAATATTTTGGAATCTTGGGGCTAGGAAGGGGAAGAAACAAGATGTTGGAACTGAAAAAAAAAGGACTGTGAATGGAAAGGGACCACGACAGCATGGGAGTAAGGTTGTCACATATAATGAAGATTTAGTGCTTCAGCAATAAATCTAATTCAGTTAGAAGATCACGCTGCCAAAACACCATGCAAGAAATACCCCCAAGGTCTCCAAAGGGGTCTCTTTAAACCCTGTACATTTCACATTGCATATTTGAACACAGACAGTTGGAGTTCAGAGAGCATACTTCTGGGTCACTCTGCAAATCCCCACTCTCCTTTAAAAAAATAAAATAAATGTCCTCCACCTACTCTAGACATACTCTACTGTTGAGTCTGCCAAGGAAAACGATTTCATTTTGAAATACAAAAGCCAAACACAAAGTGGAACCAACCCACATGTATCCAAAGAAAGAAAAATATTCTAAGCACAAATTCTCAGATTCCTAGTCCAACAAGCAACTGTATCCAAAATTTTTTTTAATTACCATTGTCTTCTCTGATGAGGACCAGAAATATCCAAGAAATCATGAGCTTTAACAAGCAATATTCAGCACCACCTACTTCTGCACTTTAAGGTAGAGTTAAATTCCATACTTATAGTTTGACATGTGTTCTACCTGTACATTATTTTTAGGTTCATCAAGATAATCTAAGGTGGAGGGCTTTGGAAACCTTAAAAGGTAAAGGCTTTATGATTTTAAGTTGCTTGCCTCCCATCTTTATTTTACACCTTGATTGTTTAATATAGGAGAGCAAAAATGTATAATGGTCTCATAATTCTTAAGCTCAATTCTTCATATAGAAGTTGCTGTATGGAAATAGATCTTCTGATCTTTGACTAAAAGAATATCCTATGTGTTTTCCAAAATCATTCAATTAAAGAGGAAATAGTATATAGCAGGTGCTTGCTAAGAGAGTTCTGCAACAATCATTATAGCAGTAGAAAGAATCAGGTAACAGCAACTGAACTGTTATTTTTAATATGGGTGATCCAGGGTATAAACTAGTTTAAATAGTATCTAAACCAAGAATACTACATATCCTACCTTGGAAAGATTTGTATCCTGTATTAGAGATAATAATATCTGATAATTTGAGAATTCACGTCTTTTTGAAAAAATAAGGAAGTCAAACCAGAAAATCTTTAATAAACTATTCCAGCTCTTCAAAATTTATCTCAGATGGCTAAACAACCATTGAAATGATAGGCTTAGAAGAGTTTAGGCCCCCATATCGTTTACCTTATTTTTGTTTTATTTAAGATTATGTTTTCTTTTGGTGAGAGAGGGAGATAATCAAATATTTTGATTTTAAAAACATTTAACCTCACTCCTATTACGTTTTATGTACCAAAAACTGAGCTGGAAGAATGAAGGAAACAAAAAGTCTAAATTATGGACCCCACCCTCAAGCTGCTTTCTGCCTAGCTGGGAGACACCAAGCATTAATACTTGAAGAGTTAAACAGCAGTATGTCTTAGATGTGACAGCCAAAAGTGTACAGATATCACAAAAGAAGTTTAGAAAATATCACAAAGTAATTGTTGAAAGGGCAGATCATTATAAATCCAGTGGGTTGAGTTTCTCTGTGAAATAGTGCTAATTGTATTACTGCATATTGGATTGATGCAGTTGATGTGAAAAATGCCCTAAACTATTCTTTAATGACTACAAATATTTACATTTGCAATGAGAAGAGTTAACAGATACATTGTTGATAGTAATACTACCTTATCCATAAAAAGCAATGAAGTTTAGAGAACAATTTTTACCTACTTTATTGCATCTTACCTTTTTAAAGGACCACGCATTGTTATTTGAGCAATGAAGCCTAAGGCTGGGAGAAGTTGAAGGGATTGCCTAAGTTTATATTTGTTCACGGTAGTTTTGACTCAGCCTTTATCTTTTGATTTCTAGTAGGATATCAATGCTACTATGAAACTATAAAAATTATCATAAGGCAAAGAAATTTATATAAAACTGAATTAAATTTTAAGCTTGATGAAATTAAGGACTTACCATATGATTTCTGAATTATAACAACTAACATTTTCAGGACACTAGGTTGGGATAAAAATATTTTGAATAATCTCATATCTTTACAGTAGTTCTCTGTAATAGGCACATTAAAAAATTTTTTTTAATTGAGGTATAATTGATGTACAATATTATATTAGTTTCCAGTATACCACAGTTATTTGACATTTGTATACATTGTGAATGGTCATGACAATAAGTCTCAATGCCATGTGTCACCTCACAAAGTTAACTCAGTGTTAATGACTATATTCCTCATGCTGTACATTGCATCCCATGACACTTATTTTATAACTGGAAGTTTGTACTCCTTAATCCAATTCACTTACTTTTCCACCCTTCAACCCCTTTCCCCTCTGGGAACAAGCAGTATATTCTCTGTATCTGTGTATCTGGGTTTTGTTTTGTTTGTTTGTTTGGTTTTTAAATTCCACAAGTAAGTGAAATGCAACATTTTTCTTTCTCTGAATGTCTTATTTCACTTAGTGTAGGTCCTTCCATGTTGTTGCAAATGGCAAGGTTTAATTCTTTTTTAAACACTACACCTTCTTTATCCATTCATCTATCTATGGACTCTCAGATTTTTTCCATAACTTTGCTATTATTTTAAATAATGCTGCAATGAACATACGGATTCATATATTTTTTCAAATTAGTTTTCATTTTCCTTGGATAGATAGATACCTATTAACAGAATTGCTGGGTTATATGGTAGCTTTATTTTTAATTTTGGGGGAGAACTTCTATATTGTTTTATATATATATATATATATATATATATAATTTTCCATAGCAGCTGCACCAATTTACATTTCCACCAACAGTACATGAGAGTTCCCATTTCTGTACATCTTTGCCAACACTTGTTATTTTTTGTGTAAGATAGTGGCCCAATCTCATTTAATTAGTTAAGGGTTACATAAAATAAAAAGATATAAAAGGTAATATCAAAAACAAGATTTGGTAGGATGAGTAAATATGTGGTTTTAGAATGTGTCCAAATTTAAGTTGTTGTCAACTTAAAATAGACTGTTATATACATAGTATGACACATGAGAACCTTATGGCAATCATAAAGCAAAGTAAGTGAGAAAAGAATCTAAACATAACATTAAAGAAAGCTATCAAAACAGAGGAAAAAGAAGATGAGGAGAGGAACAGAGAGGAACTACAAAACCAGCCAGAAAACAATTAACAAAATGGCAATAAGTACATCCTGATCAATGCTTACTTTAAATGTAAATGGACTAAATTCTCCAAACCAAAGATATAAAGTGACAGAACAGATAAAAAAACAAACAACAACAAAAAAAACAAGGCATATGTGTATATTGCATAAAATAGATTCACTCAGGAGTAAGGACACAAACAGGCTGAATTTGAAGTAATGGGAAAAATACTCCATGAAAATGGAAATGAAAGGAATATCAGACAAAACAGACTTTAAAACAAAGACTTTACTAAAAGACAAAGAGGAGCGCTGCATAATGATAAAGGGGTCAATCTAGCAAGAAGCTAGATTGCAACATAACATTATAAGTGTAAATATATATATGCACCCAAGCAAATATATAAAGCAAATATTAAAGGACCTAAAGGAAGAAATTGACAGCAGTACAGTATTAGCAGAGGCTTTCAACAGGCTCCAGCATCTTCTTCCATGATCACTTGTGCACATTCTAGGCATGTTGGCTTATATTAATAAGCAGAGACTCTTCAAAGTAAAAATATTGTTGTTTGGCAGTGTATATTAGATTCAGTTAGATTCAGTTTTGAACTGATACTAATCATAACCATGTTGTATAACTTGATTGCTTTCCACACATTTGAAGTTAACCATAATTATCATTTAGATGCAAAAATAGAAGATAGTATATTCATATAAAATATTGTAAAATCTTCAGAAAATCAGGATTTCAGTTGTACACAGTTCACAGATATTTTTAACCTCTAAGTTAGATGAAGCAAAGGTAGATTGACCTCTAGTAAGATAAAACAAAATAAGCCTACAGTTTTCAAATAGTCTTGATGGTTGGAGAATACTTTGTAATTCCATCACCTATGAATTTCTAAAAGGAATGAAAAAGTTTTCAAAAGATCAGGAACCATATTCAAAATCCTGCTCAGTTTCAATTACCATGAAACTCACTATGGGAAACATTGTGCTTTTACTTCTAACAAATATTACTAGGGTTAGTTAACTGATAAACAAAACTGGTTGCTTATCAGATCTGTAGTTGGTAAAGTACGAAAACAATCAGCATACAATTGCTCACACCTGAAAGATAATTCCAGTCCCATATATATTACAGTCTAATATAATCTAAATGAAAACTTTTTGATCCTAGGGAGTTTTTAATTAACTCCAAAATAACTAAAAAATTTCCTTAGCTTTAACAGTGGTCTATGAGACAAAAGTTCTTTGAAACTAAATAGATTATTTAGTTGTACCAATAGAAATTCATATGCAGTAGCTTTGGCATGGCAATGGAGTATTCATATTTTTTAAAAGCTCCCCAGCTGTTCTGTTAAGCAACAATAGAACATCAGTGAGGGGACCTAACAGATGGAATCTCCTGAGATAGAATATTTCATTACCTGACCATGCTGATGCACTAGGTGTTATATTTATAGTGCTAATAAGTCAAGCATATGGACAGTTTACAGATAGTATTTTATGGTGGATTAGTTTATGGAAAAGGTGCTATAAATCAAATTTTATTTTAATATGGTAAATATTGGGATTATGATTGCATTCCTCATCTTCCACTCAGTATTAACAGAATTGACCACAAACACCACATTGATTCAACTATGAAGTAATTATCTCTACACTGTAACAAATATTTTCTGTCTCAGTTTTAGTTATTTTACTAGTACTAAATACACATAACAGGCATGGATAAAATCATAAGTGAATCAAGGTAATATATAAAAAGATGAAATTGGACAGGCCTTAAATAGTAGGCTTTAAACAAAGAAGTTTAAACTTACAAATAACTAGTAAAGATTTATTGCTGTATTTTAAACAGGGAGCTGACATGATTGAACTTGTGTTTTAGAAGAGCACTAAACAGACAGTTATGGAGGATAGACTTGAGGGGGGAGAGATTAGCCACAAAAGGAACAGTTAAAGACCAGTAGGGGATGAAGGCCAAAAGTCATAGCCTTGGGGATAGAGAGGCACAGAATAATAACAAATATTTAAATAATGCTCACTGTGTACCGGACAGTCTTTTAAGCACTTTACATATATTAACTCATTTACACTATAACCCTATGAAGAAATATTATCACTTGGCTTTTTCTGGATAGTAACCCAAAACACAGTTCTTAAAATAGCAATTACATAGTACATAAGTCTGTAGATTGGCAGTTCTTTTGGAATTACTAGCAACACACATACTTTTTAGTCAGTGGGGGACTGGCGGGTCTAAGATGACCTCAAGAAGGTTTACCTCTATTATGATCTTTCCCAAAAAGGCTAGTTCAGTCTTGTTCACATGGTAACTGGGCAAGTTTTGAGAGTACAGAAGCATTCAATGACTCTAAAGACCTTGGTTCAGAATGTAAACACTGCCATGTCTTCTTCATTCTGTTGACCAAAGCAAGTCACAGACTAGCCTTAATTCTAAGGTGGGAAAATTAATTTTCTCTCTCAATGATAGTTGCTACAATGTCACATTGCAAAGGGAAGGGTAGAGAGAGGAAGAAAAATATTGTGTGTTGATGTTACAGTCTAGGTAGGTATTATTATTATTATCATGCATATTTTGCAGATAGATAAACAGAAGTAAAGAATTGTTAAATAATTTACTTTAGGCCATTCACCAAACAGGGCAGCTTCTGTTGTTAAAGGAAATTACCTATATTTCTGTAATGTTTTTCAAAAAAGAAAGGGTGGCAAGAGAAGCATTATCAAGAAAAACCAATATGATTTAATGATTGATTAGATTGGGAACAAAGAGTCAGAGAAGGAATAAGAGAGGATTCAAATTCAGAAAAGAGGTGATATTATGAAGAGATGATAACATTTACTGATGACACTATCCATAAATTAAGCAATGTAGAAGTATGACTACATCCTGGCCAAGGATAAGAATGGGCTTAATAAAAATGTCGATCACCATTGAAGACTGAGCTTCTGTCAGGCCATTCAGGTGGACATGTCTGTTAGGCTGCTATAGGTACAATGTTTTACTCAAAAGAAAGAGATCCAGGTAGAGATATATATTTGGGCCCTAGATAGTTGATCTAGTAACTGAAAGCATAAAATTAGATGAAAAGAACCAGAAGAATTTAAAGAAGAAAGACAAGGGCAAAGTTCCAGGGAGGTGCAGTGGCAGTGCAGAGGAAAGGGGGCCTTCCAATTAAGTTTTACATGATGAAAACCAAGAAACAGCAACATCAAAATAAGCAAGGTGGCATCTGCTCCCAGTAATGAAAGACTAGATAATTTGTCTCCAACTGAAGACTACTGGAAAAATCTGGATAAAATATTTTTAAAATAAAAAAAACGTATCTGTAAATGAGTCAGAGAATTAATATGATAGTAAAAGAGCTAAGGTAAAGACAGAGGCCCAGTAAATACGCATTGAATTTAGGCTTACGTTATCCTGGGAGTGTTTGAGAATTACAGAGAAAGTTTCTGAGAGATTGGACTGTGTTTCAAGAAGCCTTAAGGGTCTAAAGGACTGGGGTTGAGTCTAGGGCCTGACAAGGAAGTTGGCTCTAGTAAATACCTTCTACTTTCATTTGGAACCTTAAAAAGCTACCCTCTAGGTATAAGAATAAACCAAAAAATAAACCAGTCTTCTCAAAGCACTGCAGTTTCTCTTTGAATCACTTGTCTCTGAAATTAGGTTTTAAAGACTGTTATTAAGGGTGCTAGTGTCTCCAGGAAACCCCTAGGGCACAAGCTTCTGGCAGGGACACATTCAAATTTAAATCCTTTTTGTGATATAATAACATCATTCTAGCCTTCAAATATCTAAAAAATATTTAAATATGTGGTCCTATATAATTAAAAATAACCAGTCATACTAGAAGACAAGGTGCATGAGCAAAAGCAAAACTGCAACAAAAAAGAAAAATCAAAAGAGACAAAACAGAAATTGATGAAAGAACTGGAAAATATTGAAAACATTCAGGAGGAAATTCTAGAACTCAGAAATACAATAAACACAATTAAGAATTCAGTATATGGGTTTATCAGCAGATTAAAACATTTAAAAAGACAATTAATAACCTGAAAGAAAGATCAGGAAAAAATAGCCACGAGGTGTGTAAAATAGAAAGAATATATATATTTTTTGTGTTTTATATATATATATATATTTTTTTTTTGTATTTTATATATATATATATATATACACACACAAACAGGACACAGTGAGAAGGACTACATACAGTATTTTGGGATATCAGACAGTTTAAAGAGAAAAAAGCAAGAAGATACTCTAATAGGTAGTTCAAAAAAATAATATCCATGTGGCCAATAAGCATTGTAAAAATTTTAACTTCACTAATTTTCAGGGAAGTGCAAACTGAAAACACAGTGAGATCTTGCTATGGACCAAAATCACTAAAATTTAGAAAGACTGAAAGTGCCAAGTTTAGCAAGAATGTGAATTAATGAGAATTCATATACATTTCAAGTCATGTAAGGAGAAGAGGAACCCACTAATGAGCAAGACCTAGGGATGGGAAAAAAAAGCAACTATGCAACTGTAAGCTCACTTGTAAACCTGGAGAGTTGAAATCTACCTTTCTTTGGAGAGGAAGAGATAACGGATGGAGATATAGATTGTCTTGGAACCAAAAATTTGAGGAAGTTTTATCTGAGGAAGTTCCAAGAGCACTCTATGTTCTTTGTCTGTGAGAATGGGATCATTGACAAGGAGAAGAAAACAGAGGTGGGTAGGGAGTTTGCAAATGTTGAAGAACACATTGGAAAGCTCTTATGAAGAATGGAAATGGGAATCGACTGGGTGTATGTAAATGGGTGACTGAGAACACTGAGAGCCACACTGATAATGAAAACAAGGCAATTTAGGTGACTCCAGTCTCATTGTTTTAGTGGTTTCCCTGTTCTCAATAATGCAGTAACCAGATGGGTTTATGAAGTGTATCACAGGTGTCACCCCGGTTATCTCTGAGGCCAATTCTTTCATTTAATGAGAACTGTTTCTATACTGTATGCACTATAAAAAGGACATTTTATATCTGTTCAGAAACAATTGTACTTAGTTATATTGAAAAAACATGCAAAGAAATGAAGACGAAGTATTAACGTAGAATCTAAAATAGAGTAGTGAGTTTGAGCACGGAAAGCTGTTTAATCCACATACTTGCCTAGAGAGAGTCAGCATCTAAAGAATATTAGACACTCTAGCATCTGTGTCGCTTAACCCACCTCAAGCAAAATGATTCAGGCCCTCATAGGTCACTAATACGCCAGCACAAGAGATTCAGCCAACTTTCTTTGTAGACCATTCTAGTTTCTCCCAATTCTCAGGGCCTGGGCATACTTTCTTACATGTTTCATGGTCTATTTAACTTTCCCTGAAGTCTGGAAAACCTCAAAAGCCTGTTGACAGCAAGGATTTTTAAAAGTCTTTCACAAGACAGCCAAAACTATAGCTCATAGCCAGCACAGAAACCTTGATTTTTACAAGCACACCAGTGATATAGGTTTCCTTCCTACACTCAATTACATTCCCTCATTTTAGTCTGACTTTGCATATGAATTTTACAAAGCTGAGTTTGACGAGATGAAATGCTGTTAGGAACTAAAACAACAGGATCGTGGAAACACCTCACCAGATATATATTTAATTAAAATGAGTGACCCTAACAGCAAAATAGCAGGTAGTTTTGTACGTTGTCCCCCAGACTTTCTCCTTACCTTACCACCAAACTTCATGTGGTCTTAAAGAGAGTAGATAGAATCCAGAAAGGATTACATGTTTGCTCGGTACCCTTTTGCCTTTTATTAACCCCCCCAACACCAGAACAAGTGGGACCAAGTTTGCAAGCCCAGGAGAGACTTTCAACAGCAACCTTATCTTGTTTGAAAGTTTGCTCTGAGGTCACATGGGGTGAGCCAGAGCCCAGCTGACAGTGTGTCAAAAGGCCTTAAGCTCACATAAAGAAAGCAGGGTGAGTGCACTAGGTCGAGCATCTTTGGAAGTGGGTAAATTGGAACAATATGATATGCCTTGTCTAAAACCACATCCCGTTATCTAACTTTGCAAAAGCAGTTTGTGGCCTGGATTCTTAGCAACGTTAAGAAATGAAAATGAATAAAAGTAAGTTAATGTCAGAAATGCTGGACTTCCATTGGTGGTGGTGGTGGTGTTAAAATAAAATAACATGAACACATGCCTAAATATTTAGACAGCAATTTCTTCAGAAACCTGAAAACTTCAGGCAAGCCCAAACAGCATGCACCTACAGTCCAGTTGGAGGGAATCAGGACAGCATTGGATTTCACAGATAGCACCACAGACAGCTATTAAACTCTAATCCAGTGTCACATTTCTGCCCACTGCTGGCTAACTACCAGCCCAATTTGCTGGTTTCACTCACTCTGTGTTTCTTCATTGTTTCAAACCAGGCAGAGACTTATCTTAATAATGGGTCAATCCTCAGCCAAATGTGTTCAATTGAAGGCCACCATGGGAGAATGGCAGGATATTGTCTTTCCAATAGCAAGTGAATTGCAGGCAGCTTAAGGCAATATCCATTTCACTATAATGCTGGTTTATGTTACAGCCCTTTTCAAACTTCTAATTGCCCTGTATTGCTGACATTTATAGACATGCCCTATTTTAAATGAAAACACAACACTGAGGTCAGGAGGAGGTTCTGGGACAGCAGAGACCCCAGGTGAAGCCAAAGGGGGAAATTACTTTAAAACTTCTAAATGCCAAACATGTTTGAGAAAGAGAGAAAAAAAAATAAAGTCTTGGGGCAGAAAAAACATTAATCATGGCCCCATGGTATAAATTAATAATAACTATATTTAATTCTCCTATGTAAACATTCTATGGTTGGATTATATAATTTTTAAATGAAAGTAAATATTATTCATTTGACTTGGTAAGTCTGGTAAGTCTCAGCTTAAATGGAATAACTTTGAATATGATTTTTTTTCTCCCAATTTCACTTTTATTTGTTAAAAGCAAATACACCAAACTAACCAGGTTTGTCAGCTGCTTTTGGCAATCATGATGCGTTATGAGCCTTTCAGATCATTCTAAAAGTCACAAAGAGTAAAATAATAATTCACATTTACATAGGGCTTTTCACCTAGTATCTTAGATAGTTCTATAAGCAATAAATCATTCATTCCAGAATTGAACTAAGGAAACTAGTGCAGTTCTAATAAATAATCTCTCCCAGGTAGCTCCAGAAGAGAGATGTAGCCTACAATCATTTTCATTCATTTATTCATACATGCATTCACTGAATTGTTGAGTCATCGATCATTTCCTGAACAAATATTTATATATGCTCTTATGTATTTAGCTGTAGATTTCAGGCTATATAAAGAAGTATTAAAGAGTTTACACTCTAGTTGGGCCCTGGTTAGGAAATCAGTTGTTGAAGATCCTACTCTCAATTACCAGAACAAATTCTTTTCGACATTATGTTTTCTTAATCTTCCAGTATATGTGTTACTAAAGAATAAGAAATAAATAAGGAATAGTCAGCAGTAGTGTTTTTCTTTTTATATTATATATATATGTGTGTACATATTTATAATATATTTATAGAAAAAAACTTAGGAAAAAAGAAAAATCACTACTTTAAGCTTAAAAAACACTATTTACTCCAGTATACAGAGATAAAGTTATGAATTATTTTACTGTTGATAAAATTATTAACAGTTATTGTCTGTTTTTAATTTTCCTTTGTGTGGGTAAAATTGTAACATTTCCAGAATATCTCACCTGGCTTTAGTCTATCTGCATATCAATAGGCCTTCAGAGATGGAAAGAAGTATGGCTTTAGTGCATTTGCATCTTTCCTCAGGGGTGAAAAGTTTGTCTCCATATCAGTGGGTGATTACCTGGGCAACTGAGGCCTTATCTGTACCTGAGAGTTGAGGGGGAGGGTCGGTGTTGCTGCTGCTTGAGCAGGAGAAGAAAGACGCCTTGGGACTGCAGTTTGTGAGCAATAAATGGGTTTTAAACTTTATTTCTCCCTTTGACTGATTTTGGTTTTAAGGGGTATTTTGCCCTGTGATTTCCATTCCCCATACTTACAATTGGCAGTAGTCGACAGGATTCCCTCTGAACCCGAAATGTTATAATGGGTGCGACCTTTGGGAGGGCCGCCTCTAGAAATGATGGGGAGAAGCGGTGCTCGCGCTGAGGGACATGTGTCTACACTCGTGTGGTCCTAGAGGCGCCACCACCGCTGCTGGCCACGCCGACCCCGGCCCGTGGCCCGAGCCTAAGGCCACTGCTTCTGCCACTGCTGCTGCTCTTGCTGCCGGCCGGAGCCTGGTCACAACCATGGAAAGGAGCAGAGGTCTGGGTCACCTTGATAGAGAAGCAACTGGCTGCTGTGTACCACGCCTTGCTGGCTACAGAGCTCATTGCGGGAACAGCTCCAACCAAGGTAATAACCTCCTATCCCATCGCGGGGTGGGTGAGAGAATGGACCCAAAGGCCACGGAGTGGTGTGGCACAGACATCCCAAAAGACAGTGTGGGCCCATCGGTGTGGCTTGTCTTTCACCTTGTCTTTCACTGGGCACACCGAGCCTGGAAGGAGTGCCCTGCACGTTGTGCAGATCAGCAAACCACCAAGAGGGGCCTAGAGCGTCTCTCTGCAGCCTGTGGTCAGTCACCTGTTACTGAGAGCTATCGAGGTACCCACTTTATTGGACATGTGTAGCAAGGATGGGTGCAGCGATTAGGAGTAAAATGGGCATGGCCTTGGACATTTCAACACATGGACCAATTATGGCTGGCTCTTCTGGCACCTTGGGGAAAAGGCCTGGAAGCTGGCCTTCTGTGTATTCCTGTAATAACAGCAAATTGTCCCCTGAAAATCACGGTTATTTGCTTCTACGGTCTTCGTGTCCTGGATGCGCCCCCTGGCTGTAGCTGCCGCATGATGGCTGGAATGGACGAGCTTTAGACTTAATCTGCATGGGACTTTGAACCTAGCTGAATCCTCTGGCTTGAGAATTATGGTTGTGTTGCTGTTGTTAAGAAAATAATGTTTAAAGAGAGGCTTGACTTTGTCTGATGTTTGGTAAAAGTTTTGTGAGCAATCTAGCGTGATTGTTAGGAATGAGTAAACAAGTGTAGAAACGTACTTTGTGCTTAGTGGGAGATTGTGCTGTAAAGTACATTTACTTCATCTGCATAGGCTGAATCCTCTGGCTTGAGGATTATCAAGATTTTGTGGCTGTTGCTATTGCATGTTGCCAGATTGGTTGGAAGAAGGGGATTGAGTAAATTGTAAGGCGAGATTTCTGGAGAGGTGGACTGTGGGTAAAATTGTAACATTCCAGAATATCTCGCCTGGCTTTAGTATATCTGCATATCAATAGGCATTCAGAGGTGGAAAGAAATATGGCTTTAGTGCATTTGCTTCTTTCCTCAGGGGTGGAGAAGTTCATCTCCATATCAGTGGGTGATTACCTGGGCAACAGAGGCCTTATCTGTATCTGAAAGGTGAGGGGGAGGGTCAGTGTTGCTGCTGCTTGAGCAGGACAAGAAAGACGGCTTGGGACTGCAATTTGTGAGCAATAAACAGGTTTTAAACTTTATTTCTCCCTTTGACTGATTTTGGTTTTTAGGGGTATTTTGCCCCGGGATTTCCTTTCCCCGGACTTACACTTTGTGTATACAAAATATGTTCACTCTTAATATAAATTTAGATCATGATACACATGCTGGTTTTTAACTAACTTTTTTTCAGTTTTTAACATATTATGAATATTCTCCCATAGTTTAAATTTGAGCTTTTGTTTTATGAAGTTATGCATAATGACAACATGAATTTTGTTGTTGACTGAACTTCAAGTTTATAAGGAAATTAGACCACAACTCAAATTCACATGAGAAAATAAAGAATACAAGTAAACTGTGTAGATAAATATAAAAGATGGTATAAATGTATTTTTTGTTTGTAACTCCTTTCCCCCCTGGTTTAAAACACAATTGAAAAGTGGAATAATTATAAATCTAAGTTAATGAGCACACAGCATATAAGATGTGACTATACAGCATAAAAAAGTAGTGAAACAACTATACAGGAGCAAAGGTTTTGTATACTGTCAGAATTAAATTGGTCTTATTCTAGATTATTATAAGTTAAAATTTTATGATAATATCTGAGGCAGCCACTAAGAAAATGACTCAAAGAATATATTTAAAACAAAACAAAGTAATTAAAATGGCACACTAAAAATATCTACCTGTTGAACACAAAAGTAAGTAGCAGTATTGGAAGAAATGAGGGGGAGAAGATACATACAACAGGTAAACTGGACTTCATCAAAATTAAAAACTCTTTGTGTTAAAGGATACCATAAGAAAAGTAAAAATAGAACCCATGAATTGGGAGATTATAGCCGATCATATACCTGATAAAGATTTACTAACTAGGATTTATAAAGAACTTTTAGAACTCAACAATAAAATATCAAATAACATAATTAAAAAAACAGGCAAAGCTTTAAATAGACATTTCTACAAAGATATACAGATGGCCAACAAACACATGAAAAGATGTGTAGCATCGTTAGTCATTAGGGAAATGCAAATCAAAACTACAAGAGTTACCACTTCATACCTGAAGGGCCCCCACCCATGAGATGGCAAACCTCCTGCTTCTCTTCCGAGTCCTCGGGTCCCGCTGGTGCCACCTGAAGCCCAATCACCCCTCGCCCCCCTAATCCCAGCACCTAGCCAATAGCCACCAGCCCCGTAGAAGTAACACCACAATCACCCCATGCCCCTTCCTATATAACCCAGCACCCTTCCCTAATAAAGCGGAATTCTCCGGTGAATTGCTGCTGTGTGTCGCTCCTTTCCTCTCATTGGTGCCAAAACCTGGGAGACGGGACACCCCAACTGGGCCCCGTCTTCCCCCCGACACCAGCAGAAGCTTGCCCTCATCCTCTTTTTCCGGCGCTGACTCCTCACACTCACCACTCCTCTTTGGCCTTTGGGTAAGTTTTCCCCTGAGGTGGGCCACTCTTCCCCGACGAGGAGGGAACTCCCTGCCTCAGGCCTTCACGGCTGCGGTGGACCCTCAGGCCCCTCCCCCAACAGCCATAAACGAGGTGACTCCTTTGCGGATGAGAACGCTCCCTTCCCCCCCTTCTGTTCCTTCTGCCGAAAATTCCTGGTACTAGGTTCCTCGTGACTCCGGCACTCTGCCTCCTTAGAGGAGTCTGGGTGACGACCCACACTTACTAAGAAATTCCGACTCGTATACGAGTTTCCGCAGACCACCAAGGATCATTGGGGACGCCCTTTGTCCCCTTGCCGTCTGCTCCCAGTCCGAGGGTCTCCTTTCATCTTCCCCTGTTTGTCTCCTTCTCTGTCCTTTAGCCATGGGAGCCTCCTCATCCCTCCCTGAAAGTTCACCTCTTGAATGCCTGCTCAAGCATCTAGCCACCCTCTCCCTGACGCCTGATATAAACCAAAACTTCTCCGTAAATGCTGCTCCCAAGATTGGCCGACATGCCCCCTAGACAATCACAACCAATGGCCCGCAGGGGGAACTCTTGATCCTAACATCACTCACGATCTCTTTAACTACTATCCCCCTGGCCCCACTGCCGTCCCCGAACAAGACCCACACTGGGATTATAACACCGCCGTTGGTCTCCGCTCTCGAGATATTTTTGCCTCCTGCTTAATAGCAGGTCTGAAAAAGGCAGCTCGTAAAGAGTCAATTTTCAAAAACTCCAAGACATAATTCAAAGGAGGGAGGAAACTCTCCGAGTTCTTAGACAGACTCACCCAAGCCCTATTACAGTATACCAGCCTGGACCCAGAAACGCCTGACGGGAGACATGTCCTTATGACATACTTCCTGGCTCAAAGCTACCCTGACATTAAAGCTAAACTCAAAAAGTTAGAACGGGGCCCCGCTACCCCACAGACTGAGATCCTAACAGTGGCCTTTAAAGTCTTCCATAACCGGGAGGAGGAGAAAGAACGCCGTAAACAAAAGGCTGATCAGGCCAATTTCCAAATGTTGGCCCAGCTGATAAAACCGCAACCTGGGCGCCCCTCTACAAACAAGCCCCCCCCAGGAGCTTGTTTCAAGTGTGGACAAGAAGGACATTGGTCAAGGGCGTGCCCCTCCCGCAGATCTCCTACCACCCCATGCCCCAGATGCCACAAAAAGGGCCACTGGGAGTCTGATTGCCCAGCCACCCGAAGGGGAGGCTGGACGAACAACCCCCATCCTAAGCCCGCCGTAGTGGGGCTGGCAGAGGAAGATTGACGGGGCCCGGGGGCTTCTCGCCCGACCATTTCCATCACCAAACAGGAGCCCAGGGTTACTTTAATAGTAGATGGTTACCCCATCTCCTTCCTCTTAGATACAGGAACAACCTTCTCAGTCTTGCGGGAATACCAGGGCCCTACCACGCCTGCCATTACTCCTATAGTCGGGGTAGGAGGTAAACAGATTTTCCCATTAAAACTCCCCCCTTTTATGCACAACCCAAGACAATCCCATACCTTTCTCCCACTACTTCCTGGTTTTGCCCCAGTGTCCCATCCCCTTACTAGGACAGGACATCCTTTCTCTCCTCCATGTTTCCATAACTATATCCACTCCCACAGCCCCCAGTACTCCCTTTCTGATGGCCCTCATAGCCGACGACCCCCCTCTACCCAATGAAAGCTCCAGTTCCGCCCTCATACACCCTGTAAATCCCAGAGTTTGGGACATTACAAGCCCCTCCGTGGCTCTATGTCCTCCTGCCTCTATCAAATTACGTAACCCCTCTCAGTATATCTGTCAGGCCCAATACCCCCTAAGCACTTCAGCCCTCATAGGCCTCCAACTCATCATTCAGGATCTTTTAAACAAAAATTACCTCAGACCCACTCACTCCCCATTTAATACCCCCATATTAGCTGTTAAAAAAACCAATGGATCTTTCCGCCTCATCCAAGACCTTCGCCTCATTAACATGGCCATCGTCCCTATCCATCCCTTAGTCCCAAATCCATACACCCTTTTATCGCAGATCCCTTCCTCGGCCTCCCACTTCTCAGTCCTAGATCTCAAGGACGCATTTTTTTCTATCCCTCTGGACCCCTCCTCCCAAGATTTTTTTCGCCTTCACCTGGATGAACCCAGACACAAGACATTCTGAACAACTCACTTGGACAGTTTTGCCACAAGGCTTCCGAGTCCACCTTATTACAATACATGGACGATCTTCTACTCTGCAGTCCCTCGTGGGAACAGTCTCAACTTGACACTGCCTCCCTACTTAACCTTCTAGCTTCCAGAGGTTACCGGGTATCCCCTGTCAAAGCTCAAATCTCTTCCCCTTCTGTCACTTACCTCGGATTTCTTCTATCTCAACAAAGAAAGTCCATTACCTTAGACAGAAAACAGTTCCTCTCTGACATGCCCGTTCCCAAAACCAAGACAGAAATCCTTTCCTTTCTAGGCCTGGCTGGGTATTTTAGAGTGTGGATCCCTAACTTCTCCCTGTTGGCAAGACCCCTATACGACCTCAGCAAGGGCCCCCCTGAAGAACCATTATCCTCCTCACCCCGACACTCCTTCATTAAGCTCCATGGAGCCCTTGTGGAAGCCCCAGCTCTCCATCTTCCTGATTTGTCGAAGCCCTTCTCATTATACATTCATGAGAGGTCCAGTCAAGCTCTAGGAGTCCTAGGCCAATATTATGACCCATCCTTTGCCCCAGTAGCTTATCTTTCCAAGCAATTAGACCCCACAGTTCGGGGATGGGCCCCCTGCCTACGGGCATTAGCCGCTGGACAGCTCTTTCAGAAGGAAGCTCATAAACTGACATTCGGGGCGCCCCTTACCATTCTGTCCCCACATCACCTAAAGGATCTCTTAACCTACAAAAGTTTACAGACCCTCCCTCCCTCCAGACTCCTGACCTTCCTGTCCTCTTTCCTCCAAAATCCCGTTCACCCCCTTTGCCATCCATACCCGAGTCATGACTTTTTCCTCCTTTACTGCTCCCTCGCTCTCTCTCGCTTTTTTCCTCATTCCTATTGTCTTCCCCGCCACCCCAGCCTCCTTTGTATGGCGATTCAAAGTCAGACAGACTTACACACAGCATAAAACAAAAATTAGTGCCCTCATTGCCACATCAGACTGCCCTCTGAAAGGCTGCTCCGAGCCTTTATACCTCCACTTTCCTCCCTCCACCGAAGTGTTCACTAGCAGCTACCTTTATTCTCCCTACCTCTGCTTCCTCTATGACCAAAAACAAGACACCTACGGGGGATGTCCCTACAGGTCTTGCATCATTCACTACATGGGTAACTCCCGGTACCCACAGTATTACACCTCCAACCCATTCTCTTCAATACTAACAAACCGCTTCCTTACCTGGCTGTGGCCCATTGCAGGCCCTATAATAATCATTCTTCTCACCTGTCTCTTCTTACCTTGTATAGTAAAGTTTATCAAATCCCAAGTCGGTAAAATCTCTAATCAAACTTTCAACCAGCTTTTACTCAGGAACTACCAGCTTTTAGCCACAGAAGATCCCTCACCCTCACGTAACCTCCTCACCACACGCTGAGATGGACCCCTCTCTCCGCTGGAAACTGTTCCTGGAAACAATGGCCGCAGACGCCTGGCTTCTGGCACCCGTATCCTCTTGGCATCATTAGAATCAACAAGTCCTCGACCTATGGTTACAGGGAAACTTCATTGATTTCCAACCTGAAGAAGTCCACATCTACTCGTCCTTACTGTGGGGAGTCCTATCAACCCTTTCCTCCCAGTCCTCAAGCCCTCACTCCCTTCTCCGCCCCCGTTCAGCAGGAAGCAGTCAGAGAGAAAGCAACGTCCACAACCCCATAGAGGAGAAAGGGGGGAATGAAGGGCCCCCACCCATAAGATGGCAAACCTCCTGCTTCTCTTCCGGGTCCTCGGTTCCCGCCGGCGCCACCTGAAGCCCAATCACCCCTCGCCCCGCTCCCAATCCCAGCACCTAGCCAATAGCCACCAGCCCCGTAGAAGTAACACCACAATCACCCCATGCCCCTTCCTATATAACCCAACACCTTTCCCTAATAAAGCGGAATTCTCCAGTGAATTGCTGCTGTGTGTCGCTCCCTTCCTTTCAATACCTGTAAGGATGACAACTTTTTAAAAACATAGTAAGGGAAGAAGGGAGGATAGAAACAAGGGAGGTAAAAAAGAAATATAAGAAGTCTTCACAGGAATGTAGAGAAACTATAATTCTCGTACACTGCTAGGAGCAATGTAAAATGTTGCCTTTGCTATGGAAAACAGTTAAGCATTTCTTCAGAAGTTAAATGTGGAATTATAATATGACCCAGCAATTCTCCTCCTTGGTATGTACCCAGGAGAACTGGAAACCTATTCATATAAAAACTTAATTGAATGTTCTTTGCAGTATTATTCATAATAGCAAAAAAGTAGGATATCCCAAATGTCCAACGGATGAGCAACTGTTAATAGATACACAATGTGGTGCATCCATATAATAGAATCCTATCACCCATAAAAAGAATGAAGTATTAATATGTGCTTAAAAATGGATGAACCTTGAAAACTCTGATATTTGAAAGATCAGACACAAAAGGGCACAAATTGTGTAATTACATTTATATGAAATGTTCAAAAAAGGCAAATCCATTGGGTCAAAGATTAGATTAGTGATTGCCAGGGCCTGGGGTGAGAAGAAAGCGGCAGTGATTGCTTTTACGGAAATGAAATGTTCTGGAATTAGATCATGGTGATATTTGCACAACTTTGTTAATATTCTAAAAACCAATGAACTGTATACTTTACAGTGGTGAATTTTGTGGTATGTGAATTATTTCTCAATTTTTAAAAATTGGCCTTCAAGATACTGGCAAACACGTCAGAAGTATATGGCGAACTGAAATTAGAAAGTAAAAAGTGGAACAATTGTGGAAATAACAGGAAAACAGGAAAAGAAAATGCAATGAAACTATATATCTTCCTAAAGAAAAGAGATCACAACTAATAATGAGGAAACATGATCAAACCAACAGAAAAACAGACTCCATTTATTTTCAGCGCATTTTGTCCACATGAAGAATAGACCCACTAAGGTATCTAACTGTGTGTGTCTGGGTCTTAGCAAAACAGAAGGTACCAAGAGCCATCCTTTTTTGAAACCCAGATATAACTAGAAATACAATTTCCTGACTGTGTTTTTACTTTTTGATTATGCTTACAATTTTTCTCTATATAAGTAATAAAGTGATAAACTGTGAGTATTGAGAGACTAGTTGCTAAATACATCAACTCTTCGATATGTTTTAAGAAAATATTACAAACACAACATAATATTCATTAGTAGACACATCTTCCATCCTCTCCTTTCTTTCTCCCCTTGATTGCTGCTGAAGTCCTAGAACAATGAAAATAGATTTAGGGTTCCATTAGATTTAAAGCTCTCTGTTGTCAGGAATATGCTTATTCATTTCTGTTGCACTTGAATAACCTATGGTAAAATCTAATACACAATAGTTTCATGATACATATTAAATATAAGAAGAAAAAAGGAAGGAGGGAGGGGAGGGGAGGAGAGGTGGAAGGGATGGAGATCAGAGAAAATGGAGAGAACAAGAAAGGGCGGGAGGAAGAGAAGGGACAGGAGGAAGGACAGGAAGCTTAGTTGGTTATGGAATGAGCAGCATATTGAGGTCTTTCAAGACAGTTTATGGCAGCAGCCCTCACACCTATTAAACCCAATGCCCCCTTAAGAAGTAAGTATTTAAATATATATATATGTTCAGGAAATATAATTTGAAAACTTTCCAACATAATAGAGACAAAAATAAAAGGAATTTTAGCAAATGAATAGAGTTCAATAAGCAAATACTCAAGTGTGACTACACTACAAGACAAAAAGAGATCCGATGCTTCATCTACTTGTTATAAGTTTATATTTAAAAGAACTAGGAAGATCAGAGTCACTCTATAAAAAAGAAAAGGAAAATGAAATGTTAATGGTATTAGTGGTATTAGAATAAAAATTAATTAGGAAAGTATTAACAAACCACACTTGTTTATTTATGATTAGAATAAGGAGGAAATGTTAAACAAGACCAAATTACATCTTGCAAAAATGGAGAGAAAAAAGAAAATATATGATTAGAATAAGGAAGGAATATTAAACAAGTAAGACCAAATTATATCCTGCAAAAATGGAGAGAAAAAAGAAAACATAATATACTTTTGTCAACTTAATAGTGTGTTTCCTTGTGAGATGCCCATTTGGTTTTATTGGTTTCACTACTTGTCTCATAATTTGTTGCCATAGACATTGATAATTTCTCAAATGTGAGTAGAATTATACAACTCAATTTCAAATATTCAATTGAATGTTACTAGTATTTTTCTCTGTCATTTAAAACAAAAACTAAGTAAATGTGTGTGTGGGGGGGTGTACATATACACATGTGTATTAGAATTACCATGAATGTGAGAAGAGCAACAACAAAAAAAAAGACTTGTATTGACTATGTTGTATTGGCAACTCATACCAGAGTGGCATTGCCACTGTAATTTTTCTAAAATGATAATTTTTAAAAACCTTATTTCAACTTAAATCTTGTGACTTCTAGGAAATTCAGTGTATTTTCAAATGTGCCAAAATGCTTGTGCTCATATATTAAATGATTCTATTAAGACGCACATATTTACGAGCTGGTTTTTCACTTATATGTTTGATAGAATGTTCAAGAGCCACAGGGATGACAGCCGAGATTCTCCATTGTGTGGGATTGCCCCATTCAATGCAGGATGTCAAACATCTCTGTCTCCTGCCAAATAAATGTAAACAGCAATAAATATAAAGATGTGGTTTGTATTTTTTGCCTGCTTCTTGAGAAGATCAATGAAATATGACTCTGGAGACAATTTCTAGCATACATTGGTTGGAACATTTCAAGGGCTGCTGGTGTCTCCATTAAAATCTCATAACTTAAGATCAAAGGGCTTAAATACAGGATTTAAAAAATAAGAGTGCATTGTTGTTAAGGAGGAGGAGTTGAAGCATAACAGTTGCTTACCAATATTGACTTAATTACAGTTTATTGTAATCAGTTCTGGCACTAGCAGCTTGTAGAGCCTTTCATTGACAACTTTAAAGAACAATGGAAATTCCAAAGGGCTGCCTTTTTCCTTCAATCAAATTGTCCAAGGTAAAAAATTGACTAAGGTAAAATTTACTCAAAATATGAATGTTTTATTTCTGCCCATAACTACTGCCCTTGTTTTCAAAATTATTTGAAAGGGAAATGCAGTCTGTAGCCTAAGTTGCTTTCTCAGTGTACCATGAAATATTGAAGACAGCCAATGGTGGCTTGGAAACTGTAGTTGGCAATAATGCAATTTACCATATTTTAATTTTAGGAAAGAAAGTTTCCATTGTTATTTGGAAAATATAACATCATTATCTCTGTTAACATTGTGTTCTTAATCTTATGTTAATATTAGCATAATATTAGTTGTATTTTTAACAGAATATGACAGACATCTCAATTCTTTTTGTGTTAGCATCTTAATAGGAAAATCTGCCCAAAATACATGAGTGAAATAACTCATTGCCTTATAGCAAAATATACCATTTTTAAATCAACAATTCAAGAAATACCAGAAAGACTTATATATAACTGATTTATACTTGAACTCTGACAAAATAAGAGGAGCAAGATTGTGAAGGGAATCTGAATATCAGGACAAAATATGGTTTGGTGCAGCAAGTGAGCCTAGAGCAAATGGTGCAGAAACATTTCAGAGTGATGGAAATGTTTAAATCTTGTTTACAAGACTATACACATTCATAAAAATTGTAGAACTGTATATCCAGAAAGGGTGAGTTTTATTGTATACAATTATAACTTAAAAAAAAAGATTTGTGGGAGGCATGTAGTTGCTGATGTTTGCTCATTGACTTAATACTATCAGGGACACTGTTTTGTGTTATGCTTTCTTTTTGTTATCATTCAGTAAGAGTCTTATACAACTTAACAGATCCAGCTAAAGCAGTGCTTTGGGAGAAATATATAGCCCAAAATGTGTCCTTTAAAGATGAAAAAATACTGAAAAGTAACAAACCAATAATTTCTTCTTAAGAGAATAGAAAAATAACAGCAAAATAAATATTAAAAATAGAAGGAAATAATGAATAAGAGATCAATCAAAAGGATCAGCAAAGCCAAAAGCCAATTATTTAAAACAAAAGTAAAATTGATAAACTTCTATTGAGATTAATTTTTTTTAAAGAAAGAGAAAGAAGGAGCAAATAACTAATGTTTCTCCAAACATTATAAACAATTCTAGGCCAACAATCTTGAAAATTTAGGTGACAGTGACAGATTCCTAGATAATATAATCTATCAAAATTGATAGAAGAAGAAATAGAAAAACTGAAAGGCTAGAGCAGTCTTTAGCAATTAGTAAATGTTTTAGTGAAATAATTGAATTTTTAAATAAAGACCTTCCCACAGAGAGAACTCTAGGGACATATAGACAAAATTCCATCAGAGAATTAATGTTAACATTATGCAAATTTGTGTAGAGATTAACAAGAGCAGAAAAACTAGCTCTAGCAATCAGGAGAGGTTATTTCATGACTAGGTTGTTGACAACTTCAGAAAACCCAATAATAGCAGTATTTCATGCACACCATATGTATGTATATGTATAATTATATACATATATATATAGCTATAATGTACTACATATAGGTAATCAACACATATTATATCAATAGTACAATAAAATGTAAGCCACAGAAATCTTAATATAATATATAATACTATCAATGTTTTATACTATATATACTATAGGAATACTGTACATATAGTATTATATTATAGTATAATAAAATATATATTAAATATTCTTCTTGGTCTTAATAGTCTTATACTTAGGCAATACAAGTGAGCTGAAAATCGTAAGACAATTAAGACATGTATATTCAGCAAAAATTGCCTGTACAAAATATGAAAATAACCTAGAACTATAACAATTAAGGAAAATATTTTATGATATACATATACATTGAGTTAAAGGACATATTGTAAGTTATTTCAGTATCTTGAAATTTGTAGGATTTTATTTAAGGCCTAATATATGCTCTAATTACAAATACTTTAGGCATGTATATAAGACTAAGATGAATGGCCACACCAAAAAGTGTGAAACTGGCATTCCCAACATCACGTCCCAAAAGGGCCAGGTGACACTATTTGCAAATGTAGGGGAGTTAACTTCCAAGGGGGCAAACTAACTAATGAGAGACAGGAGATAGGATAGAGAGCAAGCTAAAAGCTAACTCTCGCCCTTTCTCCCAGTTAAAAGACATGGTTTCCTGTGAGGGTTTTCTGGAGACGCCTCCCTTAGCAAGCAACCAGGTATCTCCTTATGCTCACAAAGCAACAGGCAGCTCTGTAAGATTACCTTAGATTCACTTCCCATCCTTCCTTATCTCAGATCTATTTTCCCTCACTTTGCTAACCTGGAATTGCACCTCTCAATAAAGCATTAGTTCTTTAGTCTCAGACTTTTATGGTAGGAATCCCAGCAAAGAGCAAAGGAATAAATGGAGCTGAATTTAGACAAGTGAGATTCCTTATCTAGTTGATAAGACTTGTGGAATATCTCTGATGGGAACAACATTGGAATTGGGCCTGGAAGAGAATGCGTATAATTTCTATTGGTTGTAAATGGAGAGTGGATAGCATGGAAATAGAAAAAAATTTCAGATATAAGAAATGGTATTAACAAAGGTAGGAGGCAGGATATAGATTTTTTTTGTTAAAGGGGATGGTTCCAGATATTACAAAGTATAGAATTCATATTCAAGGAAGTGGTGCTGGGTATTAAAGATTGGATCTTTAAATCTGATGTTTCATGACCAAAAATAATTCTAATTGGAGAAGGAAAGAGAACAAAATAAAAGAGTTTTCTGATAGTTAAACTGTGGAGAGTTGTAACTCCTATGTCAAATCCCAGTTGACCCATTTGTCCCTTCAGTGCCTAGGGATTTGGGTAGTCGTCTGCTGTAACACGACAAGGTAAGTAACACTGCAGTAACAAACACAGTCTCAGTGGGTTAAGACACCGAAGGTTTGTTGCTTGTTCATGTTCCATGTCCATTGCATCTAGTATTGTCATCATCCTCGCTCTAGAGCCCAGGGTGGGAAAGAAGCCGCTATCTAGAGCATTCCCAATCACAGTGGCAAAGGACAAAGAGAAAGTTTAGGACAAGAATATAATGGCCTCTTAAAGTTGCAGCCTGGAGGTCACAGATAACATTATAATTCATTCTTTATTAGCTAACACAAATCACTAGGTAAAGCCTAACTGAAGTTATGCAGGAAAATTTAATCTCTTCCCAGTAAGAGGAGGAACACTGAGGAACAATACTACACAACAAAGCAGGCACACAAGAAGATTTCCCTCTCCTCTTTGACTTCATCCCCACTCAGCTGAAACTCATATGGGTATATGACCTATCTTATATTTTACTTCACACTTTTTCACTATCTAAGAGAACTAAGAAAGGAAATAATCAACATAATACTAAAAGAGTCATAAGGCTAAAATAAATCTTTAAAACATTCTCCTAACCTAGTGTCTGACTAATGAAAGCTCCATCTTAGCCATGTCTTTCAGTTCTAATGACAAGTATATTAACTATTTTGTGGCAAACTCTCTCTCCCAGCATTCTCGCTCACTGTTGGCTTTATTGTAGAATTCTTCCCTAACTGAGCTGGGGACATGTACACACTGCCATACCCTTAATTCCTTGTCTCCTTTGCCACTAGATGTGACCTTATAACCAATTATGTGCCAAGAGGATGTTAAGTGGAAATAACATGTGCAACTTTTAAGTAATCTCCTTAAGTATAAAATCACTCTTCCTGGATAGAGACAATATGAAAACTGCTAGTAGCACATGTTAGAAGCCATGAGCATACAAGCTGAGATGGCAAACCTCACCCACTAGCTCAGTCACCCATCTACGTTTGATCTTTGGTGTGTAAGAGAACTAAAGTACTCCTTTGGGCCAGTGTTGTTGATGGGTCTTTGTTACAGCGGCTTGGCTTGTGTGCTAATTAATGCCCAGTTGTTAAATTTTGTTTCACACTTAGTCAAAGCCCAGCATCTTTACTGACTATGCCAAAATTTTGTCTGAACCCAGTGCACTGGTGGGCTCATAGGATAACCTCAGAGGTGACTGTCATAATTTTAGGACGCTTCCAGTTCTTTCCAAACACCCAACGAAACTTTCCCCTCTTGAACTACTCATTAATTACCTGCTTCCCGTCTGAGAATGCTCTCTAGTTCAAAGCTGATTAAAACACCAAACTCAAAGTTCGAATATTTCCCTGCTTATATTACTAGGCCTTGCCATCTTGCTTAGTCTATTGTTTCTCTTCAGTTAAATGCAATATTATTAATCCTCATTACAGGAAATGATCTGCCAGAATTTTCTAGGTGTAGCTTTATTTTATTAAAACAACCCAGACAATAAAAACATTAATAAAATAAAATCTAAATAAAATTAAGTAATTAAAATCAAAATTTTTCTTTTGTCAGTAAGTATATATTTATGCAATATCTCAGACAGACAATTTTTAAAAAGCAGGTGTAATTTCCTTGAGGAAATAGAGGCTCATCTTTCCAGAAAAATTTGACTTTATGTTAACAACAGGTAGTTGTCCTACTTATTTTATTATTTGAGTTTAATAGTGTTTAATGAAGTCTGCAACAGAAAGGTAGTGTTTCTGTTTATCTAAAATTCAGAATCAGAGAATCTCTGTGGATAATAACATTTTATTTTTATTCTCTCTGTAAAACATTGGCCCCAAATGTTTGTTAAACTCTATTTCAAAGTGCTAATGAAAAGCTGCTGTTGAAAATAGGAAAAGCTAATGAAAACTCCTATTGTTTTGTAAAATGTCTAATATTTATATGACAGAGAATAACTCTTCTGAATCACCATTTAATTCCCTATCCTAAATTTTGTTGAAGTCTTAAAGGTACTTAAAGTACATTTACATGCCTCATCCAATTCTTCCTTCCTTTTATCCTTTAGAACTTTATATAGACTGCTATCAAAGAATTTATGTTACGTTTCTGGTATTGACTTCCACAACTGGGTCGTGAGCTCCCTGAGCTCAAGGATTCTCTTTCCTGTCTATGGATCCCCAGTGTTTGTTACCTGGCAGGTCTTCAATTATCAGGTACTGAATAGTTACACATGAATGGATGAGTGGAGGGATAGCAGGGTAGATGAACAAAGAAATAAAACACTCAAGTACTAAGGCAATCTGGGCTTACAATTTTCCCTCTAAATAAGGGTAAATAAAATTGTTAAATAATTAACTGATACTAAAATTTCTCTTTTGTCAGTAAGTACACATTTCCTAAAATTACTTACCTTGTTAGTGATGTAAGGTATCAATTAGGTCTTAACTTGGTAAGAACTAAATTTTGCTGTTAACCTCAAAGTACAGGTGAAGATAGCCTTAAAGTAAATATAAATGGAAAACAGACTGAACCATATTAATCCATCCTCCCCCTTCAGGAGCTGGGGTGAGAATAAAAACAGTGTGCGGAGAGGTCCGTGGAAAACATCTGCCAGTAGTGTTTCAAAGAGTGAAGAGGACACTCATTGTGTGTGCTATTGCCAAAGCCCCCCAAAACAACATCAATGGAGTGCTATTTGTTTTTTCTATAGTCAATAGATCAAAAGCCTGAGCAGCAGTGTGATCTGCTCTTTGTAAAGAGAAAAGGTCTATCCAGAGAAATGGGGGAACACATCTGGAAATATCTGTCTGTGAAGCTGCTTGAAAAGTCTCCATGCAGCAGCAATAGGAGAAACATCTGTGCAGTGTGCAGCAAACCAGCTGAGGAAGGGAGCTGCTGGGAAGAGAACCACATAATCAGGGCAGAAATTAGGGTGGAGACAGGTACCCCCCGAACGACAAAGCTTCCCAGATCTCATTTTTAGCCACATGTAATCAATAAGGATAGTTTTCCCTTCCAAAGAATTTAGATTAGCAGCACCTGCTCCAGGCATACCAGGGCAAAGGCAGAACACAGTATGTTAAGGTAATTTCTCAAAGGGATTGCCAAATGTCATTGAAGAGCAAAATCTGTGTTATATGTTCACTGTGAAGTTCTAAATACTAATCCATTACTTTAAAATAATGCATAACAGCAGCTCAGAAACATGAATTTTAACCCAAAATACCTTAAACACAATTTCCTTACCAACTTGTATGCATGAGTTTTTAATCAAAAGTAGTTTGAAAATACCACTTTTCATCAAAACTAACACAAATTTAACAATTTTCCTAAAACAAGTTTTGTTTTGTTATATTTTGGGGTTAATACCATCACACTAGTTTTTTAAAAATAAATATGTGAGTAGTGAATTCAGTTGCATGCTGTCATGCTGGAGGGGGATTTCTGCTCTGGGCAAATTCATTCTGGATTCTGTGAGACTGAATAACAACAGAATGTTGGGGGTAAAAAGTCTTACACCAAGAATTATTGGTGCAGTGGCAGGTCAAGTGCTAGAATCACGTCTGCATCCAGCAAGTCTGCAGTCCATCTCCACCTTTGTCTTGGGGAGAACACTGGGCAAAGCTCTTTATATAGCAACACAGTAATAGCTCATTGCCAGCACGCATGCAAGCATGTGCCTGTGAGCATTGCATGTGCAGAGTGGACAAGTAAATTAGGGTCAGGTGAGGGTCCTGGCCATAGAACTTCCATTTTCCCTACACATGCCCTCTAAAATACAAATTTGTTAAATTATTTCCCACATTCCTAGTGGGGCAGCTCTATCATTTTTTGACAAATTGACTCTGCTATTCAATTCAAATATAAAGTTTGGGAATCTTCATTTACATCTACATTTTAAAAATACTAGACAGCTGTGAAATGAGATTAAAAATACACTCAATGTTTTTGTTCTTTACAAAATTTGGCCTATGAACATGGACCTCAATATTGGTGTTAAGTTGTCACATTATATCAGGCTGGCATTGTCTAATGTTCTCACTTCATCTTAGCCTGTGTTTATACTACAAAGTACAACATGTAAGAAAACATACAGGGGTTTCATACCATAATACATTCGCTGATAAGAAAAATACCAGGGAATTTTGTCAGAATCAAACATCTTACCTTTTCTATTAAATCATTTCACTAGAATATTGCTCAATTCTCTTTTCATTTTTATCAATGTTGCCAGAATTTTTTTAAAAAATAAATTTTAACTATCAAGAAATTTTCTGAATACAATATCTTACACATGTAATTTATAAATTAGCTTTTTATTTGGCTCATTCTTTCTATACCCCTATACCAAAATTTTATTAACTTTTTTTGTGGATGGCAAAATTGAAGTTCTAAAGAGTGATTTAATTTGCCTCAAGTTATATAACTGATAAATGGAAGAGCTAATCTTTGAACCCAGGTATTCTGGTTCCAAGCCCAATACTTTTTGCTTAATGTTTTAGAATGACCTTCAAGAACTGAAAGAGTAGGGTTGCTCATAATTATAGACTCTTTGTGTAAGTTCTATCATAAGTGATTTATGTTATTTAAATTAATATTTGCCAAAATCTTATGAGAGAGGTATTATTTTCTCTTTTTTTAGATGGACAGAGAACATGAATAAGTTGCCTAAGAAGACACAGTTGGTGAGTGGCAGAGCATGCATAGAAAGGCCAGCTTGACAGACTATCTTAGACCCTTGACAGTCAGTCCATGGTCCTCAGACAAGCAGCATGGGCACCATATGGAAAGTTGGTAGATACAGAGAATCTTGGACCCTCTCAACCAATCAGGGCATTTTTAACAAGATCCCCAGGAGATCTAAAACTAAATGTTTGAAAAGCACTGCTATGTACTAAGTTAGACTGACATCAAAATTTAATCTATTAAAAAGGGTAGCTGAACACAAAGGATCCACATTGTTCATATCTGTCCATCCGCACTAGACCATAAGCTCTTCAAGGGTAAAGTCTAAAACTATTCCCAGCAGTGAAACAAGATCTAGTGCTAGTAGCTGCCTAATATATGTTTACTTCTTCAGTTAACTGCATTTATGAAGCAAGAATTTGGCCAGAACTTGTATGTAAATGTCATATTTTTTGTCTGTTATGTGAATTCGGGTGTTAAGTGGGAAGCAGATTATTTTACTTTTGCTGTATCTATAGTTTAAGTATAAAACTATCTTACTAAGACATGATTTTTTTCTAAAATATTTCTTGGATTGCTTTTAGGTATTATTTATTTATTTATTTATTTTTTATTTCATGCCTCTGGGAAAGACATGTGAGGGGAATGGATACACTGCTTGATAGTTTCTAGAATCACAATAATGTGGCAATTATTATCTTCATTATCTTATTTTGCTTATAGAATTCTTTTTTTAATTTTTTAATATTTTGATATCATTAATGTACAATTACTTGAACATTATGGTTACTAGACTAACCCATTATGAAGTCCCCCCCACATACCCCATTACAGTCACTGTCCATCAGTGTAGTAACATGCTATAGAATCACTACTTGTCTTCTCTGTATATACTGCCTCTCCCATGTCCACGCCCCCCTGCTACATTATGTGTGCTAATAGTAATGCCCCATTGTCGCCCTTATCTCTCTCTTCCCACCCACCCTCCCCAGTCCCTTTCCATTTGGTAACTGTAAGTCCATTCTTGGGTTCTGTGAGTTTGCTGCTGTTTTGTTCCTTCAGTTTTTGCTTTGTTGTTATACTCCACAGATAAGTGAAATCATTTGATACTTCTCTTTCTCTACACGGCTTATTTCACTGAGCATAATACCCTCTAGCTCTACCCATGTTGTTGCAAATGGTAGGATTTGTTTTCTTCTTATGGCTGAATAATATTCCATTGTGTATATGTACCACATCTTCTTTATCCATTCATCTACTGATGAACACTTAGGTTGCTTCCATTTCTTGGCTATTGTAAATAGTGCTGTGATAAATATAGGGGTGCATATGTCTTTTTGAATCTGGGATACTGCATTCTTAGGGTAAATTCCTAGGAGTGGAATTCCTGAGTCAAATGGTATTTTCTATTTTTAGTTTTTGGAGGAACCTCCATACTGTTTTCCACAATGGTTGAAGTAGCTTACATTCCCACCAGCAATGTAGGAGGGTTCCACTTTGTCCACATCCTCGCCAACATTTGTTGCTGTTTGTCTTTTGGATGTTGGCCATCCTAACTGGTGTGAGGTGATATCTCATTGTGGTTTCCATTTGAAATTCTCTGATGATTTAGCGATGTGGAGCATCTTTTTACATGCTTGTTGGCCATCTAAATTTCTTCTTTGGAGAAGCGTATGTTCATCTCCTCTGCCCATTTTTTAATTGGCTTATTTTGCTTTTTGTTGAGGTGCGTGAGCTCTTTATGCAATTTGGTTGTCAACCCCTTACCAGATATGTCATTTGTAAATATATTCTCCCATACCATAGGATGTCTTCTTGTTCTACTGATGGTATCCTTTGCTGTACAGAAGCTTTTTAGTTTGATATAGTCCCACTTGTTCATTTTGCTTTTGTTTCCCTTGCCTGGGGAGATATGTTCATGAAGAAGTTGCTCGTGTTTATATCCAGGAGATTTTTGCCTATATTTTTTTCTAAGAGTTTTATGGTTTCATGACTTACATTCAGGTCTTTGATCCATTTTGAGTTTACTTTTGTGTATGGGGTTAGACAATAATCCAGTTTCATTCTCTTACATGTAGCTGTCCAGTTTTGCCAACACCAGCTTTGAAGAGGCTGTCATTTTCCCATTGTATATCCATGGCCCCTTTATCGTATATTAATTGACCATATATGCTTGAGTTTATATCTGGAGTCTCTATTCTGTTCCACTGGGCTATGGGTCTATTCTTGTGCCAGTACCAAATCGTCATGACTACTGTGGCTTTGTGGTAGAGCTTGAATTTGGGAAGTCTAATTCTCCCCCCTTTATTCTTCCTTTTCAGGATTGCTATGGCTATTTGGGATCTTTAGTCATTCCATATGAATTTTAGAACTATTTGCTCTAGTTCATTGAAGAATACTCTTGGTATTTTGATAGGGATTGCATTGAATCTGTAGATTGCTTGATGCAGAATGGCCATTTTGACAATATTAATTCTTCCTAGCCAAGAGCATGGGATGAATTTCCATTTTTTAGTGTCATCTTTAATTTCTCTTAAGAGTGTCCCATAGTTTTCAGGGCATTGGTCTTTCACTTCTTTGGTTATGTTTATTCCTAGGTATTTTATTCTTTTTGATGCAATTGTGAATGGAATTGTTTTCCTGATTTCTCTTCCTGGTAGTTCATTGTTAGTGTATAGGAATGCAACAGATTTCTGTGTATTAATTTTGTATCCCGCAACTTTGCTGAATTCAGATATTAGATCTAGTAGTTTTGGAGTGAATTCCTTAGGGCTTTTTTATGTACAATATCATGTCATCTGCAAACAGGGACAGTTTGACTTCTTCCTTGCCTATCTGGATGCCTTTTATTTCTTTGTGTTCTCTGATTGCTGTGGCTAGGACCTCCAGAACTATGTTGAATAAAAGCGGGGAGAGTGGGTATGCTTGTCTTGTTCTCGATCTTAAAGGAAAAACTTTCAGTTTCTCACTGTTGAGTATAATGTTGGCTGTGAGTTTGTCATATATGGCCTTTATTATGTTGAGGTACTATACCCATTTTGTTGAGAGTTTTTAGCATGAATGGATGTTGAATTTTGTCAAATGCTTTTTCAGCATCTATGGAGATAATCATGTGGTTTTGTCCTTTTTTTGTTGATGTAGTTGATGACGTTGATGGATTTTCGAATGTTGTACCATCCTTGCATCCCTGGGATGAATCGCTCTTGATCATGGTGTATTTTTGAATTCGGTTTGCTAATATTTTGTTCAGTATATTTGCATCTATGTTCATCAGGGATATTGGTCTATAATTTTCTTTTTTTGTGGTGTCTTTGCCTGGTTTGGGTATTAGAGTGATGTTGGCCTCGTAGAATGAGTTTGGGAGTATTCCCTTCTCTTCCACTTTTTGGGAAACTTTAAGGAGGATGGGTATTAGGTTTTCACTAAATGTTTGATAAATTTCAGCAGTGAAGCCATCTGGTCCAGGGGTTTTGTTCTTAGGTAGGTTTTTGATTACCAGTTCAATTTCATTGCTGGTAATTGGTCTATTCATATTTTCTGTTTCTTTCTGGGTCAGCCTTGGAAGGTTGTATTTTTCTAGAAAGTTGTCCATTTCTTCTAGGTTATCCAGTTTGTTACCATATAATTTTTCATAGTATTCTCTCACAATTCTTTGTATTTCTGTGTTGTCTGTAGTGATTTTTCCTTTCTCATTTCTGATTCTGTTTATGTGTGTAGACCCTCTTTTTTTCTTGATAAGTTTGGCTTGGGGTTTATCTATTTTGCTTATTTTCTCGAAGAACCAGCTCCTTCTTTCATTAATTCTTTCTATTGTTTTATTCTTCTCAATTTTAATTATTTCTGCTTTAATCTTCATTACATCCCTCCTTCTACTGACTTTAGGCCTCATTTGTTCTTCCTTTTCTAGTTTCATTAATTGTGAGTTTAGACTGTTCATTTGGGATTGTTCTTCTTTCCTGAGGTAGGCCTGTATTGCAATATATTTCCCTCTTAGCATGGTCTTTGCTGCAGCCCACAGATTTTTGTGTTGTTGAATTATTGTTGTCATTTGTCTCCATATATTGCTTGATCTCTGTTTTTATTTGGTCATTAATCCATTGATTATTTAGGAGCATGTTATTAAGCCTCCATCTGTTTGTGGACTTTTTCACTTTCTTTGTGTAGTTTATTTCTAGTTTCATACCTTTGTAATCTGAGAAGCTGTTTTGTACAATTTCAATCTTTTTAATTTACTGAGGTTCTTTTTGTGGCCTAGTATATGATCTATTCTTGCAAGTGTTCCATGTGCACTTGAGAAGAATGTGTATCCTGTTGCTTTTGGATGGAGTATTCTGTAGATGTCCGTTAGGTCCACCTATTCTAATACATTGTTCAGTGCCTCTGTCTCCTTACTTATTTTCTGTCTGGTTGAACTGTCCTTTGGAGTGAGTGGTGTGTTGAAGTGTCCTAAAATGAATGCTTTGCATTCTATTTCCCCCTTTAATTCTGTTAGTAGTTGTTTCACATATGTTGATGATCCTGTGTTGGGTGCATAGATGTTTATAACAGTTTTATTCTCTTGTTGGACAGACCCCTTTATCATTATGTAATGTCCTTCTTTGTCTCTTATTACTTTCTTTGTTTTGAGTCTATTTTGTCTGATACAAGTACTGCAACACCTGCTTTTTTCTCTGTGTTAGTTTCATGAAATATCTTTTTCCATCCCTTTACTTTCAGTCTGTGTATGTCTTTGGGTTTGAAGTGAGTCTCTTGTAGGCACCATATAGACAGATCTTGTTTTTTAATCCATTCAGTGACTCTATGTCTTTTGATTGGTGCATTCACACCATTTACATTTAGGGTGATTATTGATAGGTATGTACTTATTGCCATTGCAGGCTTTAGATTCATGGTTACCAAAGGTTCAACGGTAATTCCCTTACTATCTAACAGTCTAATTTAGCTCACTTTGTGTGCTATTACAAACACAACCTAAAGGTTCTCTGTTTGTTTGTTTTTTCCTCCTTTTTCTTCCTCCTCCATTCTTTGTATGTTATGAATCATATTCTGTACTCTTTGTCTATCCCTTGGGTGACATCTATTTAGCCTTAGGAATACTTCCATCTATAGGAGTCCCTCCAAAATGCACTGTAGAGGTGGTTTGTGGGAGGTAAATTCTCTCAACTTTTCTTATCTGAAAATTGTTAAATCCCTCCTTCAAATTTAATTGATAACCTTGCCAAGTATAGTATTCTTGGTTCAAGGCCCTTCAGCTTCATTGCATTAAATACATCATGCCACTCCCTTCTGGCCTGTAAGGTTTCTGTTGAGAAGTCTGATGACAGCCTGATGGGTTTTCCCTTTGTATGTGATCTTTTTTCTCTCTCTAGCTCCTTTTAAAAGTCTGTCTTTATCCTTGATCTTTGCCATTTTAATTATTATATGTCTTGATGTTGTCTTCCTTGGGACCCTTGTGTTGGGAGATCTGTGCACCTCCATGGCCTGAGAGACTATCTCCTTCCCCAGATTGGGGAAGTTTTCAGCAATTACCTCCTCAATGACACTTTCTATCCCTTTTTCTGTCTCTTCTTCTTCTGGTACCCCAATAATATGAATATTGTTCCATTTGGATTCATCACACAGTTCTCTCAATATTCTTTCACTCTTAGAGATTCTTTTTTCTCTTTGTGCCTCAGCTTCTTTGTATTCCTCTTCTCTAATTTCTATTCCATTTACTGTCTCTTCTACTACATCTAATCTGCTTTTAAATCCCTCCATTGTATGTTTCATTTCAGATATGGAATTTCTTAATGATTGAATCTCCATCCTAAATTCATCCTTGAGTTCTTGAATATTTTTCTGTACCTACATGAGCATGTTTATGACTTTTATTTTGAACTCTTTCAGGCAGATTGCTGAGTTCAGCTTCATTTGACCCTTTTTTTAGGGGTTTGTGAGATTTTGGTCTGAACCATGTTCTTTTGACATTTCATATTTCTGTGTGGTGCCCACTAGTGCCCAGAAGCTCCAGTCTCTGGAGCGGCTCAGCCCCTAGAGTGTGGTTGGGGGTCATAGGGGAGCAGAGGTGGTTCTCTGTTTTGTGAGGTCTGCTCTGTTCATGGGGTCTGTATGCAGTCTGGTTCAGCCTTTTTCTTGTTGTTGTTTAAGGGTTAGTTGTATCAGTTAGCTACAATTTCATACTATCTGTGGTTTTGGGAGGAATTCTCTGCCTCACTTCTCACACCACCATCTTGAATCTCCTCTGCTTTTAGGTATTTTATTTTATTATTTTTTATTTTGATATCATAAATGTACAATTACTTGAACAACATTATGGTTACTAGACTCCCCCTATTATCAAGTCCCCGCCACACACCCCATTACAGTCACTGTCCATCAGCGTAGTAAGATGCTATAGAATCATTACTTGTCTTCTCTGTATATACTGCCTTCCCCATGTTCCCAACCCCCTACAGTATGTGTCTTATTCATAATGCCCCATTTTCCCTCTTATCCCTCCCTTCCCACCCATCCTCCCCAGCTCCTTTCCCTTTGGTAACTGTTAGTCCATTCTTGGGTTCTGTAAGTCTGCTGCTGTTTTGTTCCTTCAGTTTTTGCTTTGTTGTTATACTCCACAGATAAGTGAAATCATTTGATACTTCTCTTTCTCTACACGGCTTATTTCACTGAGCATAATACCCTCTAGCTCTATCCATGTTGTTGCAAATGGTAGGATTTGTTTTCTTCTTATGGCTGAATAATATTCCATTGTGTCTATGTACCACATCTTCTTTATCCATTCATCTACTGATGGACACTTAGGTTGCTTCCATTTCTTGGCTATTGTAAATAGTGCTGCGATAAACAAAGGAGTGCATATGTCTTTTTCAAACTGAGCTGCTTCATTCTTAGGGTTGTTTTTGGTATTTTTTAATTGAGTTTGCTTTTTATGTTTCTGGTAAATAGCAAATAGGGTCAGAACTGAAGAGCTGCATAATATTAGGCTATGATAACATATATATCCTATTATCAAACCCCTCAGAGAGAAAGGAATATGTTTAGACAGGCTTAGAATTTCTGTGGAGACACACAGAACTATGGAGTTGGAGAAAGGAAATGAGACTGATAATGGGAAGAGGTGACAATGGTGCAGGTCATTTCAGTGGCTGGGTCTCAGAGACTGAATGTCAGAGTTGCCAGCAGAATGAGAGAGTAGGACTCAGGAAAGCTTTGGAAGATATCTTAAAAAAAGAAGAAATAACATTAATTTACTAATATCTACTAATATATTCACTAATATATTTTATAATATATACTAATATAGAATAGTATGAAATATAGTGTAGTATATATGTATAATATGTAATTATACATTAATGTAATAATGTGTATATGTAATAACATATTAATGATAATTATATTTCAAGGAACTAAAGGATGGTAAAAGAAATTAACACCTACTAAACATTTAACCATGTGCTAGAAACTATTCCAGGAACTTTCATGTATTAATCAACCTGTCTAAATTTTACAGTAATGTAGAGAGTCTTACATTTTTCAGAGGAAGCAGTGGAGACTCAAAGAAGTGAACCAATTTGCCTCAATTAAAATTTAACTCCTGCTGTTTTCACTGTTCCAATCCTGACTGAGGATCAGAATCACCCAAAGGGGGCTTTTGCAATTATAAATATATGAGCTCTTTATCTGTAAGTTTCATAGTATTTGTATTTTTGCTTAAAATTCCACAAATGTTTATGCTGTACAAAGTAGAAAAATGTTGCATGATACAATACTTCTTTGACCTACTGTGTGCAAAACACTGTGCTAGAATATATAGGAAAGAAAAACCAGATAGACACCCTGTCCTCAAAGAGCATCCAGTCTATCTGGTCAGGCAAGTTAGGTTCAACAACAGCAAAATATGTGGGGGAGATGTTTCCAGTGTTATTTCTTCAACTTCCCAATGAAGACTGCTATTTTACTGGCCTGTGAATATATATAACCATTAATCAGATAACCACAAAACCAATTCTCCTTTTGCCTATATATAATAATAGTAATAAACATTCTCCCTACACCCATCTCAGAATTTTTTTTCTTGAGCACTTGACTTAGATCTCCATAGACACCAAGTATTTTAAATTATTTCTTTATAGAGTTTTTCACTTTTTCTTATTTGCTATGATCACTGACTTGGTTTTAGTGTAAGTCATCATTACATTATGCCTTATTCCTAAATTATTACACAGCCTCCTTAGCTTCTACAATATATTGCCTTACTTTTCAAAACCATCTTGTTCCCCACTGCCAGATTAATCATACCAAGCCCTATCTTCCCCAGGCTGTCTTCCTGATAAAACTCCTCAGTGACTCCCAGCTACTTACAATGGAGCCATTAATCACAAATCCTGATTCCTTCACAGCCTAGTCAGTAATTACTTTTTACTGCTTAACTTCTGCCTGCAACACTGCACATTAGCAAGAATATGGAGTAAGCAGAACCCTGATACATTTTTTAGTGGACATTGAGAAGAGATATGGAAATCTCTCATAAAACTGAACACACATTTACCTTATGACCCAGCAAGTCCATGATTGGGTATTTTTCTAAGGAAAGAAATATGTATACAGGAATATCTTTTATTCAGGATAGCCCCAAACTCAACACAGCTCAGGTGTTCATTAACAGACAGAAGGGTAAACAAACTATAGTATGCTCATACAATGGAATACTACTCAGCAAAAAAAGGAGTCAGTCATTGGTACAACAAAATGAATCTCAAAAATGGTATGCTAAGTGAAAGAAAAGGCAAAACTAATCTATGGTCAAGAAATACCAGAACATCGGTTGCCTCTGAAGCAGCAGTTAGAAAAACTAACCAACAACAGAAACAAGATAACTTCTGGGAGTGATGGCAATGTTCTATAGCTTGACAAAGGTTTGTTTTTTAAATGTAAATGCAAACTCATTGAATGGTACATTTAAGATGTGCACATTCACTGTATATAAATTTTACCTTCAAAAAATAACTACAAACAAATACTGAATCCCCTTACTGATATACATGATGAAATGTTTAGGGGTAAAGTCTGCAACTTACTTTGAAATGAATTAATAAGATGGACTGATGTAGAAAAAAGGATAAAAATGGATAGATGTATTATAAAGCAAATATACTAAAATGTTAAGTGTAGAATTTAGTTAGTAGAACATGAATATTCACTGCACAATTCCTTCCATTCATGTGTATTTGATAAGTTTTATAACAAAATGTTGGTAGAGAGGGGGCCCTGGCTTCCCATTACTTCCCACTATATGCAATCTGCTCTGGCCAGCAAAGTAGACTTGTATCTAACCATCTTCATTCTCTCTCACTTTCTCATTCATACTCAAACCCAGTCTTATCCAAGCTATAGGCTGACTTCTTCCCTTGATGAGTATTCCATCTAAAACTATTGATAACTAATTCTATCTAAAGTGATATCTCCCTCTTAAAATGAACCTTAATTAACTTGCTCTTTTCACTTGTACTTATAGATTGTAATAAGCATTCTAGCATAGTGATACAGTACAGGCCAGGCTCTTAGAGACCAAAGCACTTAGTTTTAACCCCAGCTGCACAATTTACTCACTTGAGTCTTGGGCTTGAGATTTCTCACCCTCAAAACCAGAAAATTACTACTCCCTTAGTTGATTGCTGTGGGGAATGGACACATTAGTGTTAATTTCTTTTACCTAACACACAGAGCCCAATAAATGATAATAATTATCTTTGTGGCTCTTATACTAGTATCTTACATTGCATCTTAAATCCTGTAAGTTCCTTAACAGCAGGTATTGATGCAAACATATTGTTCCACCACCTTCTTCAAATTGCATCATACTGCTAACTATAAAGTAGCCACTAAGAAAATATTTATTTACTGAATGAAGGAGGAAATTTTAAACTTTAACCTGTTTTACTAGTGTGCTATACTGTCTGACCTAGAAATATAACTTTAAATAATGTCTTCCAAGCAACATATAACAAAATTTCTTACAAATGAAAGACTACATTTGTTAATCTAATGCATGTTATTTTAGAAGCACATCCATGTTTCAACTGCTTTTAGAAACAAAAAAGGAAATATTTGGTATGTTCTGCTATTTTGCAAATGTATCCTTACATAGAATAGCTAATAATATCCAATTAGCCATTCATCCTCTAGAGTGAGGAATTCTGGAGTTCTGGAGATGCTGAACTTTGAAGGCCTATAATACAGAACAGAATCCAACGAACATGAGTTTTATGTCTTTGCTGTTTCCTTAGAGAAATATGAAAACATTGCTGGAAGCTGTAATTTCATGGACTTCAAAAGCTAAAGAAAAATCAAACATTCTAGAAGATCACGGTAAGACTAAGCGCCCCTCATCAGCATGGCAGTGATGAAAACACAATCATTTTTCTGGGATATAAAAGCATAAAAACTTATGACAAACTGAGTGAGAATATAAGTAAGTTACACAGCAAGTTGGAGGGAACTACCTTACCAGAAGTAAGAGGGGACCTATAGAAATTATAAATGAGTGTAAACTCTTTCAGGAAGTCATCGACACGTGAGTTTCTGTCTCAAAAACTTACACACATTTTTCAGAAATCCAGAACCACAGAATAGTTAAAAATCATAACTGCTTATGTGTGAACATTCTCCTTTTCACATGACATAATGAGAATTTAAAGCTTATGCACAGATGGCTTTAAAATGTCAAGATAGCTATTCTGTACTTTCCACTCCCCAGAACTTTTAGAGGAGCTTTCACATCTATAACTTATACAAAAACCCTGGCTAGAACACAATTCTAAAGAAAGCCAAGTCTTTGTTATGCTTTGAGGGTGTGTGGGTGCTCTACTCAAGCCTGGCCTCCTGGAAGGAAGGCTCCAAGTCATGAAAAGACTCATGACGAGGGAGATGTGAGCATGAACACTACTGGAATAGCTCAGGATAAAGAGGTCACAAAGGCCTGTGGTGAAGTGAAATGTGCATCTGATGCGGAGGGGATCTCTGCTCCTGTCTGCAAACTAATCGGGCACATTTAGCAAGCAGCAAAAATTGCTCATGCTTCCATCAGAGGAGAGAGGCTGGCCTGAGTCAAACTCGGGTCTTTAATGGCTGATGCCACCAGGGGCCCCAACAGAGAGGATATCCAACCAGTGTGTCAACCTTGAGAGTCTTTTACTTACTATCTTCTATTAACAAATGCCTCCTGCATCCGGTCTTGTTTCTCAACAGAGGGTCACCAAGTATGTATCTATGTGAAGGCAATCAGGACACTGCATGTGAAGGCCAGAGGATTTGTGTAGCAAAGTAACACCAACACTAGCATTAATTTATAAATATCATATTTCATTTACTAGCTAAAGCTCTAGTCCATTTCCCCATCACCCCAGCAGCACCTAATTGCCTAACTTACTGAAAGAGTTCTGTCCATTGAATAATTTCAATTGTTTCCCCTTAATCCCATTGTTTGCCCTCAGAGTGACCTTCTCAGATTCACTCTTAACCTTTCTTCTCTCAACATTCACAGACTAGCATTGCTCTTTATGGTGATCTCGACTTTCAAAAGTTTTTCTCATCCTCTAAGATTTAGAAAACTCCTGTCTATTTCAGCCACCTGAAATAGCTGACCATACTGATACTCTGCCCATTATATCAGATGTTCCTAAAACCCAGAAACACTTCAAAATAAGCAGCTTCAAAAACATATAGTACTAAATATTAAAAGAGTGCATCTCTCTTTCTTGGTTTCCTGTGGCTACTGTAATGAATTACAACAAACTTGGTTGCTTTAAACAATAAAAATTTACTCTGTTACAATTTCAGAGACTAGAACTCCAACATCAGTGTCCATGGGACAAGATCAAGGTCTCAGCAGGGACACACTCTCTCTGGAGGCTGTGGGGAAGAATCAGTTCCTTGTCTCTCTTCTGGTGTACAGTGGCTGTCAGCATTCCTTGGCTTGTGGCCGCATCACTCAAGTCTCTGCCTCTGTCTGCACATCACCTTCTTTTCTGTGTGTGCCTCTTCTCCACAGTTTGTGTCAGCCCCTCTGCCTCTCTCTAATAAGGGCGCATGTGATTATGTTTATCAGTTTACTTTGATTATCCAGGATAACCTCCTTCTCAAAATCCTCTACTTAATCAAAAACTGCTTTTCCTTCTAACATTCAGAGGCTCCTGTAATTAGGACCTGATGTCTTTGAAGGACCATCATTCAGCTTATGCCATCCTCCAACCACCCTTCCCCCACTGTGAGTGCTTTCTGTGGGAATCACAGGATCATACTGCTCCTATTTCTCTATTTGTACCATTCTTGTTATATGAATTGTATTGGATATGTACGTATACCAAGGATGAGAAGTACCTCCTTCCACTGTGTATGTGGAGGGGTTCATTTGATAGATGAAGTCATTTCTAGCAATTCTTAGACAAAACAAATAAGCAAAAGTACCCACAAACCAAAGGACAGCCTCCATTAGCTGAGGGAAAACACTAGGCACCCTTTGCTTTAATCACTGGCTTACCAAGGTGCATCACAGGGAAAAGTATACAAAACATACCCATGAGGTAGTTTTAAAATGGCACTAAATGAAACAGGCTAAGAGATAGGTCGTAAGAGCCCAGGGAACGTTATTAGGGACGTTTGGGGCTGTCTGACTCGAAGAATGAGATGAGACAAGTTCACAAGTCTAGTATCAAGACTCTGTTATCCTAGCTTTAGAAAACTATGCACTCTTTGCTTGTACGCTTTTTATATTTCCTGAACTCTATCCATCCCTCCACCCTTGTTTATTCATTCATCCTCTCACTCACTCAGTCCACGAGTATTTATTGAACTACAGCATTTTGCTCTGGGAATGCAACCCTCAACAAAAAGACCTAGTTTCTCTTCATCTTGGGCTTACAGTTTGGGAGTGTAATGCCTTGGTGTTGAGTAGTAGGAAATCACTACCTGATCATGTCTGTTGAAGAGTCCAGGGCCAAAGGTTTAATAGAAACATATCATGAAAATGGGTAAGTGTGTAAGTCCTAAGGCAAATGTGAAACTAAAGGAAGCATACAGACCATGGTATTCAGCTGTGCTTCTCTACTTGGAGATTCCCCTCTCAGGGAGAACCCATGGTGCTTCTGTATTTTGTTTTAATAAAGAAGTTAGAATTTCTACAGAGCAAGGTTCTTCGGAGTCCTAAGAGAAGAGAAAGAGCAGTGTGACGAGCCCCCTCAGGCACCTGCTACAAACAGAGCAGCTCTATTTTCATCTGGTTTACATCTTGGGCTTTTAAACAAAGGGTTCTGCAACAAGAAAAATGAAGATTGAAAACTCCTGCTTTAGAGGAGTAGGCCGTGTGGTGACCAAGAAACTTCTCCTGCAATGTGGCATGCATAGGGGACAGCTCCAAAAGCATGCATACACAGTGAACAGTGGGTCAGGCACCATCTTCTTATATGAAAGACAGACAATTACATTAATACTTAACCAATGACAGTAACCAGTGTAGATGATGATAACCTGGTTCCTTCTGGTGTTTATTTCTTCCTCATGTGACAGGAAAGATAACCAGGAAGGAAATTTAAAAAGGCAAACTTCTTTCTCACAATGTTTGTCACCTATCAAGTGATAATTTCTTTGTTCATTCTAAATATTCTCCTTTTCTTTGAAGCACTTTTGATCTTTATGAGTTTCTAAAGAGCTGTCCATGGGAACTGAAAACAAAAGGATCATAGAAAATTGAATATGTTAAGATTGTTTTGGAAAGCAATTGAGTTGAGATCTGGAAGTTTGATGACAACTCCTCTTATCAGTTGTATATGTATCATTTTTATTGTCTTACGAATTTGTAGAAAGATGAGTGAAACTCTTATTTTCCAGACTACACTAGCCTCTGAGTAAAATAAGGTAATAACAAACAGCAATCATCAATATGGACTGGCTCTCTTACTGCCTGATCTAGCCTTAAAAAAATTCTCCCCTAGTGGTTCTGAGTTTTCTTAGGTTGTATCTTATGCTTTGGTACCTAATTCTCTCAGGCCCTTTCATTGTTGCTCACAGTCACAATTTCTTTAGGTACTTTTAACATAAAAAATGGCAGCCATACCATGATGATCACAAAGTCTCTTAAAATGAACTGCTTAAGAGTTCCAGCAATTTAACCAGCCTTGCTCAGATCTCAATTTTGGCAAGACCTGAAGGGACCCTGCAGACAGAAATGAGGAAAGCTCTGAGATATCTACAAGCACTAAATACTGGATGGAACAGTGGATTCATGCTTGCATAAGTGAATGACAGTAAGGACCAGATTGCTGACCCCTCTCCCACAATGCCTTGGCTCTGCTGGCTCAGGTGTTTCAGAAGGCAGATAGCAGTCTCAGCAGGGCTTAGCAAAAGGGACTCCAATTTGGGTCTGTTGTTTCTTTTTAACACTGTTTATTGAGATACATATTTGCTTATCTTCATCCTTAAATTGCTCCATAAGACGATTTTTGTTCCCACTGCCTGTCTGTCTTTGTGCAGATACTGCTATTTTATTACAGTCACAGCAGGGTTGAGGGTAGGGTGGGTGGATAAGTGAAATAATCTAGGTGATTATAAGTGAAATAGTCTAGGAACCAAAGTGGAGTGCATTGAGCATATTGACTCAATGCATATTCTGCCTCCAGAGAAATCATGTTCATGTAGATGAGAAAGTTTTATTCTCTGATCATCTGAATTCATTGACTGAGAACTTTTCCCTTTATATAAAATTATTGAGATGATTAACCATGCAAAACTAATTATTCATTAAATGTAATTATGTAATTATAATGTATAAAGGATAAATGCATACTTGTAATAATAAATTTAAATGTTATAAATAATTGATTAGTATGAAACACTAATAATTTGCTATATATCTAATTAAATTCTTTATTTTTCTTTACTGTTTTATCCTTTTTGTATAATTCATTTAATCAGTCATTATTCCAAAAAAACTTTCCTCACATTTTGAGCCTTTCGTACATTTATAAATGGTTTATTAAACCAGTGGGCTTCTACACTTCCTATCTGCTGAGAAAAGAACACACTTTCTATTCCTGTGAATCATCACAAGTTTTAAATGAGGCAGTAGTGGAAGGGGCTAGACTCTCAAGTCCAGGGCCTAATGAGAAAAGGCTCTTACACATGTAAATTGGAAATTGCACTTTCTCAGGCATTCTCTTCATTTATGTAAAGAAGTTTCTAGCTAATCTCATTAGGTACAACTGAAAACTAAATATGCATTTGCTGTTTCCCTCAGAGAACTTAAAAATATATAGGGGGGCTAAGATAACCCTCTCCCAACATCAACCACTGCACCTGAAAATTTCAGCTGCACAGCAGAGATTGAGCAACGGAGTATTGTTTTAAGAGAACAATAGATCTTCTCATAGATTCACTGGAGACATGAGCAACATGGCAACTACTGGAAACTCTGGTAAATCTTTGCATGCATCTGGAATTGATAGGAAGAAATGACATAGGACTATTATTTGTCTTATATGAATTCAAGAAGTCATCTTGTCAAGCACTGTATTTTTTCCTAGGATATTTGTACTTCAACATAGTAGAGCTCTTTCTTGTACACAGATGTACATGATGGATGAATAGAGCAAGGGCCCATGGTTCAATGTTCTCACCCTCCAAAACTGAATTAAACCAAGATGCTGCTAGTTGCACAATAGTTCTAAATGAAAGCTCACAGCAACAAAACTCACAGTAGGGGGTTTTTATGGGTAGTATTGTAATAATGAATAACTGAATCTTTAGCTCCTAAAAAGGTCTTCAGCTTTTAAAGTTAAAGGCAACCAGACTTAGGATGGGTAAGCCATTCAATTAATAAAGAGAAGAAATAGTACTAGAAACAAAAATAATTTCTTTACATTTCCTCCTCCATACACACTTACGCATTTATTACCAGAGGATTATCTTGTTTATCATCTCATCAGGACATGAGTAATGTATTTATTTTAATGAAGACATTGAATTTTTCAGAATATCAATTAGACTCAGATAATAGAGGTCATTTTTTGTTCCTCTAAACAATTACACCATTATCAATATTAATAATTACTTATTATTATTATTATTATTAGCTACCATTTTTCAAGCTCCAAGGTATTGTAGCAGGACTTAAACATTAAACAAATTTTCCCAGCAATCCACTTGTTATTGCAATACTCTTCCTACAGATAGGAAAATGGAGATTCAGAAATAAGTACCTTGGCTGAGGTCCCACAGATAAGTGCTGAAGAAGCATTCAAAGATAGGACCTTCTAAATCTATTATGATAAAGGATATTTTCACTAACTGGTTATTGCCTCTCAGATATACTGTTTTTTCCACTTGGAATTGTAGAAATGCTCAAAGCCCTAACTAGACTCTCATTCTGGATCCCTCCTTAGGATCTCAGGTTTCTAGATGAAATAATTACCACTTGTTATAATGAGGCTCTGGTGTCCCAGGCCAATAACACAACCATCTCTCCTTTACACGCAGAGTCTCCTTGAGCAAAGAGTCAAGGTGGCTTTAGGTGGCTTCCTGGCTATTCAGGCCAACATTGTGACAATTCTAAATCTAACCTGCTTTTCAGTATAGGCACTATGGACATTTGGAGTGAGACAAATTTTTGTAGCACTGAACTGTCCCAATCTTAGCAGAATATTTGTATATCTGGTTACCACCCACTAAATACCAATGATGCTGAAAGGCTGCCACACAAATGCAAATCTCTCTGGGGGTCATAACTGCCCCTAGTTAGAAACTACTGGGTCCATTTTTACAATGCTCCATAGTCAACAGACAGCTACTATATAGTTGGACTATATAGGAAAAGCAGTGCTGGCTATTTGCTATAGAATTACATCATTTTGATCCTAGCCCAAGAAAGTTAGGAGCAGATAAGATGCTGCCATAGGCAGATCTGAATTAAGCCACTGCTCTGGGGCAAAACTATATGAGATCATGGAAGGAGTGCTAGGGATTTAGATCAGAATGTATGGAAGTGGAAAGGTGGTCGGTTGCCATTCCTAGTCATAATCATCAGTGGGAAGAAAAGGAAAAAGTAAACACATGAGAAGGTGCATGTCTCCCGTTCACTGGAAGGAAAAAGCAGTGTTTAAAGCCCAGTTTAGGCTCCATCCGGCTGGTTGCCAACCTCCTGCATTCTATTAGCTCCATGATATGGCAATTATTTCTGTCTGAAACCCAACAGTCCCTTCTGCCTTTACAATCACTCCTCAATCACCTGGTAACTACTCCTAGGATCCAGGAAGACAGGCCTACTGTCTACTTTCATGTTTGTTGTAACTTATCCTTGAAATATGTCAATATGAAGATTGAAAAGCTTGATGCCCCATTCAGCACATTTTGAGTTACATTTTTGAAAGAAGATGTTTGGGCAATGACACACAAATTACATGCACAAAGCCAAATTAATTATTTGCAGATATGTAGTATAATTATATGGGTTTATGCTATCCATCTGTGAACCTTAGTCTCCCTTGGTACAAGTACTGCTTACAATAAAGAGGATTTAGTAGCTTTAAGAAAAACATATTATGCTTACATTTGCACAAAAGGAAAGTCTTCATTATTTGATGCCATTCCTGGGCTCCTATAGATGGAGGGGACCTAAATGGGCCAACTGGTTTATTCTCTGGCATTCAGATGAATCACTTTTGAACAAACTCTGAAAGACAGTGGTGAGGAAGTGCCACAGCCAGCTGAAAAAGTATTTCATTATTTAGTATCTTAAACTGCTCAAGACATTTTTCTGTTACTATATCTATATTTCTTGAAGCAATTTAAACTATTTATAATCATCTAATACTCACTGATATTCAGAAAATGCCCAGTTGTCTCTTCTACACTAAAATACATCATGGCTGAGATTGTTATTCAATGGTTGCTACCTCTTCTTTAGGTTGAGTAAAATCAGCAAAATCAGTCTGTCCTCATAGGTCTTGTTTTATAAAATTTAATAAGTTTCAGTAAATCCCACTCAAAGTTCCTACTCTCAATTGAAATAATAAGGGCAATCAAGTAATAAGACTGGCCAATGCGGGATTAAATGATGTTGGGGAGATCATCTCAGGGGCCTTCTAGGCATATTTCTTTAGTTGTATTGGTATCATGCTAGCTTTTAACAATAGCATCATGTGACCAGCTGTGTGTCCTGCATGTCCAAGTACCTTGTTATCAGGCCCAGTAATGTAAGAGCTGACTTGTAAATTGCACAAAATGAGGAAAGAGGTAAAAACTGAAAAGAGGATGGAGTGGTTTGCCTTTGCCTTTAGTGTGAGGGTGTACTTTATAGAAGTGACCCAGAAGCTTCATCTTCTAGAATGAGAAGGGACTTCTCTTCAAGACAGAGGGAGTTACTTTTAGAGGGAATATCATGTGACATAAATGGATAGAACCAAAAAAACAGGAACCAAAAAGGGTAGTTCATGCATGGTGACATATGGAGTAAATGGGATATAATGAGGGAAGGAGGAGAGTAAAAATGCATTGGGTATTGTCTATGTGCCGGATACATTACATACATTATTTCACTCAACCTTCACCATGGTTACATAACTTCACCCACATTTTACCCATGAAAAACCCAAAGTTCAGAGGAGTTAATACTTTGCCTGTGGTCAGAAAGATAGTAAGTGGCAGAAACAAATGAGAACCCAGGACTGGCTGAGAGTAAAGCATGTGCTCTCTGCTCATCATATTATTCTCTTATTCCAAAATTGGTAGAGAGATAGACAGTGGTCATATCATGAGAACCTTGATTGTACTGCTAAGGAATTTATCATTTCTTTTATAGACCAAAGAGGGTTGGAATAATTTTTATAATATAATTTTAGGAAAAAATATATAAAAACTTTTGCAATAGTATGGATCAGAAATTTAAAATAATAGAAATGGTTTCAGGAACATACTGTCTAAGGTGAAAGTAGTAGTCCAGGTCAGATCCAGCAAAGACCTAACCTAAAGCAGTAGCAGTGAGGATGACATGTAATAGAAAGATTGATGAGCTCATCCGGAGGTTTTATCACCAGAGCCTGATGACTGCTTTGATGTGGGAATGAAGGTCCGTGAGAAGTCTGGGATCACTCCCAGGTTACTGACTTCGGCAGAGGACAGGGTGTGGTGAATAATGGCACTACAAATCAAGGTAGTAAATGCCAGAAGAGGCCAATTTGGAAGTAAAAGATGAAGAGTTCAGTTTGGGGGACAGGTTGAGTTAGAAATAGAGAAGTCCTCTAGGTAAGGAGCTTTCTGGAATTGGAATCCAGAATAGTTGAGGCTTAGCAGAGAAGAGAAAAACCATCCTGCAGACAGACAAAGAGAGGATGGTCTGAGGAGTAAATTCCAAGGTCAACTTTTTAAAAAGTTGGGTGCAGAAGAGGAAGAAGATTCAAAGGACTCATTCAAGAGGTGGAGGGTGAATCAGAAAGTACAGTATCTTAGAATTTAAGATATAAAAACGTGCTAAAGAATAAATAATTTTGAGTGCAGACAAATGTTGCAGAGAAAACAAGTGATTCTGGGACTTTTAAAAGTCTATCAGTTTGAGCAACTATAACACTAGTGGTAAAGTTGGCCAGCACAGCTGGACTGATGTGATTTGGGTAAAGAATAATGCTGCACTGAGCAATAATGGCAAGTAGAGATAGTGAAATAAGTGCATTTTAGGAGCATGGAGTGTAATCAATGAATTGAATATGCAGCAATCTTAAGTTACCATTCATGAAGTAATTTTACTCTCTTTAGTGGGGATAATTCTTCTGTACTCCTGGATTAAAAAGTAGGCAGATCCCATGACTTTTCTTTTACCTAATAAAAATTCTTGAAGGTGCTTCAAGTCACAACTCCAGCTTCATTTCAATAAGTAAAATTGTCCAGCCAGTATCATAAAGACATTTTCAGTGTTTGCTCAAACATAAGCATTTGTTCTTCCTCTCTCAGGGAGGAGGGAATTACAGGCAGGCACTGCACCTTGCCGCACCTGCCTTCCAAACCTCGGCCCTTATGCAAGGACAGCCTCAACCACCTTCCCGATGGCCTCATCTCTTGGCACTGTGCTCTTGCCTGCTCGTGTCTGCCATGGTGCAGTCGCAGCAGCTCTGCATTCACTCCCATCTAACTGGACTTACGGAGACTCCGGCTCCACCCCACGTCCACGCTCTTGAGGAAGCCATGTACTGCAAGGCACAAGGCCTGGCTTTCCTAATGGTTTCCTGGAGGGGTCTGGGAACACAACTTTAATGGCTCACGGGAAGAGAGGTTAATGTCTCATTAGCTGAACTTAGAGCAAAGAAAAGGCAAGAAATGGGGAAAAGCTAGCAGGTGAATGTCTCTCCATTACTTCCACTGAAGGAATATCGTAGGTCATGGTAGTTCCACAAAGCCCATCTGAAATTTGTGCCTTAGGAACAAGCAACCAGTGATGTGCCCTTGTGAAGCTACAAGCATGCTCAGTAATATACTGCCTGATACATAAATTTCCTCTCTCTCTGTCTGATTCCCTGTTTTCCTTGATCTTACTATGTTGAGTATTAGTATATAAACTCTCAAAAAGGTGTTCTTTTTCAGGGAACCCAGGCCAAGACAGAGGTGGCTGTGTTTTTTCTTTTTCTTCCCACTAGACAGCATCTTTCACTGGCTGGACTTTGCTGGCAGTGTTACACCGTGGCGCCCCTCTCTGTTTAACACTGACCCTTCCTTTCCCTGAGCACTTTGTGGAAACTGTTGGGTGGATGATCCAAACAACAACTCCCGTGGCCCAGGGCATTGCCTCTCCTTTAGCTGCTTATTCCAAATTCCCCATTACTGTTTCTGGTGATCCAATACACATCCTCTTGCTGCTGGGCACCACTGCACAGGAAGCCACACTCTTTCTCAGGAGTTAACCAAGCACAAGCCCACAATTTTGTCCAACTACAGAGAATATACATATATACACAAAAACATATATTTATAATATATATATGTGCATGTATATATGTGTCACATATATACATACACACATGTATTTAATATATATATATATATATATATATATATATATATATATATATATATATATACACACATACATACATATATATCAGATTCTTTAAGTGGTCCCCCTGAAGACTCTCTTATAAAGCTAAAAGGTTTCCAAGGGCAGAGGGGAATGGGGAGTTCGATTCATAGCACTTCAAAAGTTCTCCTCAAATATCTGTAAATGAATGTTAATAAAATATACTCCATTTCTAATCCTGGGTAATTTTACATTCTTAATAACTGAAGGGTTCAAAAATCAAGTAATGCACTGTTGGTTATCTACTTTGAAATTTTACATATCTCCTCTGAAATTCAGCATCCATTGTTTTTGTCTAGACAAAATCTAGCTGTAATATCTTCATAATGAAAAGGATGAGAAATAGGATAGTAGTTAAATAAAAGGCATAGAATTTAAATGATATTTTTACATCTTAATTTATTTTGGTGAAAAGTGAGAAAGACTTATGTAGGTTGAAAACGCTGTTTACATGGACCTACTAAAGAAGAAAAGGTTTAAAATGTATATTAACAAAGGATATTTGTTTTCACTTCATTAGTTTTCTGATCTGCAAAGTGGAGCTAATAATATCTGCTAATTAAAGGCATTAACTATAGCTGGCCCAGAATAAGAGACTGAAGAATCTGGAATGAATATTTTAAAGATTATCTAAAATCATGATACATAACTCTTTTTTTTAACTCAACTATGAATCTATGGGTTTTTCAATGTTTCAACAACTTGGGTGAGAGTAATCTGAAAGGATTTATTATTCATAAATTTAAATTTATTTTTAAGTAAGGTATCTGCAAATTCAAGGTGTATTAATCTTCCTCTTTTTTCCCTATAGTTTTCAATATCATTTACATAAACATATGAACACACATGATGCTTTAGCCGAGGTTTTTTCCCTATTCAGGAACATTCTGATCCTTTATGTGATCTCATAAAAACTGGTGTCCCTGGACTGATGTGAGCCAGTTGTTTTATTGAATTGCAAGTAAGTCATCCAGATCTGCTGACTTCACTTTTCTACTGAGGCAACATTTGCCTTTAATAAAATGATGATAACAGAAGAATGTCTAACAAATGCTGAGTGTTTGTGTACAAGGTACTGTGCTGAATTAGTACAGTAGTTATGTGAATTAGTACACACATGATCTTATGAGACAGGTGTTTTTAGCACCCCCATTTCACAGATGAGGTAAATGATTCTTTAGAAAGGCTAGGTTTTAAAAACGATTCTTCTATCAAATTAACTAATACCTTAAAAGCAACACATTTCTCAGAAGGATGGGAGCCTTAGTAAGGACACTGCAGAGAGAAGTGACCTCCCACGGTGGGCTGTAGATCTTTGCCCAGATGCAGTGGCCTCCCATGGAGCGGCCTTTGCCCGCACTACAACCTGAGTCAGTGCTAGCACTCCATCCACCCCAGGAACATGCCTCACTATTAACAAAGTTGCACAAAGGGAGATTTTCAGTGAAGAATTCATGGTACCATACAGAAGAAAATTTACTTTGCAAAATAACATAAAATTCTCCCCCACGCTTTTCTTTCTATAAAAATCCCTTCTCTTGAACCAAAACATTTCACCTCTTTTCTACTTCTTCCTATATCCCTAAGGAAAAGAATTATCTCAGTTCAAATATCCCACTGACTAAACAGAAGCTAGACAAACAGGAGGCAGTTCAAGGAATCAACTGCCAGTAAAGCATGTCCTTTAAGTTAGGTAGGAGAGGTGTGAATCACCCACTCATCTCCAGTGGCCTGTCCAGTTCATCCATTACTTACTTAAGGTTTATTAAGAGTGGGGAATGGCAAGAAAGATTTTGATGTGAACAAGAGGTTTTCCTCATTAGTACTTACTGGACTGGGACCAGGACCAATTCCCTAACAATGAAGACTAAAACTTAAAATTGAGAATAAGATGGACATGCCCTTTTAGACACTAGCTGGGGTGAGGATTTAATAATGTATATAACTGTTGAGTCACTATGTTGTATTCTTGAAACCAATATAATATTGTATGTCAACTACACCTCAGTTAAACACATAAATAAATCCCTTAGAAAATAAAAAAAGAAATAGATGACAGCTTCTAATAGCTTCTCAGTGAGCTCTCTGTATTGTTAAGTGTTTGAATCAATCCTGTGAACTACCACACAATTCCAAAATTTGATGAGCCTTTTAATGTCAACCATCAGTGGCATGTTTAGGTATGGTTTAATACAGAAATAGGGTAAAGGCAGAGGAAAACACAAAATTGATACGACCATCTGTGCCATATTGTCTTCAAGCAGAAACTCAACTGCTTCCTATTCAGAATAAAATGAAGAAAATAAAGGACACAAGGAAGGAAGAAGCAATGACTAAAACATTCCAGAAATGTAAAGTTCTTTTTACCGAACTGTCTTTTTTAGGATCATGTCTCCAAGTTTTGTTGGCCTCCGATTTAGATGGAGATTTGCCTTAAAACATAGACATTTTAGAGAGGATATGAAAGTAACCACATTTGGTAAGCTCCACCTGGGTATCAAATTTTGAAAACATAAGTCACATTTTCTCGTGACTAAACATATATTGCTGATAGTGATGGCATCAATCACCAACTTCTTTTCAATTTCCATACAAAAATTCTAAACCTATCTGAGAATTCATTGATTTGAAGTCTGAAGCATGAAATTCTCCTTTTAACTATAAAAACAAAGCCAAACAGAAGGAATAAAAAAAACAGTAGACTCGTAGACACTGAGAAGGGACTAGCGGTTACCCAAGGAAAAGGGTTGGGGAGGGTAAGTTTTAAGGGGCACTGTAATTTTCAATTACAATATAGGTAGGTCACTGGGACCGTAGTACAGCATGAAGAATATAATTAATGACTCTATAACATCTTACTACATTGATAGACAGTGACTGCAGTGGAGGGGGTGAGGTCTTGATAATACAGGCAAATGCTGAGCCACTGTTTTGTGTATGTGTAACCACCATAAGATTATCAATGACACTTTGATAAAAAAAAAGATGAAAAATAAATTCTCCTTTTAAAAATGCCTTCTAAGCATGAAAAAGATCTTTTGATCAGGGAAAAGTATCTCCAAAACAATGAAATGTTTGTCTGTTGGTAAACTTAATCTGGAGAGTCCTTTTATAAAAAGGAATATTTTGCCATTTGTGCTATTTTAGATCCATGTGGAATAGTCAAGATCAATCTATTATATTTCCCTTTTTTGTAAATACAATGACTATATTATTGTAAACAATCTAGAAGAAAATTAAAATAAACAAAAATATAGCATTAAAATGTTGAGTTACTTTTTACTGAGGTATCATAGTACAATGTAACCCAAGTCAAAAATTGATTTGCTGCTATTTATGACTTTGAGGATAGAAAATGATTTAGTAAATTGACATTCCCCAGTTACTACTAATTCTTCATTTAATATAAATTTCTCTCACTGTTATCTTTTTATGTGTATCTTTTATAAGGCTATTTATGTCCATTTTATAAAATGCTATCTCTTTTGCATCATAAAATTTAAATTCCATTGGTAAACCCACACAACTTGTTACATACTTAAAACACAGCTAATTTACACGTATTTCACTATAAACCAAAATTTCCATTAAAAAAATCAGTATTCTTCAGTAAATTAATATTCACTAGTGAAGGTAGTTGTAAAATTATTTATTTTATTTATCTTAACACTAGCATATCCTTCAGATTTTGGATTTATTTCAGGGTTCTAGATCAAAGAACCAGCAGCTACAGTAATTCACATGGCAGCAACTGGAACTCACAGTAATCCATCCCATACGCTATCAAGGCTCCCTGAAGGCTCTTAGCACCCTCTGAATAGTCAGACTATACTAGGGCAAGTGTAAATCCTGCCTGGAAAACAGCATTTGCCAATAGTAAGGCATTTATCTACTTGTCTGACAATACAGTATATTCAAGTTTTTCACTACTTTCCAAATAGTCTGTATTTCAGATATTCTGAGAACTCCCATCAAGAATCCTGCTATTGGTTGCATCCTGACAGGGATTTACTATCTATTAGAAGTTCAGAGCTTAAGCGCTTAAGAGCCTCTGCTTCATACAAGAGGCTGAGCAGCTCTGGGAAATAAAGGGAAGGATGCAGCATAAGGACCACCATGTACTCCAACTGTATTTAACCATATTTCCCAAGTGTTAAGTCTCTCTTCCTTCATTTTCCATCTAGCCCCAAGTAACGATCTTTGTTCCATGCTGACTAATGGGAAACCCTGGGCCAGAGCTTGTGCTCAGTATGGGTACTCCTGATGTAGGCAGAGGCCTAAGGAAAGGCTCAGAGTCCAAGGGATTCAAAATCGGATTTTTAAGAAACAACTTGGAACAGGATCCCTCAGTAGCAATAAGGTTTACTTTGAATAACTTACCGCTTATAAATCATAATGGGAAATCTCCAGCATGAACAATTTCCTAACTGGATTTCTTAGAAAACACAAAACTTCATCGGGTCAACACACTGAGAATATAAGCAAGAACTAAGACACAGAGTTTTTACAAATGCCTTGCTAAATTATTATTCTCTAATTAAAACATAATAATAAAAATAGAAACAAATAAAAGTCTCTTTAATAAAAAGAAATCCTCCACATTGTTATAGCATCATTGATACTGAATGCTATTTGGTAAATTAATGACACCAACAAAAACTGCACCTGATTTTCTACAATAAGATCAATAACATTACAGGTTTGAAATTCAAGGAAGTCTTAAAGCTCACTATTTATATCCAGAGATAGAAAAGGAAAGGTGACTCATAGTAGCATATGTATATATATATCTCCAGTGGATACACACACACACACACTCATGTACACATACCCACAAACACACTTCTTATTTTTACAATTCATTAAGGGGATAAATATCCCTATTGTGCACATAGTACTTAGCATAGCCACCATCATTAGCATAGGATCAATAAGCATTACGTTAATCGGTTAATTAACCTCTATTGCATTCCTAGTCTGTACCCAAGCTACTCTGTACAGAGAAACAACTAAAATTATGAGACATTGCCTATCTTCTTCAAAGATCTTATAGTTAAATAGGGGATACAAGGCCCTCTGCATAAAGCTCTTAAGGTCCCATTAAGAGTAAATATCTTGGGATAACAGTGCAAGATGGTAAATATGTAGTTAGGTGTGAACAACTGCACTTAATAACAGAATCAGACAGTGGTGTTACATTTCACCAACAGAATGGTGCGTCAAATGTTCTGTAGCATCAGAACATTTCTCCTTCTTTTGTATCCAGAACAGAGGTGTCTGTATTACCAGGCTCTTATCAAGCACAGTTAGGGCCTTTCCAACCTAGATGACTGAGCCTCCACTCAAGCCCCAGCATGCTTCTTTGCTAGTGATACCCAAAGTCTTGATTGAGACTAACAGGTGTTAGGACACCTCTGTAACAGGTGTCATGGTGCTTATTTAGTTACTGTTTGTCTCATCTATGAGGCTAAAATACCTACTGATATCTTTAATACTGACATAATAGCTAATAATATAAGCAAACTGTAAGACTATCCCATTGTCCTTGCATGATATTGAGCAGAATTTAATGAGCCATACAGCTGGTCATCAAAGTCTCTTTCCAAAAAGGGTCAATAAGTTGTAGAAAGCAGATAATACAGAAAGAAATTGTCCAATTTTCATGAGAAGTTCTATCTTAAAAAATTAAAGAACACATTAATTTGAAATTCGGTGAAACCACAAGGTAAAATAAGCGCAGACTAGAGCACGGAGAACACAATTTTTAAACTCAAATGAAATTGCTTTATGTCCAAAATAGTTTTTGCTGAAAGCAAAGAGATTTTCCTTTGTAACCTAACCCAGTAGTTTTCGATGGATGCCTTTAGAGAGCTTCAAGAATCACACAAATAGAAATATTTGATAGAAATGCAATTTCTAAACTTATATTGACTATTTAAAAACTAGAAAATGCATAAAACAATATATAGCATATTCTAACACACTGGAGAATTTGTGACACTTCTTGACTCATAGGTTAAATTGTTTTTATGCAGATTTTGATATAAAGTTTTTGCTGTTTCAATGTATATTTTGAACTTCTTGCAAATGTGGCATTCACTAGGGAATTTATAACTTTGCCCTGATTTTCTTAATGTTCAGACCTATGTACATCTGCCTCTATAATATTGGATGAGTGAGGGGAACACCATAGAGCATCTCAGTGTTACATGACCAAAACAAATCACTCAAATACATGGGAAGCTGACTTGATATAAGAGAGTAGCCATGAATTTGGACTATAAGTCCAAAGTTCAAATTTTAATTTTCTTTAAAAATGCTTTAATCTGAGGATCTAGTAATGCATATAATTATTGAGTCACTATGTTGTACATCTGAAACCAATATAATACTGTATGTCAACTTCCAATAAAAACAATAAAAAAAATGCTTTAATCTTCCTGTGTATTTTCTTTACAATTAAGTTCCATCAATTTGTTTATAAAATAAATTTATACACATATTTTATCACTTACAAAATAAATTTACACAAGCAAACTTTATCATTTATGAAATAAATTTGTACTAATAAAACGAGCATTAGATTTTTCTTTTTCTTCTTAAGAGGGCTTGCATATAGTTGTTAAAAGTCTAATGTACCATAAGAATTATTAAACATTTACCAAAACCAAATCTCATTTTTGTTTCATTTTAGTTTAACAAGTCACTCTGATAAAATTGCTTTACGCAAGATCAATATTGACCTTAACAAAATGAGTTGTCATCGGTGAGCCCCTGTTCTCTCTGATGCATGTATTTTTCCCCACTGCCTCTTCAGTATCTTGGACTGGGAATGTATTTTCTAGTTAAATTGTGATCGCCCTGATCACTCTGTTTTTCCTTCACAGATCAGGGGTATTTTCCCCTGACCATTAATACTAGTGTTTCCCAACCTCAGTCCTTGCCTTTTATATTCTCTAAACTTCAACCTCAGGAACCTCTTTGTTCCCCTGACTTTGGTTCTGTATCTCCAGTCACATCAAATGGATGATATATGGGACAGGAATCTACCACTTCATTGACAAGCTACCCCAAAACTACATAATGGCATAAAGCAACCATTTTATTGGACTTACGATTTGGAGCTAAGGTGCCCAAGAAAGGCTCAACTTGATATTTCATTTTTTATCTTGTTGACATCAGCTTTAATAGCTAGGAGAGCTGGAAATACACTTCATAAAAGGCTTCCTCGCTCACATGTTTTGCAGCTAGGTTACTGTATCATCTCTCTCTCTTGCCACCTCTCTTTAGGGCCCCTCCACGTGGCTAGGACTTCTCATAGCATGGTAGTTTCTGGGTAGGTGCAGTTCTTACAATGGCAGCTGGCTTCCTAGAGGCAGAAAGTAGAGGCTTCCAGGCTATTCAAATGTCCGGCGTCGCACCACTTTCTCCATACACTATTGTATTGCTACCTCAATGGGAGATCATGTGTCCACTTTGATTCCTCTGATTTGAATACCTTCTTCCTTCCACTCCTCAAATGCATGTCTCCCTCCTGCTTTAGAAAACACTTTCCTGTGACTCATTCCCAGATTAACTCCATACCTCTGAGTTCCTTTCCTTCAAATTTAGACTTCACGTATTATTATGCGTAATGGACATTTCTTGTGTTTTAACTGTTTATCATTGAGCTCCGCCCTTCCTATTAGTAATCCGAATTTATCTGAATAATCCCTCATTTTGTAAAAATCTTTGGAGGTTTTAACTCTGACAAAATAAGCTGTATCAGTCAGAATTCTCCGGAGACAGCAGAACCAATAGGATATAGTGTGTGTGCATGTGTGTGTGTGTGTGTGTGTGTGAGAGAGAGAGAGTGATTTATTTTAAAGAATTGGCTCAAATTATTATGTGTTAGGTGAGTCCAAAATCTAATGGAGTAGGCCAGCAGGCTGTAGAGAGGCAAAAGTTCAGTTCAAGTCCACTGGCAGTCTTGGCCAAATTCCTTCTTGCTGGGGGGAGTTCAGTCTTTGTTCTATTAAGGCCTTCAGTTGATTGGATGAAACACATCTACATTATGGAGGGAAATCAGTTTTATTCATAATTCAACAATTTAAATGTTAATCTCATACAAAAAATACCCTTATAGAAATAGCCAGAATAACTCTTGACCAAATGCTGGGCACTGGGACCCAGTTAAGTTGCATAAAATTAACCATTACAGAAGCCAAACAGACTTGTTCTTTCCTTGCTTCAACACAGAGTGGACACCTAGTATAAGTTTGGTAAATTATATCTCTTTTCTTAATTGTCAAATCTCAAATAGTTACAGGCCTACCTGGGAGATATTACAGGTTCAGTCCCAGACCACCACAATAAAGAAAATATCTCAATAAAGTGAGTCAAATGAATTTTTGATTTCCCAGTGCACATGAAAGTTATGTTCACACTATACTGTAGTCTATTAAGGATGCAATAATGTTATGTCTAAAAAAACAATACACAGAACTTAATTTTAAAATGCTTCATTGCTAAAATTGCTCTCATCTAAGCTTTCAGCAAGTCGTAATCATTGATCACAGGTCACCATAACAAATAAAATAATATTTGAAATACTCTGAGAATTGCCAAAATGTAACACAGAGACACAAAGTGAGAAGATGCTGTTGGAAAAATGCCACCAATAGACTTGCTTGACTCGGGCTTGCCACAAACCTTCAATCTGTAAAAAACACCGTATCTGAGAAGCACAGTAAAGTGAAGCACAATAAAATGAGGTATGTCTGTAATGCAGTGTTATCAGGAAAGCAGGAGGCCATAGTCGTTACGGCAGCTGGGTAGCAATGGCAACAGGCTGTTTTTGAGGCATGACTCCTGCAATATTTCTGCTACCCAGTCTTCTATAATTTCCCTAGTTTCTTTTAGTTGATTAAGACTGGTCATCTGCCCTGCCATTGAGTCTGGAGCCTCTATATACACTTACAATAAACTCACTTTTTCTGCAGATAAATAAGGTTAGTTACTGCTGCTTGGAACCAAGTTACACTTAATACTGTGTCATGCTACTTATGTACAGTTGTCCTGAGGATAAATGAGTTACTTAATGTGAAGTATATCGAACAAATTCCTTACATAGCAGGGTGGTCAATAAATTATATTAATTTTTTTTCATCTTTGTTTTCTTCTTCCTACTCTTCCTCATTATTATTGATATTATTATAATAATTACTATTGAGTATTCTGTATATTTTGAAGAAGAAACATGACTCCTAGCATATGCCCTGGACAGTGTACTACCCAGCTCAATTCATTAGCCTGATTGGCTTATATGCAATGAGACTGAAATTCTGAGATGCTAAGGGACTTAGGTAGCAATAAGCTATGCAGTTCAGGACTGAACTCTCTAAACTCTGCTACATTTCATTACATACTTGAAATATTTTGGTTATCTATAGAAAAGAATCTTAATAGCATGGAAATTAGAGATGAAAAAATATCAAAGTTGGTTTTTCAGAACTACAAATGAACCTTTATTCAAATTGGAAGTTATAAAGAAGGTACCAGTTCCCTGAAATTTCTACCAATAAATTCCACAAAAGACTGCTAATGGGTATAGTGTTTCTTTTTTGAGGTGATGTAAAGGTTCGGGAATTAGATAGAAATGATACTTGCACAACTTCATCAGTATACAAAAAACTACAAATTGTACATTTTAAAAACATGAAAATAAGTTAATTACATCTCAATAAAAAATATTTTTTAGAAAAAGTGATTAACGATTCTATAACTAATAAGTGATTCAGATTGTAGGTGTCTGTTTTTTAGAAATTCATGTTTTTATTGCACAGCCTGGATTCCTGCATCACTGGAGGATATTTCTAAATCACTGTTATTTATTTCTTGGGCAGTTTTTAAACCTGTCAACTTACACATTCACTTTAAATGAAAACTTCATCATTCAGGTTTCAGGTGAAATCTAGTTGTGGAATTCAGCCATTCCTAATGGACACATATTTTATCATATCTGGAGGTTTTACCTGGCAGCTACTTAGTAAAGTAAGGAGATGGATTGACTCCAACAATATTTGAAGTTGTGCGGTGGGCCAGAGCATCCAAAGCACATGAATAAATCAATGACACCTTTCCATTTCTTCGTCATGGCTGAAACACTTAACATAGCTTAGGAGTGGTTGCATCAAAACATGTTCAAGATGAAACATTCATCATTCTTTTGCTTACTTCCAAGCACATACTGGGGACAAATAAAGGTTACATGATAATGATGCTGATGGCTATAAATAGCAATATAAGGAACACATGACCTATATATTATTTGCTTATATTATTTTGAGAAACAGAAAGGGAAGTATTTTCAAGTTCTCAAATTCGAATTTGAGAGGAAACAGTTTACAGTAATTCACCTGCCTCCTTTCAAAGAGTCTAATGTAGTTCCCAAGACAGTTCTTTGGCAGTTATCTGTATCTTTAATGTATCTGCAGTCTCATCACATGACAGAAGGGAAAGGAAAGGAGGAGGAAGAAGAGGAAAAGGAAGAAGAAATAGTTGTTAAAACTGGCAACAGACCAAGATTCACATTCAGGGCTCTACTGCATGTAATTAAATTGGGCCATTTTATCTTCTGAGTCTCTCCCGTTTTCTCTCTTTCTCTCAATCTCTCTCTCTCCCTAGAAAAATCTACTTATCATTTTGCCCAGGCTTGATTAGATTTATAGTTTGTTTATCTGAGAGCTCAATGCTTTATTGCATCCAGAAGCCAAAATACGTGCACCTCCACAACCCAGTCGAATAAAACAAACTCATTTTGATCTTTGTGTACAAAGCCATCAGCACTGGTTCAAAGTGTAGTGCAGCCAGTTCTGGACGGCAGATGCAGAGTTCAGCTCTTCTCCTGGGCCCTTGGTTTCAATTAGGCTGTCTGCCAAGTGGCCCATGTGCCTCTGTGTGCTGAAACATTTCTTTGAGGCAGCTTTTTTAAATTAGGAAATAAAGACTTCCCATATGATTTGCTATATATACAATTTATGACAATTGATTTTTATAGTTAAAATATGTACATTTTTAACATATTTCTCTTTCTGCAAAATAGCAGCTAACAAGAGCAGAAAATTAACAAAATGTAAATATTTCAATTCATTTACTCTTCCTACTCTAAAACTTACTCAAACATACATTAAAAATGATACTAAGGACCACTGGGTTTCTAACTTAAATTACTTCTTTGTGTTAAAGTGGGAAAAAGGACAGTGGATATAAGCAAGCATTTTCTAACTTCTAGGAACTATAAATAGGAAAAGAATAAATATGAACAAAAAAGACGCTGTAATTAGTTGAGTTTGGCCAGGTCCTCAACTACAGTAGGTGACGTTTTCCTTACTTTCATTACCATTTGGGCCTTTTACCTCCTGAACTTTCAAACACAACCTTGTGAACTGGCAATAGATGTAGTAAATTCCAAAAGCCAACTTCCAATGTCTAGTTGATTCCTGGTAGAAGCATGAGCTAAATGCACAGCAACTGTCTATGCTTCACATGCCCAAATGTACACATATGTATGTAAATAAAATTCTCACCAAGGATAGCCTTGCATGGCAAAAATTTAGAAAGTATTAAAAATGGTTATCTAGTTGCATCAAGCTATTAATAATGCCCTCCTATTACTGCTTAGAGAAGGAGAAATCTTGTCCTAAGAGGCCCAGATGGGTAACAACAATCCCATGAGGACGGTTCAGGCTATGTAAAAACCAGGAAACAATGACAGCTTGCAACCTTTCCAAGCATTCAGGTCAACACTGGAGAAGCTCCTTTGCAGGCCTATATTACCCCTTACAGTGAATTCAGGGGCATTTAAACCCTAAAGATCTGGGCCCACAAATTGAGCCATCACCTAGCAGATGTAAGCCACTGCCACTGCCAAACCAAACTGAAAATAACTGGGCACCAACAATAGCAACTAAATGGTAACCAGCTGTTAGTGGTGACTTTAAGCAGGCCCCATACCATGCTAGGCCATTCACACAGCAGGGACACATAAGTGTGGCATACACATTTTTTTTTTTTAGTGACCAGATGGTTTTATTGAGTCATTTTCCTGTTTTCCATAAAGCTGAATTACTACATTCCTAAAAATCTTTTCTATTTCTAAATTAGAACATTGCCCATTGCCTTGGTGCTAGGTCTTGAAAATGTAATGAAAATGATGGTACAATGCCTTCTTGGTGCAGGAAATTTCAATAACAGAGAAAGGAGCAACTAGAAAACAATGTTGTTGAAGAATTCTTTGGTAAGGCTTTTTTGTAATCAAAGACAGAAATATACGATTCATGTCAGAGCTAAGATGTTTTGTTTTTTTCCCTTTTTCAAGGCATCATTACAATCAGAAGTTTATAAATTATCTGTACATGTTTTGCTACACTCAATGTAGTACAAAGTACATGAGAAAATCTTGCTATTTCTTGTCATTTTGATAATAGCTATTCTAAGAGATAGGAGGTGATACCTTGTGGTTTTGATTTTCATTTCCCTTATGATTAATAATGTTGAATATCCTTTTATGTACTTATTGGCCATCTGAAAATCTTCTTTGGAAAAATGTCTATTCAGAACATCTTCCCATTTTTAATCAGACTGCTATTTGGCTATTGAGTTGTATGAATTCTTTATATATTTTGGATATTGTCTCCTTATCAGATAAATACTTTGCAAATATTTTCTCCCATTCTGTAGGTTGCATTTTATTTATTATTTTTTCTTATTATTTCCATCACTGCACAGAAGCTTTTTAGTACAATGCAGTCCCACTTATTTATTTTTCCTTTTGTTTCTCTGGCTTTTGGTGTCAGAATCAAAATATCATCACCAAGACCAATGACAAGGAACTTACCACCTAAGTTTCCTCTAAGAATTTTATGGTTTCAACTGTGACATTCAAGTGTTTCATCCATTTTGACTTTATTTTTGCATATGGTGTAAGAAAGCATGAATTTCATACTTTTGTTTAAGGCTGTCCAGTTTTTCCAACATCAATTTTTGAATAGACTGTCCTTTTCCCATTGTATATTCTTGGCTCCGTTGTCATAAATAAATTGACTATATATGCATAGTTCTATTTCTGGGTTCTATTCTGTTCCATTCAACTCCGCGTCTATTTTTATGCCAATATAGTCGTGTTTTAGCTACTATAGCTAAAAAATAAAGTTAGAAATTAGGGAATGTGATACCTCTAGTTTTGTTCTTCTTTCTCAAGGTTGCCTTGGCTATTCAGGGCTTTTTCTGGTTCCATATCTATTTTAGGATTATTCATTCTACTACTTTGAAAAATGTCATATATTTGATAGGGACTGTACTGAATTTTTTAATTGCTTTGGATGTTATGGACATTTAACAATATTGATTCATCCAATCCATGAGCATGTAATATCTTTCCATTTATTTGTGTCTTCTTCAATTTATTTCATTAATATCTTCTGGGTTTCAAAATATAGGTGTTTCACTTCTTTGGTTAAATATATTCCTAGGTATTTTATTCCTTTTGATGCAGTTGTAAATGGGATTACTTTCTTTATTTCTCTTTCTGACAGTTTGTTATTAGTGCATAAAATGCAACAAATTTTTGTATATTCTTTCTATCTTACAACTTTCCTGAATTTGTTTATAAATTCTAACCATTTTTTGATGGAGTTTTTAGGGATTTCTATACATAATAGCATGCCATCTGCAAATGTTGACTAGTTTTACTTCTTCCTTTCCAGTTTGGGTGACTTTTCTTTCTTTTTCTTGACTAATTGCTCTGGCAAGGACTACCAATACTATGTTGAATAAAAGTGGTAAGAGTGGGCATTCTTGTCGTGTTCTTCATATTAGAGAAAAGGCTTTCAACTTTTTACCATTGAGTATGTTAGCTGTGAACTTGTCATAAATGGTCTCTAATATGTTAAGGTGTGATCCCACTATACCCACTTTTTTGAGAGAGTTTTTTTTAATATAAACTAATGTTGAATTTTGCCAAGTGCTATTTCTGCATCTATTGAGATGGCCATATGATTTTTATCTGTAATTTTGTTAATGGGAATTACAATGAATGATCTTAGGTGTTGAACCATCCTTACACTCCTGGAATAAAGCTGACTTGATGACAGAATATGATTCTTTCAATGTATTATTGAATTTGAATTGCTAATATTTTGTTGAGAATTTTGCATCTATGTTTATTAGAGATATTGGCATCTAATTTTCTTTTATATGGTGTTCTTGACTAGTTTTGTTAATTGGGTAATGCTGGCTTCATAAAATCAGTTTGAAAGATTTCCCTCTTGTTCTATTCTTTGGAAGAGTTTGAGAAGGATTGTTATTAATTCATTCTTGAATGTTTAGTAGAATTGGTCAGTGAAGCCACCTGTTTCGGAACTTTGTTTATTTGAGATTTTGATTACTTTTTCGATCTCTTTATTAGTTGGTCTAAATTTTCTATTTCATCATGATTCTTGCAAGGTTGTATGTTTCTAGAATTTGTTCATTCCTTCTAGATTGTCCAATTTCTTGGCATATAACCATTCACAGTATAGTCTCTTCAATCCTTTGGATTTCTGTGGTATCAGTTAAAATTTCTCTTTCATTTATTACTTTATTTATTTGAATGCTCTCTCTTTTTTTCTTAGCAAGTCTAACTGAAAACTTGTCAATTTTATCTTTTCAAAGGATTGGGCCTTGATCTCTACTGCTTTTTTTTAGTATTTATTTCATTTACTTCTGCTCTATTTTTGTTATTTCCTTCTTTCTATTAACTTTGGACTTCATTTGTTCTTCTTTTGTTCGTTCCTTGAAGTGTTAATTTAGGTTGTTTGTTTGAGACTTTTTAAAATTTCTTGAGGTGGGCATTTATAGCTATGAACTTCCCTCTTAAAACTACTTTTGCTGCATCCTACATTTTGGCATTTTGTATTTCCATTTTCAGTTGTCTCCAGGTATTTTTCTTCTTCTTCTTCAGCCCATTGCTTGTTTAGTAAAATGTTTAATCACATATTTGTGAGGTTTCCAGTTTTCTTCATGTAATTAATTTCTAATTTCAAAGCATTGTGGTCAGAAAACATGCTGATATGACTCCAATCCTCTTAAATTCATTGACTTGTTTTGTGGCTTGACATATGATCTATCCTGAGAAATATTCCATGTGCATTTAAGAAGAATGTGTATTCTGTTGCTTTGGAATGTAATGTTCTGTATATCTTTATTAAGTCCATCTGCTCCAATATGTCATCTAAGGCCAATGTTTCCCTGTTGATTTCCTGTCTGAATTATCTGCCATTGGTGTAAGTAGGGTATTAAAATCCTCTATTATTATTTTAATGCTTTATCTCCTTCTAGGTTTCTCAATATTTGCCTTGTATGTTTAGCTGCTCCTATTTTGGGATCATAAATATTTACAAATGTTATATCCTCTTGTTAAATTGACATTATCATTATGTAATGATCTTCTTTGTCTCTTATTACAATCTTTGTTTTAAAGTCCAGTTTGACTGGTATAAGCAGAGCTTCTCCAGGTTTCTTTTCATTTTCATTTGCATGGAATATCTTATCTTTTTCTACCATTTCACTTTCAGATTGTGTTTTCCCATACATCTAAAGTGAGTCCCTTACAAGCAGCATATAGATAGGTCTTGTTTTTTATCAATTAAGCCACTCTTTTGATTGGAAAATTTAGTTCACTTACTTTTAAGCAATTATTGATAGGTGTATACTTATTACCATTTTGTTAATTGTTTTTGGCTTTTTTTGTAATTCCTCTTCATTCCTTTCTTCTCTTGCTTTGTTCCTTTGTGGTTTCGTGACTTTGTTAGTAGTATGCTATTCCTTTCTCTTTATATTTTGTTTATTTACTATAGGTTATTTATTTTGTGGTTACTATGAGACTTACAACAACTTATATCTATAACAGACCATTTTAAATTGATAACAACTAAGTCTTATGCTATTCTAAAGCTCAACATTTTTATTCCCCATCACATTTTTTGTTTTTAGTGTCACATTTTACATTTTTCATCTTGTGTATTCTTTAATTAACGATTATAATCATATTTATTCTTAATACTTTTGTCTTGTAATCTTCATGCTGGCTTTATAAGTGATTAATCCACTAACTATATATTTACATTTCTAGTGAGATGTATTCTTTCATGTCTTGTTACTAATTAATGCTTTTTCTTTTTCAGCTTAAATAAGTCCCTGTAGCATTTCTTCTAAGGCCAGTTTAGTGATAATGAACTCTATAGCTCTTTATTTTATGGAGATTTGTTTACCTCTACTTTAATTCTGAAGGATTACTTTTCTGGGTATAGTATTCTTGCTTAGATTGTTTTTTCAGCACTTTGAATATATCATGAGCCAATCCCTTCTGGCCTGCAAAATTTCTGCTGAAAAATCTGCTGATAGTCTAATAGAGATTTCTATAAGAGTTCAATTTGTAACAAGTTGTTTTTCTTTTGCTGCTTTTAAAATCCTCTCCTTGTCTTTAACTTTTAACACTTTTATTATAATGTGTCTTGGTATTGGTCTCTTTAGGTTCATCCTATTTGAAATTCTCTAGGGTACCCAGATTTGGATGTCTATTTCCTTCCCCACATTAGGGAAGTTTTCAGCCATTATTTTCTCAAACAAGATTTCTGCAACTTTCTTTCTCTATTTTCCTTCTGGTACCACTATAATGCAAAGGTCAGTCCACTTTATGTTGAGCCCCTTAAGCTATTTTCACTATTTTTTATTTTGTATTTTTGCTGATATGATTGGTGAGTTCCATTGCTTTGTCTTCAAGTTGAGTGAACCTTTCTTCTGCTCCATCTAGTCTGCTGTTAAGCCTCTCTAGTGCATTTTTTAGTGGAGTCATTGTATTCTCCAGCTCCATTACTTGCTTTGTTCTGGTTGAAGATGGAAATGTAGGAAGATCATGAATTCACCTCCTCCCATGGACACACTGAGTCTTCACCTATGTATGGAACAATTTCCTCTTTAAAAAATAACCTAAAGCCATGCTGAGTGATGACTACACATATGGAAAATGAGAAGAAAACCATATCAAAGTGGGTAGAGGAGGCTGGGAAATAATCTCACCATAAACCCCAGCTCCAGTGCAGCTACCCAAAACAAGGAGAAAACCTAACACCCACACTTTTTCCCTGAGGAATGAAGAGTTTAAATCCCACACTGGGGACCTCAACTTTTAGGACTTGTACCTCAGAGATGACCCACCAAAACAACTAAATATGAAAACAATGGGGATCATGTCCTGAGACACATAAGATTGTAACGATCTGGGAGACTGCTCTTAAAAGGCTCACAGACTCAGACTTACCCACCCCATATCCAGCTCAGAAGCAGCCAACTGCACCCAAACTTAAAGTGAAGGAGGCTCACCTGCTTGTATTAAAGCATTGACCTAAGGATCAGGCATCTAACTTACCACACACATCTAGGAGCCTGTTAGAACACTCTTCAGGGATACAGACTGGCAGGTACCATCTTCTCACTCTCCCTTTCTCATACTCCAGGGAACTAGTATCTCCTGGAAGGGAGCTTTTGCACATATCTGGTGCCCCAATCTTTGCAGCTACCACTCAAGGGACTCCTCTTGACTTCCTTATTCGTGAGGCCAGGGGAGCTTGTGTTCCCCATTAGACTATAAGAATCAGTCACCAGAAAGAAGTTCATACCCCTGTCTGGCTTCCTGATTTTTGTGGCTGCTGCCCAGGGAACACCTGTCCATTGCCTGGCTCTAGCAATCAGTGGTACTTACACTTCAGAGCCCCACAGGACTATAATCTATGGAGAAAGAATTCTTAAACAGCTACCATCCACAAGGCACAACAAAAGGCAATAGACCCAGCAGCTCTATATTTCTACGAAGAAATCTCTTATTAATAATCATGGCTGTGACGTAAGGGGCCAGTTTCAGTGCCACTGTCTTCCAAAGGTGAGTTTTACTCGTGGCTAGCTCTATGGTTTTTATGTCAAATGCTCCAGTTTCTACAGTTGCTGCCCAGGAACTATCCTTTAATCATCTGGCTCTGGTAGCAAGAGGGCTTGCATTCCTGAGTCCCACATGATTGTGGCAATTGGAGAGATGGTTCTTAGCAGGCTGCCACTCTAGGACACTGTGCAGACAGCAGGCTAGGTCACATTCATTCTTTCTGTGAAAGAGGCCTCTTTGTTTTTCCTGAAGCTTCAGCCTGGGGATCAGGCTTCAGGTTTGGCGCACATCTAGTGGACTATGGAGCTGCTCTCAAGGAACATGTTATGTACACCATCTTGGTGTTCTCCCTCTTCTTTTCTCCAGCCCACTAGATTCTCCTAGAAATGAGTTTACACACTTGTCTGGAGCCCCAGTGATTGCTACTGCCACTCAGGAAAAGCCACCAGACCACCTGGCCCATGGAGCTTATGCTTGTGGTTACATTGCACCATATATATTTGCATACTTTTAAAATTTGCTGTCTGAGGATCTGGCTTCTAAACATCCTGAATCTAGATGCAGACCTCCTCTTAGGGACACTGTGTCTTGGTTCATCCTTCTCTACTGGGACCTATTAAAACTTAATAGGCTGCGTAGACAAGCATTAAGATTTGAGAGATGACAAAGAGCTGGGACAGGGTTGAATAACAAGTTTCATACCCTACACAAGGCCACCTCTTCAAGACTGGGAGAGGTGGTTGTGTCATCTCCTATGTAAAAGCCAATACAGAGAGTCAAGCAAAATGAAGAAGCAAAGGAATATATTCCAAATGAAAGAGTAAGATAAAAACTGCAGAAAGAAACCTAATGAAATAAAGATAAGTAATTCATTTGACAAAGAGTTCAATGGTCATAAAGATGCTCACCGAACTGGGGAGAAGAATGGATGAACACAGTGAGAACTTCAACAAAGGAATAGAAAATATAAGTACATTTTTTTTAGTTGAGAAGACATTCAAATAGCCATTTCTTAATACTCATACTATTTTATAGTCTTATTATTTGCCATAAGGGGTAAATTGAATAAATCTACATATAAAAACAGTCAGATTCAGGTGGAATAATTCACTATAATAAAATGCCTGTTATTGGTAAATAGCCATAGATTTGGGAAAAGTATTTTTTTCCTGATTTTGTAAGGAATGTTTTCTAGTGTACTATATCTTAGAAGTAAGCATTTTTAGAAACTACAGAATATCATTAAAAATAGCAAAATTGAACTTACTAATGGGGCCCAAGTAACATAAAAAGATTACTGCCAATATGGGGTGTATTCTGCTTGCCTTTAAGGAGTAAATTTTTATTTTTTGCACCAAAGCATCATTCACACATAAACACACAGACATACACACCCTGATCTCCACAAAATTGGAAGAACTGGTCTAAAATTAAGGAATCATGATACCTATCATCCTATGGCCCTAAAATCATGGAGGACTTACTCACCTGTGTACCTTGCCTCAGAAAGCATTGAACCATGTCTGCTAACAATTTCTGTGTTAACCAGATTCCACATTCTTCTGGAATTCAACCTGACACTTTTATTATTACAAATATATTAGCTTTAATTTTGTGATCCATTCAGAATGACTTCATTGGCTGATGGCAAAACGAATTTTCATTCAGCATTTGGCTTTGCTCACTTCTTTGATTTTAGCATTGACTACAACTTTCGTGAAAGTCCTTACATATAACCTATAGAAGCCTGGTGGCCCAAGGTAAGCATATGCATTGTGATGTGAGATATGAACACATGCAAATAAACAAAAAGATAAAGTGTGCTTAAATCTTGGCCCATTATTGCCTGTGTTGTAATGACATTTCTTTTGAAGCTGTTCTTTATAATCTATTCCATTCATTTTTCAAAGATGTTCCTAAGCAATTAGAAGTAATATGAGGTTATAAGTGCAACCACAGGAATCAGGTGTTGGACAGTTTTAGACTATACTTATAAAAGATGTATACAGCACGATACCTGCTTTTAAAAATTCAAATCCTTTTACAGACCATAGGAAGTAAATGTAGGAAATCTACAAATGCCAACTAATAAACACTATTGGCATGATTTTCCAGTGAGAAATCTTGTTGTTATCAAATGTGTTTGCTAGTAGTTATACATTTATATTGAAATGTAACTCTCGGTAAATTAATTTTTCAAGTACAGTGGATCTTCTCTTTGTGACACACATACACACACCAAAAAAAAAAAAAAACAGTATGGAGATTCTCGACTGTGCAGAAAAAAGAAAACCTAAGAAAAGTAAAAAATGCTCATAATTCTCTAGGAACCTGGCAGATTGGTAGTCTTGTCATGACGGATTTACATTAGCATGTGGGGAGAGAAATACCATGCATTGTTTTGTAGCATTTTTCTTTTAACTGCTCCTTTTCCATTTTTTTAATGTTTAGCTTATATTAATAGTGACTGATACGAACTAATCAACAGACTTGTGCTGTAAAGCCAAAGAGAAAATTGTAAAGAATTTAAAGATATGGCCTCATATATTCTGCCTAGCTAAGTGGAAAAGAGCCAAAGAAATGGGATAGATACAATTAAAGGAGAATTAGTTAAAATTTATGCATTGTATTTTTATATTTTTGTTGAAAGAAATATAAAAAGTACACAAGAAGTACACAATACTGCTGACAGCAAGATTGAATTACTAGTAAATGCCACCGAGACACAAAAGAGAAACAACACAAATTGTTATAATCACCATCATCATCAAGATTCATGTGTTAAGTTCACATATTTTCATTGCATTGGGTTGGATGTATTAAAATCAAATGAAGTAGTCATGGTGTCAGTCTTATAGGAACTTATGATTTAGGACAGACTACATTACCAAGACAAATGTAAGGGAAGCATAGACAAGCACCTCAAAGAAAAACATAAATTGAATGAAGAATAAATAAATTAAATCCTTTCTTTATAAGTTGAGAAAAAGGGGAATGCATATCCCTGGAGTTCTGAGTTTGGGGTTTAATCATCAGTTGGTCCCACAGGAATTTTGGGGAGGTACTGTTGCAGTAATGGTAGAAAATAATCTAAGCAAATAGAAAGATTAAAAAGCTAGGACATTTTAGATTCTGAATCAAGAATTAAGAGGCATTGCTTTGTCCACAGACAGATCCTTGAATAAGGATTTCATACATCAAGATCCCATATTTTAACTAATGGGACATATCTGGACTATTTCAAAGAAAGAAGTAAAGTAATGAAAATGGTAGATAGAGAATAAAATATTTAAGAAATATTTAAGAAATAAATTGTAATACATCACCTATGTTCCTATTCAGAATTATTCTCTTTATACATTATTTTAGAGGTCACATTGTAATCGTGCTTTTCTTTCTCTGAGTCGAGTAATAATCTTCATCCAAAATCCATACTATTCTGATCTGATCAACCAAACTACAGAAAAGATCATTTTAATAATTAAATTAATAATTTAATTAATAATTTAATAGTCCTGAAATTAGTTCCTTGTGTATTTAAAATGTCTTCACTAATAAAGAGTGGACTGAACTTGTAAGATATTGGCTTTCATAATTCAATTATTAAAAAATAGAAATAGCAAAACCAATATGGTTCTTTAATATTTCAGCAATGTAAAAAGTAGTTGTAGTAGTTGCAAATTTCATAATTGTTAAAAACACCCTTGGTGTTATTCAGTATTTCTTAGTGAATCCCATTTTTGTGTTGTTTATTTTTTAATTTGTTCTTCATTGCCTGCTTTGCAATAAAACATGTGTTTGCAATTGCATTTAGCAAAATTCATGATCTTAACATTGTATACCAAAGTCAATGTGCCTTCTTGGCATAAAACAGCCAGTATTCAAACACTTTTCTAATGCTTGGGGTTTCAGTCTCAATTGACAAAATCGAGAAATATGTATTAGCCAAGCAAAACCACTATCTCAAAACCATTTTGAAAATTACTCCAACTTGTCAAAGCCAATTGAAATTTCCCTCCCAACCCAATTTCCAACTTCATTTAGTATGTGAAATAGGAAAGGTTGGATTTGATTATAACCACATGCAGGAGGAATCAAGAAATCACATACATCTCATATATCTAATACTATATATGATTTTCTTTTTTGAAGAAATTTGTCTTTCTTTTTCTTTTTCCATCATTTATCCCATTTCACCTGTTCTGAATAAATCACTTTTAATATCTGTATGTGAGCAATTTAATTAGGACTGAAATGTATCACATTTAAAATATCCTTGTTGCCTTGAAGATACAACCTTAAGGAAGAGACCCAAGATCTTTTCCTAATACAGACAGATCCAATAATTTGGGATGTTGTTCAATGTCAGTATATTTCTATTATTTATTATATTTATATATCAACTAGAGTTGTCTTCTAACTACAGTGCCTAGTTGCTGATAATCCAGTTCTAGCAAAAGGCCATTAATCTGTCCTTAAAGTTCACTGTAGAAGCATATTCCCTTCTTTAGGATGAAAATCAACTTCATTTCACACCAGAATAAGCCATGTTCTAGAATGCAGAAGGGCTAACACAAGGTTATATACAAGATGAGGATCATGACTAAAATATTATCCTGCCCCCAATCAATGTTGGGCAATACAAGCTGTTTGAAAATTAGAGTCCATAAAATCCCTGGCAAAACTTATGAGAACCACAAAAACAAAACAATAGAAGCCACTGGGGAAAACAAAGACAGGTCACTTGGAATAAACAATATGATTTCATCTATAAAATCACTCCAGAGTCTATTGTATTTAGCATTTATGAGCATTATCTAAAGGAGAAAGCAGAATGTGTCCAAAGGAGTCTGAGATAAATACAAGGTATGTAACACATCTCAGTTCACTGTTATTGATGAGATAGTCTTAGAATATTCATCATGGCTTTGATGTAAATATTTCTCCATTTTAGCTAGGGTAATTGAGACTCTGGTGGAGAAAATGGTGCATTCCAGATTAGCCAGCATATTATTATCAAGGAATGAAATGAATTGGAAGCTAATTTCCAGGAACTAGAATAATTTGATATAATCAACCATTTGGGGTGAGTGAAGTTTTGGTTTCTAGTTTGAGTTACTTAGGTTTTTCATATTTTGTACTTGTTTATAGGTGAAATATAAATTAAAGGGAAAAAACTCCCCATAAGACCGCAGAGACTCTTCTCCGCCACCGCATCATGGTGGGACTTGTTATGGAAATGCCACATGACCAAATTAGCCTGGGGTTCTGAGCTCCCACATGGAAGACAGCTGCCCGGGAAAGTTGCCTGTATACCCTCAGCAGACCTTGAGAGAGCAAATAAACTGTTGTATATTAAGCCCCTGGGATTTTGGTGTTGTTTGTTTCCAAATAATGTAACTTACCAACCACTATAGAAAGGACTGTTAATATATTTGTATTTAGCTTTCCAGTATTATTTCCTATATATAGATATTTATAGAAATTTAGATCATATTGTACATGTTATTTCATGTTTCTTTAGCAAATAATATATAATGAGCATTTTCCCAAATCTTCAAATATTTTTTTCCAAGACACTATTTTTAATAGTTACAGACTACTGAATCAAAGTTGTGCCATATTTTATCTAAACTTTTGGGAATATTGGACAATTTTGTTAAATAGTGCTATACTCGTTAAACTTTTCCATGCCTCTGTATATACTTCTGATTAATTTCCTGGGATACAATTTCCAAAATGAAAAGGCTGCATCAAAATTTACTCATATTTTAAAGGTTTTGATATAGGTTGCCAAGTTACCCTTCAAAAATTTTGCATCCATTTGTAATTTTTGAGAGTGTATATCATTGTTATATTCCACCTTTGATGATCCTGAAAAGCTGAAAATTTGATGTATAAAAACTATCTCACTTCCTATTTTAACTTGCAGGCAAAGTTACTAAGAGCAGCTGGTTTCAGGGAGAAGATCAGAAATTCATGTCTTACAATAATGGAAGCATTTGATACTATGTATTTGACTCTTTACACCTTTGGCCTCATTCTGAAAATGTTATTATGTGATATTTCATTGTCATTATTTTGTAAGGGCCCTGCAGATTCAATTTAATATTCGCTCCAAGAATTCCATAGGACAATTTTTAATTCCAGTCTTTGTTTTTATTTGCTTACATATATATTATTGATTGCTAGTTTTATTAACTAGAGGCCCAAGACATGATTTGCATAATTTGCATAATTTAGTTTTTAGCATTAAAAAAAATATGTTATTTGTATCTACATATATGCCCATTGTTTAAAAAGTTTCCATTTCTGTCTCATGGATGTGGTGAATTTGACACGTTGTGTCTATTCAATTTTTTAAGGGATCTTTTTACACTACAGAAGCCAGAAAGCTAAAAGCCACATTTCTAAGGCTAAATGGCAATTTGAGATGTAGATGTGAATTAGACTGCACTGAAAATGCCCCCACTCCATCCTTTGGGATTGGGAAGGTGCAAGTGAGACGGGGGATAACTTCCTGTTTTGCCTCTTGCTGCTGACAATAAAAAGGACAGATGGCAGCCCTCCAGTACCCAGTCATGAACTTCAAAAGCACTTGTAGTGGAGGCATTGGTAGCAGTTTCCTGATGCTGGGGTCAAAGCTCCAGTGATGTATTCTTGACCTTGACAGTTCAGGTGATGTTCACCTGCTTACCCACATTCCTGAAATGGCAGTGGTAGTGACAACCCCCCAAGCTTATTCTGGCAGTGTGATTCTAGGAATCATTTGTGAGGATCATCCCCACAGCCTATTTCAGCCTTTCTAGCCATTTGTACAAACTAAGTTATGTGTTAAGTGTCTTTTGCTGAAAATAGCTACAGTGATCTCTTTTTTCTGTAACTGAACCACTGGCTGACATAAATGGTATTTAAAACTTGGCCCTTCTTTGTAGTTTCTAAAATTTGATATGTAGAAATATTTAAAATTATGTGATTAATTATATTGCTTAGATTATCTATATTCCTTTTTTCTTTTATCTTCTTGTTCTTAAATGACAGTGTTATATTAAACTCTTCTTCAATAACTGTGGTTTTCCTTTTTATATTGTCTCCTTGATTTATAATGCTTTTTCTTCACCAATTTTGATGTTCCACTTGCTTTGTAAAAATTTCATTTTGCTAAATCTTCATTGTGTTTGGTATCCTTCACCTTCTAAAAAAATAGCACTTTGTCTATGTAATCCTTTTATTCCCTAAATTCTTGCTCATCCTAACACCAACATCGAGACCTGGGGCATCATTTTGATTACATTTATTTGACATAAATGTGTTCATTTTTTATTTTTCAACTTTATAACTTACTTTGATTTTACATGTGGAATACCACTTACAATGAAGAATTTTTTTATTATCTGAGGTGAGATGATAATGTGTGAATAGTTATAAGAAGCAAAGTTAAAGCAGGAATTCAGAATGAACTCAACTTGAAACTAGTTCAATTATTGCTCAACCTTAGTAACATCAATCTGATCTAACACAGATTGGTTTAAATCATTTTTCAAAGGTAATATTATCAGTATCTAAATTTTGCCTTAGGCCATGACATGAAATCAAACTCTACCTTAAGAAACAAAGACACAACTCCACTGTCTACACCAGAATGGCACTAGATGCTGGCCACCCAAAATGAGCAAAAATAACCGTAGCCCATGACAGGTAATCTTTTACACAGACAACTTTTCATATGAACGCTGTTTCAAAACACTAACTTTATGAAGACACGTTAAGCAATAATTAAGGAAACATATTTCATTTATAAAGCAATGGCTTGTGTGATCCTGATGCAAATGACTCAAATGAACTGTCAATTGTATAAATACCTGCAACATCACGCATGAGCAGGCAATGATGACTACAAAACAAGTCAGTCCTTTGTCTTCAGAAAGCAAGTTTCTTTTGTCATCAATTTAACACGTTGCATCCCAATTTCAGAAACAAACATGAGAAAACATATAGTCAAGAAAATATGCAAATACATTGGGGAGTCATCTAATTAATGGCAAATAGTTCACTTTATAAAATCGGTCATTTATAAGGAATATTTTATTTTCATTAGGACATCTTGGGAATAAAGAACTCTTTCAGCACTTTTTAAAGACATATGTCTGAACTAAGGAAATAGACAAGTACAAATGTAGGAACAACACAGGTAAGCAGCGTAACTTACAGAATGTTGCCTTAACAACCAGACGTTTGTCACATTTCCATTACAATTACTGTCTTTCTTTCATTTTGAAATTACTTTCATTTTGAGACTTATCGTGTAAGGCCTTCTGCTACTGTTATATCACCTATGGCAGAAAGTCCCAGCTGTGGTGAATTTGACACTCTGAGTCTATTCTATTTTTTAAGGGATCTAACACAGATGCAACCAAAATATAGCCCTAGGATGCATTCCCATCTGGGGTTCAGGGTCCTCGCCCAGCACATCTGGGTTATTGGCAGAATCCCTTCCCTTGCAGCTGTAGGACTGAGGTCCCCAGGGACTTCTCTGAGCTTCTAGAGGCAACCCTTGAGTCCCAGACTCAGAGCTCTACCACAATATGGCAACACTTGTTTAAAGATAGCAGGAGAATCTCCCTGCAGACTGTTACAACAGTCTTATAGAGCACAACCTAATCAGGGAGTGATAGTCCACCATAGCCACAGGTCCCACCACTCACCGGGTGCAGGAGTCACAAGTGTTGTGTACACCAATGGGTGGGAATTTGGAAGCCATCTTAGGATTCTGCCTACCACACAATGGTTACAGGCAAATTTTTATTATAGATTTAAAAGCATGATGCATTGCCCATATCATATGAATGCATAGAAGACAAGTTTTCAGCCTTGAATAATAGGAGTTGTGTTTTTAGCCAAAAAAAAAAAAAGATACGAAACAACTCAAGGAAAATAAGGCATCACGTACTTTAAACTAAAATTTAGCTGCCAAGTAATAGGATATATATTTTTTCTAAAACTCAGGAGTTAATGTTCAAACAATTCTGATTTAATATTTTGAAGCAACATCGAAATATTGCTTATTTTAAATGTGCTACACAATAATACAATAAATAGTTGATGTGGTATGTTTTGTGACACAGCAGATGGGTAATGCAATCCAGACTGTCTTGCCAGCTTCAGTTTCTCATCTTTCAAAAATACCTAAAACTGGTTGAAATCACCTGCAACATGGCAGCTTTGTCCAACTATGTTGAAAAGTGCAATAATAACACCTATTCTGTTAAGAGCTCAGTTTAGTGATCAATAAATATCTTGGGTTAAATAACTTAATGAAACAAATTAAATAATTTTAAATGATTGTTCTGTATATCTAATTTGTTTATTCTGTTTTACCTACTTTTCATTTTAAGGTGAAATATCAGAGGTTGTTACCCTGATTCTTTTATCACTACATGGTATTTTAAATAAAAACCTAAAGGTTAAAAATCAACTTGCCTATTACACTACAGTATAATCCCTTTATAAATGATATAATCTTAATAATCTAAATACTTTCTGGATAATTATGAATTTTTAAATTCAAAGGTTCTTTTTTAAAAAGTCCAGATATGCAAAATTATGCTCTGGAATATGATTTGTTATAGCTGTTTTTTACTATACTCTCTATTTTCTAAAACCATACTGCCAAAGTATTTTTAAAAGTATAGTGTTATCATACTAAATAACTTCTTTAATTGAAGAAAATTAAGACACTGAAATACAGTAATATAAAACTGAACATATGCACAAAACTTCCACTAGAAAAGATATAGAGCAAAAAATTGAAATCTGTATGTATTACATGGTTTGTTATGCTTCAGTTTCCATATTAACTTTCTTGACAGATGTTAACAGAGATATTGCTGTGAAATATAAAATAGCATAAGACAAAATTATGCATATTTTCAATCAGTGATTACTACACACAGAATTGCAGAAGCTAAACCACGTGATATTACTGAACTGAACACAGAGAAGATTGTGTCAAATCTGAGAGGTTTATAATATAGCATTAACAAGAACTATATTGGGGGGAATTATTCAACTTTCCAATTGTATAGCTCTTAATAATGGCACTAGTCATCAGGACAAGGAATTTTGATGAAAAAGCCATTCTTTCTGTGAGCAGTTTTGGATATGTCCTATAAAGATTTTTTTCCTATGAGCACAGCAAATCATTGTAACTGTTATACTGGAAATCAGCCTGATGCCTTTCTTTCAAGACAAATTTGGCCTCTTTTGCTATCACAAGACAGAAACCCAATTCAAAATAGCTTCGTTAAAAAGGCATCTATTCTTAACAAGAAAATCCAGAGATGGCACAGTCTTCAGGATTTTCTTTCATTCTCTCTTAAGGGTTTGTCTCTGTTACTCAACAAATATAATTATATCAAGGTCACAGATGACCTTCACATTGCACATCAATAATCAAATTTTAGGCTTTATATTATTTCATCTATCAGCATTTGTTATGGTCAATCATTCACTACAGCTTGAAGCCCTTTCTTTGCTTGTTTCTGCCTGTATACTGATACAACAAACTGTGTTTTGGCTTTGTTTTTCAAAATATTCAGAGCATGTAACATCTTTGACCAAATCCTCTAAATGAGCCTAAGCCCTCTAATAGTCTGCCCTCCCCTCTTGCTCATCTTCCACTGTCTTCCCTCTATCATTCTGCTTCAGTCATACAGAACACCTTATTCCACCTCAGGACATTTGAAGTTGCTGTTCCCTTAGCCAAGATCAAGATCTCTCCCAGGTACCAAAATAACTGTCTTCCTCACTTCACTGAAATTTCTGCTTTAATTTCTCCTTTGCAGTATTGCTTTCTTGATCATCTATTCTTTAAAAAAAGATCTCTACCACTCTGTTTTATATTTTCTCTGTATTCTCATAACCACTTGTATGTATGTATGTGTAGTGTCTCTTTCTTTCCTAAGAAGCGGAAATCTTTCTTTTGTGTTATTGTTGTATCCGTAAAGCCCAGAACAATGTCTAGAGCAATATATGTGTCAAAAAATACTTGCTATATGAATGAACCATTCAATCCAGGAGTTTAGACAGCATAGGTGGAGCTCTTGTCCCTCCCCACCTCTCGGCACTTCTCATTTCTGCTCAGCTTCATTCTGCATTCATGTCAGTCCAAGTGTTCAGCCCAAGACTCACATTCTCTGATATTCTATGTCAGTTTAAACAGATTTTTTTCTTGGTAAGGAGACATTGATAGCAGAAACATTGTCCTATCAGCCCTCCCTCCTTGTACCACATGCCTCTGTTGGACTAATCACTGAGTCCAGGGAAGTGCAGTACTCTAACTCATTCAGTCCAGGTCATGGGGCAGTCTAGCAGAATATAGTTAAGAAGGCTGACACTGATGGACCCTCCAAGATCACAAAGGTAGGGTAAGGATGGTTTCTTCAAGGAAGAGATTTTGGCATAACATAACATAACAGCACGTCTCCTATACTTCTGTTTATTAAACAAGTACGTAACATTGCCTACCAATTTGAGAGGAACTAGTGTGGTGACACAAACATGGGAGGCTCTTGAGAAAAGGCAAATTGCAAATCTTGTTGCCTATCAGTACAACACACCTCAGGACATTCTTGTTTTGCCACTGATTGTGTTATCTGAAGGTCACAATGTTTCTGTAATTTTCACTTCCATCTCAGCTCACGAGAATATTGTGAGAATAAATATGAGGAAGAATATAGTAATATAGTTTACTGTAATAAGGGAACAATTAGTCTAAGAATATGTCTCAACTCAGATTTTCAATTTCTAAATCTCCAAACAGTAGGAAAGAGTTTGTGTTGCCTCTAAATTTAAACAAAACTGAGTTCAATCCAAATTTTGTCACTAAAGAGCTGTGTGGCCTCTGGGATGCTGCTGATCCCCTCAAGTCCTGTAAATGTAAATGAGAGCTAATATTAGTACTTAATGCCTAAGACTAAAAGGATTAAATATGATCATGCTTACACAGCACATTATTTTAACTGGTATGTACTCAAGATATAAGTTGCTATCATTCTCCAGATTGCCACGCTACCCATGGAAAAACTCACCTGTACATTTTTTTTTTTTACTAAGTTCTCCCTTACATGTCCTTGCATTTTTGTTTTTGTGTTTTTTACTGGAATAATATTTATTCTAGTATCTACAACTTAAAATCTTACTAACCTTTCAAGATTCCTTTCAAATACCATTCCTTAGTGAGAATAATCAATCTTTCTAGTTAGAATTAATCTCTTCTTCCACGAGACTCCCACAGTATTTCAACATTCTGCCCAATACATATGTCTGGCTACGTTACTAGCTTGTTTGGCCCCATCAATGAACTCAATGGGGTTTTGAATTTAATTACATTCAATAAGGGAAACACCTTTTGTCAGTTATATTTGGTCTCATTTGAACTAATTCATATTCTTACAAAATTATGTTAAAAATATGCTCAAATGCACAAATGAGAAGTTGATGTAAACTACCAATAACATTCTTTTGAGACTATTTTGGTAGCCAGTTGTAAAAACATGGTTAAGGAAAAAACTATTCCTCTTTCAGTAATTGAAATAAGTATTTTAGAATGGTAAGTCACCAAATAAATAAATTACTGTATATCAATATTCAAAAGCTCTTTTATATTATGTCCATATAATGCAAAAAGTTGGCATATATGGAATAGTTTTTCATTATATCTGGATATTAATATATGAGCTGAAGTAACTTCCTTACTATCCTTAAGCTCTTCTGTTTAAACTGAAGCTGGGTGTCATACAATTCCTAATTCCCTGCTACTGTCCTCAGACATTTCTGTGTCAAAAGCAGTCATGTGATGTCTTATAGACAAGAAAGAAATCCATAATTGCAAATTCTCTGTTCCTTGTAGAATGAAAATACTGTACTATGTCATGCAATTCATTTTTCACATACATCATATTTCTGTTCTTTAGGAAAACTCTGAGAATAACATCAATCTTCAAACTCAAACATTTTTGAAATATTACTTTGCTGATTGCTAGTTGCTCAGTCAACATTATGCATATGTTGGAAGGTGATCACTAATGCAGAAGGAAGGAAAAGAAGCCTTTCAGTATGTAAAATAGGTGTTCCTGCTCTTTAGTAAGACCACAATCCTTGTTAGAGAACAAACATTCTAGTCACTATTTCATAAAAACTCTATCAAGTTTGGTTGTACAATTCCCAACTCCTAGCAAAATGCAAATACTAAATCAGATAGTATTAAAGAAGGAAACAATAAAACTATAGAATTTGGGATATGAACCCTGAAACATAGCAGTCTATGGCTGTTTAGCACAAGGACAAATTTCCCTTATTAAAGAGCGTCATTGTGGGAAACATGCTCATGGTCCATACTTAGTCAAAGAGAACAGTGGAGCGAGGCTTTAATGACGGTCTCGCAAGATCTGGTGTCTGGCAAGCTGCACATTCAGCAGGGTTACAAGAAGCAGTTTATTCCTTAGCCCGAGAGTCCCTCCCCTGGTTCCTCATTGGCTGAGTACTACAGCGTTCACATTCTTTCCTGGACATTGCCTAAACAAATTATATCTATATTAGGCATTCTTTACATTTGTCTTAATTTTATTGGGCGGTTTAAAACTTTTTCTGCATTTTTTTTTGGACGTGATGCACAACCCTCTCTTTCTTATCTTCATCTCCCCTCCCCTCCCAGCCGGAGTGACTCCCTGGTACATGTTCTGACATGTAGGCTTCTTTTTAATACCCTTTGGTTTGAACATTAATTCCTCTGGGAATAAATCACATTTAGTATTATGCCATTTCTAACAATCACTGCATCATGTTGGCTCATATTCATAAACAGGATTCTACGACACCAAAGAAATGTTCAATTTAATATACTTTACTTCAGAACAGGAAGGGTATACATTTAAGGAAGATTTATGTAAAACTATTTGATTTGGAAAAAATAGTTGTTCTATCTGAGAGGAGTACTTCAGAAATATTTGTTAAAAGTCTTCTCTGAAGTATTTTATTTCCCAGTGTCTTGGTCTACTCAGGCTGCTGTAACAAAATTCCATAGACTGGGTAGGTGGTAAATGACAGAAATTTATTACTCACAATTCTGGGTACTGGGAAGTCCAGGATCATGACAGACAGATTCAGTGTTTGGTGAAGATCCTCTTCCAGGTTGCTGACTGCAGACATCTCATTGTATGCTCACTCACAGGGCAGAAGGGCTGAGGGGGCATTCTGGGATCTATTGTATAAAGGCACTAATCTCATTCATGGGGGCTTTGCCCTCAGGATGTAATCACCTCCCAGAGGTTCCACCTTAAGGCCATCACCTTGGGTGCTGGGATCTCAACATATGAATTTGCAGGCATTGTCCCTAACTGATTAAAATAGCTGAATGGGTCCAGATCAGTGGAGAGATTGCATCTTAGTATCAGAGAGACTCAGGCTTGAATTCCAGTTTTGCCCTCTTCTAGGTATGTGGAGCTGGACAAGTTACTAATTCTCTGGGACTAAATTTCCTTATATGTAAAGTGAGTTACTTTGTCTTTCATGGCTATTATAAAGATTAAATGAGGTAACGCTTATAAGGGGCCTATACCAGGCCAGCCTGGCTGGTGCCCATCCTTAGAGTAGGCTTCCCTAGCAATAATGAACACAGGCAAAATGACAGCTCTGCCCCACCATGGAGCATAGGAATGGTTTTCCTCTATCACAATTCTTTGAAATACCATGAAAAATGTATAAATGAATAAATATCCTATTTTTTTTTTACAATCACAATACTATCCTTAAGATATGGGTATAAAATTATGGCATAAAATTATAATCAAATAGGCATAGGCATATGTGTATCTCTGAACAGTACCATGTGTCATGTTATGATGGCAGCATGAACGAGAGCAACATTGAAGTTCTATAGGAACAAGGCACTTATTGTGTCTTATAAATACTAATCCTAGGAAATTACTTTCATCAAAGAGATATTTGGGTGCTCATCTTTAGAAAATGTAGCCAGTAACAAGTCAAGACTAAAGAAGAAAACTTGCAGAGCTTTTAAATTATATTTTTCAAGAAATAAAAGGATCATGGGAATGGAACTCAAACAAAGATGGGAGAACATATTTTTATATCGCATTGAATGTATTGATGTGGTGTACTAAGCAGAGACTCCAGAGCAAATGTGACACTGGGAGCCACTTGGATTCAGCTGATTGACACACAGATTCTGTGATGGCTGATGTTAAGTGCAGTTGTGTTGATTAAATGTTCTTCATAGAAAAGCAGGAGGTAATCCAAGGACTTTGGGAGACAGAAATACCAGGACAGAACTATGAACAAAATATATAAGAGGGTCAAGAACATAAACAGCCCTACAAAGGAAACAAAGAAGAAAGAGGCCACGTGGGACTGAAATCAAGGAAACCAAAAGGGGGTTGCTTTGAAAAGGAAAACTTTTCAACAGTGTCAAGTGAGATCAGAAGTCATGTAAAACTAACAACTGAAAAGTGATACTGGATTTTCAAATTAGCAGGTCATTATGACCTTAGCAGGAACAGTTTCAATGAGGATGAAGGGAAAGCAAAGTTAGATGAAGACTTGCAGGAGTGAAAGTGGAGTAAGACAGATAATGCTTTCAAAAAGTTCACATTAAGAAAAATCCAATTTAATTTAATTTAGGATTTAAAAAATGCTTTATATAATGTTTTATGTATGTATAGTTAAATGAATACACATACCCTAAGTACTTTACATTAAATATGATATTTTCTCTAAATAGATAATATTTTGCATAAAATGAAGCCATTAATGTTTTTTAAAGAAGTTCAGGTGTACAGAATGACATTACATATAATCCTTGGTTTATGACACACTCTTGTCACTGATCCATTCAGAATCTGTTTTTAATTAGCCTGTTAGCTGGTTATTTTTAATAGGTCATAATCATCTATAAAGCCACAATTCAGTACAAAAATTAAGATCTTGACAACTGACATTTATCCATATGTACTCTATCCATCCTCCTTCTCCCTCAACTAGATGTAGCCATCATCCAAAATTTGGGCTCATCATCCCTTTGATTTTCATGTGTGTGTGTGTGTGTGTGTGTGTGTGTGTGTGTGTGTGTGTGTGTGTTATAGAAACACATATATATATTCTTCAAAAGTACATATCTTGTTTTTCACTTTGCAAATAGAATATTATATATATATTATACATTATAATTTTTAGACTTAATTTCTTGCATTTCATTTAGCATTATTAAACTATGATTCATTCATATTGAGTTTAGCCTAATTACTTAATTTTGACTGCTGTTCTAAAATATTTCATTGTGTGACTATACCCCATCATTTTATCCATTCTCCCATTGATGAACACATATGGGTTGTTTCCAGTTTTCTGTTACTGTGAATAGTTCCACTATAAGCATTCTTTTGCATGTGTCCACTTGTATACAGGTAAGAGTTTCTTTTTGCTGTAGATTTGGGAGGGGTGTATATGGATCACAGGGTAAAGGAATATTAAATTTCAGGATACAATAGCCAATAGCTTTCCAAGGTGTCAAAACTATTCAGATTGGCACCAACAGCATGTAAGAAATGTGTTTTCCAAATATGCCAGTTTGTATCTTGCATTTTCTCCTTTTAAAGTATTTGATGAACAAAATTTTTTTAATTAATTTTCTAACTGAAGTATATAGTTGATAAACATTATATTGAAATGTGAAACAAATTGTCTTCCAGCATGAAAAAAATCTCACATAGCAGTTATCTTGGTCAAAAATTATCACGGCATGTTAGTTTGGATTTATTTCTGGATTCTGGATTCTTTTCTATTGATTTATGTGACTATATACCACACTATCTTGGTTGCTGTAGCTATATAGTTAACCTTAGTAGTGTGTAGAGTGATTCTTCATCTTTATTAATTTTCAAGATAGTTGCAGTTATTCTAGGCTTTGTGCCTTCCTGTATAAATTTCAGAATAATCGTGTCTATGTCTACAAAAAACCTTGCTGGGGCTTTGATAGGAATTGCCTTAAAATTACATATAGATCAATTTGGGGAGAATTCACTTCTTTATTATGTCTCTTTCAATCCATGATTATGATCTGTCTTTCCATTTAGTTATGTTTTCTTTGATTTCCTTTCTTTAATGTTTGTTATTTTTAGCACACAGATCCTATGCACATTTAGATAAGAGTGGTTTGAACAGACATCCTTGTCTTTCTTTATTTCTCTCATCACTTGAAAAATGTTGACCATTTCTTTTAATCTCCATGGTTTCAGATGAAGAATCTTTGCCATTCAAATTGGTATTCCCCTGTTGGTAATGTGTCATATTCCTCTGGCTTACCTTGTCTGGACTGGATTGCAAAAGTGGCTTTTTCTTTTAATTGAGATATAATTGACATACTATATTGGTTTCAGCTGTACAACATAATGACTTGATATTTATATATATTGTGAAATGATCACCAAAGTCTAAGTTAACATCCATTACTATACATAGTTACAAATCATTTTCTTATGATAAGGCTTTTAAGGTCTACTCTTTTAGCAACTTTCAAGGATACAATACACAGTATTATTAACTATAGTTACCATGCTGTATATTAGATCCCCCTAACTTATTTATTTTATAACTGGAAGATTGTACGTTTTGACCCTTTTCACCCATTTTGCCCCATCGCCACCCTCCACATTTGGCACCACCAATCTGTTCTCTGTACTTACATGCTCATTTTTGTTTTGTTTACTTTTGTTTAGATTCCACATGTAATTGAGAATATATGACATTTGCCTCTGTCTGATTTATTTCATCTAGCATAATGCCCTCAAGTTCCTTCTATGCTGTCACAAAAGGCAAGATTTCCTTCTTTTTAATGGCTGAGTAATATTCCATTGTGTATGCATAATATATTCTCTTTGTCCATTCACTGATGGACATTTAAGTTGCTTCCATGAAATGTATTTCAATTTTTTAAATCAACACTAGAATATAGAAATATAATTGATTTTGTATATTGATTATCTATTCTGCAGCCTTGATATACTCACTTATTAGTTCTATGATCATTTTTGTAGATTCTGTCAGATTCACTGCATAGACAATTGTATCAACTGAGGTAATGACAGATTTCCTTTTTCCTTTCCAATCAGAATCTTTTCCTTTTTTCCTTGCCTGAATGCACCAGTTATAACTTTTGGTATAGTGTTGAAAAGAAATAGTGAGAAAAGACATCCTTTGCTTGTTCCTTATCTTCTCCACAAAGGATTCGGTATTTCAGTATTAAGTATAATGTTAGCTATAGGTTTTTCATAGATAATCTTTATCAGATTGAGGAAGTTCCAATTTAATCCCAAATTTTTAAGTGTTTTATCAGGAATACATGTTGAACTTTACCAAACGATATTTCTTCATCTCCTGACATGATATACTTTTTCCTCTTTTAGTTGGCTAATGTGGTGAATAATTTTAGCACAAACTAATGAAAACCTCAAGTCTGTCCCTAATCTGGAGTATTCTTTGTCAAGTTTTCAAACCTAAGAGTGGTGTAAATTTAGATTAGGACATCTTTTCTCAGTACCATTTCCTTAGGGAGTTTAGAGACAGTTTCATAAGCTTTTTAATTTAAATCTCCCCTAAGCACTCCTAAGTGTTTTACACTCAGCAAGGTGGCACTGGTAGGTAGCTAAGAAGGCTGTGGAAGGGACCAGTAATAACAAAGGGGAATGGTTCTATTTTGAGTGCCATCTTTCTTAAACTCTAAAGCACTATTATTTAATGAAACCAAAGACAATACTGATGAGATTCACAATTAGGTTTGTGAAATAGGCAAAATAATTGAAGTGGTATCACATATGATATGCTTAATAGCATCAACATGGTGCAGAATCATGTGTCAAGGTTTGGGTTCTCTGAAATGGGTAAATGTTTTTGATGCTAAATGTAAGAAGTTTTTAAAAGGAATGATCAGAGAACACAAGCTGCTTTATGAGCAAATTAGTTTTTCTGATGTGGTCTTTAGCAATGAACTAACTATATATTGAAAATGTGAAACAAATTGTCTTCCAGCATGGAAAATCTCACACAGCAGCTATCTTTAGTAGACACAAATAAAAGATAAAATTAATTCATTGATATGCTTTAATTCCACACACACACACACACACACACACACACACACACACACACATACAAATCATCAAATATAATATGGTAAAAAACTGAAGTTTGAATGTGTAATTTAGATAGTTTTTATTAAGTAACCTAATAATTATTTTTCATCAATCAACATATATTTAAGTCTAGCCTATAATTTATTTGATTAAATTTGTTTTTGTTATGTGTTTATGGGAATTCCAAGTTTTCAAGATTCCTCAAGAGAATCATCAAACCTTACCTTTGTTCCCCATTAGCTCATTGGAGGCAGATGTGGTTTCTAGCTCATCTTTATATTCAGGAAAGTATCTAAAATAAAACATGGAGGAAGTCAAACCTAATCAATGTTGCTGGATGAATGTATGATTGAATATTTAGTTTATAGTTTTCAATATCAATTAATTTATATTAATTATTATTTAAGTTAATTAGTTATTTCTAGAGAGGAATGAATTTAACAAAATATATGTAAGATCTCTACAGGAAAAAAATTTCAAGTTCTATTGATAGATAGTAAAGCAACTTCTGATTCTGTCTAAGATGACATAATAAGTATGGACCAGATTTAGCCTCACACCTGGCACAACCAAAAACCTTGACAAAATTTATGAAACAATGGCTTTAAAGAAATGGACATTAGACAAGGAAAGATGATAAAAGGCCACCTTTTTTTAATATAAATATTGCAGATAGTAAAGGTGATATTTGAAAATCATTATTTTGTAACCTCTAATGAATTAAGGGGGTAAAAAGGAGACAATAAACACCTCCATCAGGCCTTGCCTCCCCAATATATTTTAATCTGAATCTAATCAAGCTTCTAAATCCAAAGGGCAATTTACAGGGGATATAGAGGACAGAGGAACATGAAAAACGACACAATAGGTACATAATTAGCAAACTCTAGTAAACCTAGCAGGACCCATTTCTTCAGCAAATAAATTTTCAAGGTGGAAAAAACAACGGGGAAAACATAGATTATAAGAGACTTAAAGACATATGTACATCTGAGTTGAACAAAAATTATAATAAAATTACCACTAAAAATTACATGGACATTTGGAGTTTTAATGAACTTCAGGAATTACGGTTAATTCTTATTTTTGTTTATGAACCTTATATTTTAAAGATATATACTGATATATGTAACAGTAGTAATTATAAGATCTTTTAATTTTGCTTCAAAATGATATAGGAGGGAAGAAAGGGAGTAAGAATATAAACAAAACAATAGTGGACTTGAATTGATCATTGTTAAAGCAAGTTTGTCTATAATGAAAATGGGTTTCTTAGTTATTTCTCCCATATAGAAGGCACCTGGAACAGTAGTAAGTTCCTACTTCTTGCCCTTTTGGTAGTTATACCTGTACGATCTTTTGGAGATAAGTCAGATATTGTAAACTTGAGCTTTGTCACTTTTCTGAATGGGTTAACATACTGAATTAAGGGATCCCCTTCTTTGGCTCCCTCCTCTCTAGAAGTATCTCCTGTATCTCTAGCTTGCCCAGCCTCCTTTCTGTGGTTGTTCTGCCCTAGGATTTCACTACATTGACATTATTGATATTTTGGGCCAGAAACTCTTTGTCCTTGCATTGTAGGAGATGTAGCATCTCAAACCCCTACCCCCAGTTTTAACACCAAAAACATCTCCAGACATTATCAAATGTCTCCCGTAGGGCAAAATTCCCAAACTGATAACCACTACTTTAGCCAGAAAGATGACACTATTTCCTTTAAAGTATTAGCTGTCCATGCAGACTGCTAATGACCTAGGCTAAAGTTGAGAAAAAGCCAAAAAAAAAAAAACCACCTCCACTCCCACATCAGTCACTTTTCCAGGTTTTGACTCTCCTCCACAAACTGTCTGATTTCTTTACTTTTCAGAAATTCTAGGTAGTTTGGGGACCTTTTTGTTTATCATGTTTGTTTTTATATTTTTTCCAGACTTTACACTTGGCTATAGCTATAGGGATGAAGTACAGAAAATTCACACTGCTGCAGTGGAATTGCAACTCAAAAACTCAGAACATTAGAAGTTACAAAGTTGTGATTTTCAAAAATGATCAGTTTTACTATATGGAATATTTATATAAAAACTCAACCTCCACACCCATCTCTAGTCTCTATCCAAATGCACACATTACAATTGACATTAGTTGTCTGTCTGCTCAGATTTTTTTTTCTTTACATCTAAAATTTAAATTTTACAAGATAATATCTCAGTGTCAACCTTTCTGGAACAATTTTCCCTGGAAAACATGATGGCACTTCAATATGTGGATTTTAGTTTTTTTTAAAAAAAGAGAAACTAGTATTATGTCTTACATATTTGTTCTTTCCCATTATTTTTATCCTTCAGGCACTCCAATTATGCATATGTTTGATATCTTTGCCTCTATACTCAGTATTTATCATGTTTTCTCTAGTCATATTTTACTATTTCTTCAATTCTTACTTAATATTGTGTTTGGTTTTTTATTTCAAACATCATCTCTCTGTTTTCTCCAATGTCTCCTATACTTAGTATTCCTTCCAAATTCATCTCTGATATTTTTCTCCTAAATATGAATTCTCCCAGCTTGTATTAAATCACCTTCTAGTTCCTCTTTTTTCATTTCTGCATTTCTCCCAAATAATATAGGAATCTTATTATGCTTTAATGCTAATCATTCTTTTCCAAAAGACATGCTATTTTTGTCTTATATTTTATTATACACCTTTCCTTGGTACTGTTTTGATGTCTTTAAAAACTGTCATTATAGTCTTTATTTTTTTTGAACTAATGATTAACTTTATCTACATGGTTGGAAGCCTAATTGCTTACCTTATATGCATCCAATTTTTCCTTCTGAATTCAATTTTCTTCTTCTTGAGACACCTCTATTCAGAAATTTTTATGAGACTCTCTGAATGGAAAAATCATTCTTCTTTGTTTTAAAATTATCTTCCTTTTGCCTTCATATGTGAATGAGGACTGGGCATATAATTTTAGACCAAAAGCTATTTTTCCGCAGTATTCTCAAGCTGTAATTCCATTGTCATGTACTAGTTTTCAGGAGCTATTATTATCAAAGTATCACAAACTGGGTAGTTTAAACAATAGAGATTTATTGCCACACAGTTCTGGAGCCCAGAAGTCCAAAATCAAAGTATCAACAGGACTGGTTCCTTCTGAGCACCACGAGAAGAGGGTCTATTCCAAGCCTCTCTTCTTGCCTCTTCTCCCTATGTCTTTCCACGCCCTTCTCCCTCTATGTGTATCTGACTCTATAAATTTCACCTTTTTATAAGGAAACCAGTCATATTAGATTATGGACCCACCCTAGTATGACCTCATACTTAACTAATTGCATCTACATTAATCTTATTTCCAAATAAGGTCACATTTCTGAGGTACTGGGAGTTAAGACTTCAACATATGAATTGTTAGGGGTAACAATTTAGTCCACCACATTTGGTCTTTTTCTCTCTTGAGAAGTCCAGTTGCATTCTTTGGACAATATATTTTTTTGTCTTCAGTTGGTTTTTAGATTTTCTTGTAACCTCTGGTGATTTTATAGCTCATTATAATATTTATAGATATGGATTTATTCTTAGAAATCCTGCTTGAGACTCAATAAGTTTTTTTTTTTAATATGAGTGGTCATGATTTTCATCACTCTGACAACATCTCTTCATATACCAGCTCTATCACACTTGAGTAAAAAATATTGGATCTTCTCTGTCTCCCAAGTACCATGTTCTCAGTCTTTTTCTGTGTCCTGAACTGTGGGCAGTTATTCAGATATTCCAGTTCAGTGACTTTCCTTTTAACTGTACTTAATCTGCCCTTAATTGGTCTTTTTTTTAAAAAAAATAATTACATTGTTTTTCCTAGGGGTTCTATTTGTTTATTTCTCAAAGATGTTCATTTTTTTCCCATGACATATTATACTTTTCAATTTATTTCTGTGTTATGATTAGTGTAAGCACATTTATTTAGTTGTATCTGCCAGGTGACTTGGGACTATCACTTGTTCAAGATAATTAATTTCATTAATTTCTTATCTAAGAGCATTCCTGAAACTCAAAACAAATGCAGATTAGCAGCATGAATCAATACAAGTTTCTTTTTCCGCCAGAGTCTTGGCTGACAGAAAATATTATTTTTGCTTTCCTCAGCAAAGAAATGTTTAGCCAACATTTAATCTGAGGTGCATTTCTAATGTTGTTCAGGGGTTATCATTTTTCTCTCCCACTACTGACCCAAAGATTTCTTCAAAACACAATGCAGGTAAGAGAGTTGTCTTGTAATTTTTACTGACAATTTGGTGATAATGGCAGGAAAGTGAAGACAGCAATGACACTATAATAGCATAGCATATAATATAAAATTGAATTAGCCATCCCTTAAAATATTTCAGTTTCCACCTGCCTCTTACCAACAAGAGAAGAAAAAAATGTTCATTTTACTAAGACTCCATTATTTCATTCATTCACTCATTCAGCTGACAGAAATGTAAAATTCCATTTTTATTATGCAAATAGCTTATATCCTTCCATCTGCTCCACTAATTAAATTATGGATCCTTCTTGGCACAATCAAAACCTGAGTTGCTCTATCAAGCTCTTTTAGCTTTGACATCAGACTTTTTTTTCTTTATAATGAACATGATCAAATTGTAGAATCAAATAAAGTCTGATTTTTAAAATAAATTCTGAGTAACTCTCTGAGCCATAGGTTAATTTTCATGTATGTATGTAGGCATTTAATCATTCTGTGTGGTTATGATCCTTCTTTATGTATAAATTGATGAGGCCCTGCTTTTGCTATAATGTGTTTTCTAGTGAGATACACGCACCCATGGTTTTTGAGGAAGATTATAGACATGTACATCAATAGAGGTAAAGAGAAAATGTAAATTTTATTTTCAGTTGATAGTTTAAATTAATGATTAAGGGAACTTTCCTTACCTGGTTTACATGGCTCTACATGGTTTTACGCGATATTAGATGGTTTACCACCAAATAGGTTTTAGTGCCATTCTCTGAGAGTGTCCAGCTAGAAGGCCCATGTCTAAGCCTACTTTGAAAACACCGTCACTGTCACGTGCACAGCTGCCTCCTTCAGGACTAGGAAATCAGAATCAGGGCTTCCAAGCTTTACTCCAGGTGGGTTGACCACACACTTGGAAAGTGAACCCCACTCAGAGGCTTCTTTCTCTCACTTTGGCCCACATGGATGGTATCAATCATGCTATTTTCTGGAGCTGCAAATGTGACACCAATCTTAACACTAACTGGCATGACAAGAACAAAAACTGTATCTGATCTCATAAATTCAGTTTCCCAGATGTAAGCTTTCCAAAACACAAAAAAATGACAAGATTGGAAAATCAAGCTTATTCAAGTTTGAAATTCTAAATTCTTTTCCATATTGATGTTTTATCTTGAGATATATATATATATAAATATATATATATATATATATATATATAAATTCATTTCATGTGCATAAAATTTGCTGCATTCTGTTTATAATGAAATGGGTGTAACAAATCTGGTCACATCATCTGACCAGAACTTCTAGAAGTTTGTCTTTAATTCACATAAAATAAGGTACTAATCATTATTTAAGTAAGAATTAGTGGACAAAGTGTTCAAACACATATATTGCAATAATGATGGGGTGGTCAGATATAACTGACTGTAACTTGAGTCTTGTCATTAAAAATGAAAAAGACACAATTCATACTCTGATAATAGGTATCTTTGATCAGCCCTACGTTGTTCTATAAATGCTACCACATACTGCAGCCTAGTTGGCAAAGTCTTTATCTAGGTCTTGGTGTCTTCATACCTAAACATTTTGGAGTCTTTTTTTTGATGCCCACACACACATACATGCATACACGTGTACCTCATTTGGGGCATTTCTCTTCAGTTTCTTCTCCGATATGTATCTCTACCTAGCCAATTACCAGATTGATACATTACCCTGAGTAGGTATTTATGACGCTCATGCTACTCGGTACTGCTTATCTGTGTTCCCAGTGTCTATCCCAGTGTCTGGCATACAATTAGGACTCAATAAATGAGTAAAGAATGACAGAATCTGTCCCTTCTACATTATTTTTTTCTTTTTTAAAACTAATTTCCAATCTCATCCCTAGCAGCTTAACACCTCAATACAAAATGAATGCCTACTGCAACCATAGAAAACTGCTTGTCTTTTGTCCTTCACCCTACTCATGTTAGCAGAGTCTTTCTAAGTTGATAGTGCTAACCACCACCTAGTGGCTAGGATGGGGAACTATCTGATTTGATATATGTTACCTGGCACTTCTAAGGGATTTGGAAAGTACAGACATTTGGAAATAAAGGTTATCAATGAAAGCAGGAACAACAAATCAACCTCGGCAGAATCCAGTCTAGGCCCTGGATAGTCTCGCACTTAGGCCTTCTTGTCCTGTGTTTAGACCATTTAATCCTCTTTTAAGATGTTTGCGTGCAACAAGGTGCAGTATCGGGCTTCCCAGATCCAAATCTCAAATCTCCCATTTACTCTCCAAATGATCTTTGACAGATTATTTAACCTCTCTATGTCATAGTTTTCTCATCTGTAAAATTGGTTCACTAATATATATACACCTTCATGATTTTAATATCCACATTGAGGTTATTGTGAGGAATAAATATAATAACTGATATGAAGAAATTAACAGTATCTGGCACTTAATTAGAACTTAGAACTGAGTATTGCTTCTCTATTAAAGTAGTTTGTCTTCCTGGCTGGGTTTGAAACCACTTCTGATTGTATTCATCCCTTTCTCCAACTCTTTACTTCTATTGTATTGTCATCACTGATAACACAAGTGTGGGTATGTGGCACATTACTTGTATGAAGGAAAGAGCAATGTTCAAAGATTTAAAATTAAAATTAAGCCTAAATTATATGAATGATGTTAATCTTTAACGGCTTTGAAAATGTCCATGGATCCACTTAACCTGCACAAACTTGCCATTTTCTAACTCTTCATCTAATTGAAGTATACTTTTCTTCAAGTACAAACCTATGGAGACATATTTTAAAACATTTCTTATATAATTTTATTGAGAAAAACTGAAAACGTGTTCTATAAATATTTATTCCTCAAGCATATGTTTTACTGTATAAGGTGGGCATTTGTACCAATCCTGGAAACCTAACCACCACTGTAAATATTGTTATTACAGGATAATGTAGGCCAAATGAACTTATGGTACATGACTTGATTCTAAGTTAGAAACTGAATATAAGAAGAATGAACATGATATCCGAGCTGAATTAATTGAGCCTAGCTCTGCTTGGCATGTACTCCTGTTATCTAAGTTATTGAGTAATTTGATCTTCATTATTTTTTTTCCTTTCCTGGTGAAATAACTATGCTTTGAAATTTAGAATAATCAGAACAGCACAATCAGAAACTTTTCACTCAGCTTCCATTGAATACATTCTAAATATATTACTTGGTGGTGACAGTCTTTTGTTCAATGGGGTGTTCACAGCATGTTGGGCACTGGAAACATCACTCATACTGGTATTATATGTCTGAATAACAGGTCAGACCACATGAATACCCTGGTTTCTCACCCTCACTCAAGTAAGATGATTTGTTCTTGTACATTCAGATGATGGTGCAGCCACTCTCTTACTGATAGCTGCAAGCTGTGCAGACATAAGGTCTCATCCATTTGGATCCACCCTCAAACTGGACATTCTTTTACAGACCAAAAGCTAAAAAGGTGAACAAATAGATGTCAGTTCCATTTCCCCTGATTTTGTTCCACTATGTTTTGCTAGTCTTCCCTTGGTCCTTTCAGAATGCACAGGCAAGTTGCTCCAGAACCAGGCACAGAGCAACCAGCCAGAGGCCTCCCCAGATCATAATAGGTAAGACCTTGCAGTACAGTCTTCTTGGCTTGAGGCTCATTTTTGAATATATTATGGAATATGGGAAATTTTATTTTGTGATTTATTTTGTGAGTTAGGTTTATTTGTTTTGTGATTCTAGGTATATCCTTAAAATCATAAAAAGAAAGAATGAGTTGCAGACAATGCAACCAGTGAGTGAAATACAAGGCCACCATGTCATACTAATGAAAAGAATGAAAGAGTGTTTAAGAATGGAATCCCTCAAAATCAAGTTCTTAAGGAGAATTACCTTTGGCCTCAGAGCAATTAGAGATGATTTCATAATAAATCAGGAGAGAAAATTTTGCATTACTTGGAATGTTATAGGATACTCAGCATAATGTAATATATAAAGAAACTGACCTATTTAATGTTTGGAAAAGCTTAGGTAGTAAGGGTTCTTTATGTTAAAAATCTAATACTAGAAAAAAAACTAAACATGAATATTTAATCCTAGAGGTTAAATATTAAAAGACATGAAACTAAATATAAAAGAAATATGTTAGGATATTGTGAAAAGTTAAGGAAGTGAGGCTTGTGGCCAATAAAATGAGCAAAAATCAATGAAACAAAGAGAGTCCCTACTAAGGCAAAGCAGGCTGTGTCACTTTTGTGAACATAGTAATGTTAGTGGATTAACTTGAAAACAAATGTCTTCTAAATAGATGATGTAAAACTTACTTGGGATTCAGAGTTTTCCAGAATAGGAGCCAGTAAAAGCTCTATTTCAACAAGAAGAGTTATAAAGTTCTAAGGAGACATTCTCATTAGATCCCAGGGAAAGGCAATATATCACAGCAAAGTTCACTAATTCCTGCTTTGATCCATTTGATTTAAAGTGCCACTATTTAAAATATTGATTCCCCAAATCCTCCAAAATTTGTTGCAAGGCATTCATCTTCATAGAAGGCTCTTTGAGGGTCCATAATTCCCATCATCCACCCTCCCAACACCCCAAGGAACAGGGACTTCATCTTTGCTCCACCTTGAATCTGTCATAACATTATTACCCATCATTACATATTAACAATTAACAAGCAACATTACAATAGGCTGGGAGCTCCTTGGAGCCAATGCTCATTACATCCTTATTGCCACACAGTGCCTGACATCCATTAGGGATATAAAAATTCTCAATAAGGGAAAGTAGAAGTTTAAAGTTGTCCTTGGATTAATATCATCATTTGGAATATAGTTTGTTATATTTTTTCATTGCATTTTGGACTTTTCTTCTTATCTCTTAACACATTTGTCATGAATTGATTACCAATACAAATCTTTCTAAATGAGTGCCTTCTGTACATATGAAGATGCATGAGAGCAGTGATGCTGTCTGTCTTATTCATTGTGAATCTCTAGTTTCTAGAACACCTTTATAAAAGCACAATAAACAATTGAGTGAGGGTATGAGTAAAGGAATGAATTAACAGAGAAATGCGTATAATTCTCAATTACCTGCTAGTTTCTCTTAATTGACTCTGATATATATGTATGTATTGCATACATATTCTATATTATAAATAATTATAATACATAAATATGTAATTATAAATAATATAAGCATATACAAATATAATATCTGATATAAATATGTAAGTGTAATTTTCTATAATTATATAGAATATGTATTATAGATTATGCAGCCTGAGCCAACCACATAATAAAAAAGTAAATGTGAAGTCCCTTGTTCATAAAGCAGGAAAAAAATGCCAACAGTTTCTAAAATAGAAAGCTTTTTCCTGGTTCTTGAGGTTTCTCTCTTAAATTGTTAGTGTTTTTATTCCCTATTTAATGTCCTTCTGAGCAAAGAAAATTAAAATTTTAAATTATCAAAAGTTTTGCTGTTAATTTTATGATGTCCAATGCCAGTTTGAAATGTAAATATGAGAAATCTCTTGTACAGAATCATCCAAATAACACAATTTCTACTTTGCAGCTTGCACATGCATATTTATTTTATTGTTGCCAGAAAAAAGGACACTGCATAAGACTAACTCCACTGTTTTATTTCACTTCTTGATATGCACACATTTTACCAATGTGAGTGGCAATTTAGTCGTGAGTAAAGAAGGACTGAAAGGAAAAGGAACTATGGGTTGCCCTATCTTTCCTTTTCTTTCTAAAGCACATCAGCTGCCATAACATGCTTACCTTGCACTGGCTTTGAGTCTTTCTGAACTGCAGTGCATCATGAATCCAGTAGAATTCTGTGTTGATGGTACATCAGAAAGCCTATATGCAAGTGGGATGGCAAGGAATGGCAGACATACTGCTCCTATCTTCTCTGCTCATGTGTATGTTCTACTATCCAATCAAACTCCACTTACAAAACATAAGTTCTACAACAGCATTATTAAAAATCAAAGAGGTGACAACAGAGCATTAAGCCAAACAGAGGGCCCTTGTGAGGGCAAAGCTTATACAGATACTATTTGTGGGAATACATTCAGACAAGAACTCTGTTACAGAAATACTTCATATCTGAAATAAAAAAAATGTTCTCAAGCCATTAATGGATCTTGAAATCAAATTATTAGGTTGTAACCAATATTTTTTTAAATAATGAAATAGACTAGACAAGAACAGAAAAGATCAGGGTGCTGCCCATATGCCAAAGGTATGTATAACTTCACAAAACTTTAGTTCCATACATATACATATAATTATGAATGAAATAACATGTTGCAATATAAGATGTATTTATTATTGTCAGTCATCATTAAAAAAGCCATTGTCATAAAAAATCTGTGTGCTTGTGGAAAAGAGATGAAATCTATGGTTTTTAAACTCAGGAATTATGTTTTCATAGTACAACAAAGATTAGTCTCTCAGAAAATTAAATCAAGCTCATATAAGTCATCCTGAAAATTTATTTTCACAAAATGTTGCCTTTGCAAGCTTAGATTCCTGTGGATGATGATTTTGTTCTCCAGGATTTGTAGATAATGCATCCAGCAATTAAAACATTTGCAACATCCACTGAAGACAAGACATTTAAACATAAAGAAAAAAAACAAATTTATCCATTTCTGTTATGTGATTTAATACTCATGGCCATCTCTAAAATGGATATCAGCTCTCTTTAATAGCTGAGGAAGGTGAAACTCAGAGAATTTAAGTAAGTTGCCCAGTCACATATTTTGTAAGTGGTAAAATGGGACTTGGAACCTAGGTTGTCTGTGTTCAAGTCCAGCACTTAACTCTTGGGAGGTGTTATAATCTTATAAAAAATGTTGAAAAGATCAAAATTAAAAAGGGAAATAATGTAACTGATGCACAAAAATCAAGGTTTGATTGTGTTACAGTCTAGTGAAATATAATTTAATATTAGACTCCATTTTCCCACTGAACCATACCGTAACTAATAGGCAATACTCTTTTGTGAATCAGAGCCTCAGCATTTTGCGTTTTCTTGTGGTTACATTATAAAAAATAATGTGCAATGTTTTGATTTCTTTGTAGCCACAATCTCAGCCATTCAAAAACAACAAAATTCCACAAAGGAGTAGGAAAATATAAATCTTAGAGAATTTTGGAAAGAACAGTATCAACTTTTTATAGCAATCATAAGAAAATCATCTACATTCATATCAAATATCAGGTTTCCAGCACAGGAAAAGAAAACTGCAGTACCTGCCATTTTAAATTACTCCCTGTCATGTTTTTATTCCTCCTACTCCCCTGGGATGTTAACGTCTTGAAGAAATATGTGTGCACTCTGAAAATATTTCCTGAAGTCAGTGGATTCCATATGTTCCTAGGGAAACAAATTATTCACTCTGAGGGTCATTCCTGGTGACATTTAGATCTTCTAATCAGTACATTTAGGCCCTATGTACTTTATATTTTCAAAGCTCTCTTATGTAGATCTACATAAGACTCAAGAAACATTTTCATTGACTCAAATACTCCCTGAAAGAACACATATGAACATACATACACATTCTTTTTTATGCATACTTACATTACACAGACACAGAGACACAGAAATATATATTCTTTACAGTTCAACTATATTGGACATTGGTTTGAGAAAATTAAGACACCTATTTCAAACTAAGTAAATGATAGTTCCAAATGCAAAGGAAAAATTAGAAATGTACAAGAAAATATATTCGATACCCTTAGTTCACAGGTAGAATTGATCAGAGGGAGAAAGGCAAAAATAATAAATTGTAAGACGTTTTTGTTTGATTTCTGATTCTTATTTTTACAAAAGTAAAGATCAGGAATTAGAGTGATTTTTGCTTTCTTTAGAACAACAACAAAAAGGGTATTCTTTAAATAATTTCATTTAGTTTCAGGGCACTACTCTCTTCCTAATATCTGAAATCATAATGATTCTTCTGTTTTCTGACTCTGAGGTTAGAGATTGCCCAGATTATTTCATTGGCCCTCTTCTTTGGAGATTTTAATGCTACCTTGGACTTCAATTATCATCAAGATGCTATAAACTCCCAAGTACATACCTTACTCATTTAGTTTACATATATTTGTTGATCACTTATATGTCCCCAGAATTTGTGTTACTTATTTTGGAAAAAAAAGAAATGGTCATCACTGTCTAGCAACTCAAAGCCAATTCACCATCTTTATAATCTTACAAGTATTGGAGCCATTATTAAAAAATGTAAATACACCAAGAAAGAAAAAAATAAGGAAGAAGAAGAAGAAAAAGGAGGAGGAAAGAAAATGTAATTAAATATAAACAGTGAAAGGAAGAAAAAAAACAGGACACAAAGTAACAGAATAAGGTAGGAAGGGGGAAAGATACACTTCCATGAGGAAGTGACATTTAAGTTGAGATGTAAAAAATAATAAGAAATATCCAGTCTAGCAAAGATCAAGGAGAAAATTATTACAGGGTTTCTTACATGGACCCCTTCATACCCTGATTTCTCCCTGAACTTTGAACATGCCCCAGCAGTTGCCTACTACACAATTCATTTGAATAGCCTATAATTTCCTTGACTTTAAGGTGTATAAACTGAACTCTCTAATTTCCACATGAATCAAGTTGCCCTGATTCACCTCCTGGCCATTTGTGTCCTGGCTAATGGCACCACCATTCACACAAGCTAACTACCTCAGAAGAACTTTGCAAGAATCTTCCTTGCCCCTCACACTTTACATACTTCCTCATCAAATCTTATACATTCCACTCCACATAGAAAGTGCTTAATAATAAGTGTTTTTGGCTAATGAATGAATGATTTAGTCAATAAATGAATGAGTGAAAATATATTTGGGCTTCTGCCTACTGATGAAGTTTCTAAGTGACATCATTAAACTATTTTAATAACAATAGTATGTGTCTCTACTTCATTTAGAATGTATACTCTGTCTTTCAAAAGAGCTTAAATTACTTTTTGTTGAACACATCACAATATTGAATAACTGAGGAGAGAAATTAGTTCCTTTCTTGACACCCAACCTCACTTAGTCTAAAATTGGTTCTTGATAAAGAGGACTTGGCAGAGGTCACACTTTTACTTTAGGAAGCATTGTTCCTGTGGAAGAGCATCAAAAAAGGAAAAAGTAATGCCCATTTTTTCCCTCATCTTTTACTGTCTATATACAGACAGCTTACAGATTTATATTCCTACCCATACCTCTTCCCTTAACTACTTGCCTGTAGACTTTTATACACACACAATGGCCTACTCAGAATTTCTACTTATATGTCCAGTTAACTTCTTAAACATCTATATCCAAAATGAACTCCTGATACTCTCCCCCAAAACCTGCTCCTCTGACAGTTTTGATCATTTGTATTAATAAAAACTAAATCCTTCCTTTGCTTAAGACAAAAATTTTGCAGTCATTCTTAACCCATATCTTCTTTATATCCCACATCCAGTCTTTCAGAAAATCTTGCTGGCTCTCCCTTCTAAGCAGATCCAGAATCTGACCAGTTATCATGCCTGCCCCTACCACCTTGTCCTAAATCAACGTTGTCTTTCTCTTGGATTATTACAAAATATTCCTAAAGGATTTCTTCTTCCACACTTGCTCCCCTACAATCCTTTCTCAAAAGAGCCATCAGAGGAATAATTTTTGCTCAAAACTCATCTTTTGCTCCATCTCACCCAAAGTTAAATCTCAACTGCTTACAGTGGACTAAAAAGTCCCATGTGACCTGCCCAGTTGCTGCTCGTCTCTGAGATGTACTCATCTCTGAGTCCTCACCTTTCACTCCTCCTCTTACCACACCAATCTTTCTGGTATTTCCTGATACTCTAGGTAAGGAAGCCCTCCCCTCTGCTTTTGTATTTGCTATTCTAAGAACCTGGAAAAAAATCCTAAACTCTCCCTTTCTACCTACCCCAAGGTTAACTTTCATCTCCTTAATTAGTCCTCTACCCTACTTAAAATTACAGACCCCTTCCTGCCTCACATACTCTATTTCCCCTGCCACACTTTATCTCCACAACACTTTGGAAGTCTAAACTTGTTATATAATAAATTTTTTCTTTATTGCCTCCACTAATTAAAAGCCAATTCTTTAAGGTGTTTTTTTTTCGTTTCTGTCTTCTTCATTGGTATTTCACCAGTGACACATAGTAAATGACAAACAGAAGGATGAATAAATAAATGAAAAGTGGGCATTTATTTGTTGGGAACTGGGCTGCAATAAAAATGGGAGACTGGGTCAATACTTGAAATGTAAAAAGAAACCCATCCTCTTTTATGAATACCCAGAGAAGAAATTTTTACTTTTAAGGGAATAGACTTGGAGATAGCAAATTTAAATTGTGGAGGACAGAAGTGGGAGGCAAAATAAAGATGGACTTTCTGGTAGAGGGGGTAGATAAAGGGACAAATGTGCATTGTGACTAATCTGGATATTTAACTTGGGAAATTGAGGTGTTCACACTCAATTATTTCCAGATCTTTAGCTAACTATAAGGTTCTAGGATTCTCAAAAGAAGACAGATGCCACCAAACAGGATTAAGATGCTTATTAAAAATTTGACAGTGACATTATCTCTAAATTTCCTGACTGCTAAGGCAAAAAGCAAAACACATTTGGTTTAATGGATGTTTGGTTGGCTAAGGAAAGTATTCAATTCACTTGCAAAGACGAATTTTATCTTACAACTGAACAAATAAGAATTGACTTGATAGATTCTCTAATGAGGATGTATGGATAAGATAGTGAATAACATCTTAAACCATAATTTAATGAAATGTATATATTTATATAAAATTATGATTCTTTTATGGGTTCTTTCCTAATGCAAATGGCATAGCATTAAATGAATATATACTGAGCCTCACAGGATACATAGTAACATACCTTGCATGTCTACTTTAATACCAATCAAATCTTCAGCATTTTCTGCTCCATTACATCCCTACCTTAGCAACGTATGATGGCTTATCTTGACCATTTTAGAAGCAACACATGCCCAGGAGAGAGGCGAAGAACCTGCTGAAGCCTTGCAAGAAAACAAAAATATTGAGTAAAAAAGTAGTGGCAATTCTCTAAAATTGTAACTCAAAACCTTGACTAATCAGAAGAATCATCTGCAAAATATTGTAAAATATAGAAATGCCTAACCCCCATCCCAGACATACTAATTTGAATCTCTGCAAGTGAAACCAGCCATTTGAATAATTTATAATCTGGAGAGGAGACAAGTTTGGAAACATTTGTTATGGGAGACATGAATGAGAGCTGGCTCCATTTCTTACCAATCAATATGACCTCTATAGTCTATCCAAAGTAATTATATATAATATATTTTGAAAAATTTTAGTGTAATCTATGCATTGAATAATCATTTAGGAAATATACTTGAGAAAATAATTGGACAAATCTGCAGGTCAGTGATAATTACTGGTAAATACTTCAAAAGTAGGTAATTTAATGTAGACCTACTTCATTTAAAATAGATTTATGTCATATTTTAATGCAGTTTGTATGTGTAAAAATAACTTACAATTTAGTGTTTTTCCTAAGAGTTTTGACTACAAAAAGACTAGGAAATGTTAGTATGTATTTGATATTGTCTGTTCTTGGCTTGTCATGTATAATTGTGTCATATGAATAGGTCCAAGCCAAGGAGAGATAATTTAGCAATGTAAAAGTATCATGACAGCTAAGAAAGGTTACTTAAGGTCACATAACATAGCCAATTGGAATATTTGTTTGTCGATAGTGAGGTTAATCACAGTGGAATAACACTAAACTTTACTTAGCTAATCCACATTTCCTCCATTTTCAGAGGACACTGAGCAACCACACCTTCTTCTCAGAAAAAATTTAATAACTAAGAGCTGAAAAGAGATTGAAATGTCAAGTTGTATTTCTCCTAATAAATTAAAAGCACTAGACAAGGGGCAAAACACTGGACATTGTTGAATCAACTGATCTAAGTTCTTGCACTAATTCTATTCTGAATTGATGTGGGTAAAGTAAAAGCTACCCTTTTAAATATGTCTGTTTTAAATACTGACAATATATTTTATTTAAATAGTAATAAAGATAAATAATTTCTTATGTGCTAGCATAGGAAACTCTGACCTACAAAGACAGAACTTTTTTGTTCAACAAAAATAATTTCAGCACTAAAGCACCACAGTAGGTACTCGGAATCCAACAAGAAAAGAAAGAAAAAAATGCTATTCTAGCCCTTAAGAGATTAAAAAAATGAATACACTTATTAAACATCTATTGTGTAGTCATCTAATATGAGATAAGATCTCAGTGGCCTTTTTGTAGTCCTAAAAACCTTTAAGGAACAGAGAAAATTTAGTTGGGCTAGAATAATAAATGGAAAGATAATGAGGCATGGGAAAGCATTCTAGGTAGTGTTCTAAAGAAATAAAAACCATTTTTTGCAATCATAAGGTCCATTGAGTGTCATGTGATCTTTGAAAGCCAGTTAACCTTTCTGAACTTAAGGTTTCTCATCTGAAAAATGGGTATGATAATAATACCTACCTATCTCTTATGATTATGGGAGGATCAAATGCAATAATGCTCCCTGCAGAAGTGATCTGGCAAATGCAGAGGGCCATGAACAAGCTCCAGGTGTAGCTGGGGAAAGGTTCTGAGTGAGGATGCCACGGCCGTGAGCCTGGGCTACGGGAGGAGGAGAGCCGACAGAAAGCTGATGTGGCTGGAGTGGACGATTTATGGGGAGTAACAGGAAGTCAAGTTGGATAAATATAACTAAGGTCAAATGATTTTGTTTGTCATCTTGAAAAGCTTTTTGGAGTTACTTTAGCAGGCAATATAAGTCTTAGAGTTGAGGGAAAAGGGGGCAAGTCAAAGCTGAATTATTTTCTGCCAAAACTGTGCATATGGGTCAAAAGAGGAAGAACAGATCAAATAGTAAAAAACTACAGCATTTCAGAAACAATTTGACAGCAATCTATGTTAGAATATTGCATATGACAATGGAAAGGAAGAGCTTTATGATGACAGAATTAAATTGGTAGAGTATCTGACTTGTCACTAAAGTAAGATATTCCAAAATAATGCCCAAGATTTTATAATGTTATTGGCCCATGAATAAAAATGGAATAAAGTAAAATAAAATTACTTTAAATGTTTAAAGGAATAGTGAGCTGAATAGATAAGAAACAAGGAGAACTGGCAAAATAATAAAATTTGTTTTAATCACATTGACATTCTTGGAAAAATGAATGTAACATTTGGTAAAATAGAAACATTAAGTCATGAGTACAGAGTTGATAATGGAAATGCTAAGGAACTTTGATTTATTTGTGTGAGAAAGAGGGATATAAGATATGCCTGTACATAAGGGAGTTAGAAAGAATGAGAATGCTTAAGAAAAAATGAGGGACGAAAAACAAGGAACAATAAATAATGACTACTGGTCTTTCAGTTATTCTAGTAATTAAACATCTGTATAATAGAAAAATTATTAAAATGCTAATAATTAATTGTTTAAAAGCCCTTGAGTGCCTCCTTTAAAGTATTGGGATAACAAATCATAATGCTGTTCTGTATGCTTGTAGGCAAAGATAAAGACCCGAGGAAAATAGGAAATTAAAGCAAGTTCCCAAGAGGGGCCTAAAGATGAGATCAATTTGTCTTTTTGCTTTATGCAGAATATAAAATTTCCTTATTCCTTTCTCCCTTTCTTACTAAATAATGCCCATTTTTTCACAATGGCACTTCAAGGTGCGAGGGGGTGTTTGAGAAAGAAATAAAGCAGGTGTTGCAATCCTTTTTAGCAAAATGAGACGTATCTCTGGTGGGCCTGGGTGCTGCTGATTGTGGAGGTCTGAGGACCTGGGAGACTTGGTACAGTGGAACTTGGGACACTTTCACAAAGGATCAGGTCTTTAAATGGAAAGAGAACTAAATTTTGGTGGATGCTTATTAGACACCCTGCATCATTTACCTGCTGACACATACCTTAGTGAGGCAGAGAGTACTACTCTCATTCTTTGAAGAGTCCCACAGTAGCTAAATAATTTGCCAGAACTCAAAATCTACTAAGTAACAAGTATAGGGATTTAAATGCGGTTGTGTCTGACCCCAAAACCTGTGCTCTTTCTGTATTCCACTCTTTCCTTATCACTGAAATGAAATTATGGGTCTAGATGCTCTCTAAGGCCCCTTCCAACTCTAACAGTCTCTGTTTCTCCATTGTGTAACCACTTCTTTGGACAACTTATCTTATTCTTTCTTTGCTGATGAAGCAGATTTTAAAACAGCCCCTTCGACTGCTCCTAGCAGTGCCTGATCTTCTCCACCTTCCGTTACTTTCTCCTGAATGTCTCATTGTCACACTTGTTTCATTTAAAAGTGAATCCTTAGTTAAGAAAATATTCCATATTTAGTTTTTTTTTTAAAAACATTCCCTGTCTGAATCCTCATCTATTCTCTGCAAAATCCTAGCAGAGGTTAGACATTAAATGAGAAATGGTCCAGATGGTAAGGAATATATTTTGGAAAATTCAGGTGGTATTATTTCCTTTTTTACTCCAGAGGTGTTGAATACCCAAAATGTGCTTTAGGAATCCTGTACTCTGTAACAAAATTTTTAAAATGAGTCATATCTCTCTATAGCATCTTATTACACTGATAGACAGTGGCTGCCGTGGGGTGGGGGTGGGGAAACTTGGTAATATGGATAGATATGTTGAAACCATAATGTTGCTCTTGCAAAACCTTCATAAGACTGTATATCAATGATACCTTAACTTAATAAAAAGAAAAAAACAACGACAAAATGGGCCATATCTGCAAAATGATGGGGTTTGAAGAAACCCTAATCCTTGCATTTTACAGGGGAAATAGCCAATGCACAGAAAACATTATGACAGTAGAGTATTCAGTAAATGCACAGACACTGCAGTGAGACCATCAGGACTTAATCTTGGCTCCTAAGCAATGATTTCTAGGTCTGATTCTCAGTCAATTGATCTGTAACATGGGGATAATTATAGGGCCTTCTTGATAGAGTAGCTGAGATGATTAAATAATTGAATGTATATAAAGCACTTACCCAGAGTAACTGACCCAGAATAACTGCTCAAATTGTTGTTATTACTGCTATCATCTTCATCATCACTGAAATTATCAACACTATTTTATCAGCAACAGCAGCTTTGTTATTTGGGGCTAGTTAGGGGCAAAACTTAAATCTAGGTCTTTTGAGTCCTATCTCAGTATTCTTTCACATTAGTTTTAACGTACTCCACAAAGTTTTAAGTTAATGATATACATAGGACTATGGTTTGAAAAATGCCTCCTTCTTGGGTAACTCTCTCAACACTGGGAATTCTGTTTCAGTAAACATCACCATGTATATACTTTCCACAATCCCACCCTTATCAGTGTCAATGAAGATGAATGCCCTGATAAAAAGGCAATAATAGCTCTTTGTCACAAATGCAAATAACAATATTACAGAGCTAAGACAACTAAAAACACAATCATTTGAAGCTGACAGTTTTCATCAGTCTGGCTGTCTATGCCACAAATATTCTCTAATCCTCGCACTTTCTGCAGATGGTAATAATGATAACTCCATTTGCACTGTGCTATACCGTTTTTAGAAGAGCCTTCACTCACATCTTCGCATTTGATTCTCGCACGTTGTTCTGTAGTAGAAAAAGAAGGTATTATTATCTAATATTACAGGTGAGGACAGTGAAGTGACGGAGAGGCTTGCTGGGGGCAATCCAGTTGGCAAACAGCTGAGCCTGAACTCAGACACAGAAATTCTGGCTCCGAGAGTACACATGCTCTTCCTCTACAGAAGGTACACTCCCCTAGACTTGATTTCTAACATAGATGGACACTTACTTATTTATAAGATTGTCGAAAGTGATTTTTATTTTCACATCAAGTACAAAAGAGTTGCCAAGTGAATTCTCAGAGTAACTGAGATGTACTAGAATCCTTTGAAATAAATGTGTAGCCCTACAGAAATATCAGTTTGGTTTTCTGAAGGGTTAGTAATTACTCTCCTGCCAGAGAAAATTAGATACCTGTGAAGAAGAGCTAAGACTCTTTCTTTAAGTCCAGGAATCATATTAAACTTACCAGTTAAAAAAGAAACACAACAGAGTGAGAAAGAAAGCAACGATCATCTTTCTAAGTTGTTATCAAGACTTCTGTGCAACATCTGATTCTGCAATCTGTCATTGCCCGAAGCCAAGAAATGAAGAGACACTGGGAGTGAAGTCCTTTGTAGAAAGCAGTGGACTTATTGGGGGCTTTGTTCCCTTCCTTCTGCCAAAAGGGATGGGACTCTGGCAGCAACACTTTGAATAAATTGTGAAAACAATTCTAAGGGCCAAGAAATTACTTCATAAGGGAGAGGGATGGAGAAAGAGAAGGAGGTGCTGGATCCCTCAAGCAATCAATTTATGTGCTGTGGTATGAGATTTGATTATCTTTTTCTAATTTTTATAACTTCAAATGCTATTGGTCACAAAATACCCTGCATTTTTAAGATCTCTCACTCACTTTTTAACCTGGAGACTTGTCTCATACTGGTTATGGTTTCAATTTCTCCCAAGTAATTCAGTATGAATTAGCCCCACATTCCCCAAGTATTATCTTGTCTTTTGTTAAGTAGTATTGGCTTTCATTTTTTAATTCTTTAACTCTTAATTCATTTTTCAATATCAAGCTAAAATAATCACAGCAGGTTATAGTGAAAAAATGTTGAATTTGATATAAAGATAACTGAATTGAGGTCCTGGATTTTTTATTAATTAATTATATCATTGATTAAGCTGTTTTATCCCCCAAGAGCTCAGTTTTCTCCTTCATTAAGAAAAAATGTTTATTTCTATTTGCAAAAGCTTTGATATATTCTAAAGTTCTATGAATTTCTTACTTTCTAGAAACCCATGGGAATTCTTTTGTTGCCAAACACTGAGGTGGTATTTCTAATATAGTACATTCTCCTTGCACTCATAGGAAGTAAAAGAATCTTCAGTCTACGGCATATATAACTAGGGTCAGGTTTTATTCCAAAGTATTATGATCCACATGAATTAAATAAGCAGAAACAAAATTGTGAAGTTTTTATGCATTTGTTCATATCTTGCTTTAATTCACAACTTAAAAATAATGTATCAAATAATATGGAAAATAAAACTATCAAAAAATTAAAATAAGGAAATGGTGAGTAAAATAAAAAGTTGAGACCATAAGGGAAGATAGAACAAAGACATGTATAAATTGATAAGGTCCTATATTGTCACTAACATTGGCTTTCATGTCAGTCCTCATATTTTGTCTTCCCCCTGCAATGTTCTATGAGATGCTAAAATTATATTTATTATTTTCAAATATTTGTGGTCTTTTCTTACAAAATATCTATCTCATTCAAGAAAAGCCCTGTCACACACTGAATTTCCTAGGTCCCAGATTACATTTGAAGCACTCAAAATTGGGCAATTCTACATGTTTTATGAAATAATATATTCTCTGTACTTTTTGAAGCATGTATCTGATCCATACTGAAAAGTCATTGAATCCAAGGTCTGGATCTTTATTGAAATGGTTTTCAAAACACACCTCCCAAATATATATATTATTCTGACTTCCTTGTCAACTGAGAAATACAAATCTAGTAAAAGCTTGATGGCCATCTGGCATGGATCTTAGAGAGATTGTTCATGCTTTGGGCAGAATCTGGCTTCTTTTCATAAAAGCTGGTGAAAACTGGGTGTGGACTTCAACCCTGTGGACCAGTTCTCAGGCATGAGATAGAATCCAGGAGGCCTGGCTAGATCAGCTCTGTTTTGCAGAGCACTGGGCAGCAGATGTAAGCCAAGGAATAAGCACTAGTATTATCACAGGGATTACTGGTCAGTACCAAAGGAATATTATTAAAAAGAAAGCCAAGAAACAAATGTAAAGACATAGACAGGAAGTAAAACAAAAAGTTGCTAAAGAGATCATGAGCAGGTCAGAAATCAGAGTGAAAGGTGGCATGTAGTACAATGTTTATGATACTGTTATCTTGGTTATGAATGAATGAAGCAAGTATTTTTTGCAGGGTATTTTTTGGAGGGGGAGAATGGATATTGAATGGTAGGTTTTTTAGTCAGCTTAAAGGAGCATTAGGCTGGATATTTACCACCACAGTAATACAGTAGAAGACAAAAATATCAAACCCTTTTAAGATATCTAGACCCTCTGAGGCCAACATAGCATCATTGCTCTGGAAAAATAAAAGTAACAGGCTTCTCAGACTACTCATAAAACCACTCAATAACTTGCCAAATTTTATTTTGAGAGACAGTTCTCCGTAGGTCTCTTTCATGTTTCCACATCCTATAAGCAAAGGTACTTTCTATAATTTTTCAGACTATTTTTTCAAGAATGTCTGTAAAGCAAAGAGCCTTCGAAGACAGAGGCAGTGTTTCCCACCACAGCAAAGGGCAGGTTTGCATAGTGTCTTGTATAATAAAAAGTATGTCTATCTTCAGAGTAAAGGGCAGGAATGGTTACTATCCATTATGAAAAATTCAAGTCCCCTAATTTAAGGCCCTCTTCTTTAATACAAGCAATCCCATATGACAGACATTAACTAATCTTTGCACTGTCTTATGGGAAGTGAGGTGTAGGCAACCAGCACAAGAAAGAACTGATGGCTGTTGCTATTGCTGTAATAAGGTCCTTGTTTCTGAAGCAGGAGTCTATCTTCTGCCAGCATCTATGAAACTGTGCAGGCTAACTGGTTAGCTTGCAAAGAGTATAACATCTCAAATAGACTAAAAATAATTTAAAATAACTTGCTTGTAAAAGAACTTCCTTAAGAGAGACTCACTTCTGTTAACCATCTCTAGATAAGAAGTGATACTTTACCATAGGCTTGGGAGAACTTAAAAGCTTGGACTAAACCACTAAATGTACTTCATGTGATGTTTGTTTATTTTAGACACCAAAAATATTGGCTTTATATAACTTTACTTCAGAAGCCTATATATATACCTTCAAAAGTAAACCCACTCATACCTAAAGATACATTGAAGACATTATCTCTACCCTAAATGAGATTTCCTCTTTAAAAAGCTTGGATTTAGAAATCCTGTGAATTTTTCCCATTGGCTTTGCATTTCATTTCAGTTACCCTTGATCTCTACTCCAAATTGCACTTATTTTTTATTTATGGCCCCAAGATGTTCAGTACATTTGCAAGTCTCATATGGTAATAATTTATAATCAAATTATATCTACCTATTGTTTTTCAGTTATCACATCTACAATATTTATCTGTCCATGTCAGTATTTTAGGCCTTTTATTAAAAATTCTAGGAAATATGGAGCATGTCTACATCGTACTCTTTATAGAGGTCCTTTGGAACTTCTTTAAAAGTTCATTTTTTAATATTATCAGTATTGTATCTAGACTGGGGAAGTGACCCTGGGATATAATTTTAGAAAGATGCAGATGGCGAGGATGAAGGGTCATAAAAAGTAACTATGACAGAAGAAAAAAAGTGTAGAGACTTAAGTGAATATCAGGTAAAAAGACGAAAAGGTTAGTAAATTCCAGCAAGTCCGTGATGAGAGGAAACAGTAGAGGCAGAGGTGACAGGGCAGGTGGTGGCCTGAGGCAGACATACCTGAGGCTAGTATTTCCCAAGCTTAGATTATTTTATCACTTTAATGTTGCAAACAGCTCCATCAATACAAATGCACCACCCCATTCACTTCAGCATATCTTTGCCAACACTCAGTAAGTTTCAGTTTAAACACATTACACAGATGTTTACATTCAGTGGAGAAATTTGAGAGTTTTCATCAGGATATACAAAAATTGAGTCTGGAAGTTTGTGGTCTAACAAGCCCTCCTACTCAAAAGCAAAGGCATTATCACTACAAAGCCTGCTCAGGCGGGGACAAGAGGACTGAGAGGTTGCAGAGACAATGGCAAGTAGCACCCCCATCGCAGCTAATCTGGTATGAATCAAGCTATCTTTCTGGACACACCAAATTGACCAAGACCAGATTTATGTGCTTACTCAACTTGTCAAAAAAAGGAATTGTTTATTTTAATAATTACACATTGGAATTCACAGTTAGGGTTTTTTTCAGAATTGCATGATAGGGCCCTGGCTCTTACTTCTATCAGTGGAAATTTTCCCATAGAATTTACATGTTAAAATATATTTTTCCTTTTAGTCTACACTTTCTCACTCTCTGCTATTTAGGCAGTAGAAGTCATTGATCACCTACTATAGTTTAAAGCATTTCACTCAGCACAAAGTACCAAATGAAGAATAAAACAAAATCCCTGCCCTACAGGATCTTAAAGTGGGCAGTTACCTTTTAGAACCAGACCATCATAGAAGTAAACACATATTGCCACTCCAACAAAAATATTTAGGTAAGTAGTTGGTTTAACTTGCCACATTACTGAGTGATTTCATTTATCTTAATAAAAGACATTTTATATTGAGAATATTATTTTATATTGGGAATACATAAAGGCATGTATATATTATATATGTGACACATATAGACACATAAATATAGTAACACAATTGTTACTATACTATACTTTTGCAAAGTTGAAAGGGAAGCAAAATTGCAAGTGACGAGACTCATTCTTATCATTCTTTTTTATTAAATTGTAAGGTACTAGAAAGATGAAAACTAGCTTGGATTAAAAAATGATAGCAATAATAGCTTGTGGTTTTTCTGTAACCACTCTAATCCTCATTTTCCAGACATACATCCAGGACTTTGACTTGGTTACTCTTTGCTGCCTGTATAAAGGAGGTGCTAAGTCACACTCACCTTATTGTGAATTCCCTTCCATCAAGAGGTTTGCATTTTTTTTTCAAGTGAATTCAAGGGAAGTAATCTAAGTAAAATTTCAAGACAGCATGCCCAGGATAGAGAGATACATAAATGTTGAAAGACCAAACTACAGCCATCAAATAGCATCACACAGTCATTTATTTATTGTTGGGGTTCATCCTTACGACAGCCATCTCTGTTGTTGCACACAGAATAACTATTACATCGATATATCAGGCCATAGATAAACTACAGCTAAGAAACCTGCATCAGATCTGCATAGGTGATCCTAGGCTACATGAGCAAAAATGGAAAGATCACATGTGAGAATGAACTACTATCCCAATTGCCTACCTTCTGAATATCTGCAAGTGCATATTCAGCAGATGTCATATGTTTAATGTGTCAAAAGCTGAATTTTTAAATTTCCTTCTCTGCAACCTGCCCCTCCCTGCCCTGTTACTGAATCAATAGTACAGGTTGGAATCTATTGATCATCGCTGGCCCCTTCATATTATTCACCAATCTCCCAAACACATCACATACAATCAATTGCTAAACATTTTTGCTCTATCTCCCAAATAACTCTTAAATCTATCCTCTTCTCTTTATGTTACCTCCTGAATAAATCTTAAATCTACCCTCTTCTTACTAATGTTCAAGTTCATGATTTTGGGTTAGAATCATACATGTAGCCTGCTAACTCTTCTTGCTTCGTCAACCTCAGTCACCATCAATACATCTGCCCTTGTGATACCAGAGCAATATTTCTAAAACACACATATGTAGTTCAGTATGAAAAGGCTGAAGTCTCTGATAAATCTTCTCATTATTCACTGTCTAAAAGAAATGAAAAGATGACATAACACTGAGAATTAAGACTGACAGTAAACTAATGTCAGAATAAGGAAACACTTGGGAAGAATTCTCACTAAATGCAAAATCAGTGTTACAGCCCACCATAAAGAAGAAGGAATATACATTTACTGAGTACCTACCATGTGTCCAGTAATCTAGTAGATGCTTTAGTTAGGAAGCGAATTCATCAGAACTCTCCAGAGGGAGCGCCTATATATCCCTAGTGGTAGGTACAGGTTTTTGAAGCAGGCAGAGGGCTTCTTCCTACTCTGCTTCCCAACCCACCATTCAGACCACTGGTGCTACATCTGGTCTAATCCTGCAAACTCTAGGAAACTGGGTAGGAAACAGAGAGTGGGCACAGTAGAAATGGCACATTTATTCCTAAAAGGCATTTATTTCTCACTTCTTACTGAGTCATAACAAGTTTAGGTAGAGACAAGAATTGTGGAATCAGGATATATTGAAGATTTCAGAGTAATATACAGCAAGCAGTTGAATGCAAAAGTAGGTCACATCTCAGATAGCAATACAAGATAAAAACAGTTGCAGGTAGTGAAAACTGGGAAAGAACTCTGTCTACCAGCCAGCCATTATGGCTATCAGTCTGGGAAGTAGACTTAACCATCTAACAAAAGTAAACAGACTCTGAAGCCAAAAAGCAATGCATACACCCAGTATATTGGCAAAGATGAAGAGTAAATAAATAGAAAAATAATGCAAAAAGAAAGCTGGAGTTCTGGAAACAGAGAAAAAGTAATGGCAACCTGAGAAAGGTAATATCAAATTTTAGGTCAAATGGAAAGAAGAGAACTTTGAAAAAATAAATTTAAAATGTATTTATTTGGTATTTAAATTAGGAAACAAGAAGTTAGAACACTTATGAAATAGAAAAGAAAACCATAGGGTGAGATGAAAAGCCAGCAGAATCACAAAAATGAAGATATGGGTGAGATAAGAAAGGTGTGCTTTCTTAAGCTAAAATGCAATAACAGAATTAAAATCCATGTTAGAAGACATAAATGATATTAACACTGTGAGAAGTCACACCAGTGCTTGAAATATTCTCCCAAAATTTTATGGAAAAAGAAAAATCTACATGATGGTTATATAGGTGAGGTAACAAATATTTAAATACACAACAAGAGTTAACACTTATAGAGCATTTTTCAAAACACTTTATATAAATTCCACTCATTTAATTCTTTCAACAATCCACCCCACACTTACAGATATAGAAACTGAGGAGACAATGTCTAGCACCAGGCTGCAAAGCTAGTAGGGTGAAAGAACTACAACAGAGGACATTTGACCTCAAAGTCTGCTGTTAGTCACTATGTTATAATTTCACTCAAAAAGAATATCTTGAAAAAAAGAAGTAGTCAAATAAAATTAAAGAATTTAAATGAAAAAGGATTTGAAGAGTTACATTATGGATTTATTATCCATGAACAGCTTGGACACAATTTTACATGATGACTGAAAAAAAAAAATAGCTGACATGGCTTTGTCATCTGCAATAATAATTGACAAAAAGAGTTCAGAAAAAAATTTTACCCCAATAATGTAATATTCAGCCAAGTTATTTTGCATCTGTGAAGGCAACTGAAGATATTCAAAGACTCAGAAACATACCTCCCTTGCAACACTTATAGAAAAAATAAAGACATACTGAAGAAACATTTGCATTGTACAGTTAAATAGGAAAAGCAGGTCATAAAACAATAAGTATTATTCAGGCCATTTTTTAAAGAAGTGTGTGTCTTTACAAATATATTCATATAAAATATCTAAAAAGTATAGCAAAATGTTAATATGTATGAAAGTTTCCCTTGTTCAGCTCATGAGAGTTTCTACATTTCTAGTATGTGATTACTTGTATCGTGAAAGAAAATGAAAGTTCTAGTATGTGATTACTTGTATCATGAAAGAAAATGTTTCTGGAAATTAAGAGATTAATCAAAATTAGGAATTTAATAGGCAATCATAATATTAAAACAGTAGTGCTGAATCCATTAAGTACAAAATCAAGTTGAAATACTCACTTGATAATAAAACCTAATGAGAAACCACGAGAAAAAATAATAATTTGCTAATAACAACCTTGTATAAAAGTCCATGTTAAAAAAAAAATCAGTACCTCCATAGCAGGAAGGGCTAAAGAGCATAAAATATTCCCATATGGTACATCTATACTATGCAATACTGTGTTTAAAAGGATGAGATAAAACACCCTGTACTCACATAGAACAATATCCAAAAATGCATGGCTTTATGAAGAAGTCATAATGCACACAAGATTATTCCAGTTACAGATAAACTCCCAAAGCAAAACACATATATTATTAGCTGTCCTAAGTATATGAAAATGTCTATTAAAAATATGGAAAAAGTGGAGAAATAGAAGGGGAGTTACTTTTTAATTCTTACATTTTTATAATTCTATATGGGATTTATTTAAAAATAAATACATATCTGTTAAAACCCAAGTTTCCCTAAAAAATAGAGGCTAGAGCAAAGTTTGGATCATAATGCCTTAGTCAGGAGAAGAGTGCAGTCAAGGCCACAGAGTGAGAGAAACCAGGAAATGAGGCAGGGAGCAAGGAAAGCGAAAATCATGGGGCAATATTATGTCCCCCAGTTCAAAACATAACTGGGGACATGTCCTAGCAAACCACACAGACCATCCACACCTTGGAAGAGTTGGAGGTGGACTGGGAGTGGACTAGAGAATCAGCTTTCTCGTCTCCTATTTCTCATTGCTCAACTTTTCCCTCACAAGTTAACTCCCCTGACCTACTGGTTTGTATTAGTCACTGCATCTGAAGGGTCTCTGGGAAAGGTAGATCTCATGCCCCATGCTCAGTACTCATTTGAACGCAGAACCAATGGTGAAAAAAACAGACTTGTTTTGCACTTAGTTGAGGTAAGCCTGTTTCAGATGTTGCTGCAGGTCCCCTTCATCAGGTGCAATAAAGGCTGACTTCTTGCCAAGGGAACCTGAGACAGCAAGTGATTATTTGGGGATGAGGTGACTCCACAATGTGATGGCCAAAGATCTCTGAATAAGTGGCCACACCCCAGGAGACAGACAGGGCCTAGTGAACAGAGATAGGTGCAGTAATGTTCAATTCCACCACAGATATAATAAATTATATATACACACTAGTGATAGAATTAAAAATTAATAAGTAATCAAAGAAAAGTTACTGATGTATTTTTACCTTGAATAATAAAGGAAATAAAGAAAGTAAAGTATTTTTGAAATGAAGTGTTTTGGATGCTTATTTTCCAAATTCCTAAACAAGTAAAAATCAAAATATAGTTCATAACAGAAATAAAAGGGGACTCCAAAGAAGCACAATAATCAGAAAGCATAAAGCAAAATACTATGAAAGATCATACATTTAAATAATGCTAAATAGCTAACTCTTTTATTAGAAAACAAGGATGCATAGCTAGTATTAAGCACATAACAAACCAATATACAAATATTTATTGGCAAAATGCTCATCATTTATGAGATTGCTCAATGCACAAACTAAGATATCTTCATCTAGTGCAAAGCATCACTAGCTGTCAATAGAAAGAGAGCCCAAAAATGCACAGATGGATATTCTTAGAGTCTGTGCATAAAATCAGATGGCCGGCACTGAGCGATTTGGAAGTTTGAATCTAAATGCTTCATTACATTATTTTTAATGGCCACTACATAATCCATAGTTGTAGGAATATGATTCTATCTCATTGTTTTCTAGTATGGGGGAAAGAATATCATTTTCTAAATTATGGGATCCAGAGTGGCATTGAGATTTTTCAGCAGGGTCGGGAGAGGAAAAGTGGAGGAAGAATGTGAATCCTCTGCTTATGGAGAAAATCCTTTAAGAGCTTTACTTCTTTATGTCCTTTGCATTTTCAAAAATCTTGGCATAAGACTGAACAGAAGTATAAAGACAACAGGAGAAACCACCTAGTAATAACTCAGATAAGGCTTTTGAGAGAGATTAAGATAACTTCTTATTTCTGTGCCCTCTGCCACGACATAGCTTTATCCCTGCAAAACATTTTTATATTTTTCTGCATTATTGTAAATAAAACCTAATCTCTTTTTCCTCTCTAGCTCAAGGTTCTTTAGCAGGTTTCCAATGTCATATCTAAATATTTGAGACAATTATTGCACTATAGATATGTACATATGCCTTCAAAGTTCTTATCATGTACCTTTAGAAAATTTTGCTATAAAAAGAAAGATACTTAATTTTTTTTGTTTATTTTTATCCTGGATATGAACAGCACCCAGAAACACAAAAAAATGTTAAGAATAAAAGCCAAACATCCAGGATAAAGGCAGCAAAGACTGCCAGAAACCTTTCCACAGCTAAAAGTAGACAACAGGTTACTATGGAAACTATTCCTCTGCCACTAATCTTTTTCAAGAAATGATCTTAGCACTGGACTTAGGTCTTTATGATAAACACAATAGCTATGATGGGCTCAGTTCCAGATTCTGAAAACTTGATGGCAGTAGTGTCTTTATTCCAAGATATTTAAGCACAAGCTCTATCACTAGTTACTCACTTAGGAGCTTCAAAAAATATTTGAATTCAGTACATATAAACTCTTCAGTTCATCCACACTTTCTAGCCATTAAGAGAGGAGGAAACAAGGATAAAAGGATAGGAGGAAGGAAGGAAGGAAGATGATGACATAATCTAAAACTCTGAAATACTGAGAATAGGTCATTTCTGTGATAACCTCATAAAACTTATGTCCACTTTATTAATACTGGTCATATATGTGTTATACTTTACCACCACTTATATCATTATCAATGGCTTGAAGAGGCAGCCTGACATTGAAGTTGACTCTGAGGCCCGGAGAAAAGAATACCAACCATTCTGTAAGGCAGAAGGCCAGCTGCTCAGTAGAGTCACAATGGCTTTGATGCTCAAAGTATCTCTATCATTTAAAGATACACCTCAAACTGTGTAAAGAATTATCAAAGAAGATAGTGGAAACTAAGACTCCAAAATCGCAGACGATGATAACTATATCTATTATGAAATTCTGTTCAGAGTTTCATTGTAAAGGATAAAAACATCCTTTATTTTCTTCACATTTACTAGTTTGATTTTATATGAAAACATCTTCATTCTACAATGCAGACTTAGAAATTACCTGGAAGGTAAGCTTATTACAAAGTCTCTGCTCTCTGTATCTATTAGCTATTGCACACTCAGACTGCTCAGTTTGGTGGAACTCTGAAAAACAAACAACAGTTCAACAGAACATAAATTCAACAAACAAAACAAAAACAAAAAAATCCAGGTGCCGTGAACTCTTACCAGAGCTCATCCTTGCAAATTACATTGATTCGTCTCTAACAGTCTATTTCTATTTTTTAACATCAATCTTTTTTACTCTGTAATTGGTCAATGATCCTATTCTGCTATATTATCATTAAGATAATTTTCAGATGTGTTTTCAGATGGGGATAAAGTCTTCCCACCCCAGGTAGCACAGCAGTCCAGGGAGCTAACCAGTTGGATGCGGGTAGAGAGTCTTTAAACAATCTGGATGGAGCTCTGCCTTCAGCCCGGAGCTGAGCTGAGCTGATGAGGCCACACCTAAGTGGAAGGAATTAACAGGGGCAGAAGAAAACTGTGTCCACACCCACTGATCAAGCCATATATGTTCATGGCATGAAAATATATGTTCATGGCATGAAAATATAAAGGACATGATGATGCACAAAGCCCTCCTGTCCAAAAATCTCAAACTTACCACTTGATATTTTATCACCAGGAATCTATGCCTCTGCACTTACCGAGGGAGGGAATCCCACGTGTAAGCTGATACATAAGAGGAATGAAATGGCAGCCACTTGAAGAAAGAAATTCAGAAAAGTCAAAACACAAAATGAAATGTTTGTGATGAAAAAGGCCCCTGAAAGGTAGGTAACCATTAGTTAAAAAAAAGAAATCTACACATGTTGCTCTTTTCCCTGGATAAAATTTCACACTCCGGTTAAGGAAAGGGATCAGTGAGAATTAAAGCAGATAAAGTGTGTATTGGGCACCCAGTGTAACAAATGCCTTGCTATAGCTGTGGGCTGCAAGGAAGAAACAAATGTAGAAGTGAAAATGGAAGGTAAGAAAGAGGCATAACAGAAATCAAAGGTATGACAACAGCTGAGAAATGGAAGCAAAATCCTAATACACATCCTGTACTAAATGGAAGAATTTCTGATGCTATGTCCAGCTCTATTTGGAGATTTGAAATCTAGAAATAAACTGATACCTGATTAGAAAAATAATGGATACTCCTTATCTCCAGTGTCTACATTTACAGACTAACTGTGTGGAAATGTTATGCAAATCTTAAACAATAATTGTTCAATAATTGCTTTGAGTACATACCAGTTTTAGTTGCCAGAGAAGAAAATCGAAGCATATGATTTCTTAGAAATAAATACGTAAAGTACAAAATGCAAATTACAAAATATATTTTTTCCTCCTTCCATTCCTAAATAGAAAGTTTCCTAATATTACTTCCTCACAAACACAGGAGCTTCTTAGCATTCAAGTATGAAGCCTAAAGATCTGCAATTAGTGATGCTAAATAGACTCCATGTGTCCTTAAGTATGTTTTCAAAACTAAATGTTCTTTTTCCAATGGCATTCTTTTATTCATTCTGTCAGCAAATTTTTGCTGAGCATCTCCAAAGAGTAGACCACGTTGCTTAAAATGAAGAATGTAAAGTTTAGCTCACGTAAGGAGCTTGAAGATTTGTCTAAGAGGTAAGTCATGTCCAAAAACAACTATAATGCAAGGCAGAGAACGATAATGCTGAAAGAAAAATTAAAGCAAAATTCCAGGAAAGTTCAATGGAAGCAAAGATCATTCCCACAGTGTTGGGAGGAACAAGGCATTTTTCACAGAGCACATACCAGCTGAGTAGGACCTTGAAAAACACATAGGATTTCTATAATTGTACATAGAAGCTGAAGGAATTCCAAGTGGAAGAAAGAGTGCAATAAGTGCAGAAAGAAATAATGTGATAAAAGTCCAAGAATCATTTGGAGGAAGAACTCATAGTCCAGTTGTGCACATTTAGTGATGGTACAAACATAGTATGGAAAAAAATGCTAGATTCTACGATTTCCTAGGAGCTACAGGCTCATACTCAGATTTTCAAGGTGTGCTTTTATGCAAACCATAAATTATCATCTGTTAAAATATCATAAAATTTAGATCTGAGACCTTTTTAGTTCAACCCTTTATTTTAGCAGAATTGAAAAACTGAATTTCAAAGAGTATAATATACAGCTAATTAATGGCAGCACTGAGGCCCAAAGTGGAGTTTATGATTCCAGTACAGGAGGAAATATTTTCCCTGGCTCATAAATACTCTCCTATTCTGCACACTACCTTTTCTTCTCTCCCCATTCATGCCAAAATATCACAGGCTGAACTGTGTGGCCTGTGACCAAGGGAGAGGGTATTTTTTCTGTGAGATGATAACTGGTCCACACAGGGAGTCAGTCTCTATCTTGACCTCATTATCTCCAGGTTCTAACCAACTCCTTGGATGGACCCTTATTAACTAAGAGGGTCAAAACAGTGTTGTCACCAAGAAAAGGAATTTCTAAAAAGAACCAATGGCAGTTGAAATGCACTAAACAGAACTTTCTTAGATTTGACTCCCTCTAGAGTATGCTGGAGGAAAAGACTTGATCCAGTAAATTCTTTTTCAAAACACAATTTAAAACATGGAAAGTACTTGATACAATACTCCCCCTCCCTGAGAAAATCTACTAGTTTCCTTAAATTAAGAAAAAAAGGAAAAAAGCAATTCAGTTGTTCTTAATGGATAGAGCTGAAATGACTCTGCTGAGTAAACTACATTTATGTCTAACTCATTCACCTACTGGTACCAGAAATCCCAAAAATAAACCATTAAATACTCTGTGATTTTAACTATTAAAATTCCACATTCACAATAATAGCTTTAGTATGTATGAGACAGAAAGTGTTTTCTTTTTTTAATGAACTAGCATTTAACAAATCAAATAAGTCTACCATGAAGGCCTTATTTCTACAATTTAAAGTTCTCTAACCAAAATCAATGAAATTCAGCTTTTCACAAAAATAAATAAATATACATACATTCACTTGTAAATGTGCAAATATTTTATGTTCCTTTATGGCAAGATATACATGTATCAGTTCCTTATTGCAAAAAGGCAAATGAAGGAGTTGCTGAATTCTCCTAATATCTTAACACTTGAATACATTTAAGAGATTTCTTTCACATGTTTTGCATTCTCAATCTCAGGTAGACTTATTCAACATGAGAGTTTTCTGAAGGTCACTGAAGCGTTAAGTACCATACATCAATAATAATAGAAGTGTTTATAAAATCCCTCATAGGAATAATACCCATGCCAGGATAATCAAATGACATCTGATCTTTTTAGTTCTTCCCCATTCTAACAGAGAAACTACATAAAATACACACACACACACATATATATATATGTAATAAATATATGTATATACATACATGGATATAGTTATGGATAGATATATATTTTAGCAAGCTCTGTTTAATGAGCTTCTGCTATCTTATGTTGGTAGACCCTGTTACAGTGTTATTTTAGCAGCTACAACCCCAAAATTTAATCAATGCTCTTGAAAATAAAATGGAAGAAGAAAACATAAAATCTTTATTTGAAAATACCTTGACACTCATTTGAGTTTAGGCAGGAATTCTATTCTGCAGGAAAACATTACATTTTAGGCAGCTCCCAAGGTCCAAAATGACCTCTTGTGTCATTCTTCTTCAGGAATGCTCCTCCCAGTAAAGAAAGCTCTCATTAGGCCTTGGGTGTCCAGCTATTAGTTGATTAGTAAAGTACTTTGGCTTGTCTACTAATATTAATAATTAACTTGATTGATTAATGTATATTAAAGGGGCAGAGGAAAGTCATGCTGGTGGGAACCTGTAGCAGACTGGTTATTTATTTGAACACTGTGGCACATTAGGAGTTCATTTTGACTTTCTTGAGTACTCAAAGTAGATAATTGCTCACTTTCTACAAAATTGAAAAAAAAGAACTCCACTTTTTCACAAGTTGCAAAATGTAGTGACTAATCCTGATTATATTGCATTACACAGTTGTATGATGACTCCTGATGTCAATAGACCACTTCCCATTCCACAGACTGGACTCACTTGACTTTCTGTTTATTTAAATGACACTCTTGTTTGAATTTCTGGGTGCTTTTTATCCCTTTGAGTCACACACGGCATCTGGGAGCCTCTGCTTTGGCACTTTTAGCACCTCATTAATTACTAACTGTAGCAAAGTCCTGCTGTTTTGCAACTCCTCTGCTTTTGTTGGGAAATCACAACCCCTTGCTAGAATGAGAAGGCAGGACAATAGTTATCTGCCAAATGTCCAGTTTGGGAGCATATTACAAAGGCTAATTATCTTAGGGTCTTAAAATTTCCCTAGATACTCAAACTTGATAACTCATTGTGTCTCTGAAGTACTTTAAGTTTACACCCCCAGAAATCCAAGAAGCGTTTGCATTCAGCTAATATCTAACAAAGTTAAATAATTGTTAAAGTTATAAGTGAGAGTAGGCGATGAAGTAGAATACAGTCTCTTAGTTCACATAGGCACCTTTTAAAGGGTGAGCCCAAAGCACAATTACCCACAGGCATAACAGCACTTAACTCCTCTAGCACTTGTCTGAATTTCCCATGCACTCCGCTCCATTGTTGTTTATATCTTATGCATACAAGTTCTGGCTCCCTATTCTCCCCACCCAATAACTTTTAAGCCTTTCAGAGGTAGAGACTGTATCCCCCCCATATTTTTTATCTGTAGCACCTAGCCGAGTGTTCCACACATTTCTCTATGTAGATATTTAAAATACATGGCATTTTCCTAATACAAAATGTAACAAATAAAAGTATAAATGGTTCTATAAATCAGTGCAAAGCCTTGGAAAGAACAAGGTCTTGAATGACCACTAACAATTTTATGAAGAATTTATCTTCCCAGCCAATGTGGTGCTCTGTGTTAAGATGAACAGATGCAGTAAGTATAATCCACACCAGTACAGAAATGTGCAGTTGCTCTTTGTGTGACATTTACCAATAAAGAGACTACGTGTTCTTGAAATCAGTATTCCTCAGTCTGGGGATTAAATATGAGTAAAAGGAATCCAAAGGATGGCTTCCCACAATACTGAAGAATAACTCATTCCCTTCATATACCCCAAGACACTCAGTCTCTAGTTAACCATTCTGATTTGCTCTCCCTTCCCCTAAAAGCTATGGTTATCTTCTCTGAAATGTCCCCATTTATCACTAGCCCTTCCTCAAACAAAGAGATTTAGAATCACTGAGAATCATTCACTGATCTAGGTGCAGCAATGGCTCTTGATAAAGATAAAGGGATGCAGGCTGATTTGAGTCCCACCTTTACCTCTGCTCCCACCCCATCAGGTATTTTAGAACCTGTATCTCATCCCATAGTCTCTCCTTTCCATGTTTACCCCCTTGTTTTGTGAGTCCATTCCGTCATGTCACCTGGTAAAAGGATACAGAGGCATTGAAACATAACTGAGCTCCTACAAGGTCAGCAGATGAATGGAACACCACAGGATTATCAGTGTTTCCCAGGCCTCCTAAGAGTTAATAAATGTCACCTGAGCTGCTTGTTAAATATACAGATGAACAGGTGTCTTGTTTGGAAATTCTGATTCATTAGGTCCTAAACCTAGACTTTGGAATCTATTTTGTTTACAAAGGCTGTATGTGATTTTTATCTTTAGGTATATTTGGGAAAGAGCAGGGCAGTGTGTTCAATGCTATTGGCACACTAGAACCTCCTGATAAGTGTTTAAATTACACAGATGCCCCAACCCCAGAGATTCTGATTTAATTGTGTTCAATAGAGCCCATTCATGAGCACTTTCAAAAGTTCCCTCAAATGGTTACATCACAAAGAAGTTCCTCAAACTTGAATGTGCACGCACACAAATCACCTGGGAAAATGATTCAGTAGATTGTGATTCAGCAGGTCTAGGGTGGGGACTGAGATTCTGCGTTTCTCGCAAGGTGATCTCTGTGCTGCTGCTCTGTGGACCACATGTGAGCGGCAAGGCCTGTTACACTGATGTCTTTGGGAATGGGGCCAGAGCCAGAGCTGGGGCTCACTCATTCGCCTCCCTCCTCTCTCTCTCCCCCACACACGTTATTTATATATTTCAGATTCCAATGGTGAGTAAGACAAATAGCATGAAGAAAAAGATTGAGAACAACCTGCCAACCTGCCTGGATGAAAGAACTATTAAGTGAACAAATGTGAAAACATGCTACAGTGCCTTGCAGTGAGCCTGGAACATGAGCGCTCAGGAACTGCTGTTGAATGTGAATCTGAACATTCTAAGGGGCAAATTTACAGAGTGGGTCATTCAATTGATCTCAAAGAAGAGAGGGAAAAATTTGAGCCTATATCTTGCCTTTGGACAGTAATAACTTCAACACCTGAACTGCCCTTGTCCTGTATTTCCCTCAGATTTGTTTCAAAATCTGGCTTAACCCTCAAGTCATCAAAGACTGATTCCTTGACTGAACTGACCTAGTTTTGCTCATTTCTCTGTAACTTAAATAGTAACCTTTTTCTAGCGATAAGAAAGTAATATAATGTAACAATTTTGTTGTTCATATATTTCTTTATATCTTCTTCATAACTAAATTAGGAGCTCCTGGAGGCATGTGTCCTTCATTTCTTTGGCGTTGCTTTCCAACATTTAATACATTTATGCTTATTGCACACATAGTAGCACTCCGAATTCACTCAGAAGTGTGGAAGCAGAATCCAAGTGTTTTTTATACATTACAGTGATTTGATGTGGATAAAATGAGAGTTCCTGTGGCCAGGATTCTCACCTGGTCATGATTGACTAGCTCACTGCACACCTGTGGGCAATACATGGCTGTTGACTCTATATAAAGAGCTCTGCCCAGTGCTCTGGGCATGACAGGGTGGCAGGGCTGCAAGGCTGCAGGAGAGCAGAGCAGAGGCTGGAGTGGTGGCAGCACCAAGAACAGAGGCCCAGAGGATGGCTGTGCGGGACAACTGTGCAGAGAGGCCCAGAGGACGGCTGTGCAGACAGAGGGGCCCAGAAGCAGAGACCGGCTTGCTGCATACAGATTCACTCTGAGTAAATGGGTTTCTAGTGACTGACCTGCCACCTGGAAATAAAGTTGGGTATAACCCCCAAGAACGTTTTGCTGTCATTTTCTTTGGTCACACTGAATCCATAGCGAACTTGCCTGGGGCTGAAACCCATTGGCAACACATTTGAAAATAAATGAATACATTTCAGCAGTACAAGTATAAGAGAATACATGGGATAAATACATTGCCTGATTTACTTAATCAGGTTATAATTTTCTTTTTATGACTGAAGAAAAAAACAGGGCCACTTGTATAGCAAATTCATATTGTAGTTTTCTACTATACAACAAATATACAAGTTACAAAGGTATATGCAGAGCTATAAAGACTTCCTTATATTATACTCAGAATTTACCCAACCCTAGACTTTGTAAATACAAGTATGTGAAAGTCAATCGAGAATTATTAAAAGAACTGTAAGTAGAGTGTTTAACCCAAGGGAATGGGTAAATTCACAATTAGTTTAAGCTCTATGAAGAATTCCTCATTTGAAAATGGCAGTGAGGATCAATAACAAGACCCAAAGAAGGTGTTAAAGGAATGTTGAATAAATGTGAGTGAGTGAATGAATGAACTAGTAAATGAATGAGCTGTTCTCAGACTCCATTAATATGAAACAAAAGGATATGGATTTCTAAAGTTACAGGAGTAAGGAAACACTGAATGCTGAAAGAAAGCATTCAGAATCCTGGTGTAGTCAACAAAATCCTCCTAGTAATGAAGTGGAGTGGGTTTTAGTCTCAGCTTTGCCAGGATGGCCTTGGACAAGTCATTTAATATTTCAGTTCTCAGTTTCCTCATATATATGAAATAAAAGAGTATATGCTAGATGGAAGAATCCTTACAGTTCTAGAATTCTGTGAATTTTGCAAGTCAAAGTCCACTAAAACTTTCATTACAAATCAGAAGTTTTACCAGTGTCTAGGCAAAGATTTTGGTTTGCTTTTGAAACTTCAGTTCAGTACAGAAAATTATGCTGGCACAACCTACATTATGGAAATTGTTCTTTATTTTGAAAAGCTTGCAAAAATTGGAAATTCCCCCAGCCCTCCAAGGTCTTTAAAAACAGTATACACTACACTTTGCTCTCTCCAGGATGCTTAAAAGTTCTTACATCAGGTTCAAGTGACAAACAGGTTTCCCCATTTTACTCCAACTCCCACTGATGAGCAGTCACAGCCTAGAACCCTGTATATAATGGATCTTGAAGCCCCTGAGAACCTGCTGGTTCAGAGTGCCACAGTCCCATCACACTTAGCAGCAGTGCGGAAGCACAACTGACTTTGTGTTCACCTCAGAGGGAGGGAGTTGTGGTACCAGACTGAAATATTGGCCAGGTATGAAAGATAAGATTAACTACCAAACCCTTCGGTTTTATAAAATGTGTGTATTTTATCTTAGCCTTAAAGGTAGTCATTCTTTAACAATGGACATCAAATAAAAGAAACCATTCTTCATTTAACCTCAAAATGCCAACTTAATGAGCAACAGCAAATGTATCTTATTCCTGGGGAGGGGTTCAGCTGTTCCGTTTTTCAGTCAATCTTGCCCATTATCAGTAAGGACCTATTAAATTCTACCCTGTAAATTATCTGTTACTTCTCTTTGTTATTTTGATGGAAATTGCCTATATTTATTCCCTTATTTATTTTCTTTCTGCATACTTATCTTGATTTACATACTAGGACCTATGCTAACTGAAGGAATCAGAATATAACTCATGGGAAATCTCAGTAGCCCAATAACTACAAAGTTGTGTTGCTCACTCGTGCTGTATTTCCAGCACAGTCAGCAGGGTTTAGGGAGTGAGAGGCTGCTCACCATAATCCCACAGGGATCTAGTCTGATGAAGGCTTCATTTTGTTATGTGCTTGCATGATCATCACAGCAGCAGAAAGAGAATGTGACCCTGGCTCTTAAAGCTTGGATGTTGAAGTGACTTAATCACTTTTGATCTCATTTTTTTCAGTTTATACATTCTATGCCTAACTTTGTCAGACAACTGCATGGCTACCACAAGGCCCTGCAAAGGTCAGCATTGTAGGGGACCTCCTTTAGTCACTTTTCACCCAAATTTTGGTGCTGTACAGATGTCTCCAGCCCTCAGTAGATCTTTCCTTGAACTATTATATTAGGTCCAACTAACATTGGGAGGGAGGAATTTTACTTCATCCTTTGACCTTAGATTATAAATTCTTTATGGACATTTAATACAAGACCCTAGATACTCACAACAATTCTACTCCTACATGAAAAAGGACATGAATAATTGACTTTCAAGAAGAGACTGGCCTATTACTCTATTTTTTAAATGGATAAAGAGTGAAAATGATATAGTTGTTCTGCTTCATTTGTGTGTGTGTGAGTTCGAGAATATATATTCATCTACTTCAATCTGCATTGCACTTTCAGGATAATTTTTCTTCTTTCTTATGCCATAGGATTTACCTACTCTCAGGTGAATCTGTCAGGAAATTCTGAATTGTTTTTAGAACAATCCATTATGTAATCTTTTACACAATCTCCTCCTATGTTAAAGGGATTGCAGTAAGGTGTCAAATTTAAATTTTTATTAATGCTTTGTTAGGTCATACCTAGGAGACTAAGTTCATCCTTGAACCACTCACACTTCCCCTTCTGCTGCTTTTTCTTGCAGCTTCTGTTTCTGCCCTCACTTTGCCATCTCCCAGCAACACTAAACATCCTTATTAAACACAAATCTCACACATTCTCATGTTTCATAGTGCCTAGTACAGGTCACTTTCTCCCCTTGCCACATATCAGAGATCTGTTAAGAATAAAGCAATCTAATTAAAATAAGTCACTCATTTTTAACTTTACTGGGAGTATTTGCACTTAAAATAAATTTCTGATTCTGATGATTTCAAGTAGTAAACATAATGATGTGAATAATTTCAGCAATGAAAATAGATGAAAAAAAATATACACATAGAGAGTAAAACCAAGCTATAGGTATAAATATCATTATTTGGTGGCAAGATCTCCATGTTATTACTTATCTATTAGATGCCAGCCTGGCCTTGAATGTCTAATAACTATACCAACTATTTTTAACAAAAACATGAAAGATACCATATTTTATGTAATTTATAATGTCACTAAAAAAGTATTGAAATTATGACCACAAAGAATGAAAATTCACCATAAAGTCATTCAACATCAATGTATCAATTTTAAGAAAGTCAGAGAATCAATTAACGCTGAGGGAGTAAATCCATTAGTTTACTTCCTTTCCTAAACTCTGAAGGTAAATCTACTTTGTAGTGGAAAATGACTGCACCTATTTCATTAAATGTAAGTGGCTCTCTATTTATGGACTGAAGGCCAAAAGTTTGTTCCAAAAATGGCTTGGAACTTTGTACTTATTTGATATTCTGAGTCCTCAGGACTAGAATTGAAAGTCAGTCCAGGGAAATAACTAATTTAGAACGAGAACCCTCTTTAGAATATATGGCAAACCTTAGTCTTGCTTTCCTGTTTCAATTTAGTGTCAGTTTTCTGACTGGTCAAAGGGTTCTAAAGCTTGATACTTTTATACAATGGCCAATAACTTGTTCATTAGCTCTGTGATAGATTAAAACAGCCAAATGCTCTTTGGCTTCTCATATTAAAAGATGGATTCTATTGGGTAAATACTGGAATCTGGGCTACCCCTGTAACTTGCTTTGACCGAAGAATGTAATGGAAGTAACACTGGAGGACTTCCATGCTGCCTTCCAACTGCCCCTTTTGTGGATCTGGAACCCAGACAGCTCCATGCTCAGAGGATGAAAAAACACCTTGGGAAAGAGGCCTACCATCTCTGCCATCTCATCTGAGTCCAGGCCCACTGACCGGATAGCTGACATGTGAGTGAAGCACTTAAGTGGATGAGAGTAAACCAGAAGGAGAGCCACGAAATTGAGAGACAATTTAACTCACTAATTTAAAGGTGATTTGTTATACAGCAATATGTAACAGACACAAGCTTCTTGGGAGGCAAGTCCTTTGCCTCCCTCCATCTTCTTGCAGAATACTTCTCACTGAGGCAGTCTCACCTACAAATACAGACTACCACCCACCAAATTGGAAAAGATGGCAAGTAGGCTAGTGTCCAAATGTCAGGACCACTAGCCAACCAGAACCCTTCTGTGGCTCCTAATGGCTTGAAATTCCCTACACAGAGGGCACACTTCACAGGTCACTCTAATTTCAAGATATGTTTCTAAAAGAAAGGAATATACCAGGGAAGAGAAGGGCAGAGCTGAGCTAAACCTTTATCACTAACTTGAAAACTATGGCTGGATGTCAGAGTAGGGAGCTTCTCATGTGGGGAGTGCAGGCAACCAAACGGATGAGATACCACAGGACTTCTGGGTGCGGTTGGGAGCACAAAGCACTGTCTGGGGAGAACATGTTGCACAGGAATACTAGAACATATGGAGAATGGTGTTGCATGGGGGTGGACAGGAGAACCAGAGCAGCCAGACACCTAGGAAGGCTGTCCCTCATTCCTTTGTTGGTTACTCTAAATTTACTGAAACACTTATAGGAAGTAGGAGAAATGAAATGCCATTTTTCCCACATGACAGGAATCTGCCCACGGTGTAGCTATTAACCTACATAGACCCCCGCACAGGCGTCAGCTGGTAACCACACTCCCACATGGTCAGTACTGAGCTTCACTGGATTGCTGGAGGAGGAAGCCTGATACCACTCTCAGAGTGGGGCTGCCTCCCAAGCCAGCAGGCAGCCAACTGTGACCACTGACCTCCACAAAACAAGATAGAAGAGCTTATCCCTCCACCTCTGAATCAGGGCCAGTCTGAAGCAAAGTAAGGAATCCTTCCTTATCCACATTAAGACTCACCATTCGTCCCTTAAATGCTGTACATCTTAGACAGAGAGTTTATCTCCTCCTTCAAAGCATTGTTCCTCTTTCCTCTTCCCACAACATACCACATCGCCCTTATCGCATAGCATTTATCTCATGGAAGCTTTAATGGTTTATGTGCCTGCCTCCCTCAGTGAGGGCAAGACCCTAGTCTTCATAGTTTTGTATCCCTAGAGCCTAGGATGGTGTTTGCCACATGTTCAGTGAATGCTGAAACAACAGTGACCAGCTGAGCAAAGTAGTTACCTAAAAGAATCAGTAGTAGCAAATGTAAACTGTAAATAACAGGTAAGCATATCCAAGGAGAGGGGTTGTTTGGTTTTTAATGTAGCTGCTTTGAAAAGATGTTTCCTAAAGCTTGTTGTTCAGGCCCATATGTGTTCCTCTATGCCATTTTATCTCTGTCATAAACTATAACATTGCTTTCAACCAGAACACCAATACAACCTAAAAAGTCATCCCCTCAGTATTCTTGTCTTAAAGACCATGCATAAAACTCCACTTCTCTGTCCGGCCTGCAGTCACCGACTGTCAACACCATTGATTAGTATTTCTGTGTTGAATGGATGACTGATTCACCCTAGTGGCCACACTTCACTACTCTTTCCAATAAGGTACCCTTACTCACTTAGGGATTGTTCAAGACTAGATTTAGACCTAGCAGGAAAAAATAAATAATTAAAAATTAGCTTAATCAAAACAGCCTTAAAATCAATTTCACCTTTTGCTGCTGCTCTTTCCTGTCTCGCTCCTTCTTTTCCTGTTTATTACATTGTTTCTGATAACTGGCTACAGTTTTGAACATAAACTTGTTCCTTGCCATTCTGATTCTAGTTATTCACTCTGTTTTAGCCCATGACCTTGCTCTGATGTCTGCTGTGTACTCCCTTCCTTACTTGACAAACTCGCCTGGCTTATAGCCCTCTAGGCCCCTCTGATTGCCTCCCTTTCACCCATCTCAGTTTTAATCAGAGTGCATTCCTCTGGAAAGGCCAGATGAAAGAAATGAAAAGAAAAGCATTGGCCTTAAATCATACAATGTGGTTTCAAGTCCCTTCTCTGACTGAGCCAACCCTGACACTTATGTGTCACTTAGGGACAAAGCAATAATTTTTGGAAGATACTTTTACAAAAGGCATCTCTAATAGGGCAGAGTTAAGGGCAACAACAGGAGATGTTGAGGCATCAGGGACTAGAAACAATGGGAAGCCATTTCCATTCCTAGGCCCAAAAAGGCAAGGAGAGGAAACATCTGGTGGAGAGCAAGAGACATGGAAAAGGGGCTGCTTGCCACCCTGAGGGTTACAGCTACTTCCAGAAAGATGCCAAAAGAGGGAGGTTGCAGAATCACTCTCTCCTGCCATGCCCTGATCTCCTGCTGGGGCCAGTGAGGGAACCCAGCCAGAAACCAGAGGAAGGAAGCTTT